>NC_139043.1:148264528-149464528 GCF_965140915.1 Aythya marila
AGTCTACAGGTGTATTTGCTGTGTGCCATTCTATACCTTCTGTTTCTTTTCTTCCTCCATAACAACTGTTATAAATAACTATTACTATCAATAGTTATAAATAACTAAATAACTGTTGTTGAATAATTATTGTTCTTCCATCTCCAGAACAAAATTTCATATAGTATATATTTTTGTATCCTGAATATTTATATATGATTTAGAAAGCAATATGTAACTTATTATTATTATTATTATTATTATTATTATTATTATTATTATTATTATTATTATTATTATTATTATTATTATTATTATTATTATTTCAATAGTACAATCCTCCATCTTTTTGTTTCTTTAAATTGCTTCAGTAGGCATACATGTATACCCTGGGTTTGAGCCCTACATGGGGCTATAGAACTTACAACTGTGTTATAAAAGCAAAGCCCTTAAACATTATAATACACAGAATGTATTTAATTATTTTCCTGACAAAGCTACCAAAAAGACTCTGCTATTTAGAAATACCCTCTGTCTTCTCAACAGTTTCATCAGTATGAAGCAGAAAAGGTAGAAGGAGTTTAAAGTATGGGATAAGAACAGCTTGTGTGTACACAGCATTATATTTATAATTTGCTTGCCTCCGAAACAGAGGTTTCTTGGGATATCTATACCTCTAACATAATTGGCAAGGATGAGTATGAAAGCTAAACACATTTGATTAGAATCTATAATGTTTTGAACTGTAACTTGACTCTCAGATGCACTGGCAGCATCTGGAAAAGTCAATAGTTCAAGGAAGTATTTTACTGAAGAAAATGGACTACATCTTTACCCCATTACTGTGGCACTATTTGTTTTTCTGAAATGACCGCTTCATCCTCCTGATTGCAGTAAGTCACAATAGATTCAGAACTAACAGAAAAGTACAGGTCACTTCTTCAGAACAATTCCATGAACACCTTCTGTAGCTGAAGTAATGTCAATTTTCAAAATATAAAGTTTTAATAGCCCAAGAGGGTGTCCTGTTTCAGATGCTTTTCATATTTTATACATAATTAAAAAATTCTACCTCACTGAGGATCACAGGAACCCTATCACTGTGCCAACCACCAGTTCTTTAGTACTTTCTCAGGCTCATATGTGAGCTCAAATAACCATATGTGGAGGGTGTTGTGCCATATTTTTCTTACACATGCTCTGTTACTGTCTAACTTATGATTTAACAAATGCTAGAACAAAGTAAGTTGTTTGTTTTCCTTCCCAGAGGGCAATGGTTTTTCAATATTGGAAGACTAAGCTCATGCATATCAGGAAAAGAAAACTGATAATGACTCCTCACAATTCTGTTGTACTTTAATAACAGCTTAACTTTCTATGTCTCCTCTTGCCAGGTAATTTTCTAAAGCCTACCCTTCTTCCCATACTGGAACACTTAAGCTAACCTTGGTGTGCTACCACGTTGTGAATGAGTTTTTTTCCTATCATGTCATGTGAATAGCAGAATAGAACATGTTGGCACTGAGTGTTCATAAAGATATGCAGACCCAACAAGTGCTAAATCATTTTCTTTCTTCAGACATGTTGTTCCTGCTTTTCTGTAGTCTTAGACAGATTATTTTCTGCCTGATGTTTTGAAAGTTTTCAGTGCAATCTTTCAAAAAGCAATACTTTGGAGAAGAGTTATAAAGCTTCTCATACACTATTTGGGCCCTCTTTCAGTTACTTCATGGGAGGATATCTTCACTCGTGTTTGTGATCCTGCTCTGTACTCCATACTATAAATATCCTACTGAGGAAAAGGCTGAGATTCTCAATGTCTTCTTTACATCTGTTTTTAATAGTCAAACCACTTACCATCAGGGGTACTCAGCTTCCTGAGCTGGAAGTCTGGGATGGGGATAAGAAGAAATCCACCATGATTCAGGTGGAAAAAGTTAGAGACCTCCTACTCCATCTGGACTGGCACAAGTCCATGAGACCAGATGGGATCCAACCAAGGTTGCTGAAGGAGTTGGCAGATGTGATTGCTGGGCTGCTCTCCATCATTTATCAGAGGTCATGGTCATCCAGAGAGGTCTCAGATGACCTGAGACTTGCTAATGTGAGGTTGTACTGGGTCTGGCTGAGATGTTGACTTTCTCTGCAGCAGCCCATACAGTAAAGCCACCACAGATGCCCATTGGGACCACTCAGGGGAATCAGACCCAGTCAGCATGGGTTCATTAAAGGCAAGTCTTTCCTGACCAACCTCATCTCCTATGACTGGGTGAACCACCTGGCGGATGAGGGAAAGGTTGTTGATGTAGTCTACCTAGACTTCAACAAGACCTTTGACACAGTCTCCAGCATTCTCTTGGAGAAGCTGGCAGCCTATGGCTTGGACAGGTATGCTCTTTGCTGGGTTAAAAACTGGCTGGATGGACAGGCTCAGAGGGTGGTGGTGAATAGAGTGAAATCCAGGTGGTGACTGGTCACCGGTGGTGTTCCCCAGGTCTTGGTGTTGGGTCCCTTTAATATCTTTATTGATGATTTGGATGAGGGAATTGAGTGCACCCTCAGCAAGTTTGCAGACAACACCAAATGGCAGCCTCAGACATGGTAAGTGATGAACCAGAGCCAAAACCAAGGAAGGTTTTCAATCACGAGCAGGAGGTGATGGATCGAGGAACAGGACTGGAGAGTGGGCTAGAACAAGACTGGGTTCCTGAGTCCATCCAAGAGACAGCACTATAGTCAGGTCTAGGAACAAGGTACAGTATACTCCTGAGGGGTATCCAGGTGGCAGGTTACCTACAGTGTAGCTCTGAGATCCAACCAGGAGTCGGGGACAGGAACAGGTTAGAGACTGGTACCCCTACAGCTGGTTAGCAAGCAGGGACAGAAGGTCCAGGACTGAGGTGAAAAGGAGACCCTGGACTCATAGGCAGAGGATAAGGGTGAAGGCCCTGAGTGAGGCTGGTCAGGGGCATTTATCCTTACTAGTGCCCTCAGCACTGACAGTCATCGGCTCAAGGTGTCCGTTGATTGAAGTTAAGGCACCTAAACCTTCAAATCCGTGTGTACAAGTGATAGCTTCCCAAGCTCCATTAGAGCTGATATGCATCTAAGGCTTAATTAACCTTCCTAAATATAAGCCACTGGACACAAATGAGCATATCTGAAATGTTACTGGGAGCTCGTTGTTACAGCACTGGATCAACAGAAGATATGCACACCACTGACATGCAGGAGGTGAGGTAGAAATCCCTAAGGCAACTCAGCTGGCCCAGGCATCCCTGTCACAGTCAGTTTGTTGATGGCTCTTGCAGACACCGAGCTGATCAGTTCTTAGCATTCAATGCAGATGCCTATAGCCAGCACCTAAGTTCATTTTAGACACCATGGATGAGTTCTCTGACAAGGTCAAGCATGGAGGTGAGAACCTTCCAGGCTAATATAATACTGCTCTCTATGTCTCTGTCTCTGTCTTTTATGCTGAACTCTGGAAATCCCCATCTCATAATGATTTTGGCAGATGATTCTTGTTCTTCCTTTTCTGTTGCTCTTCACCACATGGACAAACCAACCACTGAAAACTCAGTCTGAGACAGGAATTTTATTGGAATATGGACAGTGGGTGGGGAAGAAGACCATATTTGCTCTGGAAACTTTTTGATGCAATCTTCCCCTTCCTCCTCAGATACATGCATTCCATGCTACAGCCCTAATCCACATCTGCAGAACCATCTCACATTACACTGGCAGCACATCCTTGGCTATGGAAACTGGGATGCTATCAGACATAGTTGTCCAGAAAGGAGACTAGTGCATTTAAACTACAATCATTATGAGTCACTACAGCAGATTTTTAGAACCAAGGGAAGTGTTTTGAGTTGTGCTCCATTTCCAGTAAAAAGCCAGAATGTTCTGCAGAAATCAGACAGTACCAAATATAAACACCTTGGTAATCCAAATTTTCTCCTAGTATTTTCTGAGTAGTTTTGATGTAAATTTTTCAGCTAGCACTTGGAATAATATTCTATTTAAGACATAATTCTTTCAAAATTTTAACATCAGGAAAAGGTAAACATGGGATTAAAAAAAAAGTCTCATCAGTGGGGACAATATGATAAAACAGAACTCTTTAAAAATTCCTTGCAAAAGTTTCATTTGATCTTCCCTTTATGCAAGTTTATGTAGAATGCGACTGATTTTGATCCCTATTTATTAAAGAATTTTTGAGTCATGGGAAAAAAGAAAAAAAGACTTAAAGACTACCAAGTATGCCATAAAAAGATGCTAGATTGAGCAGAAAACTTTTAGAAAATCCAGAATTTTAGAATCTGTTCCTGAAAAACCTACTTGAGAGATGAACATATATGAAAAAAAATAATAAAAATTGTCTTCAATAATGAATTTGAAGCATGTAATATAAATTGTTGGCTTTTGTGGAACAAGATTGGGAAATTTTGAAAAGTAGTTTTAAATAGTTTACAGAACTGGGAAAGAGATAAAAAAAACTGATGACAGATTCTGGGACTTGCTTTTGAAGAAGCTATACTACCAGCTAATCATGTCTGATGCCATGTGCTCAAGGTACATAGGTGAATCCAAACAAATTGTGCTTGCATTATACATTCCTTAAGCCATGCACTGGCGTAGCCTACAAAGTTTCACCCAAATATCTGCCAAACAGCAGGGAAAACCCTTTATAATTTCTGCCACTACACATATAATACGATACAGAAGCAACTGTTCAGATTTATGGTCATTAGTTTTAATGGTCTCTTCAGTTAAGATACTAGAAGATAAAAATAGGTCTAGAAGAATCTCAGATATTTACCAAGTAAATATAAGCAAGAGCAGACAAATTGGACTGAAACAGATACACAACAGGACACAGATGCTTTGATATGAGATAGCTCCTTCCCATCATGAACCAGCCCCAAATGTTCACAGCCAGCCCTAAGAAATGCCATGCCAGAGTTTGTTACTCTGATCCCCCTGCACAGTCAATGTCTGCAGCAAAGCACAAAGCTGCGGAAGAACAGTTAGCACTGAAATTAGCTAATCTGGGTGTGAGGACAGGGTGTTTTTACATTATTTCTCCTGCTTTCACCCTTACCTACCCGTGGCAACACTGGTGCTGTTTCTTCTAATTTTTCTTAGAAATGGACAGTAAAGCTTATTCATTTTGTACGTCAGCTCCTCTCTCTCTCCTTCCCCCCCCCCCCCCCCCCCTCCGGATTTCTATTCTTAACCTCTCCAGCTGTAGAATGAAAAAAATATATATATATTGTCAGACTCCTACTCACCTTTTACCAGTCAGAAATATATGTCAGGTTGTTTTCTGTCATTAGTGTCTTAAAGCAATCTGGTATGTGGAAACATTGCAATAAGGAATTGTGACTTTTCTCCCAGAGGAGCTTAAAGGGAGTGGTAATGTATCTGAACCAGATTTTAATTCATCACATTTGAACTGCTACCTGAGGCTGCAAAATTCAAATGAGTTAGGCTTGTTCCCAAGACGTTTCCTCATATCTCCATAAGGGACATTGACCAGCCTCTTTACAGCTCTTTGGATGACTTCTAGCTGTTTTGAAGGCAAAACCTCTCCCATATGGCACTTTAATAGCACAATAAAAGTGATTTAATCTCAAATAATTATTTTGTTTTCAAAGTATCATAATTATTTCATCTCAGAGCCAGGTTTTGTAATAGGATCTTGTAAAAGAGTGTATGGATGATAGAGGTGTCTGTTTTATTTTTAACTACTGTGTACATCCTTCAATTTACCTACTTGGTACTGTTTATCTTGGTACACGGAACTAAAGACAAAGGGCTGTTGGTAAGAGCAGTCAGAAATGAAACAAGGAGAGAGTTGAAATATCTTCAAAGAAAATATCAGGAGACCTTAAAAGAACAAAGGAGGTTTAGGGGAAGTGCCTATTTATCTGGCTGCAGCCAAGTGCACAGGAATGCTTTTATTTCTGTTGTTGGAATCTAAGATCAAAAAATAAGTGAATTTTTACAAACCATTTATATAGACAGTTTGGAGGGAAGGAGGAGTTGGTGTAGGGGAGTAAGAAGGGCAGTTAAAAAATGTTGTTTGAGGAAGATGTTGCAGGATCAAGACCAAGAGGGACAGAGGAGGACAAGGAAGCCCCAGGCAGCAAGCCTGGCTGGGTTAAACAGGAGCATCCTCAATTTGTGAGGAGATTGTGAACTTTAGTTAGACTTGATGCAGCTTTGCTTGTGGGTTAACCATCTCCTCTGACAGCTGTTTTAGTAAATAAGCAGTCTCTTATTTTGACAAAGATCCTTTACATCATTTTCCTCAGCATCTGGTCAAGGTTTCCTGGAGGAGTTTCTTGGAGGTGTAAGTGAGGCTGAGAGAGCGAGACCAAGTTTCCAAGCAGCTGTACCTTGAGAAAAGTGAAAGAAAGAGTGCTGATTGCCTGACAGCAGTGTTTGAAAATGACTAAAGGGGTGTGATGCAGAGTTTGATTTGTATCATGATGGAGAATTTTATTTTGGGATAGCTTCAGTACAAGAGTTATTCCAAAAATAGCTCTAGAAAACAGCTTACGCTTTTAGACCCAGTCATAAGATAATCTAAAGTAAGCTATTCTGCTGTTGAAATACGTACTCACACAGCCTTTGGGATTATTTTAATGATCTAGGTATGACTTCACATTAGCAGCTGTTCTGATGCACCTTTCACCTGTAGATCAGTTTGTGGTGAAGTCTCTGCATTTGTGCTGTCACTCAGTGCACCTCAGCTATGCTTTTATATCACTTCAGAGGCACGATCTCATGCACTCAATTATCCCAGTGTAATGTAAATTGTTAAGGTCATTCTGCTGTTAATTAATTGGTTGTGCCACATTAAAAAAGTCTCCCTGAAGTCCTCTGCTTTACACATTAATGTGAGCTTCTCCACAGACCTAGCAGTTTGAAGTCTCACTAGCAATCTAAATGACAATGATGTGCTGGGTGGATAGTTATTCTCCGTATTGCAGGAGGGAAAGATTTGAATAACATTTCAGCTGTGTTTGGATGCTTGTTGGAAATACTCCCTGAAATACCAAATGAAATCTATGTGCCATAAAGAGGATAAGTAGAAAAGTGAGGATCATTTGGCTATGTCTGAAGAGCTTGTGTAAGCCTAAAGGATTAGCAGGCAGATGATGAGAGGCAATAACATTATTGCTTTTTAAAAATAGGGCTGAGAGTCTTGGAAACCACCTGTGGGGAACCTCTAAATGCCTGGCCCCACTAAGCAACTGACCATATTGTTTTTAATAATCTCCCTATGTAAACTTGGGGAAGTTTATTCACAAACATCATTGAAATTTCCATGGGCAACTAATCATTGCTATTATTCTCATGCCCAGCTGCAGCTGGCTGCAGCTAAAAATGGAACAGTGGATTTTTTTTTTTTTTCCTGTAGTTTGTTTTGGTAATTAAGATTCTGATAATTGAAGCATTATTGTGAGAGTGAGAAGCATGAAAGCTTTGCAAAGCTTACCTTGTGATCAAGATTTTCATCTGAAAAATTTGGCTCAGGGCCTAGTGATGGGCAGGATTAGTCCCCACGTCCTCCACTGCTATCATTCTTCTTTTGACAACCCTTTTAGGATCTCAGAGTGCTGGTACAAATTGGTTGCTTCTCTTGGCAAACAGAACTTAAAACCTTCTCTCTTTATCCCATTTACCTGATTTCTTTAATCAGCCTCTCCTCATGAACCCCACTTATTTTCCTGATCACTGGTAACTCTGGAAACTGCAGAGGTGTTGGGATATTTGGGGATGATGTGAACATCCTTGGGAATATTCATACCTTGACTGAACAAGGCCTTGAGCAGCCTCATGCAAATTTGAAGCTAGCCTTACTCTGAGTGGATTGATTCAATCATTAATCTGAACTTTTGTAGAGTTTCAGCCATAGAAGTTAAGAATTCCTGAACTGAGGCCAAGAAGTAATTCACAGAATCACAGAATTTTCTAGGTTGGAAGAGACCTCAAGGTCATTGAGTCCAACCTCTGACCTAACGCTAACAGCCCTCCACTAAACCATATCCCTAAGCTCTACATCTAAACGTCTTTTGAAGACTTCCAGGGCTGGTGACTCCACCACTTCCCTGGGCAGCCTGTTCCAGTGCCTCACAACCCTTTCAGTGAAGAAGTTCTTCCTAACATCTAACCTAAAACTCCCCTGGCTCAACTTAATTCCCCCTCGTCCTGTCACCAGGCATGTGGGAGAACAGACCAAAATTCAGTCCTGAAATGCCTCTTTGTACATCTGTAGGCTGTCTTATGAGGCCTACAATCTTGTGCATGTATAGAAAGTTTGTATTAAGCGGGTTAAAAATATTGACAAGCCAGATGGGGTATGTCTCAGACCCATATCACCAAGAAGTGGTGATGGGCACGAACTGAGTTGGTGCCAAGCATAAATTCACCTGCAAGTCACTGTGAAAGGAAAAGAGCTTATCCTTTCCTCAGATGCCACCAAAGATCACAGCAGTCTGTTTTTACATACTTGTCTTTGCAGCAGCAGGGAGTTACTCTGTTGAATTAGCTGAATCTGATTAATATAAAGTAAAAAGGATTGTTCTTTCTGGAGGTGGCTGCACCCAGGCACAGAAGCTGTTAAATTCTCTAGTATCTTTGGAAATTTTTAAGCATTTTTACATCATAGTAAAAAAAAATATTGGAAATAAGTTTATGAAGTCTGTGAGTCCATGGACCAAAACCCAGAGGTTCCTGAATGTTATGGACACCTTTCCAATTTCAGGCTGCTCAGGGAACTAGTCAGTAAGGTCCCCTGGGAAACTGCTCTTGAAGGCCTCGATGTCCACCAGTGCTGGTCACTCTTTAAGCGATGCCTCCTAGAAGCACAAGATAAGGCAATTCCAAAATATCGCAAGTCAGGCAGGCGGGGCAGGAGGCCGGCGTGGCTGACCAGGAACATTCTAATGGAGATTAGGCGGAAACAGAGAGTGTTTCGCTACTGGAAGGAGGGCCAGGCGTCATGGAAAGAATACAGGGATGCTGTTCGTGTTTGTAGGGAGAAAGTTCGAGTGGCCAAAGCACAGCTAGAGTTGAAGCTGGCTGTGTCTGTGAGAGAAAATAAAAAGGGTTTTTTTAGATATGTAAATGGAAAAAGGAGAACTAAAGAATACATAGGGCCGCTCCTTGATAGGGAAGGTCTCCTCACAGACGATGACATAGGCAAAGCAGAGACGCTTAACGCCTTCTTTGCCTCAGTCTTCAATGCCGATGATGGGCTTCGGGACCCAGGGTGCCCTGAGCTGGAGGGCCGGGACGGTGGGGATGACAAACTCCCAACTGACCCTGAACGTGTGCGGGATTTGCTACTCCACCTGGATCCCTACAAGTCCATGGGTCTGGA
Organism: Aythya marila; assembly: GCF_965140915.1. Taxonomy (NCBI): domain Eukaryota; kingdom Metazoa; phylum Chordata; class Aves; order Anseriformes; family Anatidae; genus Aythya; species Aythya marila. The sequence goes on from NC_139043.1 coordinate 148,273,908, forward strand.
TGGGATTCATCCCCGGGTGCTGAAAGAGCTGGCGGATGTCATCGCGGAACCTCTATCGATTATTTTTCAACGATCCTGGGAATTTGGAGAGGTCCCGGTAGACTGGAAGCTGGCAAATGTTGTGCCGATTTTCAAGAAGGGTCAGAAAGAAGACCCTAGCAATTACAGGCCTGTCAGTCTCACGTCAGTGCCTGGTAAAATCATGGAGAAGTTGGTTCTCGGACTTATTGAGGCGCACCTGGGGGACAAAGCAGTCATTGGTCCCAGCCAGCATGGGTTTGTGAAGGGTAGGTCCTGCCTAACTAACCTGATTTCCTTTTATGATAAGATCACCCGTATGGTGGGCCAAGGGAAACCAGCTGATGTGATTTTTTTGGACTTCAGCAAGGCTTTTGACACGGTTTCCCATAGGATCCTACTGGACAAAATGTCCACCATACAGCTAAATAAAAACATCATACGATGGGTGAGCAATTGGCTAACGGGCAGGGCCCAAAGGGTTATGGTAAATGGAGCTGCGTCAGGCTGGCGGGCGGTCACCAGTGGGGTCCCTCAAGGCTCCATTTTAGGGCCGGTACTTTTCAATATTTTTATAAACGATCTGGATGTAGGAATAGAGGGTATTTTGAGCAAGTTTGCTGATGACACCAAACTTGGAGGAGTTGTGGACTCAAATGAGGGCGTAAAGGCCTTGCAGAGGGATCTGGACAGGTTGGAGAGCTGGGCGATCACCAACCGCATGAAGTTCAATAAGAGCAAGTGCCGGGTCCTGCACCTGGGACGGGGAAACCCTGGCTGCATGTACAGACTGGGCGATGAGACGCTGGAAAGCAGCCTAGAAGAGAGGGATCTGGGGGTCGTGGTAGACAGCAAGTTGAATATGAGCCAGCAGTGTGCCCTGGCAGCCAGGAGGGCCAATCGTGTCCTGGGGTGCATCAAGCACGGCATCGCTAGTAGGTCAAGGGAGGTGATTGTCCCGCTCTACTCTGCGCTGGTGCGGCCTCACCTCGAGTACTGTGTGCAGTTCTGGGCACCACAGTATAAAAAGGACATGAAACTGTTGGAAAGTGTCCAGAGGAGGGCTACGAAGATGGTGAAAGGCCTTGAGGGGAAGACGTACGAGGAACGGCTGAGGTCACTGGGCCTGTTCAGCCTGGAGAAGAGGAGGCTGAGGGGGGACCTCATCACAGTCTACAACTTCCTCGTAAGGGGGTGTCAAGAGGCAGGAGACCTTTTCTCCATTAACACTAGTGACAGGACCCGCGGGAACGGGGTTAAGCTGAGGCAGGGGAAATTTAGGCTGGACGTCAGGAGGGGGTTCTTCACAGAGAGGGTGGTTGCACACTGGAACAGGCTCCCCAGGGAAGTGGTCACTGCACCGAGCCTGTCTGAATTTAAGAAGAGATTGGACTGTGAACTTAGGCACATGGTCTGAACTTTTGGGTAGACCTGTGCGGTGTCAAGAGTTGGACTTGATGATCCTTGAGGGTCCCTTCCAACTCAGGATATTCTATGATTCTATGATTCTATGAATTAGTAAGTGCCTTAGCCCAGCCAGCTCAGAAGAGGCTGTTTCTCAGTTTCCATTCCTAATGAACTGACAGTGGTGCCCATTATGGTCCTCTTCGCCTCCCTTTCTGTAGAAATATAATGATTAGAGGATTTGGTACAGAACCAGGACGGTTCATCTTGCATTTTCTCCTCCACCTTAAGGGTATGGAAGTTTTCTCATATGTGGACTTCATTCTCCCCATGCTTCCAAAAAGGATCCTTGAAGGCTAGAAAAAAATACAAGCAAGCAAACAAACAAAAAACACAAGTGAGGACATAACTGTAGTATTCTGGTTCCAGTACACAGCTGGGGATGGGAAAGAACTTGGTTCTGCTCCTGATTCTACAAAACCACCTCTGTGTTGTATTACTTTTGTTTCTGTATTAACAATCATTAGGTAAAATACAATAAAGTCCATTATAGTAGTAAGAACATTATGCAATTCAGAATGCAAATAAAACACATGATTATACTTTGCTTACTTTGTAGGCTGCTTGAGAGGCATAAATTAAAAGCTATTTGAAGCTTAGAGATGACACATTAAGATTCTGCTTCAGTTCTTCTCCAGATTTTTATTAAAAAATGACTTGAAGTAAATGAAGATCAGACTCTAATTAATTTACATATGAAATGAGGTCTGCTTGAAATGCTCTGATATTTGAGCTGCTGATGAGATAGCTTACTACAAAAAAAACAGGGTTTGTGGAAAAAGGAGTATCTTTTTGTTATTTCAATTGATACTTTTAGGAAAAAAATGAGCAAATTCTCAGGAAAGAAAAAATCATCTTCAGAATTGTAGACAGTTATGGCTACAAGAACATTATTCATAATAAAACAATAATAATTAAATTTTAATTGTAATGGCCTGAATAGGTCAACTGAGAATTTTGAGGAAAAATAAATGAAAGGACTACAAAACTGGCTGATAATCTCAATATCAAAAAATGTCATTACAATTTTGATTTTTGTTTTCTTTTGAAATGTCAGAGAAACCTGTGCAGTTTCAGTAGTCATAGAAGACTTCATGTGTATATATTATATATATATTTAATATATGATTGTAGTAAACATTACTGAATAATCTTAAGAGCAAGTCCAAACAAATCCAGCAACCTGAACATGAAATTACTAAGTATGATGTGGGGAAAGAGATAAACTTTAGATATTTGAGAGTAACAGAAAGAATATGCTAATTTTCATTCTTATTTTACATGGCATAATTGGACAAACAGTAAAGCCATTATTTTCAAACATGATCTGCCATTTTGGATGTGTTTTTCAAGTAATTTTTAATTAAGATATAATTTTCAGAGTGAAAGACACTACTTGATGTGAATGGAAGCTTTAGTCTTGAATACTCTTCGAGTTTGATCTTTTATGTATAAGTAGTGGCTCAAAGAAACTGTGGCATCAGAAAATAATTGAATAAATAAATCAATTTTCAGTCCATTGACTTTCTTAGTGTTCCTAAAAGTCCAGGGTGTTCATGACCTTACTCCCACTAAGCTCAGTGTCAAAACTCATTTTTAACTTACATTCATATGTCAAATTGTATAAGGCACAGGGACACAGTAGAATTTCATTTTATGGTATTCGGAAGTGAGGTCTTTCTCTAAATATGTTCATTGTGGACAAAGTGAACATATACATACATACAAAAAGAAAAAAAAAAAAAAGATTTCATTCATTGTTAGTTTGCATTTTCCAGTCTGTTGTAGCTTCAGAGGTCCTTAGGACAACTGATGTTCCTTGGACGATGATCTATTGGTAATGCTATTCCTTGAAGAATGGAACAGGGCATTCCTCAGTATTTTCCTTTTTATTTCAGGCAATTTATTAAGCATCAAGCTCCTTTTTCCAGTACAGACTTCTATTTGATTAAAAGCAAATGATTCTCTGAGTCAGGTTTGTCTGGTTGGGAGCCATTTCCTATGCCCATGCAAACAGGTCTGTCAGATTGTGACCTTTCCTCATCCCTGACATGTTTATGTTGTCAAGGTCACAGAGACAGACGTAAATTGTTTGGACTGAATAAAAACAATCAGAACATTTAAATCACAAGCAGATTGTAACCTGGTGACGTGGCAATGGAAATATCTCAAAGTGCTGCCCACATTTTTCAAATGAGATGTTGTTATGGTATTGATTTATGGGCAGTGCTATTTCAACAAAAAAGAAGCTTGAAAATATCTGCATCTGGCATAGGTTAGGGGATGTCTGGATGCAACTAAGATATATCTAAGCCCTTGAGTATTCAATACAGATACATGTAGCATAATAAACTACCTGAATATAAAATTTTTTTTGTTACCCCTTCTGACCAGCACAAAACAGCCCATGTCCATACTATTAACTTTTCTTGCTTTCTGAAGGGTAACTTCATACAGACCAGTTGCTGAAAGTAGTTTCTGCCTTCCACTAGGTCCTGGAGGAAGTGATACAAGTCCAGACCAAAACTCTGCTATTCTGAACAATTCATAGCAGCCTGGCTCTGGTACCCACTGACATTTCCTCACTTTGTTTAATTTATTAGGACAATAGCTACAGCCTTAAAACATTTCTTGCTGTGTCCATCAAGTCCACTTTCCTTGGAACAGGTTCATTACAGTTAGTAGGCATTTAATTTGGTGATTTAATGTAAGACAGGAGCTGAAATGGCCTCATTTTCCTTCACAGAGAGAGAGATGAGGTCCAGCACAGCTATGATAGATAGACATTGCTGCTGTCTTGCAGATACCTGTCTGTCTCTCCATAACATATGGGAGATTTACACTGATAGCTCCCTTGTGTGGCCACCTCTGGCTGGTGCCTGCAGTTAGCTGGGATGAATCTGGGGCTGTTCTTTTCTTTCCCATGGAGTTTTGAAATGAATAGACTTATTGAAAACTGATGCTCCGGCATCAGGAAATCCTATTTTAAGTGCTTGAAAAGTAGTTTAAGCAAGTGTGCCTAGCGGACATACTTACCAACCAATATTTCTACTACCAGAAACAATTTTATTTATTTATTTTAATCCAAAAATAAGATGGAAACACATCCTGGTAGCAAGGTAAACCTAGCCACAGACAGGCATAGAAAATTGAATGTTTGATGACTTATTAACTGAATTTTCTTATCAGTGTTGCATGAAATACAAATGAATATCTGAAAGGTAACTAAGTTACATTTACATGATCCTTGCTACAACTGCACAATTTCCAGTAAATCCACAGTTTCACACTAAAGGCTACACCCAAATGACCCATTTTAAGGTGGCTAAGCCAGTGGTTTAGCGCAATTAGAAGTGTTTAGCTATTCTTTGCATGCTAACAGCAAACAGAAAATGGTGAGTCTTCACGTCACTAGCCTATTAATCTCAGGACATATCTTAATGCCACTGCCCACATATTGGCAAACAAATTTGTCCTGTGCTTTGAATGAACAAAAAAGAACATGACTGTAATAGCATAAAGCTGAATCAAAGCTCACAATAACCTCTTGACTTTTGGTTTACTTTTCTGAGTTCTAGCAATCATTTTGATTCTTCTAGTTCAAGTGGCCTGTGTGTTTTAGGACCAAAAACTGATGGATAGGAGAGACATCTGTCTAATAGTCTGACAGGAAAATACTGATAATAATAATACCAATACAATCACTGGTCATGCTGGAGTTCACTGCTTTCATCTTCTAGGTGGGTGAAGAGGCACAGGGCAAGACTAAGTGCCTTTTCCAATGAGGAAAGTGTCTGGACTGTCAGAGCCTTCTGTTAGCTACAGATAGGAAGGAAAAAAGATTAAATCTTTTCAATCCCTTGCTCCCAATGTGACTTTGGTTTAGAGAAGAGGGCAGGCAGGAGCCTGCCACAGAATGCCTGACAATTTGTCTTGGAGGAGGTAAGTGGGGAGTAGGAATTGGGGAAAGCACTATTGCTGGTTCTGCTCTCACCAGTAGCCTGTTACAGGAAGCTGCTTCTTATTTATTAGTGCTCTGTGGTCATTCTCTGTGATGGCTCATCCCCTTCTTGTCCTGCCTTCTGGCATCCAGGATTCAGTCAGGTGTTGGGAAAATATAAGACTGTTTTGGTTAGCAAGGCATTTTGAAACTGGATGAAAAATAATATTGATATTTTAATTTACTTTCTGACCTTGACACGTTACAGCATCCTTCTATATTCAGGGGGTTCCTTTTATTACAAGAAGGAAGGAGAAAAAATCATTAGGAATTAGGGCTTCAGGAAATACAATATATTGTGGGACTGGCAGTTAATCACTGCATTTGTCAACCTTGTGTTGACACTGCAGACATAGTTACCTGTCCTTTATGAGGAAAAGCACCTGCAGTTCATCCACATGCACTAAGGCAGATACAAATCCCATGAACTTGTTCCTCTTTCTGATTTGTGGAGACTAAGAACTTGGTTCTTTTGCAGAGAAATCTAGGGATGAAGTCTCTCGTACCCATTAATCCTCTTATTGAATTTAAAGTCTTCTTGGATTTCAGACCTCAGTTTTCTTCAGTGAGTAATCAAACAGAATATCCCTTCATAAGGACTTGCTACCATGGCTCTGGGTCTTTTGAACCCTCCAAACTGATATTCTCCATTTGCAGTAACCTCTTGCAATCTTCCGTTTTTTTTTTTTTGTTTTTTTGTTTGTTTTGTTTTGTTTTGTTTTGTTTTTTGGCAAATCTCTTCTAATAATAAGTCAAGATGAAAACTATAAGTTCCTAGTCTTGCTATTGTGAAATTATTGCTACAGACACAAGTTTTGGTCTATTACTACTAACCACTGGACAGATGAGAAATTGTTATTAGATGAAATCCAGTACCACCTATACTTTGTGAAAATATTGTGTATACAGATAATTTCAATTTTGTTTCAATATCAAAACCAGTATTGTCACTGCTTTACCTCTTTAGAGAGTTTGGAGAACATAATTTCTTCCTCCCCTGGCCATTCTTTCTCTCTCTTCCATCCGGGACCTTCTCTGTGCCAGACCTTTTCTCATACTTGAAACAAGCTCTCCATTCCTCTGGCTGACACACTGCCTTAAATCTCCTTGATGCTTGCTTTGCATCAAGCTTTCCCATGGTATTTGCCCTCTACAAGCAATTTGCTGCCAGAATGGCCAGTTTACCGGGGCGCTCAAGAAAAAAAATAAATAAATACATACATAAATATATATATATATATAACACAAAACAAAAAGCAAACTCACAATGTATAAATATTTATTCCATGTCCTGCTGTGTTTATTGATACATGTAGGGACAGACACTTCCAACGATCTGTGAGCTTTGCACCAAGGACAGTCCCTTTCCTGTAGTCCAAAAGGGTACTCATTATCGAAAAAACAAATGAACAAACAAAGAAACAAACAACAACTACAAAAAATAAGGAAAAGAATGAAAATGATAGCAATATGCAAGTGATTACATCATAGATTCACTCATTAAAACAACAACATAATAATGATTAAAGAGATTGCATAAATTATTATATTTTTCTTTTTTTAACTCAAATTTTCCTCCAGAAAAAAGTTAGGTCCACTGTGTCTTGAAATGTCACTGCTAAATGATAAATAAATAAATAAGTAAAATGCTGCCTTTTGAAAAATCAGCAGGCTCAGAAACAACAACAATTTCACTTTTATTGTCTCTGTTTTCCCCAACTAAAGTTAGTTGGCAGAATTTGGGTTGAATTTGTGAATCATTACCTTCAGCTCAGCCCTGTTTTTGTTTTTGTTTTTGTTTTTGTTTTTTTTGTCAAATCAAGTACCCAGCTCCGCCTGTTTCTGAAAAGCAGGAGCATGTCTTTCACCTCCTTCACACATGGATGGCGTTGACTTGCTACATCCCAGGAAAACTGAGAAGTTGTATCTCATGGCCTCATAGCTGTACCACTTGCAGCTGGTTTAGACAAAGGTACACACAACACCTTTAAAATAGTGGTGAAGACTGGACAGCCACTGTAGCATTAACTCAGGTCTTCAATTGTTCTGGACAGCTTAAGCTCGATTCCCTGTTGTTTCAATGCTAAGAATCTCCTGTGTTTAAACCACCGTGTGCATGCATTCACAACATTTCTGTTTCAGTAAATTACTGTCATTCCTGGAAAGTGCCTCTGGGCAGAGATCATAGCTTCCTGTGTGCCAGCAAAAGACCATGCTCATCTATCTTGCACTGCTCTGTTTGAGAACTAATTCTGGGTTTGGAACATTTTATAGTTCTTTGATTTCATTCTTGATTGCAAAGCATACTTACACAAGGCCAGATTTTAGTGTTTGGAGTGTTTATTCACTCTCCTGAAGTCCTAATTGCTTGTTAGTCACCTCCTAATTGATTGCTGTGGAGTAGTGATTAGGAAGGCTCAGGTAGAGGATAATGGCTTCAGGTGGGATGTACACTGGAAAGCCTGAGTAATATCAGACATTCAAGCAAATCATCCTCTTGATAAATAGGAGTTATATCAGAGCCAGCCTGGAGGAAGGTGTGCTATGGAGATGGACATTTTATGGGTTGTGCAATTGCACGAACCGACTGACAGGTCCAAGAGTAATGCAGAACCTTCAGTGACATCCTGCTTTTGTGAAGAACTGTCTTAAACATCTCTATCAACTTATTTTATTTTTATGACACTGTCTGTACTGCTGACTGTGTTTGACCCTGGCCCTTGTCAAAGGTAAAAAAAGGAAGGAATATTCTCCATTCCTTATGGAATCTGGGGGTTTCTGTGTTGAGTTACCAAGGAGAGAGAAAGAAAAATCCCACTGACACCACTACAGAGAGGTGGCATTTCAAACAGTGAGATAGCTTAAACAGTTCATCCTGTGCAAACACAGGAGCTCCAGTCTGGAACAAGACTGTGTCGGTACAGCAGATGTCACTGCTCACAGAGAGCTCTGCCTTGGTGAGCTGCACTCTTATGACTCCCTGATCCAATTTCCTACTGCATGCCCATGGTGAGCCCAGGCAGCGGGCAGGTGCCTGTTTGGGGTTTATAAGGCAAGGTAGTTTTTCAGTTACTTTTTTTTTTTTTTTTTTTTTTTCTTGGAGGGGGGCTACAGGTGAGTGAAGGAAAGGGAGTGGGGGGCCTGACCATTCCCCTGCACTGCTTGGGGGGAGGAGGTAGAAGAGGGTGAATGGGGGGAAGGTGTTTTTAATTTAGGCTTAATTTCTCACTGCTGTAACTTCTTAGTAATAGGTAATAAATTACATTAATCTCCCTTATTCTGAGTGTATTTTGCCCATGATGGTAATTGTTGAATGATCTCCCTGTCCTTACGTCCACCTATGAGTGGGTCATGTTTGAGAAGGAAGGAACAGCCAAGAGAGGCTGTGACCTACTCTGGGTTGGGGCAATCCCAGAGATGAGGACAGACTGGGAGAAGAGCTCACTGAGAGCAGCCCAGCAGAGAAAGACTGGGGAGTTCTGGTAGATAAAAAGCTTGATGTGAGCCAGCAATGCGTGCTTGCAGCTCAGAAGGTCAACTGTGTCCTGGACTGCATCAACAGAGGAGTGGCCAGCAGGGAATGGAGGTGATTGCATCTCTCTGCTCTGCCCTTGTGAGGCCCCACTTGGAGTGCTGTGTCCACATCTGGGGCCCCCAGGACAAGAATGACAAGGACCTGTTACAGTGGATCCAGAGGAGACAATGAAGATGACCAGTGGGCTGAGTACCTCTCCTGTGAGGAAAGGATGAGAAAGCTAGGGCTCTTCAGCTTGGAGAAGGCTCCATGGGGCCTCATTGCAGCCTTTCAATACTTAAAGGAGGCTTATAAAAAAGATATTTTTATAACTTTATATAAAATATGCCTTTTCACTCAGGCAGATAATGACAGGGCAAGAGGGAATGATTTTAAGCTAAGAGAGAGGATATTTAGATTAAATTTTAAGAGAAAATTCTTCACTCAGAGGATGGTGAGGCACTGGAACAGGTTGTTCAGATTTGGGGATGCCTCATCCCTGGAAATGTTCAAGACTAGGCTGGACGAGGCCCTGGGCAACCTGATCTATTGGGTGGAGTCCTTGCCTATGGCATAAGGGTCGGAACCAGATGATCTTTAAGGTCCTTTCCAACCCGAGCCATTCTGTGATTCTATGATCTGTTTTTAAAAATAACACCTTTCTGCAGGACTCTGATGTGTTTAATTGCCTTGAAGATGTCTGGATGATTTGCAAAAAATCTCCATCCAGGTAAGAACATAAATTTCCTGCAAGTTAAAGGAGAAACTCATTTGGATGTTGTAATAGCTGTCCCTTGGCACCTCGCTGTCTTTAGATGTCTAGATAGCATCGTAAATCTGGTCTGATAGGCTTACAGCCACATAGGGAGTTAGGTGTGAGAGTCCTTCACCAGCAGCTAAGAATAGAGTACATCTGTGTTTTCTCAACCACCTTTAAATTGCTGTTTGCTTCACTCATTTGTATTTGAGGACAAGACTGTCATTGTCTTTGTCCTTGTAGAAGTACTAGGATAAAAACAGCCCCCATATTTGATACCTCTAGAGCAAATGGCAGCCTAAGCCTTGTTGGGCAGGCCGTCCAAGCAGGCTGAAAGTGCTCCAATTTTCTGCATCCAGTGGCACAAAAGAGATACCAGTTCCCAGCCTGATTGAGCAGATGCCTATTTACAGCTGGGAAATCCAGGATAAATGAACATACATGCTCTTGCCAGCAGCCATTGCTTTGTTCCTGCTATGTGAATTTGTTGAGCCTATCAATAGCACTATTGAGAAGTTAATTCATGGTTACAGACAGCAGCTTCCGATGCACCATCCATTCCCTTGAAGTCCATTTTTTTTCTGATCAAAGGTAAAGCCTGAGCTGTGCAGACTGAGACTTCTAAGGTAAAAGCTGTCAGAGGGGTTGGTTTAACAGAAAACTTATGGTTCAGAGAGTGCTCAGCTCCTGCCAGTGCAACATGTTTTCCTCAGGCCTTCCTAATATTTATTTATTTTTTTATTTATTTATTCTTGGTGGTGGTGGGGTGGTGTCATTTTAACACCTGTCTGCTCGGAATCAGAAGATGCTTTGATAGACTGATGAATATATTTTCAAGACATAGCACTGTGCTAAGTAGCAGTCCACTTTACAAAGGTAGAAACAGAGGTTTGGAACAGGAGCACGAGGAAAGATGTGGTGATAAATCATGAATCTTTGGAATATCAGTTTTAGCTTTGTCACTATTTCTAATCCTCTGGGTTTAGAAGAGGTCATGAAGGGGATAGCCTCTTCATCTGGGCAAGACTTTTCCTGGTGCTTTGCACCAAAGAGGAGACAAAACTTGCACTTCTCTATTGCCCATCCAAATCTGTGCTTTCTCACAGACTCTTGTCTCCAGATTTCCACTGCGTGAGGAAACCATCATTCTGCAGTCTTCAGGTCATTGCAGCACAGAGGAAGGGCTGAGAGAAGTCTGTCCTCTGGCTGAGCTGACTGAAGGCATGCGGCTGTGTGTGTGCTGCCACCTCACCCTTGGCAGCTTGTAGATATTTTCCATTTTTGGCAACATGCTCCAGCTATTACTCTTCCATCTCCATTGTGCTTTTAACCCAGTACTGAGCTCAAGGACCAGAAAGGACTAGCAGTTTGATACCTGTAGTTGTTTTTTAAAAATAAAAAATGTTCTCAGTGACACTGTCTGCATGCCTGTTCTTAACAGTAAATTTCTTAATCCTCATTTCTGCTCAGTTTGAATAGCTTAGATTTTATCTTTTCCCTTCAGTCTTTCCACTCTGTGTGTAGGCAGAGAGCTCACAGCTTCTGTTTCTGCCACTGTGGTCTATCACTGTAGGAAGGTGGGTCCTGTAAGCAAGCCTTTGTTCATGTACAAGTCTATCTGACCACTACAAAAGATATTACATAATTATGAAATCCACACACATTTGTCCCTCAGTTGGAAGAAATCAGTCAAGCGCAGATGAAATTTTTCAGTTAATTAATAAAATCAGCTGAGAACAAGGGTGGGTGAGCCATTAGGAATGATGTTACTTTGCCTCACTTCCAATTTTCTATTTCAATTTCATATTAAAGCAGCCAAACTTTTGGGGAGTAGTGGAAGAAGTGGGAGGCTAAAAGATACTGAGGCAGTCTTATCAGGACCACTGGGCTTCTGCACTTCAGCCAACCTTATTCCTAACTTGACTTCAGATCTAACTAGGAACTAATTTGAAACAGACATTATGACTGGTTTTACCAAAAAAAATCTTGTATCCTCAAGTTTAGAGAGCTCTGCTGCAGTTTAGATGTAGGGAAACAAGTTAATGGAGAAGCATTATTTGAAAATTGGGTAGAGGTGTAGTCTCTGACACTTGACCAATGATTCAAGAAGAGACTAGTTGTTCATTTTCCTTTGGCAGAAAAGGAAAGTAGAATTTTTAAAGTCAAGGCTGATTAAGCAGCTGTGAGTAATTGAAGGAAGTGCCATTGTGTTTAAGATCCTGGGAAAGTAAATATGAATAAAGGAAAAACAAAATCATCCTCAGCTATAAGGAAAAAATGGTTACTCATGCCAGAGCACCCAAAGGCTTCATGAATGGTCCTAGATGAGTGCTGGGGGTGTCAGCTGCTCTTCTCATGACATATTGGTGGGGAGGCTATGTAGCTATGAAGTGGTCACTGGAGCCATGTACAAAACAGGCTCTCTCTTGGCTGTTGCACAGGAGAAACCTGCACAGATGGGTTCACAGACACACTCTTTAATCTCACATATGACAGTAGATCTAGATCTTGACACAACGATACACTATGGTTCCTTGCCTTCCCTTTATTAGTTTGTTGTTATTATCCCAGCTGTATTTCCCAATTACTAAAAACTGTTTTGTCCTAAGAGTATTCTCTCTATTCACAAATTCAAGTTTCCTTCATTTGTAGATAGCAGTCTATGCAATCCATCAACTGTATATATTTGTACTTTTAAATGTTCTTTTTACAAACTGTGGCCACTGAATTCTTCATGGATTCTGTAAGAATTGCCACTCTTGTGGGATGAAAGAAAATATCAAAATGAAATTGGGAGCTCTAAGTCCTATCTGAGCAACAACTGTTTGATACATTAACAATTCAGAGATGCAGCAAGGGATATTAGAAATTGCAAAACCTTCCCATGAGACTTCTTTAGGGGTAGCTGTTGCCAAGATATACTTTTTTATAATGAAACCTAGTTTATTCCCTTGCTTTTCATGCTTCTTCATTGTGATGATGTAAGCAGGAAACAGAGAGTGAGAATTTCTGAATTCTGTTCCTACTTCTGTGATTTACCTGCCCCATATCCAAGACAAATATCTACCTTTTCCAAACTGCTTATATTACCATTTTAATGTATCCATGAAGGCAGTTTTGTCACTGCAGGTACAGTAATGCAAAATGGACACATTGCCTACTTCTCCTGTAAAGTCCCTTTTTCCTAATAGAGAATAAAGCATATGTTTCTGTCTGTAGGGGGAAAATGCATAGATTATAATCAATTTTTTTTTTTTTTTTACAATACCTGCTATTCATTAATCTGTTATTACTGGTAGCAGATAGCTATTCACACAACACATTCACTTAGTCATTCAGTCAGTTCACTTGCATATTCACATATAGTTACCCAGTTGGAGAAACAGCTGGGGAAACAACACAAGCTGCTTACTCATCTCAGCTTCTAGGCAAGTGTTCAAGTCAGTCAGAAGGTCCTTTGCTTTACCAGGTGTATATATAAATAATCCTGTAGTCTTTAACTGTATATGGCTGCCACCCTTTCTTGGATGTGGCCTGAGTTACAAAACCTACTGTTGAAATTAATGTGTGCTTATATCCTTGTATAGATTCAGCAGATTCTCGGTGCTGTGAGTTTATCAGTTCTTGCAAATTCAACAGGACTTCTAGGGTGCTAAGCTTGTCAGTCCATGGAGACTTCAGTACAAAATCTTCTAAGTGCTTTGCTTTCCTCTTTCTAGTTTGTTGTTTTCTAGTAACTATTTCTTCATCCACACCTACAGACAGCTACAGGGCTCATTTGTTGAAACAGAAAAAACATTCATGACCCTCTTATCTCAGCCATGGAATATTTCCCTTTTTAGGCCATTGCACTGGATATGGATATGTAATTTCATGTTGTACTTCGGCTGATATAAAGACAAGAAAAGCAGGTTACACATTTCCCCTCCTCTGTGGATTCCTACCTCATTCCCTGCTTCAAATGTAACATTTGTCTCTCTTCAGGGTGATCCTCATCACTTTTTTATTTTTGATTGAAGGAAAATTAAAAGAAAAAGAAAATCAAAATAAAAAAATCAAAATAAATTTCCTGTGATTCAGCAAGATGGCACAAATAACCGTTTGAAGGCAACAACGACTATGGAAGTTCAGTTTTGAGGCCAAGAGAAAGAGGTCCCACAGTGCTGGCAACCAAGTTGGATCACATTAAAGCTGATGTTAACATGCTTCTCAAAACTTAGCTGACAAATCCTTGACCTGCCTCACTGCACTGTGGTGATCATCACATGAATGTGATCATCAAATAGCATATTGTACTAAGTTCCATTTTTATACATTCCCTGTATAATGAATTCATGGACTCCTAAAGCTTTACAGATGTGACAGCATCTCATGAAATTGGGTTGTATCACAAATGGTCAATGCATACAGCAAAATTAAAAGCAAGGTGCATCACTATTAACAAGGTGATAGCAGTGTGTCTTCATTAATTTCTGGAGAGATCAACTTGATTTTTACAGTTAAAGAAGAAAGGTAGAAAAAGCACAGGAAAAATCAAATATAAGACACTAAAGGATGAAAATCTAAATTCCACTCCACTGTCTGGCAGCCCCCTAAGGTCAAATAGGACACAGTTTGCTTGTTGAGCTTTTAACGGTCATTTAAAAATATACCATTCTGATGACACAGAAATCCTAAACTGAATATGCATTATTCTGAAGGAAAGTCAGAAAGTGGAAGGAAAAAATAAAAAGTTAGTGATCACCCTTTATTCTTATGCCAACAGGGTTTTAAGCAGAATACTGCCAGAGAAATAATTTGATGCAGAAAGAAACAATTTTACTGCCTTAAGACATTTATTCTAGTCCTGCCTATTCTCTTGCTTACTCTTTTTAAAGAATCTATCCCTAGTAGGGACCAGCATCATATTGCATCAGCAATAGAGTTGTGCACAGCTCTAGGGTATTCAAATACCTCTCTGCAGAGCTACACCCATTTCTGGAGACCACACCACAGTGCTAAGGAGCTCAGATGACCTCAGAGCAGTTTAGTAGCCCTCTTGAAGACTTCTTTTCTAATCCTGCTGCACGTGGGTCAGTCTGCACATCTAAAGGCTAACTTGGTACTGTCAAGTGGTTCATATCACAAGAGACAAAGAGCAGGACCATCACCATAAGCCAGAAGAAAGCTATGGAGGAAGAGGAACCCACGTAAAACTCCTCACTGGCTCAGCTGAAGCTCTTCTGCAAATTACTGGTCAGCTCAGATGCCCTCCACAGTGGTCATTACTCTGCAGTGTTGTGGACAGTTCATAGGGACTGGTAAAGTAAGAAACATAACTGTCACTCATCTTCCTTGTGAATGTTAGCACCCCCTGCATCAAAAAAAAAAAAAAAAAAAAAAAAAAAAAAGAATTGAATACTTCGAGTTTTTTACATGATTTTGTTTATTTCTCTGCTAAAAGTGTGGCTTCAAATGAATTTTGAAGCAGCTGTGAGCACTCAGCATTTGTGCAAATTAGCCTTGGGGTCTTCTGTTTGGCACCTTCCCATTAAAAGAAGAGCTCAGAGAACAGTGATTTCCGAGGTAGTCTTGTATGGTATCCCATGATATCTACACCAGAGGAAAGGGTAAGGTCCAGTTCCTTAGTTCAATTTGTCATCTTATTAAAATTGTCTTTTCATTGTAACAAGCAAAAGATATATTTTCAATAAACCCAGCAAATGCCTCTGCTATGTGAATTTAGCTCAATCCAAGGACAAGGCAGCAAAATAATATACAATCAGGTGTATGGTGTTGTAATGCTTATGCACAAATCATTATTCCCAAGGACATATTGACTCTGAAGTTTCCTTTTTCTTTTCTTTTTTGAGTGTTTTACATTGTACCCTCAAGAATTCGTCCATACACATGATCTTATTGGAGTTCTTCCTGTACAGAAAGAGAATAAATTATCCTCGATTAATTGCTTCTACCTTGAGGACTCATAAGTATAAACTATATCAAGGGAAAGTTGTTGTCTGCCAGAAAAAAACAACTATAAGTAGTTCAGGGCTTAGACTTCTTGGTCTTAGTATTCCAATGTCCCACATCATCTGTGGACATTAACACTCAGGTAAAATGAGTATCGGCTGTGCAGAAGGCTGCATTGAAATACATAAGAAATTATTAATATGTTTTCATTCTTAATTTAGAAACAGGAATTGTAAAAAGGACCTTGGGCCTGATTTCTAGTTTTATTTTTTTTTCAGTCTGATTGTCCCAAAATCATGAGTTTCTGTCAATACACAGTGTTATGTACTTTTGAGAGAATGCCTCTGTATGAAAATGGAGCTATAAAAATGTACATAGGGCTGCAACTCAATATAGGAAGGAGTAAAAATAGTACAGCTTCTCCTTTCTGGGGGGCCAAATTTCAGGAAATTTAAGAGAGATGATTTAACCACACTACTTTCTACAGAAAATGCCAATAAATACTGCAATTTCTTTGCTTGCAGACAGGTACAATTAAGTGATGTCTTTCTAATGCTATGGACATGATGCCAAAGAAGACAAGGAGCAGCTAATAGAGCCAGGCAATGTGTTTATCAATAGCATTAGTTAGGCTTGCTCTAGTGGCACTACCCTGCTGGGCAGCTGAATTCCACCACAACCACTGTCATTCCCCCTCCTCAGAGGAAGCTGGGGAGAAAATACAATGGAAAAGGGTACCATGGCTGAGATGAGGACAGGGATATCACTCAACAATTACCACAATGGACAAAATAGACTTAGTGTAAGGGAGATTAATGTGATTTATTGTATATTGATAACAGACTAGAAGAGTGAGAAACTAAAAGAAACTAAAAGTAATCTACTCCCCACCCTCCTTCCCTCCCTCCCCCCCCCCCCCCCCCCCCCGCCTCAACCCTCTTACACCTGTTCCTCCCCACAGAAGGCACAGAGGAACAGGGAATGGGGGCTGTGGCCAATCCCTGAGACTTCATCTCAGCTGCTCCCTCATCGTCCCTCTCTGCCCCTGCTCCCCATGGGGTCCCTCCCACAGGATGCCATCCTTCCTGAAATGAGCCTGTGGGGGCTGCTCACAGGCAGCAGCTCTTCAGGAACTGCTCCCACACGGCTCCATCCCAAGGGGTCCATCCTCTTAGGAGCAAAGTGGTCCAGCACGGGTCCCCCAATGGCGGGTGGCAGCTCCCCCCAGACCTCCTGTTCCTGCATGGGCCGCATCCTGCTGCTGCTCTCCATGGGCCGCAGCCTCCTCCAGGCCACATCCACCTGCTCCACCGGGGACTTCTCCACAGGCTGCAGCATGGAGATCTGCTCCATATGGGACCCATGGGCTGCAGGGGGACAGCCTGCTTCTCCAGGGGCCTCTCTACAGGCCGCAGGGGAACTGCTGCTGCCTGCCTGGAGCACCTCCTGCCCTCCTGCTGCACTGGCCTCGGGGACTGCAGAGCTGCTTCTCTCTAAGTTTTCTCATTTCTCTCTCCCAGCTGCTGTTGCACAGCAGAATTTTTCCCCCTTTCTAAAATTTGCTCTCAGTCCCAGTCACCTTCTAGAGAATCCAGTGAGCTAGTCATCTGAATCCTTCACATTTTCATTATTATATATTCTTTAATGAGAACTGTAATGAAATCTGTGAAATCTAATAGCAGTGTACCAAAAGGATAAAATTTCCAATCCGGGAGAAACCAGCCTCATTTTAATCCTGGTAGCAAATATTAAAAAAAAAATAAATTAAAAAAAAATAAAAATAAATTAAATGCACAAGAAAAAAAAAAGTTAGGAAAATGTAGTAGGAAAATAATATATGTGCACAACAGACCTAGAATCCATATAATGTGTCTAACTACTTTTGTTATACTTCTTCAGTGAAGGACACATGAAGTTGGCAGTGTTCTAGTGTAATTTTGCAAACTTCTTGAGCAAAGTACATCTTTTTTTTTTTTTTCCTATCAAAATGCTGCTTGTGTAGTAAGAACTAAACAAAGACGAAGTGATAAAAAAAATGTAAGTCAATATATACAGTCTTATTAATATAACATAATATTAATATTAATATTAATATTAATATTAATATTAATATTAATATTAATATTAATATTAATATTAATATTAATAAAACATAACTATATATGTTAATATAACATAATTATTAACATAAACTCTGTCTTTGGGAAGACAAAGTGATTTCAGTAGACCATTGACCTGTGGTAGAGTCTTTAGAAATTAAAACTGTCCAGAGAAAACTTTATTCAAAAGTTCTTATATCAAATGTGATCTTGGACTTAACCCATACACATTTGTTCTCTGAATCTTCTCACACCTACATCTGCTGCTTATATATACCTTTACTGCAGAGAGGAACTCACCGCTTTAATGTTTTTAATGGATTTTTCTAGCAGAGGCAATACTACACAACATTCAGATTTGTGTCCCAATGATTTAACAAGGAAGAAAACAGCAATGGCCAGTGGCAGTCTGGGACCTAAGCAGATGAGATTGTCAGAACAAAAGAAATGAAATTTGCATGTGTATGTTTTTGGTGACTTTTTTTTTTTTTTTTTAATACACTTCTAAATGACTATTTATTTTCTAGGTAAGAAATTGCAAGAGAGAAAATGTACTTTGGAAAACAATTACTGCTGCAGGCTAGAAAGTATTGGTGCAATGTGCATGTACTGCAGATTCCTTTTCTAGTCTGAATTTTGATCCATTTCCATTGTTAGTTTCATATTTTTCCAAATCATACATTAAAAAAGAAAGAGAGAAAAAAAAGAAAAAAATATTTTAAAATGCCCTATCTTTAGAGATGACACTGCTGACTTCCATATACATATGTAGGTTTAATATTAATCTACTTTAATATTTCATAATAAAACCATACAACTTTAATATTTCATAATAAAAACATAAAACCAAATAGGCTGAAATATTTTTAAACATCTGGAATCAATATTCATGTAAAATTTCAGCTGATGCTTAAAAAAATGAGGTGGCATCTACTGGGGATCCTTGCTTTGAAACTTCTGTCTCTGAAAGTACCATCAATTGTAGACATCTGTATGTGCTTAAGTTACATCAAAGAAAGTTAACATCTTTCGCTGAATCTCAACATCTCTATGAAGATGGATTGACTCATTGGTAGTAGTGAATACTTATGCTTTAGGTTCTACCTCTGCATCACCTATTGGAATAGATTACTTTTCTCTGTTTATGTATACAGGGTGAAAACAGGGGGGTGTGCATCCTTGTATGGATTACTGAGTTTGATGTCTGTGGTGAGGTTGCATGAATAGACTTTTTTATTGGTATGGATAAAGCTCAACTGACCAACAGTAAACATTTGCACTTGTCCTGGTCATCTCTACTGCTTGCACACCTCATCCAAAAGGAGAGGACTGAAAATGAACACATAAATTTTGCTGCAAAAGTGCTCTGTTTCTCCACTATCTACATCAGGATTTTAAGTTATTTCAAATTCAGACAGACATTTTTGTTGGTGTGGACTTCTAGAGTAAAATAAGATGAAGTCCATCCTACATATCTTGTGAGTTAATTCTTATCAAAATTTTTTTTAGCCTGTTTGTTAGCCTGTTTACAGACAGGCTCCAACTTAATCAGAAACATGGCTCCCCAAACAGGTTTTTATCAGCTGTGATCTTTTCAATATTTAATGAATTCTTTGCTAAACAACATGGGTTAACCTTTTCCACTTCCAACATGAGAACAAGGTTTTGAAATTGCACATCCCTTAACAGATCAGTGATCAATATATACTACCATTTTTTAGATAATTGTATAAAATCTGGAAAAAAATGCAGTGTAATTTCTAAAATAGTTGTATGACAGCTTCACTGCTCTGCTCAAACAGAAAGCTAAATAATAAGTGAATTAATTCATAGATTCCTTTGGAGAACAATTTTCAAATTTGGATACCTACATGGAGGCATAACATCCATATTCAGATACCTAAACGATTAGATGCTTTGGAAATTAGAAAACCTGCTTTCCAGAAGGGCTGCTGCAAACCAGAGTGGGTGTACAGTAAGTGAAAATCCTCCAGCCTGTGGTGGGGAATTGACCCTGGCCCATGGAAGACAACACCAAAGAGAGGAGGATTTTCAGCTAGGATATGGAAATAACGTCCATCTCCATAGATGCCACACTCTAAGCAAAAAAGTCAGAGAAGTTCAGTCTCGTCTATTGGAGTAATGCACTTAATGCCTTAATGTAAGGCACTTTGGAGCTCTCTGTGGTCTCTTACACTAATAGAGTTTGCTGATAACATTTAATATCTTCAGTAAAACATCCAATCTCTGTGGGATTGTAATTGTGCATATAAAGAGGCTACAGAATGAACAAATACAGCACTGACTGCAGGCAAGTGAGATCAGCCTTAGTTTGTTAGAGATAATGGAAAAAAAGGCTACAGGTAGAGCCATGCACTACACTTTTCTTCCAGGAATACCTTGCTTGCCTCTGTTATCTCTAACCACACAGCAAGGGTCTAGAGACATTTTACCAAAAGGGAAAAATTCATACATAAATAGTGCTATTGCCATCATTGCAGTATAAAGCAATCATTATTTAATAATAAACAATCATATTATGAGGCATTTTAGACTTGGGAATTACAAAGAAAAACACTGTATTTGCAGTCATTTGTGTGGTTACTACTTGCTAGCTAGTTACAGGAATTATAAAAATACATGCGCAATAAGGAGCTGGACCACTGGCTACCCTTCCTCTGTTAACTGCTTTTGACACCACTGGAGCTTTATATCATTTTTCATATAATGTGATTAATGCTTGGTGGGTATTTGCATAGTGCATTAAATTTACTAATCCAGTTCATAGGCAAGATAAGAGTAAAATATCCTTAATTTCTGAGGTTATGCAGATATTTCATCCCTCACTATCCTCTCATTCCACTCCTTCCGCTGCCTGACCTCACGTTTCTCCTTCTCTCTTCATCCTTCTCATAGAATCATAGAATCATAGAATCATAGAATATCTCAAGTTGGAAGGGACCCATAAGGATCATCAAGTCCAACTCCTGGCACTGCACAGGTCTGACCAAAAGTTTAGACCATGTGACTAAGTGCACAGTCCAATTGCTTTTTAAATTCAGACAGGCTTGGTGCAGTGACTACTTCCTGGGCAGCCTATTCCAGTGTGAAACCACCCTCTCGGTGAAGAACCTCTTCCTGATATCTAGCCTAAACTTCCCCTGCCTCAGCTTAACACCATTCCCATGGGTCCTATCACTGGTGTTTACAGAGAATAGGTCACCTGCCTCTCCACTCCCCCTCACGAGGAAGTTGTAGACTATGATGAGGTCCCCCCTCAACCTCCTCTTCTCCAGGCTGAACAGGCCCAGTGCCCTCAGCCGCTCCTCATACGTCTTCCCCTGTAGGCCCTTCACCATCTTCGTTTCCCTCCTCTGGACACCCTCCAACAGTTTAATGTCCTTCTTGTACTGTGGTGCCCAGAACTGCACACACTGCTCGAGGTGAGGCCGCATCAGTGCAGAGTAGAGCGGGACAATCACCTCCCTTGACCGACTAGCGATGCTGTGCTTGATGCATCCCAGGACACGGTTGGTCTTCCTGGTCATGTTACTACACAGCATCCCTCACTACCAGTGGATCCTGTTCTCTTTCACCACTTCTTTGAATGGTTTTCTCAGTGTCTTTACCTACATTTCTCACTTTTAGCTTCAGTTTGTATCCTCTGCTAGTAGTCTCTTCAGCAATACCGTTTTGAAAAACAGTTACTCGTGAAAGAGTTTGGTATGAAATGAGTATTCCCTGTGTAAGACTGACAGGTCTCACTCAGACATCCACATTTGTATTTGAGAAGTGATTTACAGAATTCCTATTTGTCAGTTTTTAAGAAAATTTAACTAGATTTCACATCTTTTTTCTTGGCAGGTATGCCCACTGGCCAGGTGATCCTGGTTAACCTGGAATTTCTTTTCATCAGATCAGGGAGTATTTCCCAACTCCATCTATATTAGTAAATTAAAAGGGATATTAAAAATTAAAGAAGTTCTGACATATCATCCCCTATATTGATAAACTATCACTATTGCCTGCAGTGAAGTGTTGTCCTATGCCAACTTGCATTTTATCAGACTGTGTCTGGGAAGCTTCTGTAGACCAGGGATCATTACCAGTCATCAATTTGGATGCAAACCTTCTTCAAGATCAATAAGTTTAGCTGCATGGATAAAAACTGGAACGTGTTAGTGCCAGAGAACAGCCATGGTCCATTTAATTTAAGAGTACAGAAGTAACTCGACAATCTAAAGAACTACAAGGTCAGTGCCACCTCAGAAAAGGCCTTCAGAAAGCGGTGAAGCTAAGGAGACTATAATACGAGAACTACCACTTATGGGCTGGATATTGCACCATACTGCAGAGCCAGAAAGCTCTGAGGAAGCTGCCCAGAGAGGCTGTTGAGTCTCCCTCCTTGAAGACACCCAAAAGCCACCTGGACGTTGTCCTCAGCAACGAAGGAGTCCCTGCTTGATCAGAGGTTTTGGACCATGACCTTCAGAGGTCCCTTCCAACCTACATCATTCTGTCTTTCATTCAGTGAAATCTTCTCTGTTGTCAGTTTGAGTTTCTTCCATATAGCTTAGCTGGAGATATCATGGTTTTGCTGCTAAAGCAGCTTGCTGGGTAGATTTCAAGGAGCTTTGAAAGTATCTGCATAAATGTCTATTGGTGTTCCTGTGCCAGTTCCTGAGAACTATAGTTTAGTTGCAGCCCTTGCCAGAGCAAAACAAACCAAAACAAAGCAACAACAATAACAAACTTGACTGCAGACTACTTGTCAAGGCAGAGAATTGATTTAGAAGAACAAACTCAAAAGACAGGCTCAGTCACAAATTATTAACCTGATCAAATAACAGTCAGATAACAAACCTGTGCCTGGCCACTACGGACCATGAATTTTCCTACTGCATCTCACTTTTTGTGCTTGTTTAAGAAGATCTCAGTCCTACATCCTGTGATCACTTCTGTAAACTTTGAGACTTTTAAAAGTCTTGGTGTGCTATGGCTAAGACAGACACTGATGTAGTGTAGTCTAAGACCGAGCCTGTATTTGTACTGCTCTTTAGATGAAACACCTCTGAATATCATCTGCCCTGCCCTGCCCTGCCCTGCCCTCCCCTCCTCTGACCTGCCCTGAGAAGGGGAGTTGGACTGAGCCCAACCTCAGTGTTGTGTCAGTCACACTAGCCATGAAATCCACATCAGATTTCATCAACAGAAATGAGGGAACCCTAAATAGTTACTCTGGCTTTAGACCATAAAGACCAATCATACATGTAAGCATTGTAGCATCCATCCCTAATGTTCCCCTATGGATCCCTGTGTTTAGCTTGTTCCTGCTTTCAAATATTTATCAAAGATCTTTCAAAACACTAAGAGTTGAGTCTTAATATATATGTTGCTATAGTGATATTTCCTCTATCTACTATGTTAATTAATGACATATAAAAAAGGAGTCCAAGGGATTAGGGTGGGGCAATTTTCTCCTGCAAGGGTCAAGCTGGCTGGGACCTCTCTTGAGATACCCTGCAGACATTTATTATTCTGACTGCACTTGTTTACATATGACATTTACTGCTTTCTTTGGCTTTGGAAGAGTGGCTGTTTTGAAGATAAACTGCACATTTTTTCATAGACTTATTTATTTATTTATTTATTTATTTATTTATTTATTTATTTATTTTCTGTACTCACACTCCCTAAGAATTCTGAGGTGTGCTGTTTGGGTCTGGAGGATTTTATCAATTCAGTTGCAATTTCTTCTGCCATTTCAATATTCAAAAAATTTCCTTTTCCATGCCTGGAAAGATCAAGTTCAAGGTAAGTATTTATCCAGTGGTCTCATTCATGAAACAAATACAAAAAGGCTCCTAAGCCTCTCATCAATGTGCTTATATTCCTTCATAGATCTCTTTAGCTCCTGATGATTCAGTGGAATTATTGATTTCTCACAGACTTCCTGATTGTCATTTGTTTTCACACCATTAGCTATTTATTCTATGAAATTAATCTTGGCCTCCCTAATTTTCTTCTTACTTAGTAGTTGTTTACGTATTTTATCGTCCTGATTATTGGCTTTGTTAAGGTCAGATGATAAAGGATTTTTGTTTGACTCATTTTGCTGTTTGAAAATTGCCATTTAATCACATCAGATAACTTCTGTATTCCCTTCAGTTTCTCCTTTCCCCTTTTGCTTGTGCCTCCTCATTCCACTCCAGGCTTGATTTGTAGGATGATTTTTCATCACTAAGTTTTCTGGTTGCTTTATTTATTTTTACTGTGGAATATTTAGTATAATTTAATTATAATTCAACTTAGCATAAGTGAAAATGAATCAGACTGATAGCACTTCGTTTAGACTCTCAGGACAGTGACCTCTCTAGACCTGAATTTGAAGGTGCTGAGAAAATGTTTAAGCTCCAACCATCTCAGTTCATTTTTTGGTGTCTCAGTAAAAAAACACCTTAAGAGAATTAAGCCACATCTTCTGGCTACTGGACTATGAACTGAAATGATTTAGAAAGTATTATTCTCCTACAGAGATGAGGCAGGTAGATAAGTGATAGCATCTTACATAGATTACTGGAGGTTTCTCTTAAAGTCTTCCATACTGGCAATTGAATTATTTCTGATGTGCTCCCTCAGGTTAAGACAAAAACCTCGATGAGTGAGGATACTACTTGCAGGTCTGCCTATCCCATATTCCCTTCTGTCAGCCCAGATTTTAGATCTGCCCTTTTTCTGCTGCCCCAACAGTTTGTGACTGTATTGTGTACATCATACACACTAAGACTGTACTGACACAGTGTGCATTTCACTGATCTAGTCTACCTCTTCCTTTCAAGTCACAGTTAGATTTGGGGTAAACTAGGAGATACCATCTCATAAGAAAAATAATATAAAATAATCTCTGACCGCAGGAGTCACTTAAGCAGTACACTGCTCACCACAGACTTTACAGATCCCCTATATGATGTCATTGCTGTTTCCATCCCCTGAATTCTTAAGTCTATGCTTCTCCTTTTTTGGCTTTAAAAAAGTTAATGGACTTTTTCCTTTCAGTTTTCAAAATGGAAAATACATGGTGATAGATTCTCTTAATGGTCACTCAGAATGATGTTTGCTTGTAGTTATTTGTGCAAACTGAAAAGCCACTTTTCTCCATGGGAAATGAAATTATTTCCAGTGTTGACACATTTCCTCAAACAGCTGAAATAAATGGACAGTTCATGTTTCTTGGAACCATGCTGCAGCCTGCCTGCAAACTTATCTGTTATTACTTACAGGTAGTCAATCAGTTGTGAACCAGTGTCACACAAGGTGAAGGCTTTGGAGTATAGTAACTGTGTACCTGCCTGTGCCCTTAGAAAGCTAATGTGAGTTGCTGCAGAGAAGGCTAACCTTAAGGTAATAGAGAAATCCCCTCCCAATCAAGCATGGAAGGAGCACATATCTCACCTCACCTCCATCGCTGTGTATTTGTTTATGCAGTAATTTTACCTGCTGTGTGCACAACATCGTTTCATTTCACTAATACAAATCTCCTGACTCACCCACTCCTCCCTTTCCATTTAATTTTATTTTTCAGTCTCACATCATTTCTATCCAAAGGTTTCATTACCATAAGTGGAAAATATTCTCAATTGATTATATCATATGTAAAACAGGAGACAAAAGTTAGTCATGCGTGGAACTTTATTACTATAGACCCAACATGTGTCAAGAAAGTTGTTAGTTTTCAGTTCTTGGTTTCTTATTATTTTTACATAGACTACGTGCAGAATTTCCAATTTTATTTTATTTTATTTTATTTTATTTTAGTTTAGTTTAGTTTAGTTTAGTTTAGTTTAGTTTGGTCAGGTAATATAAGCAGTAAGGTTTTTTAGATTTAACAGGTTTTTTTTTTCACACAGCTTTTTCTGCATACAGCCAGTGTATGAAGCAGTTTCTTAACATATTTTAAAATCCAATTTTTCAAAATAGGAACAATGAAAAGAAAGGACTGTGAAATGTGTGAATTCCATATATTTCTGATGATGTGACTGTTATAAATTTTTTATTGCATACCATTAGCTCTGTAGTCTTGAGTGACAATCTTTCTGATGTCAATAGAAATAAAAGAAAAACAATGACCAGAACCTCTGTGCTTGTACTTTAGTTATAATAATGAAATATGAACATTGTTATAATTGCATACTTTCCATGGAGAAGCATCAATAGTTCTAACTGAATATATTCAGTATATTAGAAAAGGTATTATAAATTATGCATAAAGTAAGAATAATTAAAAAATTACCCAGAGGCTTCTTATCATTACTTTCAGACTCATCTCTTTCCTCACATTCTCTGCCCTTCCCTTATAATTTCATATCTACCCAGATAACAGGTTATTGATATACTTGGACTTTTGCTAGGATTTAAGTAGCCATACAGCACTACATTTATCTTCAGGATTCTTTACTGAGTGCCACAGATGATGGCGTCATTGCCATAAAGATAGACAAGTGAGTCCTAGGAAAGTCTTCAGGCAAAATCATGGAGTTTCTAAACCTTAGATTTTCTGTATATTTTTTTTTTCTGTTTATTTGTTTTATTCTTACCTTATATATATATATATATATATATATATATATTCTATGTTTTGAAAAGTATGTGGTAGCTCAGCCATTCTTAACCATAGATCCAAGGAGACTAAGACATGCCCATGCCAGGAGATTGTCCCTGCTTTGTCATAAGGCAAGAGCACATTGCAGTTCTGTGTGACTGCTATTGTGGCCCACAAAAACCAATGATGGAGATGGATGCAATAGGGACAGGTGGATAAGTTTGGTTCCCACTGCTTTGCTCAACCAGAAACTTAAGGCTCATTGTAGGAGTCTGTCGTGGTTTAACCCGGCTGGCAGCTAAATACCACGCAGCCGTTCGCTCACCCTCCCCCCTCCCTCTCTGGGACGGGGGAGAGAAATGGAAAGTGAAGCCCGTGAGTTGAGATAAAGACAGTTTAATAAGACAGGAAAATAATAATAACAAAATAATAATAACAATAATAACAATAATGTTACAATGGTGACAATAGGAAAGTAATAATAATATGTACAAACAAGTGATGCACAATGCAATTGCTCACCACCTGCTGACCGATGCCCAGCCTAACCCCGAGCAGTCCGGCCCCCTCCCCCCGGCTAGCCACCCCTATATATTGTTTAGCATGACGTCAGATGGTATGGAATACCCCTTTGGCTAGTTCGGGTCACCTGTCCTGGGTCTGTCCCCTCCCAGCTCTTACTGCACCCCCAGCCTGCCTGTTGGCAGGACAGAGCAAAAGGCTGAGATGTCCTTGGCTTGGTATAAGCACTGCTCTGCAACAATTAAAACATCGGGGTGTTATCAGCACTCTTCTCATCCTAAGCCAAAACACAGCATTCCACCAGCTACTAGGAAGAAAATTAATTCTGTTCTAACTGAAACCAGGACAGAGTCTCTGTATGAATGTCCATGGTCTGCTCTCAGTGTTGCTCATTAAATGGTGTTTTCAATGAGCAAAGAAGAGGCTGGTAGTATATCTATTCCTCAGTACATATATAGGTACATAGGAGATGCATAGAAGATACATTGTGCATACGAGTAAGTCATATATATCTTTCCTTTAAGATCCTTTTACTCCCACGTCTTGTGAACTGCTGTTTGCTATATTAAAAAAATGTATTTATCCTTATCTTCATGCAGGGGAACAGATATGACATTCTAAGGCAAAATGGAGATAAGGGAGATATTCCCATGTATCTGCTCCATTAAAAGTTTCCCTTTTTACCTGCTGCAGTGCTCAGATCCTGCCCTCCCAATCCCCAACATCTGTAACTGAGATTTTGGAAAGCACTTCCTGCTCTTTAGAAATCAGTACACATTGCATGAAAGACGCCATTGCAAGCACGTTCACTATGGTACTAAGTAGGAGCATGGAAGAGAATATACAATACCAGTAAAATGTGGTTCTGCACACATCTCTTGTCCACAGCGTGCCAGACTCAAAAAGGGAAATCTGTTACATCTTTAAAAGGGAAGCATTTTGTATCTTTGTGCCCACCAGAGGTACATAATTAGGAACTGTGATTGTGAGACAAATGTCTCTTTAAGGACTGCACTTAGGGAGGTGAAACCCCTGATGTTCTTTGTTCAGACTACTGCTATGAAAATTTTATATATATATATATATATATATATATATATTTACAAATATTTTAAGTGGTCATTAGTCTTTCCCACATTTCATCTTCACTCAGTTTAATTTCCATAACATGATTCTTAAAGTCACATAAAGAAAGTCTTTATACTCTGAATTTAATTGAGAAAAAATATATTATTATAACTCAGGGAAATATTTTCCACTTGTCCTGGTACTCTACTTATGTCTGGCTTTTTGGTAAGTGGTCAGCATCATTAATAGATTGTGGTGAGAATTAAATTTTATTTCAAAACAAAAATACAAACAAACAAAACCTTCCATTTACAAATAGACCAGCTTTTCATGACCTATTTCTATAACCTATGGAAAATTCACATTTTTTGCTTACAAATGCATTTTAAAAGAGAAATAGTACAGATATTCCAACAGAAGGCAAAGTAAGGAAATAAAAAACTTTAAAAACCCTGAACATCTAAGAAGTCCAGGACAGTATAGTGTTCCGTCCAGCCCTTCAGTAATAAACTCAGTAACAATGCCTTATTTCTATGGTGATAACTTTTTTATTTACTACTTAACAGGACTCTTTTCAAATCACCTACAAATTAGAAAAAATGTTTTTTACTTTTCCCAGCATTTTCCTATAAATGTTCTTGCAGAAAGCCTTTTCCATAGTAATTTTCAACACTGAAGCAAAGGAATGGAGGAGGAGGAGGATCAAAAGCCAAATGAAGCAAATAGACATCAACCAGTCATTCACTTAGCCAAACCTGCATTCACTCTCCATGTGCCCCCTACGTGAGCAGTCACTTACGCATGCTGTTAGCTCTCACCAATGCTCCCTTGTAGCTGTCAGAGCTAGTCCATGTGTGCTGAAATTTAAACATGTGCATCTGTGGTTGGCCAGAAATGCTCCAGATGTGGATGTGATCACTGCTCTCACATAATTTCTTGCAGTTGGATTAACACCTGTGATTTAATATAATTTGGCAAAAAAGTTGCAAAACAGTGAAGATAACTGCTGGAGAATTTGTGCATGCTTCTTACCCTGACATCATGTAGACACATATGTGAAGGCCTTGAGCTAGTGCTGCTGATATCAAGGAAAATTACATGTAAAAATCATATGTTTTGCAGAGCTAGGCATGGGAAGCTGATTTTGAATTCCAGTATTTTTTATTCTTTTTTATTTAACTAGCCTTCACCTACCTTCCTTCCTTCCTTTCACCCATCTATCCATCCATGTATGCTTGGAGAACATCTGGTAAATATGAAGTGCTGCAAAATATATGAGGAGGTTGCTGATATATCAGCAATGAGAACATCTTGTAGTCTAAGAAGAAAACAGAGAGGACTTTGAAGCATGAAATTGTAGCAGGGCTGTACACTAACTTGGCTGCTCGTATATCATGTTTCTGAACACATTACAGCAGAGCAATGGAAGGTGAACCAGGACTACAGCCATTCTAGCTCTCTCCTTCCTATTTCCACTTCTGGTAAAAGAGTATGTAATATTATAAATACTAAATATTTTGCTATTGAATTCAGAGATTTCTCTGCCGGGTTGATCTATGTTGAAAAATTGGCTAGTATGAGCTTAGAATACAGATGCATGTAATCTTGGTTGGAAGTCTAGGGAAAAAGTACTTAATCACAGAATTTCTAGGTTGGAAGAGACCTCAAGATCATCGAGTCCAACCTCTGACCTAACGCTAGCAGTCCCCACTAAACCATATCCCTAAGCTCTACATCTAAACGTCTTTTGAAGACTTCCAGGGATGGTGACTCCACCACTTCCCTGGGCAGCCTGTTCCAGTGCCTCACAACCCTTTCAGTGAAGAAGTTCTTCCTAACATCTAACCTAAAACTCCCCTGGCTCAACTTAAGCCCATTCCCCCTTGTCCTGTCGCCAGGCACGTGGGAGAACAAACCAACCCCCACCTCGCTACAGCCTCCTTTAAGGTACCTGTAGAGAGCAATAAGGTCGCCCCGAGCTTCCTTTTCTCCAGGCTGAACAAGCCCAGCTCCCTCAGCTGATCCTCGTAGGACTTGTTCTCCAGGCCCCTCACCAGCTTCGTCGCCCTTCTCTGAACCCGCTCAAGCACCTTGATGTCCTTCTTGTAGCGAGGGGCCCAAAACTGAACACAGTACTCGAGGTGCGGCCTCACCAGAGCTGAGTACAGGGGGACAATCACCTCCCTAGCCCTGCTGGTCACACTGTTTCTGATACAAGCCAGGATGCCGTTGGCCTTCTTGGCCACCTGAGCACACTGCTGGCTCATATTCAGCTGACTTAAGTTCAACAGAATTTTGCCTTAATTAATCTAACATCTTTCTGCCCCAAAGCTGAAGGTGAAATGCCTAGAGTAACTCATGCAACTATAAAAATACATCCTGAATTCAAAGCACCATTTCCCTTTCTTTCATTTTGTTCTGTAAATATCATAGCTCTAGGTAACTTGTCAGAAAACAGTAATTAGGATGGGAAAATCAAGGCACAGCAAGTTTCTCAGTCAACCCAAAACTAAACAGCAACTGGCTGATAGAATAAAACAAAAACAAACAAATAAAACAAACAAAAAAATCAAGATCTCATCTCCTCATCCTCTGCTATATCCACTATGAAATGATCCTATTCCCTAAATGTCTTCATGTCTGCATTCTCCATGGGAAGCCATTGAAACTTTAATAGCTCTCCAGCTATTTTCCAACTTTTTTTTCTTTTTTCTTTTTTTATTGCTTATCAGTCTTTGTGAAATTGTTTTGAACCATCAGAGAAGTCTTATTTGCATAGGAAGATTCTACAGCAAGAAGGAACATTCCTTCAGAATAAGATCAGCGCTCAACATGCTGGTGTGTCCTTTGCCGCAATTGGTGCGACAGTGCGGCATAGAAGAGTATTTGTAATGCAACTTTTCCTATTAGCGACTGACCTTTCTTCCTGATCAGGCCCAGTGCTTTTTAGCCTTTATACCAAGTGTGGAAAAGAAAAGAAGAATCCTCAAATGCCTTTTCAAACAGAGAGTTGGAAACTAGCAAAGAACTCATTGATGATGAAGATCTAAAAATATGTTGCAGCAAAGAAGCTGGCATACTATAACGTAAATTTCAGTAGAAAATCCAGTGTAGGAAGAGTGGAGAATGGTAAAGAGACAAAAAATTTTGATGTTTTAACAAGAAAAATGAAAAGTTTGGAAAAAAAAATAAAGAGGGAAAAGAACCTCAGATATGAAAAACAACATGTGGAAGACCAGGTATAGAAAGTAGATGAATTAAATTAATATTTTACAATAAAATACACTTTCTCTTGGCCAGAAAGCTGGTCATAATTTATTGTCAGATAACTCAGTGCCGGTGCTATTCTTTAGCATGCACCTCACCTGTGTCTTTGAAAGTCTGACCCAGCAGGAATGGGATGCTGAGATTAAGATTTGAGACTAACATTCCAGCATGTTTTCAGTAAAGAAATCTGCCTAATAGCTTGGATTATGCCCACATTCAATTTATGCAAGATTCATTGGAGTTCAGCATTCGGTCCTTAGGCAAAAGAAAACAAAACAAAACACAGTTCCAGAAGCTTGGCATAACAGTAGAGGTGTAATATAGCAATACTTTATAGTACAGCCTCTTTGCAATGATTTATGTGAACAAAGTCTAATCTAGCAGACTGTCTCAAACCCTGCCAGCTGCCCTGCTTGTGAAACATAAGATTTACCACAATGTCAGAAATAACATTTGTCAGCTCATTTATCCAGTCATGGACTACAACCAGTGCCAAATACTTCAGAATAAGATGAAATAAATCTTGCAGGAGACAGCTATATGATAATCTGCCTGAGTAATGTTCTTATTCTAAATCTTAATAGTTACTGTTTTTCTTAAGCTTTGTATCATGAGGTTTCATCTGCCTTTCTTCATCTTAGCTGTTTTCTTTACCCTAGCTATCCTTTGTCATATTATCTGAAAGAATATACTCTCCCTCCTTATCTCTGGTTAAATTATTCGTCTTGTCCACTTCCAGTGGAACTGTGTTGTATGTTGAAAATGTGTATTGTGGGGGAAAAAAGGAAAATAATTGTGCAGCTTTTTGCCCCTGACACCTTTTTAAGGGGGCATTTGGTTGGTTTCCAAATGTCACCTTTTCTCATGGTATAAAAGAGGCTGCTGTGGTTTACTGTGTGGTGGGTGTCCTGTGCCCAAAGCTGGCCCTTAATAAAGGAAATTTAGGAACCTGACTCCACGTCTTATCAATCCCAAGCAAGATATTTTTCTTAAAGACTACTGAAATTTAAGGAACTGGATAAACTTTGTAGCTTAGCAACTCCCTGTGTCTAAAGACCTGCATCTGAGGCTCCAAGCCAGATCCAGCTCTCTATACAAACAGAAGAGAGATTCCCTATTTTACATAAACTCCCTATTTTACAGGGAGTTTATTATCTGGTTGGTCAAGACGGAAGTAGAGCTGGGGAAGGTAATGCAGCAGACAAACATTATGATCTAAGAGAAGTTTGGCAAAACACCTTGTTTGCATCACAGATGACCTTTTATTTTATCACTTGGCTGTCAGTTTTAACATTTTAGGGCAGGGTTTTGTTGGGGCAGGAATAAGTGAACAAAAAAAATAAAAATGTGAAAGTAGTTGTAAAAGGCCGAGCAGAGGAAATGGCTATGGAGCAAGCAATTTAACATGTCTGTTAAGTGGGAAGAAAGATGACAGAGGGAAAGCAACATATACAGCTGAGGTGAGGGTGCTCTGGTGAGACACTGGAGTTCTTCGCTATCCTGTTTCTGCTGGCTCATCACAGTGACCTCTACATTTCCTAGCTTATTTGGCTGGGACTGTAAGGAATCATATTCTTCCCCTCTAAATTCTTGTTATTCTCATCTTGGAAGCAGGTGGGGGTAAAAAGCAGGAGGAGAGAAGGGTGGAAATAACCCCACCTGGATCACGATTCCTCTTTCCCCTCATAGTCCATTACATTTCTGTGCCAGCTCTGCTGTGTATATGATGTTACAGCAGGTACTTTTATCAGTGTAAACTGGATCTTTACACCTTTTCCCCAAGGATCATAATGTCCCCCTAATTCTAAGATTCATCTCACTCTAACAATGTGAACCAAAATTGTTGCTTGATTGAAGTTTTTTTTTAACCTCCTCACTATGGCTTGGTGCCACAAACTCCTCTGCCATTCTCTGTAATGACAGCTGATCTCTGATTCTCTCTCCCAAATGACTGTAGGCACTTAGAAGAAAACACTGGTTTTTATTTTCCCCAAGGAAAAGACAAAGGTTTATCCATGTGTTTAAAGGAACAGAGTTACCAATTACATTTATTTTTATTTTTATTTATTTATTTATTAATGAAGAAAATAGGCTTACTTCTCTAAAGCACAGCAGTACAATTCCTTAATTTCAGTGGTATCATGTATGTGGCACAGAGCTGAAAATAAAGGTCAGTACATGTAACTTGGTTTAACAGCACACTTTGGAATAATTTAAGCATAGCCTGATGATATGACTAATGTTCCATTCTGACAGCCTGCACTGGTGTCTCCCTTGACTTTGTCAAGTCATAGTGCTTGTGAAGCAAAACAGTGTGCTAAGCAATGAGCAGTTCCTGAAAATAAACTTGGTCTCTGGGGCAGATCCCTTCACCTTTCTGCACCTCTTCTTTCAGGCCCTTTGCCTACTATGACATTAGCAGTCTTTTTGTTTGTTTGTTTGTTTGTTTTGTTTTGTTTTGTTTATTTTGACTATAAAAAATAAAATACTGAAAAAGAGCAGAGCCCTGAAATGTTTTAGTTTGGAAACATTTCCAGGGTATTTCACGGGTAGCATAGCTTACATATTTCCATACCTCCTTTCTGTATATTAACAGGTTATCTTATATCTTGAATGATGGATCATAGGGTCTTTATCAAAAAATCAGACAGCATATCCTGGGTGTTCTCAGCTTCGGTGAATTATGAGAAGTGGTTTGGCAAATAAAGGTGACATGATGCAACTGAATTAAAGTTATCATGAAGTACTCTGACAACATTTAGAAATAAAAAGTTTCAATTATTGCATCTTTTGACACTTTTTATGCTCCAGTTTTGAAGAAGATACCTCCTCCCTCTAAATGGGTTGTTGAAAATTCAGTTTTCCATTAGCCCTTCTGACCAAACAGCTTAAATGCAACACTTTCAACCTTGCTACACCATTTCACAAAAACTAGATTTCCATTCTCAGCTGCTGCCCTATAAATAAAGACACAGCCCTAATAAGAAAGATAGGCCCATGAAAATGCACTGCTGATTCTGGAGGCATCCAAGCTTACTGCTTTAGTCTTCTCTTCTCTTCTCTTCTCTTCTCTTCTCTTCTCTTCTCTTCTCTTCTCTTCTCTTCTCTTCTCTTCTCTTCTCTTCTCTTCTCTTCTCTTCTCTTCTCTTCTCTTCTCTTCTCTTCTCTTCTCTCTTCTCCGCTCCTCTCCGCTCCTCTCTTCTTTTCTTCTCTTCCTCTTTTTCTTTTCCTCTTATTTTATTTTATTATTTTTTCTTTTCTTTTTTTTTTTCTTTTTTCTTTTTTTTCTCCTTTTTTTTTTTTTAATTTTTTTTTCTTCTATTCTTCTTTGATAAACAGCTACTGTGTTTCTATGTTATGCTGGCATTTTCATGGATGATTCTGAACATAGGAAAGCAAAATATTTGTAAGGTAGGGATCAACTGCTCTGACAAGAATAATGATTTCATTAACAGTACAGGCTGTGCAAAATCACACATGTGGCTTTGAAACTGTGGAAAGATTTTTAAGAAAAGAAACGGACATTACAAATATAGGGCTGACATAACATTCAGTCAGCATTCATACTGAAGCAAGCAGACACTCATCTTGGATGAGAACTATATCTTATTACAGAGTCACTTACCTGCCCTAACATGAGCTTCACTGTATGGAGTCTGTATAGGCCATGTTAGTGTCTGTATAGATTGTGTTAGTCAAAAGGTGAGATATCAAAAGGAGGAATTCATGTATATGTGATGTTGCTCCTTAATTTTTGTATTTACAGTAAAACTTCTTTTTGCTCATTACTTGGTTTCCTCCACATAGCTTTCTACATGACAAGTTTGATAGGGAGTAGCAGTTAGAAAGAGACGTTTCTTCTCAGAAAGAGCATTCAGGCATTGGAATGTGTTGCCTAGAGAGGTGATGGAGTCACCGTCCCAGGGGTTGTTCAAGGCAATGGTGCTTAGGGACATGGTTTAGTGGGTGACATTGGTGGTAGGGGATGGTTGGACCAGATGATCTTTGAGGTCTTTTCCAACTTCAACAATTCTATGATTCTATATCTCACTGGTTTTATGTTTCACTGAGCAGAAGTTTTGTTTTTTCTGCAGCACTAGCTTGTCACTTCTCAGCTCTTTAGACAATGTCTTACTCTCTGTCAGCATGTACTCCTGGGCAGAGCTGTTTTGTCAGACCAGTCATTCAAAAATACACAAACTGAATATGAGTTTATATTAAAGATACTGATATTTGGGATACACTGATTCATTTGGGACTTGTGTCATTCTGAGTAGTTAAATCATGGTTCTGATTTTTTCTATGCAGTTTCAAAGGCACACATCAAAATATTGCATGGTCCACAATAAAAGCTAAAGGTATGTTTAGTATAAGACTAAAAGGCAGGACAAGACTAAAAGGCAACACTTTTCCATGGTGTTTCATCTACCTATCTGCACCTCGGAGAGAGATGTCTTGCAAAAATATTTCTTTCAAAAAGTCTTCCAAATTTGATTTGAAGATGTCAGAACATTATATCATGGATGGATCTTTGCCACTAAAGAGGAAGGACTAATGTTGAAGAAAGTTAAAAGTGACGTTCCTAGATATCTATGCTGGCTTACCCATCATGTCAAGTGTTAGGTGACCAAAACGAAAGTATGGCTGAGAATAGAAAGAAGATTGCTTTGATAATTTGTAATCCAGTAACCTTTAATTCCTTTCATTGTGCCAGTTAGTAGTTCCAAGATAATAACTGCAGAATTTCACCGATATTAGTTTTAGCCTACACTGTCTCTGGACAGAGAGTGCACAGAAGGTGAAAACAGGCTTTGTTTGCATGTGGTTACCCACCACATAGCTGGCAGGCTGCATATTCTCTGCCCATCCATGTCTTTGTCAGCATGAAGAAGGCTTTCACTACATTGTACTGCAAGTATTGTAGGTCACTGGGGAGTGGTTTACTGCAGCAGACACCAGCTGGTCTGGCTAAGTTCATGGCAGCAGTGTCTTCTACAGCTGGGGCTCAAGCCATGCCAAGGAGCATGTATGAACCTGGTGCTTTGAGATCAATGGTGTCACTGTGCTACCCTGAATACTAGGCAGTTCCTTCTGCAGGCCTGTTGACTTGGCTTTTAACAGCTGTGGCTTGTTCAAAGGCAACCTCATACCTCATTGCACCCTCTCAACTTACTGCCTCAGCAGCTGTGGCTTGGTAGTAGAGGTAGGGTCCTCAATGGCAGAGTAAAATCTGAGCCCAGCTTCCTTACTGCAGTCACACTTGAATGCTTTTTTTTTTTTTTTTTTTTTTTCCAGGGAGCCCTAGCTGTTCTTTTTCTGGAAAAATTTCATAGTTGTTTTCTATAATTTAAAATTATACCTATGGAGGATTCAGGAAATAAAGCTTGCATTTCCTTGATATAATTCAGTGCTTTCCTCCATAGTTCTTTTGGACCTGCAGGTTCTGGCATCCTGGCTCCTTTAAATTCTGTTTGCAGAAATCATGACACTTCTAGTGACACCTCTATCATTTCATAAGCAACTCTACCTTTGGCTGACTTCACAACATTGTCAGCTCTTTTCTGTCCAGGATTTTATTGCATCAAGGGAAACTCAGTAACTATGTGCCGTCAGAGTTACAGCAAATGAATCCAAAGGAAATGCTGATTTCTTGGACATGAAAGTATCTGAAGGAGAACCAGTATAAGAGCTTACCATTTGGGGATATGTCTGGGGATGAAACATTGCTATCTGATACTTTATTCAGTTTTATTATCTCTGCCATATTGGCCAAGGATGGTAAAGCACATATGATCTGGCTGAGTGCCCAGAATTGGGTAAGAATTGGCAAGAGGTTAACAAAAATAATAATACAAAAAAGCCTGAGTGTCATCCATCCTGATCAAGTCACTGCAGTCCTTACTGGTGATAAATCATGTAATCATTTTGGTGGTTTTCTTTTTTCATGGAGATCTAGATGATATTTCTTGTAAGAAACAAACTGGTCTCAGACAAATGACTGTGATCTCCAGCTTCAATATCTTTTTTTTTTTTTTTTTTTCTATTTAGGGTTCACTTACTATATTGTTGGCTTGACAGTTCCTTACAGCACCACAGGGCCACTAACAACCTTGCCTTTCCTGCACACTCAATTCACAGCATTGGTCACAGGTGTAGCCTGTTCCAAATCTTCCTGTTTACAGCAAAGCACAGGTTGCTATATATATGCTCTTAAATGTGTCCACTCTGTGGAATAATCTCTGGCTGAGAGGCCAACTACTACAGAGTGTTTGTAGCACCTGGCTGGGGCTGGTCCTCTAGGGTGAGGACCTCCTTTAAGATCTTCATCCAATAACCCTTAGAACAGCTCCAGGATCCACAGGTCCCCATTGCCATAAGCCACAACTTTTAATTGTTATAGTATTGTGGGGTTTTGTTATTGTTTAATTTTGACTTGTTTTGTGTTTTTTGTTTGTTTGTTTTTAATTGAGTATCAAAAATAATGTAGGGCTTGTGATGAATCCTGTAAGAATGATGTATTTATAGGATAAAACCAAATGTTGTCTCTTTCTTTGCCCTGGAGTGTGGCATGAGAATATGTAATGATCCTGGAAGGTGGAAAAACTACTGGGATAATGCTGGATGATTAGTTCAGTGAGGTAAATCCTAGTCTCATCCTCACTACACATTAAGAAATATTGCTTGTGAGAAGTATTCTTAAGGACTACACAAGCATGTTTTGTTTCAGAAGGGTTCTGTTGGCTAACTATAAAGGAGAGCCTATTAGCAATTATTAAATGTAGATGCTCAGGACAGAACCCGAGAGTTATGCTATTTGACAGCTATTTGACACCTTCTAAATCCCTGGCACAGTAGACCTCATCACTGAGCATAATACCAGTGGAGAACTTGCATATGACCCAAAGTCCAGTATTTCCATCCTTGTCTTGTTTAGGTGAGAAGAAATAGAACTGGAGAGACAAAGGAAGCGTCCATGGCACTGGCTTGCATCTTGTACAAGGGTGATTATTATAAGTCATGGCTTTGCTTTTGTACCAATAGTACCAATTAAATAAATCCAAGTTAAAACTGGAAGAGAAGTTCCAAAGTTCAAAAAAAATGTTGACTTGTTTGAGGAGAAATCTCAAATATGGCCCTTCAATTTTTTATTTTATGCAATTGTAATGATATCCCAGTACAGGGACTGTTAGGAAAAATGAACAGAAATTCAGAAAGCATGGAGGCGGACAGACATTAAAATAAATTCAAACAGAGAGATCATGTCCTGGCTCAGTGGTCACACACTATGGTGTTTTCATGTGTAACTAGTATCCATACAGACAGATTTAGTGTATCATCCAACCGTAACCAGCAAGTATAGCACCTCATTTGGGAATTTAAAACTATTCTCTAATTGACCTCAGAAAAATGTGCCAAATTTCCAATTTCATTTTGTGTGGCTGAAGTTTGTAGTCATTAATTTTTCTTATTTTTTCTCTACTAGTCAAAAGAGCTCTATTTTACCCTCATTAACACACTTTGTAATCAATTCATCTCAGCCTGATAAGCAGAACAGATTCAGTTCTTCAGATCTTCCATAGGAATGCATGTACTTCGGGCCTCTAATTATTTCTGTAACATTTTTGTAACTATTTCAGTTTTTTCCAGTCTAGATACCACATCTGGATACAGTGTTCCTCTCTTGGAATAACCTATGAGATATATGGAAATCATAAATAAACGAACAAATGAAAGAATGGTCTCTTCCTCCTCTGTCACTATCTGTTTAAAAACCTACTATCTATGCATCCAGTTTGGAGATACTGCTGAGCAACTTCTGCATTACAATGCCTAAATCCTTGTCAGAAGCAGTGACTCTTCAGGACATAATTCCACCCTCTTATGCTCTGACTTTCATTCCTCTTCCTAGGTTGACATTTGACTGTAGTGAGTTTTCTTTTTGTCTGTTTGGATGGGTGCAGGTTAGCTAGGAATACAGATTGCTCTGTATGACAGCCTCAGCCTCACTCTTATGCATCATTCAAGCAAGCTTTAGGGCACCTGCAAACTATACTGTGATTTTAAAAGACAGAGTTAACAATAGCAAGAGGAATTATGCAGGTGCAGGAGCAAGTGGGAAGAGCAAGGAAACATATCATTCCTTCTTTCTGCTTCATTAGAGAGTGTAGGTCTATGCTTGACGGAGAGTTGTGAAAAACTGAAGCATAGCAGTCACCTCAGGTTCCTTCATAGCCGTCCCCAGATTAATACCAACTTCTATTCAGAAATCATTCTTCTGCTTCTTTTTCCCTCTCCAGGCTTCTGCCGTGTCTTGCAAAAACCCACTTATTAGCACAAAAATAAAGTACTGTGTTAGTTACAATAAATAAGCTGGTGTGGTTCACAGGAAAAGGAAAAAAATCCATGGGTGAAACTAGAATTTTTAAATTTACAGTAGGGATGGAAAATCTTTGACAGATTCAGATTTTGTAATGGCAGGAGAAAGTATTCATTAGAAATGTTATAAGGCACTGCTGGGATGCATCTTTATGAGGATAATTGAGTTAAAACAATGTCTTTCATTGATTCTATGCAAAATACATAAATAAATAAGGAAAAGCAAAGGTCATTTATGTCAAATTGGGAACTCTTCCATTTTCATATTTTTATTTTTTTCTTGGGAAAAATCCTGCAGTTTATTGTTGTCTTCTCATGCTGTCACAATTGTATTCTAATGACTTTTGAGGTTTACCGCACTGCAGTATGACATTTCCTGCCTACGTGTGTTCAGCAACAACCACAAAACAGCCCTCACCTGCAGCAAAAACACTCTTCCAACAAACTTGATGCTTTTATTTACAGTGGAGTTTCATTCCAAGCAAGCAAGCTAATAGGACTGAATCTAATTTTCTCACATTACTTGGAGAGAATAATGCTCCAGTGCCCCCAATTTGAGGAAAACACATTTGAAAGATTTTTTAGAAGAGATCAACCCACATACTTAAATAGTACAATTGAATAATGAAATAGTTATGTCAGTTCAGCTACACACAAATAAGTGATAAGCTTTGGAGACAGATGCTAGGCTCACAGAAGTGCATTAACAAATACAAATTCTTTTCTACGTAGATCAAAGTTTGCTTACATGGATTTATGGTAGATCTTCAATGTTTCTCTAGGGATCTTTGCTTTCAAGAGAGAGAAAAGAAAAAGGGAAAGGAAATCTCTTTAGCACTCCTGTTTTTCTTCTATGCACACACTTCCAAATCTTTTCTTTGCTTTATGACAGTAGTTATTTGTGTCACTGACATCAACTCCAGCTGGCCCCAGAGTACCAAAACCAGAATAATTTTTCTTATAAGACTTCTTACCTTTACCAGGCTGGAATACAGAGCACTACATCACAATGTCAATAATTAACCTTGGCCAGGTAATATCCTTAGGCCAGTTTGGCTGTGACATCATTGTTATAATGGTTTGGAAGTTACTGACATAACCTGAAGAGCTCACACAAAAAAGAGCTGTGGGTCTTAAGAGGTTTTTAATATATATATATATATATTATATTATATATATATATATATAATATATATATATATATATATTTGGTTGGTTGGTTGGTTTGATTTTTGGCCAGCTGTACTAGCTGGGCTAGAGAAAGATACCATGATTTGCTTAAAATCTTGGCTATTTGACAGCTGGTTTTTAATGAAAGAACAGTGCTATCCATGATTACCTTCTAGTGAATTTGTGCTATTTTTTTGAATAGCTATGATTGTTGCCAGGCTTTCATCCAAGATTTATATGAGAGAACTGCTCTTTGTTACACTCATTTAAAACCAAAAACAACAACAAATAAGGAAGTTTTGAAAGGTAACACTAACTGAAGTTTATAATTAGGCTGGTCCAAAAGTTACTTAGAAGATATGTTTTGTGTGGACTAGAACCACTAGGGAACACACACGGAAGTTAATAAACTTACAAATAATCTACTTGAAAGCATGTCTAGTTAGGTTCAGTGCTGTCTGTTAAAATTCTCTTTATTTTCCCTCAAAGTTTTCGCCTTGCAATAAATATTTTTGCAAAAGTTGAATTCTGTTTGCTTGCATCTAGCAGGCAGAAAAGGGAAATAAAAAAGAAGCAGTAGGAATGCTAATTCAGGTTGTATTTTAGAAATAACTTAAGTTATTGACCTGCAGTTTGGAAAAAGTTTGAGAGAAGTGCATTTCTGTGTTTCTGAGCTTGAAATGGGGTTAAAAATTAGTTTAATATTAAATCTTCAATTTTGCTCCACACTTTCTATGTGACCTTGGAAAGCTGCTTCAGGATATAGAAGGTGAATGGGCAATGACAGTCTTGATTTACACCAATATCAGAAAGACCAGCCTTAATTTTACTAAATGACATCTGATAGGAGAACCCAGCTGAGGTTCTTGACCTCTCCGCAAAATGATCCTGATCTTGTAAAGCAACTG
Organism: Aythya marila; assembly: GCF_965140915.1. Lineage (NCBI taxonomy): Eukaryota > Metazoa > Chordata > Aves > Anseriformes > Anatidae > Aythya > Aythya marila. Next base: position 148,315,622 of record NC_139043.1, read on the forward strand.
TGAGTTTAAAGCTAAAGAAAACTGTTAATTTCTTTGAAAAAATTGGGAGAATCTACCTATAAGAAGTATTACTTACTTGCTATAAGTATAAAACATGGGAACACAGGATGCTTTTTTAGTACTAGATCAGTCAGATGATGCTCAAGGAACAAGTCAGACAGAAATAACATCACACTCCAGTAAATAACAACTAACACTGCAAAATAAATACCCATAAATAAATATGCATACCTACAGCTGTAAGGTGCTGCAGGGTCCATGAAGCATTCAAAAGTGGCTAGTTAGGTGATGTACCTTGAATACTAATTACTACACCATTACTAATATGCTCACTTCTAGGCTGAGTTCACCATCTTGGACACTACTCGTAGTCATTAATAGTTGATTAGAAAACTCACTGATCTCAGTTTGCTCATATATCTACTTTTTTTTTTTTTCTGATTTGAGGTCATCCTATTTTTATTTTTTTTTTTACTCAGGCCATTAAGATTATACCAATATAAGTATCTTTCAAATTCTTCTGGTCATGTCATCCTTGTATTATGTGTTTGGACAGTATCAATAAGTGAAGCAATAATAATAATGTTTGATGTAGAGAGGTATTTCTGTCTGGAACTGTCTAAAAGTTTGTGGATAGCCTCTGACATTTCAAAGAGCTATTCTTTTATGTTAGTGAGAGAACATGCTCTACTGCACTGTAGAGGGTATTGCGCCCTTTCTGTTCATCATCCAGAAAGTCTATTTTTTCTATTTAATTCAACCACACTGAAATTCTAGGAAGGTTTGAAAGGAATTATTTGGGGGCATTTTTCACTCCCCATTTATCCTCATAATCTTTGTGGCATTTGTTTCAAAAGTAAGTACCTACTGATTTCCTGGGAGTTTGAAAGAATTAACAGTCAGGTGAAAAGAAGTTTGGCAGAAGTTATCTTTCTGTCTCTACTGCAATGTTTGTGTGCTTGGCTATTTTGTATCCAGTGCTTACCTTCATGGCTACTCTTTTCAATCATTAGGAAGGAAAAATAATATAACAGATTTCTCTTAATAACAGAACAGGAACATACATCAAGTTCTTTAATTTTTGAGTGTCATTGTCAATAATGAGAAATATATTTCAAGATAACAAAAACTATTTTCAGAGTTAAGAAAAAAAAGGCAATTAAAAGCATAGGCTGATTCTTAATATTTTGAGCTGATTCCTTTCTCTCCATATGAATAAGGATTAAAAATGCAAACAAGAACTATGGAAGTTAGCCATTAGCAACAACAACAGCAGCTGCTTCAACGCAAGTGAATTCTTCAGGCCACGTCAATGGAGTATGACTTTCTCTGTTTAAGTATATTTATGAAAGGAAAGTTTCTTCAGAGCTAAACAAAAAAAGGAAGAAGGTCTTTAAATTAACTTGAGCAAGCTGTGAAACTAGAGGGTGAGAGCCAAGATTTAAAACATCATGTATCCAAGGAAAAATGTAATTTGGGGAGTTCTGCTATCTGGGGTGAAATCCTTCAGCTGCTTTCTTACTGACCCTCATCAGCAACTGGAGTGACGGATAGATCCATCACCTGCTGGTTACAGGCTCAGCTGTAGTGGTGGAGCACTGACCTCACACACCAGTATCCAGGCAATCACAGGCAAATATGTAAGAGCTGCTTTTGAATAAAGTGGCTCACCAGATTTAATGTGTTCATTTATGCAGGCTATAAGGCACATGACACTCTGCATCTTATTAAAGCAAATACAAGAACTGGAAGAAAAAAAAAGGAAGGCCCAAAGCATTCAAGATATCAAAATGTGAAGGGGAGAGTTGATAAAGGGCATGACTGCAGTTACACAGTTCTGATTCAACTGAAAACAGTCTTTTCCCCATCCTCCTATGTCACTATATAACTTAATTTCCTTTACAACTCCTTTAACACCTCCTTCCTTTGACCACAGCAGCAGACCTATTAATTCTGATTCTCCCAGCCTAGAACAGCTTTCAGCTGAGGGGATTTCCTCAACGTGACATGATTTTCTGTTTAGGAATACTTTATAGATCTCTCTTCCACACTTCTCTAGTTCTCTTGTTTTGGCAAAGAGTTCCACAGATCTGTTGCCTCCAACTCAAAGAAATTTGTTTATTTTGAATGAGTTGTTTTTGTTTCAACTGGAATTAAATCTAATTCTGTTTATGTAAAACAAAAAGCTCTTGACTATACCTAAGTTCTGCTATGTGGCTTTCCTAATGCAGGATTCCACAGATCAGCTTTCAAAAGTTGCTCATTGTATTTGGAACCTAAAACAAATCATTTTGCAGTGGAATTAAATACTTATATCTCTTTAGATCCAAACAGCACAGCTTAACAAGTTAGCTGAGCCTCAAAGTATAGTTATGGAAAAGCTGTGTAGCAGAACACTCATTCCTTTTCTCATCTGCATTCACAACAGGGCATACCAATGCAGTTCTCATGAAGACATGTGCATCTCAGTTTGTATTCATTGTCTATATTCCTTTTGTTTCAGTTACTGGCTGCATGTCAGAGAATGCACAGAGCTACTGCCAGGCTTCTCAGCCTAGGGATTCACTGCATTTTGGATCCCTTATTAATAGGTGAAATTAAAATAACTCTTCTTGGACTATGACCTGGGATTAAGGAGAGACCTGGGAAGGCTAAGTTTGGCCTTGGCCATAGTTAATGCTGGCAGGGCTGGGGTAAGAAGCAGGTGGAAACTGCTGCTCAGAGTTCAGCACCACATACATGGAAGCAAGTGCAGTAGCAAAAGCTTTCAGACTGTCTGTGGTGAGAGGACATATTTTTTGCTTGAATAAACCATTCCTTACATGTGTACTGGAGATGGAGCTACAAACAGCCTTTCATGAATATACTTCCTTCTCACAGAATCACAGAATTTTCTAGGTTGGAAGAGACCTCAAGATCATCGAGTCCAACCTCCAACCTAACACTAACAGTCCCCACTAAACCATTTCCCTAAGCTCTACATCTAAACGTCTTTTGAAGACTTCCAGGGATGGTGACTCCACCACTTCCCTGGGCAGCCTGTTCCAATGCCTCACAACCCTTTCAGTGAAGAAGTTCTTCCTAACATCTAACCTAAAACTCCCCTGGCTCAACTTAAGCCCATTCCCCCTCGTCCTGTCACCAGGCACGTGGGAGAACAGGCCAACCCCCACCTCACTACAGCCTCCCTTGAGGTACCCATAGAGAGCGATAAGGTCGCCCCTGAGCCTTCTCTTCTCCAGGCTGAACAAGCCCAGCTCCCTCAGCCGCTCCTCGTAGGACTTGTTCTCCAGGCCCCTCACCAGCTTCGTCGCCCTTCTCTGAACCCGCTCAAGCATCTCCATGTCCTTCTTGTAGCGAGGGGCCCAAAACTGAACACAGTACTCGAGGTGCGGCCTCACCAGAGCTGAGTACAGGGGGACGATCACCTCCCTAGCCCTGCTGGTCACACTGTTCCTGATACAAGCCAGGATGCCGTTGGCCTTCTTGGCCACCTGAGCACACTGCTGGCTCATATTCAGCCGACTATCCACCATCACTCCCAGGTCCTTCTCTGCCTGGCACTACATGTATTTGCTGCCCTTTATATCTGGCTGCTTAGCCTGCAGCCACTCCCTTTCTCTCTATGGTGTTATGGAGGAGGGTCATACTGAAAAAATTCCTCTCTTCAGTACTAATAAAAACCTTAAATACTTAGTTAATAAATTGAACTAATGTGGAGTGACAGGACAGAAAAATGCATGTGGAATTCCTGAATGAAAAGTTTCTTCCTCTCACAGCCAGTGAGGAGAGCAACTGAGCAGATGGATGATCAGTTCTTACAACTTAATAATTATGTGGTTTGCTACAGAACAGCTTGAAGCAGCTTGAAGAATCTTCTATCTGATACATAGCAGTGTGAAGAAAGATCACTTTACCTAAATTATTTGCTCCTCAAACCCAAGAAGTACCTCCAGCCCAGTTGTGAAAAGAGGGTGAAATTTGTCCAGTATATCCATACTCCTTAAAACCATCAAGACATTGATTAATTTAATATGGTGTTATCTTTCACACTGTGAAATTCTGGAGGGGTTATTAAGTACTCTTTAAAAAAAAAAAAAAAAAAAAAAAAAGGGGGGGGGGGCTGGAAAGAAAGAAGAACTCAGGCTTTGATCCTGCTTGCTTCCATTGGACTTCATAGCAAAAAATCTTGGTCTGTTCTCCATGATGAAAACTCATTAGTTTCTCTACCAACATCACCACCCTTCTGATTAGATTTACAGACTGTTGGAATTTTGGGAATCCTCTAAAAAAAAATGTAACATTTCCAGCTTAGAAATGGGTGACTGCTGGAAAAGACTCATCATTAAGACACAGTTACACACTGAGAAACATCTGTCTATGACGAACCGTAATTATATCACTAATTACTCTGATGTCAGCTGAGACCAGGGAACATTACAGGGATAAAACTGCTTTCACACCAGGCAGTCTACTAGCAGTGGTGTGCTCTGTGCCAATGGAAATGAAGAGGTAAAAAGGAAAATAAAGACATCCCGAAGTGACATACTGGCATCACTGGTCTCCTAATCTTTCCTAATAATTTCTCCACTTTGAATTAATTGACTTTGAATATGCTTTTCGTTCTTGTTTACCAGCTTTATAATTACTTTATTAACATTTGTCAATATTGATGTTAATTAATTATTGATATTTATTAATTTAGCATGTATATTCTCAGTGGAAAATTACAGTAGGTCAACATTCGACTCGAACATACACAAAAAAAAACAACACTGTGAATGGAATAGCAAGCCCAAAGAAGTGAATGTTGGAAAGCAACTGCTTAGAAGGTATATAGCACAGAACCATAAAATGCATTAATTGTTCATTTGTTACAGAATTCACTCACATAGCAATTCCTTTGATTGAATTTTGACTTCGGTGGGGTTCCCATAGTAATCCCAATGGTTTTCCTGCAGTAATCCAATACTGTTCAAATTTCTAATATTGCAATGAGCTATTAATGAACAATTTACTAATTATTGTTTCCTCTGCAAGATCGTACACATGCTTTTGAGGGAAAAAAAAAAAAAGGAAAAAATAAAAAGCTGTTTATGAGTTATAAATAATTCTCCCAATTGTGTTTTAGAGGCTCTAAGACATGAGCCATATTGGTAACTGCTCTTTTTTCTTTCACATTTTCTTGTGCTTCAGTTATATACAGCCTTCAGTTCCATTCCTTAAATTCTTGAGTCATGCCACTATTACCCCATACCAGCTCCAGACACTGACAGAGTGACTGTGTATGAATTTAGTGCTCTCTGAGAGGCTTTTCCCTGACAGCCTGGAAAAACAAACTCCTTTTTATACATATGGCTAAGCATGGAATGGAAGTGATACTACAAGCTCTCTGAACAGTCCAGCAATAGGTGAGAAGGTACATCCTTAATTTACAGTGCCTTTTCCTAAATATCTTTGATGACTCTTCCAAGGTGTATAATTTTTATAAGTTTTGTTATGGTCATTGGGAGGTAATCAACATTAACTGTTATTTCAGTCCTAAATGGTTTTTATTCTCCATCAGTATGGGCTGAAGTGTATCCATGGGCTTCATTTTGTTTTACCCACAGGTGGTAAACGTTGTAGGTTGTTGCAGGAAGCACTGCCGAAAGCACGACAGACACCAGTAGAGTCAAATCATGCCCCATTTTATTGCCCGAATAGCCTAACTTTTATAGTGAACTTAACGGGGCAGACAGTGTTTCACACAAGATTATTGGTCAAAAGCACTCAGACAAACAACTACAAGAAAACAACCCCACCTGCAAGAAGACAACCCCCTTGTGATTAGCAGTCACATAGACCTTGTCCTTGAAGCCAGCTACTGGTAACAATATTTTCCTGAATTCCTCAATTGGGCGATGTGGGAACACTGTCATGGGAACTTCTCATAGTTGCCCTGGTAGCTTGGTTTGCTCAGCTACAGCAAGCCCTGAGATTTTCTAAGGCCTACTCCTGGTTGCTTAAAGCAAGCTCAAATTGAACAATTGTTCCACGAGCACATGTCCACGTCCTGTATGCCAATTCCCAACAGTAGGTAAAGCAGATGCTTTATAGATTTGATTCTGTGAGAAGTGAATCAGCGTAGCCCATTTTCAACAACTTACTTAAGCACAAAAATGTTTTGTATGCTTACGCACATGGTAACTGGAAAGACTGAAATCCTCATCCAAATAATCTTCCTATTTATTCCCTTCTGTAGTCAACCTTTTAAGTATGATAAAAGATTCAATGTAACCTCAAGGTATATGCACAGATATCCTCTTTCTCCTTCTCCCTAGTGACTTAATTTATTTGTTAAATTATAGTAAACTGCAAACCATAGAGAGCTCTCTGTGCAATGAGAAGGGGGTGAACAAAGCCAGGAGACCCTTCAAGATAGCCTCAAGAAACCTGTGATGATATATTTGAGCAACAGATAGGACTGGTCTAGATGGATCTTCGATCTTTGAAGTTGTGACCCCATGACATTCCTATGCCTCTCAACCAAGTCTCTTCTTTTAAATCCTGGCATGTTTCCTGTCAAAACCTTTTTCCTCTCCTACTCTCTTCCCTAAAACAAAACCCCACAATTGATTTTGCATAACCACCTAGAGAGCAATCAATAGTTCCTGAAATTTAATGCAGCACTTTGTTAAGCTTGCAAATGGAATAATGATTCTGTGGGGCCAAATGCTGGGCCCAGAGCTGCTTTGCCCCTTTCAGAAATGGGCAGAGAAGGTTTCCCTTGCATGTTAATGTGTTGTGTTGCAACAGGGGTCAATAGCTTCAGGCTTTATGTTGATTAGTATTTAAAGGAATGTTGTTGGAAAGTATTAGTAGAGGCATTTTTACCCTACAGACAATTGAGGAAACTAAAACACCTATTTGCTGGACAGCTTTCTCTATAAATACGCTAATGCCAGTAAGAAGCACATTATTCTTGGTCCCTGTGGTGCTTTAAAATGCACTCATTAATATAGTCTAATTTACATTTAATTCTAGGAGAGATATGCCCTGTTGCCAGTGCTCACCCCAACAAACCCCCAACTGCCTAGCAAGCTATGTGAGGCAGAGTGAGGTTTCATCATCTCAGAAGTCCTACTCAAAAGACAGTTTGTTGCAAAACACAGTCTCCCCTCTGCAAGATGCTGCAGGGCCAGCTGCAGTGATGAGAATCCTGAGGTTGTGGAAGATTTGGGCTGACAGGTAGCTGAGGGAGAGGTGCTGGCAAGCCTAAAGATGGCACAGAGGTTGAAGCAGAGATTGAATCTGAAAAATAAATGTGGCAGATCTGAAGCAAGCTTCCCATGATTTATATTGAAGGTGTCTCTCATTGTGAAGCATCCAGCCGCTCTTCATGTGCATGCCACGCTCCTTCCTTGCATGCTCTGTTTAGCAATGAAGTCACTGACCTTTTTGTTGTCCTCATGATGCTTGCAAGGAATGAGCATAGGTTGTTTTCATCTCCCAAAATGTTGGCAGTCTTCTCAATATTAACTATTTGGGGTTCATATAATTTCTGTAAGTCCACCTCTGGAGTCAAGGAATCAATGAAAGGGAATAAAAGGTATCAGTAGTTGCAATTGCAAGGTTATTCTGAAACAAAATGAACAGAAGATCCAGCACAGGAGAGAGACCCAAAAGGGAAGTGTTCTTCCTAAGGGCACAAACAGCCTTCCCTATGAAAGTTCATAGTGGTTTTCTGACACCTAATGATTTATTCTGCAGAGTTTACACCATCTTGGAATTCTCTGTGATCTAATGCTTCAACTCCTGAAAACATAGTCCACAAGATTAGTTTCAGGAGTTCCCAGTTCCCGCCTTTTTTTTTTTTTTTTTTTTTTCTTTCTTTTTCTCTCCTGATTTCTAGCTTTGGATTTGTCTATGGGGAGGCATCCAACAGAGGATGGATTTCTCAGCTATTTTAAAGGAGACAAACATCTATGATTAAAATAGATTATCTCTGTGAACTGAGAAAGAATGAAAGAATACAGGATAACAGACAAAAAAAAAAAAAAAAAAAAAAAAAGCTTTAAACATGCTACAGAGCTGCAACGCAAAGGTTAAAAAGATACACATTTCCATTGTGAAAGCTAGAGCTAGCAAAAAAAAAAAAAAAAAAAAAAAAAAGTCGGAAAATATATGTCCCCAGCAGAAATCCAATTTTGGTTTTATCATTGCTTTTCCACCAGGAGGTGGGGCTGTTAAGCACTGAATTTATTTAGTACTGCACTAAAAAAAGTAGGTAAAATGAGAACTGTCTTTCTCTTCCCTTTCCCTCTGAAACTCATTATGTACATGTGAGTAAAAAGCATGAACTTTCTAGATATTTCTGATTTCATTTTCTCATGGAAAAAAAAAAAAAAAAAAAAAAAAAAAAGGAAATACCTTTAGAATGATTTTGCAATGGTTTAAATGAACTGCCTCCAGTAGTGAATTAAGTACCAATAGCTAATTAAAACATACATTAATTTGGGAGACTGGAAAGCTCAGGAGGCTTATAATTATTACTATTCCCAAGTTTCTATTGAGTCTATTGCTAGGAGAGCTCTGCAATTCAGCTGTAAGGATTAAGTCACAAAAAGAAATCACAGGACCCTGTAATGTGGCTAATTGCATAATAAAAAGATAAACACATTTAAGGTCATTTGATTCTAATTCTGACAAGCTGCCAAGAGGGATGAAAGCAGCATTTCTGCTGCTTTCTCAGAGCCTGAACTGAGGGAACTGCTTATTTCTGATGATTCCACAGCTCCTCATTTCACCACCTTCAAAGGAGATGTTCTAGACCCCTTGAGATGGGAAGGTGCAGCCAAAGGAAGGAAATGTGTGTCATATGTGAAGCTGAACTCTACCACAACAGCTCTCTGACTCCATCCCTGCCCTCCCACCCCCTCCAAAGGGAAATGAGGAGAAGAATGGAAATGTGATGGAATGAAGGGCTCAAGGGTTGAGATAAGGACAGGGAGACCACTCAACACATATAATCACAGGAAAAATAGACTCAACATGGGGAGATTAATATAATTTATTGCCTATCACTAGTAGGCTAGAGCACTGAGAAACTACAAGTAAACTAAAAACACCATCCCCCATCTGCCCTCTTCCACTTTCTCCCCCCAAGAGTGGCACAGGTGACTGGGGAATGGGGGCTGTGGTCAGTCCCTGATGCTTTGTCTCCACCACTCCCTCATAGTCCCTCTCTACTCCTGCTCCCTGTGGGGTCCCTCCTTCAGGATGCCGTTCTTCCTGAAATGAGCCTGCGGAGGCTACCCACAGGCAGCAGGTCTTCAGGAGCTGCTCCCACACAGCTCTGTCCCAAGCAGTCCATCCCACAGGAGCAAACTGCTCCAGCATGGGTCCCCCAGTGGTGGGTGGCAGCTTCCCCCAGACCCCCTGCTCCTGCGTAGGCTCCTCTCCACGGGCTGCAGCTCCGGCCCGGGGCCTGCTCCTGCGGGGGCTCTCCATGGGCCGCAGCCTCCTCCAGGCCACATCCACCTGCTCCACCGGGGGCTCCTCCACCCATGGGGGGGGCTGCAGCATGGAGATCTGCTCCATGTGGGACCCATGGGCTGCAGGGGGACAGCCTGCTCCACCAGGGGCCTCTCCATGGGCCGCATGGGAACTACTGCAGTGTGCCTGGAGCACCTCCTGCTGCACTCACCTCTCCAAGTTGCTGTGGCACAGTTATTTTTTTTCCCCCTTTCTTAAATCTGCTGTCACAGAGACACAACAATTGTCACTCACTGGTTTGGCCCTGGCCAGAGGCAGGTCCCTTTTAGAGCCAGCTGGAGCTGACTCTTCTCTGATATGGGGCAGCTGCTGGGTTCTGCTCAAAGAGGCCACACCTGTAGCCTTCCTGCTACCAAATGTTGCCAAAATAAAGCATGGCACAGAAATAGGTGCAAACCTGAACCCTCTTATGACCTAACAGTTGAACCAGGGTGCCTCAACGGCAGGCCCATTTTTCTCTCTTCAGTGTCAGAATTGTTGATCCACTCTTCTATTTCATAGAATACGTGTGATGGGCATGTAATTACCGGGCACAAACCTGAATCTGGAAGCATTTTAGGGGAATCTTGTCACCGTCATGCTATGTAGCAAGGTCTCACCTAAAACAGCAACAAATATGTATGGTTATCACACTGTGTTGATCTGCATCTACACTTGCAGAGAAAGCATTTCTGATGGACATGATCAGAGATGGTCAGTCCACACAAATACTATCTGTACAGCATGACCATGCAATGGATATTAATAGATGTTCCTTTAGGCATTCAAAGAGATCTTGACTGGCCATAGGGCTTACGTGGGTACCATAAAACCTGCCACATCAGAGGTTATCCTAACCTGATCACATTCAAAGTCACGGTCAGGACTTAACTAACTCAAAGAAGACCATCAAGACATCCATACTTACCAGAGAGGGTACAGTCACCAGGCAAGGGAAGTCAAGAATTATTTCCAGCCACTGCTGCTATTGAGTTCGGGAGTAATGACTGATCATTGCATCCTGCGGCAGTCACAGCTTCTGCCAGCTCATCCAAATGCTTCCTCCCACTCACAACACAGCACTTCCCTCTCCTCCAAGATGACTCATGCTGTGTTCACTTCCATCCACAGCCCAGTGGCTGCTAGGCACTACCAATATAGCATAACTAAAATTTGGCTTTGGGTGTCACGGTGAGATCTAGCTGTAACATATGGATGGCAATGAAGCCCCAAATGTTGGGTCTTCTGTATGGTTTAATCTAGTTACAGAACAAGATGGACAATCTTGAAAAAGAGGCTTTTTTTTTTTTTTTCTTTCTTTTTTTTTTTTTTTTTTTCTGATAGTCGTTTTTTGTGCCCTGCCTGAAAACACCATCCAAACTTATCAGCCTCAAGAGTTTGAAGGCTACTAAGCATGTATTTGTGATCAATAGTTTCAAAAATTATCAGTGGGTTTATTCAAATAGAGTAGATAACTTGTTCCCATCCATCAGCTAAAAGAGAGCTTTAGACAGGTATCAAGAGTTTGATTTTCATATCCATATAAAAAAAAAAGACATGAAGACATGGTCAGTTAAGACTTTCAGAAAGCCCAACAGAGGCAGATACCAGGTGATGCTGCTCAGTGATTTTGCTGCTTACTTGACTGTTCAGCATCCAAGTTTCAAGTTCTGGGCTTACAAATCATAAAATTAATTCTTTAGTTGGCAAGGATTTCCTTTGCAATCTCAGATTTGTCACTCCACACCATTTCTAAATACATCATCTGTATCCAGATGCCATACATACTCATCTACCTAAATGTGTTAGAGGTCTAGAGTCACAGAGGTGCTTGAAAATATTTAATGATAATATTTAGGAAACACTGACACTACAAAGTCTTGGTAGATCTCTGTTAGCTTCTGCTCCCTGGTGCCCAGGCATAAAATACAGTTTGAGTAGTAACAGCAATACAAGATCTGGACATACAGCTAGAAAGGGGGTTACTGGGGTTCCTTTCCCTGTTCTAGTGAATATCTGAATATGATATATAAAATAGATCAGATGTTAAAGGAGGAAGTGATAAGTTGAGAGCTTCTTAACTCAAAGTGCCCTCTGACACTTTCTGCACTTCCTCAGAGGGATGGAACATGAATTCAAGTCCTCTCAGGTAGAGGATGCTTAGTGTAAATGCTCTAAACACTGGATCATTACTTAATAGATAAAATACCTTGCCTGTTTCCATACTCCATTTTCCAGTTGGATTTTGAAATGACTCAACCTTCATGGAGCTTTTTAAATAATAGTAGTTCTTTAGGGGTATATTTTGACCTTATTCCTTTGGCTGAAACCTACAGAAGACTTTAAAGTGCCGACGTCTCACTGACATGCAAGAATATCTTGGCAGACCTTGACAAGAAAAATGTAGAGCTATCATTTCAGAGATATTTGATTCCTATTGTAAAACACTCACAGATGGACCAGTGAATTCATAAGCTATTTTGAGGAAGAGAGGTATTATTGTAGTGTAATATAGATGGTTTAGATGAGGAGTTTTACTGTGGATTCAGTGAAGCCAGAATTTCATCCTGCACCACTAAGTTAGATAACTTGTGTATAGCACATACTTAAATGACCATTGCAGGTTTCTGAGACCCTGATCTGAAGCAGGGCAAAATGATTGACCCAATAATTCCTTCATTATCACTAGAATTCCTTTATATCTCTTAATGATTTTCTATTTTCCCTCTTTGCTTTCTGCTTATGCTCAAGGCAAAACAAACAAACAAACAAACAAACAAAACAAAACATCCAATACTTCCAGAACCTATTTGAGTTTCCATACATTTTTTTTTTTCTTTAGCTAGCAGCAACTTTCTAGTCTTAAAATTTTGCTTTACCTTTGGCTGAAATTTCACACACACTTAATACTAAAATTTGTCAAACTGGAAACATTATAGCTGAATAATCAGGTAGTTTGAGGCTGCAACTTAATCTACAGTAAGCAGATTTACTCCAGTAGGAAATGTCTTATAGTATTTTTACTGCTAGTGTTCAATGTGTTCCTTTGTTGTTTAAAAGTTACTTGCAGCATAAGTAATTAACCACTATTTATTTATAAAAATACAGTATTCTTTCTTGCATACAGACATGGCTGAACTGATTGTGAAATCCTTGGGACAAAACTGCTGTTTCTTCTGTCTTACACATGACTGAGCACATTAACGCGTAAAAGCGATAATACAGTGAATCTTATTCAGGCAAAAAAGGGTGTATGAGTAAGATAAAAACAAGTATTTGCATCTTGATTCTGATTTGAATTCATCTTTGTTTGTGTTGTAAAAAAGAAAAAAAAAAAAAAGAAAAAGAAAAAGAAAAAAAAGGGAAAAAAAAAAGAAGAAAACATGAATTTTCATCTCTGGAACCCTCATGTAACATCTCTGAGTCTGATCATTTTCTGTGTCCAATAAAAAAGAAATCTTAGTTTTATAAAAATCTCAGAAGATGAGAAGGGATTACAGGGGTTAATCCCACAGTACAACTTTTGTACTTTATTTATTTTATTGCTGTTGATTTGTAAATCTATATTGTATGCTAAGATTTATGATCTTCATTCATCACCAAGTTCAGTCTCATCAGTGAGAGGTTATGATACTGTAAATTCTAGCACCTTTGTCTCACTAATAAAATATGACAGTATACATCTATAAATTCCCAATTCTGATGGTTATGTTGTGTTTCCTGCAAGGGTCTTTCAAGCACTGACATTTTCAAACAGACGTCATGAATTAGGGGAGCATGATTTGATTAGGATGCTGTGGTCTTCCTAGTGCCAAAAAGCATGGATCTCTTTCAAGCAAATTCTGTCCTTAGTATGTAGTTGACAGTAATGTCAATGCTCATAAAAAAGCAAGCAAACAGCCCAGCTATGATGAGTTATGCTGTGTACAGAAAGCAGTAATAGAAAGGTGATAACCTTAGCCAAAAGAAAACTGAAGGACAAAAAGGACAGCAGAGTTATTTTAAACATTCTAACAGGGTACCAGTAACAAAGAAAAAGTGATGGACACTATAAAAGTAACAGAAAGTGTTCTTGTGACCAGAGCTGTTTGCTTTTCTACTGCCAGACTGTATATACAGGACTATACACTTTTATGATGATATTTTTTTTTTTTTATTTCAGAAGTTTGGTAATAGTTCCCAGTATGGAAACAGCACAACATGCCAAAAGCTGACATAAGGCACACTCAGATCTGGATCCCAGTTTCTTAGCTTTCAAGTGGGCTTACACTTGAGATTTCATTTGGAGCTCCTCTGTAAAGGCAACACGTCTCTGCTCATATTATTAATCTATTTCTTTGTCTTCCCTGTAGTAGGGGATACTTTGATTAATAGCTTCTTCTGTACTGAAATAGTTTGGAGGTGCTTCTGTCACACAGGGAGACATAAAAACTACAGAACCCATAGCGGTGAACTATAAATCCCCAACAAAATTAATGTAAATTCTCCCTTTAGCTTGAATGATTTCATTAATTATTTTGAAATCCAGCTAAACATGGGTAGCACCTTCTTCATTTTTAATGTCTCAGGATTTTCTCATTGCTGGAATCTCTTTTGTTTCTTGCAAAACATAGTTAAGAATATCTCCCTACTGGGAGTCAGGAAAAATTTTGGCTTATTTAACTATGAAAAGTCCATCTCAGAATATTTCCTGATCTGAAACACTTATTGAAAAAGGGCTTGCTTATTTCTGTGAAGGAGAAATGAAAAATGGCTTTTTTACAGTTGTTGCATAGTTGTTAGATGTGTCTGCTTTGGTATCAGCAGACTTGTCTTGTTCTAGATATAGGTCTCTCTATAGAACAGTTCTATAGTTTTATACAGCTATATATATATATGTTCCTGATAGCCTTGTTCTATTTATAGAGGAGGAATCAATGTTCAATGGACAATGGGCATGAAGTTCATATGTTGCAAATGTTATTAGAACATGATTCAAATAGCATTATATATGGTTATATGGTGTTGGCTGTATGCGTACATCTGCCCTTAACTTCCACAGGTCATAACAGTTTAGGAAGATCTTTGTTCACTGTTTAGCCTTTCCAAATGTATCTGTAGCTGCAGAAAATAAAACTTTTAGTTCACCTACTGTTATATTCTGCCTCATTTATGCTGGTGTATCTGAGGAACCATGCCGTTCCCTTCTTCAGAATTTTATTAGATTTACAGAAATAAAAACAAGAATTTGGTCTTAGATGGGATTGGATACAGATCATGCTTATTATTGTGAATAGATAAAAGCTGCTTTTGGTTTAGATTTTCTCAATTAAGCAAATGTGAAGAAATCCAGTTCTCCATTCTTTGCAACCTTTGTTGTGTTTTTCCACTTATACAAAGAGCTTTTTTCACTTGTTTACTTTTTTTTTTTTTTTTTTTTTTTTTTTCTGTTTAAGAGTGACAGAAGCCTTCAATTCTTTTGAAGAAGCTAGAGACCATTAAATACTGCTGAAATAAGAAATAAAATCCAATACAAAAATCTCAAAACCTGAGGGGGTGGAGGAATCTATTCCCACCTTATATAATATGGTCTTGGTGTCTTATACATAAAAGACAAAAAAAGAGCCTTTGAAAAAGGCAAACATGTGGAGGAGGAAACATTAGAAATCAGACTTGGCCATCCTGCACTACAAAACAGAGCTCTGTGGGTGTTCTGCCTTTCCTACCCCCAAAAAAGCAACCTGCAAAACAGGCCCTGGTCCCTGCTCTCTGCCCAGCCCTATCCTTTCTGTTTCATCCACCCCTGCTGAACACAAGAACAAACAGAAACACCAACTCTTTCAGAACGGCAACATATTTTATTGGCAAAAGGACAGGAGAAACAAAGCAGAGGATGGGATAAGGATCAGGGAAAAAAAAAAAATCAAGAGAACTGTTTTTCTGAGCTGTCTTTGGACTATTCTAGTTTGTAACAGGAGCATTCAAGACATCAGGAGATATCTGACAGCTCCCTTTCCACTGGTGAGGTATCTGATATGCTCAATTTTTTTCTCTACCCTACTGCTTTTGTGATTTGGTTTTGTTGAATTTAATTTACATACTTGTATGTAGTTCTCAAATCTGATGCTTTTTACAATAAGGTCCCTTTGTACTTCTCTGAATCTATAAAAGAGACCGAAAACAATACATAGATTATATTTACTCTGATTTTAAAAAATGCTGCACTATCAGAGTACATTTAGAAGAGCTTACTGATTCTGAAAATCTAGTTACATAGATGACATCTGGTCTAATTCACTCTCCAGACCTCTGGCATTCATGTGTTGTTGTTCTCTGAAGGACACATATCTATAGTGTTCCCAGAGGAAGAGTTGTGACTTACTAGCAGAGCCTGAAGTCATATGTCAGTTGAGATGGCTGTCGAGGCACTTTCACACCTAGTTTCACTGGAACAGGCTGCCCAGGGAAGTGGTGGAGTCACCATCCCTGGAAATCTTCAAAAGACGTTTAGATGTAGAGCTTAGGGATATGGTTTAGTGGAGGGCTGTTAGCGTTAGGTTGGAGGTTGGACTCGATGACCTTGAGGTCTCTTCCAACCTAGAAAATTCTGTGATTCTGTGATTCTGTGATTAATCGCAGTGCTGTTAGGCTGGGATCAGATACCTAAATCACATGGAGCCCACATATGAACACAGCTGCTATAAACATGTGAGATGTCTAAATGTACAGCCTGGTTTTCAATAATTTAAAAAGGGATAATGTGTGATCAGCATTCTGTAATTTTAGAACATTAAAAACTTGTTACTTACATATGAAAGTCCAGAGCAGCACTTGTGAGGCAAAACTTGTAAACTGTGTCATAAGCACTGTCTGGATGAGGATTTTATCTGTTCTCTACAAAGCCACTGTTGGCTTCCAGCTTGCAGGTGTCCTCCTGTCAATTAGCGTGACCACTTCCACAGTGGGATCATTTCCCGTGTATCTGAGCACTACAAAGAAAACTGTAGAAGAAGTTCTCAAGCTTTGGACCCAATTAATTATCATCTCCACTTGGGCAACACAGAAGTGAAGGATGTTGCACTTACAGACAGCATGAGATCATAGGAGTTCCCTGCTCATTACTGTTTCTCAGACCACAAGACCATGCTATTCTTATGATGCAGTGAAACAATTTGATAAGCCAGGGTTTTTCTTTCAGACTTGTTCATTTGTTTCTGGTTTCTTTTTTGTTCCATGTCCTCTTGCTGAATTTTGGTAACCTCTGAAATCAAGAAAGATATGCTTTATACCTCCTCAGCAATGTTACCTTGCTTGTTACATCCTTAAAAGCAATTCTTTAGTTCGGTTATTTTTTCCTTTCCTCATGGGGATTTCCTGTTCTGTATTTTGCTCTACAAGAAACAGAGAATGATTTTTCCATTATTTCTTAAATAAAGTCAAGGCATACAGGGAATTAAAACAGGGCACTTAGATGCATGCTTTCAACACTAAGTTGATATGGACAGCAGAAACACTTTACTGGTAATAGAATCACAGCAAAGCTTCTATGGTATGGATGCAGCTGTACTGGAAATATTTTGTTTATTACCACTGAAGGAAAAGAATCCACAAGGAAGAAATAAATGTATTATTTTTTTCTTTATAGCTGTGTTTAGATTTGTTTACTTCCTGATATTATCTGGGAAAGCACAAGAGCTGAATAAAAATGTACACAGAGAGATTGTGTCTCTATGAAAACAAGGTGAAAAGAATTCACTTATCAATATAACCATGCAATACAGGTAAATAAAATTTTGCCATGCTGATATGGCATAGCAAATGCTGGTGCTGCTGTGACCTATAAGAAACATATACAAAGGTACCAAATGAAAAGAAAAATTTCTGAGGGAAAATTCTTATTTTAGTGCAGAAATCTTATCTAACTTACCTTAAGTTCTACAACCTAGTTTCAAGAACTGTGTGACAAGGACAGAAGAACATATTTGGGGTGCCAAAACTATCTTTTATTACTGCAATCAATACTATGAAACATTTTAATCTATAAAAAATGTAATTGTATATGATTACACTGTTTTCTTGCAATCTAAGTAAAGCAAAATTATGCTTATGTCTGCTTGGCAATTGAGTGGTTTCTTCTAACTTTTTGCCTATGGAAAGCCTTGACTCAGCTTTTTCTTTCTTCTCATAATGTCTACTCCTAGAAGTCTCGCTTAGCCCAACTAGTTGGCCTGTGCTCCCTCAGGTGTTTATCATGCATGCTAATCTCATACTCTTACTCATTCTGTCTAACATGATTATGATGTAGTTTCCCATACTATTTTATACATAATGCTATTAGCAATAGTAAAAGAATTAGGTTCAAATTATAGACATACATTGGACCATCCATTGTCACAACTCCTTCAGTGAGCAATAACATCCTTAAGACCCATACCAACTTTCCTATTTTAGCTAAAACTTTCCACATAAATCTCTAAATCATCTCATTTACCATACTCAGGTTTAATGTAGTCCATTTAGACTAGTCAGGACTTAAAAAACTGTCATGGCTTAATAAATTTAATAAGTTTAACACATCACACGAGTTTCAGAAATGAACTGAAAAATTACTGTAACAGAGTGCAAGGGATTCTTCCAAGACAACAGGTGTGGGATCATGGCCATTCTATCTTGCCTGATAGAATGAGTGGCTGATCAGAGGCTGGGTTTACTTGACCTGATTGAATGGAAAAGAGGTGATACTGAGGCAAAGTAGTATGTAGTTCTAATTTATATGGTTGTAAGGTAGGTACTGGAATGTGTTATTTAAGTTTTACATTGCTTCCACCTAACACTGAGCCAAACTTATGACCTTCTGTCAGACGAAGTCTGTCACGGTCAGGATTATGAAATGTGTTATGACTGCTCCAAAAAGAGTAATTATTGGTATAGGTTGTCTTGCTAATGGAGGTGTTTCTTGCTAATGGAGCATGTGCAACGTTGCTAGCAGATATGTGCGCAAAACATGAGAACTTTTTTGTCATAATACTCAGTTCTTCTTGGATCATTAAAGCACTCAAAAGGTAGAGAAATCCATAGGTTCTTCCTGTTGTTGGCTGCTTTGTTTGTACCTTTATTACTCTTTACAAGAGTCTGGAGGTTTCCTCTGTTTTACATTTCAATGTATGTGATAGACAACATAGTCCCATCAAAACTCATTATTATTCTAACCATTAACGTTCTGTGGCTTGAAGAAGAAGGATTGCTTCCCTCTAGTTACATCATTTCAAGCTCTTTCTTTTTTTAGATAGGTTGGTTATGAAGGAGATAAAGTCTTTGGCAATGTAAAGCTCTATATTAATTGTCCTCAGCAGCTATCACATCATCTACAATAGCTGCAGTAAAGGCATTTAATAATTTCCATTTGCTTAATAGTTTTCCACCACCTGTCAACAATTATGATTGTCTCTTGACAATCATAAAGAAGATCTACATTTAGTACCTCTCCAGTAGTGCCTCTCCTGAACAAAAATTGCAGGAAGTCAGAGCATCTGGGTGGGGAAAACACTGCTACTTACAGTAATATGGTTATAGCCCATATTTATTTAGATAATATATTAGAATTGCAGAATCATAGAATGGTTTGGGTTGGAAGGTACTTTTAAAGATCACCCAGTTCCAAGCCCCATGCCATGGGCAGGGACACCTCCCACCAGACCATGTTGCTCAAAGCCCCATCCTAACTGTCCTTGAACATTTCCAGGGATAGGACATTAGCAGCTTCTCTGGGAAATTTGTTCCAGTGTCTTACCACCCTCTGAGTAAAAAGAATATCTTCCTTATATCTAATCTAAACCTTCCCTTATTCAAGAGAATATTGAGAATACAAATGATGTCAATTCTGAGTATCTTATTTGCTGTCTGTAAACTGTGGACAGACGCTGCAGTTGTATGTAGGTGTATTCCTATTAAAATACCATGCGTCTTCCAATTGGAAGTAAGATCTAGAAATGAAATCCCTACTGAGAAGTAGAAATCATTTAATTGAACATAATATGCATGTATTACATTAACTGCTAAAGCAGATCGCTGATGTTTTACTCAGTGCAAGATTAGTAACTACTGAAATATCAGACAAGTATCTAAGAATGCCTAATTCAAGAAAACTAATTGAAACACGGTGTTTCAAATTACAGTATTTGATTATTGACAGCTCACACTAGAGGGAGCCAGTCTTTAGGATACAGTGCTTTAATGAAATACAGTTCCCAGGAGGGTATATTGGAGTAGAAACTGAAGCATCTAGGTGCACAGAACATTTCTTTCTGGCTCACTGCCTTTCTGTCAGAGGCAGGCAAACAGTTGTTTGAGCAGTACATGATGCCCTAGGAGCAGCATGACTCCCACCGTGACTGTAAGCATCCATCAGCATAGACAACCAGCTGTTGTTACATCCACCACATTACAGTGATTCTCTTCCTCCATTCATGTGGGTAGGAATGAGCTATCATATCATGCAAGGGATGGCTCCAGAACTGTTATATTGTCTCCAACAAGGATGGATTGTTGTGCATCTTTGTAGGTAAATCTTTGCATTATTCAGAATGCTTTCAAAATATATTAGCATAGTCACTGGAGATGGTAGAATGTAATACTGATTGCAATAATATTAACTGTCATCCTTTTGCAATGTCAGGGCTCAGGGCTGAAACTTCAAAGATGTTTCAGCCATTTACCCCATATTGTTGGGGTACATCAATAATGCAGTGTTACCCTTGAAAGTGGTTACAGAGCTGACTGAAATATGTTAGGAAGGCTCTGCAGAGGGATCTGTATAGGCTAGATCCATAGGCCAAGTCCAGTCACATGGCATTCAACAAGGCTAAATGTTGGGTGCTGCACTTAGGTCATAATTACTCCATGCAGTGATATAGGTTTGGGAAAGTGTGGCTGGAAATATGCCAAGCATGAAAAGGATCTGAGGGTGCTGCCCAAATGCTGGTTGAAGATGAGCCAGCCATGTGCCCAGGTGGCCAAGAAGGCCAATGGCATCCTGGCCTGCGTCTGTTTGGCTAGCAGGACTAGGGATTGTCCCTGTGAGGGAGCCTTCCCTTCCTAGGCTAAATAACCCCAACTACTTTCTCATCCTTTCTTTATAGGAGAGATACTCCAGCCCTCTGATCATCTTTGTGTCCCTCCCCTGCTCTTACTAGGCAGCTTTTATGGATTTTAAATTTACTTTAGTGGGCAGAATCAGAATGTGCCTTCTCAACAGTTTAGAGGAAAGGTTAATAAAGAACTTATTTTCTTCAATGAAGCCTAGGAAAGCATTGCATTTTCCAGGATAACATCTTCTGTGTCTTGGTGCTGCTCTACCAAGTTAGAGGAGTTAGAGTACAAAAGTTCTTCTGACAGGAACTCTTCAGGGAACCCAGTCCCTTTATGCACATTTATATGCATCCTTTCTGTATGAAGTAGCACCACATTTTATCTATTAATTCAACACAGCCACCCTGTATTGTCTATATGTACTGTACTTACAGGCAAGGTAGGTGAGGCATCTGTCCTGTCAATAACAGAAATAGAACCAAGCCTAATTCTTATTTTCTTCCTCTAACCACCAGCACAGAAACTTGTCTATTAACCAGGAAGGTTTAGGGGAAAAAATGATAAGAATTAATCTTGCAGCTTCATTTCCTTCTTCTGTGCCCTGCTTAGATCTCAAGTATGCACAACTCTGGCAACAATCATATCTTTTCATAATACTTATTCCTTCTGCACTCTGCCACTGGGATTGGAGCTCATTGTGATACGTCTTTTTGAACCATATCCACATTCAACTAACTTTGGTGCCTTGTGACTTATTTAAATGTAAATCACCTGTCATAAATGGACGTCCCATTCCGTCCCTGACAACTGAAACTGTTACCTGAGAGAAATCTTGGATACATTGTGCAGTACTGACTGCCAGCCTGCAGTAAGAGTGATGCTAGATTGGAAAACTCAGAAAAAGGCTGCAAGGATAATTAGAAGCCTGAGACTTACTTTTGTTTGTTTGGTTGGTTTTGTTTCAGTGGAGCATTCAGAAAGCTGGATGTAGTTTGTTTAAAGCAAAGAACTTAACAGCAGATTTAATCAAAGCCCGGAAGGGGGTGGATATTTCTGATGCTACAGTTCCCCTTAATCTAGAAGAGAAAAGTTAATAAGATCCAATGTTTAGAAGCTGATACCAGACAATATAATTTTAGACTTAAGGCTTAGCTGTAAGCCCTGAGTAAGAAATGACCTTCCCCCAACTCCCCCCCCCCCCACCAAAAAAAAAAAAAAAAAAAAGAGAGACTCTCTATTCTGGTAACTCTCTAGATGCATACTTGATTTAGACAGTGATGGAGTAGAAACAAAAATTCCACGGTGAAAAGCTATTGAAAGCTATTGTTTGTGTTAGGCAGAAGCTCAGACCAAATCAGTGTTTCCTCTTTAAAATCCACAGCCTTGTGAAATGGGGCTTGAATCCTTTCATATACACTCAGAGGAAAAGGTGAGTCCAATTCAGGAGACATAGTCTGAATATGGAAGTAAAAGTGGACAAAGAGTGAAATATTTACCTCATATCCAGCTGTGGCTAGCATAATTAAAAATAAAACCAGGCTTTCTGATTCTCAATGTATTTATATCTGTTTGGCTATGGAAGTTACTATTATAGTAACTAGGGCTAGTCAGCTAAGTGCTTTTTCCTTTTTAAAAATCATTGATTTTAGTTTAGAAATAGTGAACACCTGAAGACTCTTTCAAAAGATCTGGCTGAAACCCAAAAATTCTGATTTAATGGGATTTGCAGGTTGAACATGGTTCCCTCAGGAATTTTAATTTAGTTTGGATCAGGGTACCCAATTTGTCCACTGTGCTTTTCTTCTCCTATTCTTACTGAGCTATTTCAATATGCACGTAAAGTCCCACAGCCAGAGGTACCATATGGAAGACTTGTATGGGTCATTAAACCTGGATATAGAAGGAAAATAGAAGAAGGAAGGCAAATAAACAATGACACCAGGAAGCCACATGGCAAGGTTTTAATAAAAAATTTCCACTCAGCAATATTCAGAGTTCTGAATAAGTTTATTTTTTAATCATATATATATATATATTTTTTTTTTTTCCACAGAGGTTAGATATTTAAAAATATATCAGTGATCAAAAATTAATTTTCTTCAGTTTCAATAAAAAATATTCAGTCATCTGTTGTAATGACAGACAGCAGTAATAAAGAATCAGAAGTTGTGTATGTTACCATCAAAAAGCCCAGATGTTTATCTGAGAGTTGTCTGAGTATTTTTGATGGACATGTTTTCATTGCACAGACTCAAAATATCATTTTCAACTTTGAATGTTGCTAGCTACCTACTTCCTTTTAAAATGTTTCTTTTCTTGGGATTTTTACTTGCCACCATATAACCCAGATGAGGATGAATAGATATAGGTAATTAAAATAAACTTTTATTATTTTTTCAATGTAATTTATTTTAAGAATAGAAGATACTTCTTTTTTCATGTAAACTGACTGAGATTTTTCAAGCCAAACTATCATAGTCAGTAAACTCTTGTCAAGTGCTTGTATCATGACATAAAATTATATATTAATTTTGTATAAAATGCATAGAAACATATAACGTACACAGATATAAAACATATAATTATTATATAATGCATCGTTATGAGCATATATTAAAGATACAAAAATATATAACCATCTTTTGATACCTAGTTATTTGGATATGAGACATATTGGTTTCATATGTTGTGTTTTTTACATGATATTTAAATGACATTAGCAGATCACTGATGAAGAATACATTCATAAAATTCTTTGATGTTATTGTCAGATGGGTAACCTGTGACTTTATTCAATCTGGAAGAATATTGCATTCAAATTCCCACATGAAGAAAGTTATTAATGACTAGATTGATTCAAGTTTCCAAGACAACATATTGCTGTGAAAGATTAGGTGGAATTTTACAGTAAGTTGGTTTCAAAATTGCATTCAACATGAAATAAGGCCAATATATCATTAGGAATGGGCCTGAGCCTATGCAGGAATTAATAGTAAAGTGCGACCCTTCAGCTTCAGCAGAATGTGGACAAGCAGCTTGATTTACCAGGGCACAGACAATGTGCATCTGTTTCCTTTTCCATCTGGGATGACACTGAGACTGGTACCCAGCATTAGCTTGCTTTGGGTCATTCTGCCACAAAAGATGTTTGAGTATTACTGGGGGGTTGTGCTAGTATAGTTTGAAACGAGAAGTGAAACCATGCTGGAGAGACAACTTTCTGGATAAGGGAAGCTATCTTCCTCTCTGGCACCATTTCAGACTAAATCCTCTTTACCTCTCACTCTAATGTTGTAGGTTTTTGGCATTTTCATTCTGGTAAAATACAAAGCATGCTAAACTGCAGAAGAGGGCAATAATCTATGGAGGGGATTGACTTCCTTTAGATCCTTGCACATCCTTTGCTACATGGATAGTTTATTACATCAGCTGTATGTTTTAGTCTTTATTTTCTTTCTAAAACACCCTCTCTCCTCAATAACATCTTTCTTCCATTACTTGACAGTGTCCCGTAGGCGGATGTATTTATTAATGGAGAAGAGACAAATGAGACTGAAACTATTCAGAGAAGATTGCTTTTCAGGTAGCAGATTTGATGGTCCAGAGTTTTCGTCTTCATAATGACATAGATGATGGGATTGAGTGCATCCTCAGAAAATTTGTAGATGACACCAAGCTGAGTGGTGCAGTTGATACCAAAGAAGGAAGAGATGCCATTCAAAGGGACCTGGGCAGGCTGGAGAAGTGGGCCCACGTGAACCACATGAGGTTTAACAAGTCCAGCTGCACCTGGGTCAGGGCACTCCCAGACAGGAACACAGACTTGGAGAATGTATTGAGCAGCCCAGAAGAGAGAAACTTGTCAGTTCTGGTGAACAAAAAGCTTGACATGAGCCAGCAATGCATGCTTGCAGCCCAGAAGACCAGCTGTGCCCTGGGCTGCATCAATAGAGGAGTGGCCAGGAGGGGAGGGAAGTGATTGTCCCCCTCTGCTCTGCCCCACTTGGAGACTGCAGCCAGGTCTGGGGCCCCCAGCACAAGAAGGATGCGGGGCTGTTAGAGCGAGTCCAGAGGAAGGCTACAAAGATGATTTGTGAAAGATCATTTAAACTGTTATCCAAAGACTTAAGTTTTCTGCAATGTTAAAAGTAAACCAGTTACTTTTTTTACCAGTTACAGTTTTCTGTTTAGAAAAAAAAAAAGTTTCTCTGGAAATTTCCATTGCAATTTAATTTTTTAGCCATTTAAAAAGTATTATTGAGTTTATTTATTCACCAAGAAATCATATGCACAAAATGACCATTTATGTAAGAATTATGTTTTTATCCAAGCACTTTTCTTGTGAGTATTAAACATTTTTTTAAATATAATATTCACTCTGACAGCTCAGGCCTGTGGGATTCTTTCTTACCTTAAATCGACATTTAGCCATTATGACAGTTCACTGGTCTGGAAGAGAGAACAGGTTAAGGTATCCTTTATGCAGCGGTGTATCACTACAGGAATACCTTTTGGTACTAATCTAGTCTTAGACATTGTTTAAATCACTGGCTTGGGAAATTGGAGAGTGAAGGAAAAGTTTTTAAAGACTGTGAAACTTTTCTGTTGTTCTGGTAAGAACTCATTTTACCTAAGTCCAATGCATTAACAGTTGAGTGTCCAGCCTCCTCTACAATCTTTGGAGAGAAGGAGAGATACATCAAATAACAGTTCACTTTATCTCTCTGTAACCCAATTTAGGAGGAGATTTGCCATTTTTTTAGGATATGGCTGCTGACATACAAACAATAGAATCACAAAGAATAGTTTAGACTTGATGTTTACTTTTTAAGTGAGATATAAGCAATCCATAACCTGTGCTTTACCTATCTTTTGGACGTACTTGTATTTTTGGACTTCTCTGATGAAAGTTATAATCTGATGTAAAAATGTCTTCCAATGAAATAACCATTTATTTTTACAGTATTTTAAAACAGAAAACATATTCAATATGTAAGTTAGGAGTGCTCAATATGATAGGCTGATAAAGATGAGACTTCTGCAGCTTCTGGCCCACAGGTCCAAGCCCGAACATGTGTTCTCAGTAGTCACACGTATATAGAGCACACACATAAAACACCTCTATACATGTCTGTCTCTGTAGATCAACACAGGTTTATGCAGTCAATGCTCGGACAAACAAAAGCAGCACTAATTGCGTCATCCTGTTGTCTTTTCCAGCTGATTGCATTGAAGAGGCAGTATCTGCCTCTGCCTCTGGAGCAGTCTCCCCAGTTGGGCACAAGAGTCCCTGAGGCTGCATCTCCACACCAGTTGCTTGTGCATCTGAATGCAAATACGTGCAGACACACTGTGGAGCCCTCCAGTAACAGGCATTAGACGCTTGGGTCTACCTACTAACTGGCCTTTGTATCCTCTGATCTCCAGTTGTCTCATGCATGTAGATGCCACATATGCAAAAGGGTCTCAATCTATCACCAGACCTTACAGTGTCTCCACTAGCTGGCTTGGACCTCCTGGTCCCTTTGGTAGCCAGCTGGTATTATACTGGTATATACCAGCCTAGTATATACCAGGCCTGGTATTTCAGTCTGTCTATTTCATGAGCTTTGTAACACATAACCTAATAATATACATTTACATTACTTTTTCCAGTGTATTTTATAGATTCTTTGTAAAAAAATCACTTAATTTCTCAATGAAAAAAAAAAAAAAAAAGACTATGGCATGAAACAAAACATCTGTTCAACAGAACATGGCTGCCTCTATAGACAAAAAAGAGTGCAATGCCAAACTAAAAACAAACAAACAAACAAAAAAAAAATAAAAATGTAGAATGTTGGCTAAGTATCAAAAGGCCAGCTTTGACCTAGACAATATGAGTAAGATAATTTTATTTTCTCCTAGATGGCTTCCAGGAAGTTTCATTTTAATTTCACATCTCTTTCTAAAAAAAATTCTTCTTAGCAATCATTTCCAAAATTAGAAGCTGGCTTGATTTCCAAAATCATGTTTAATGTGTCAAATTTGCACAGTGATCAAGGATCATGGTACTGGTTGTTCTCCACACTTGTTAAGGAAGCTAAATGGAATAAGAGTTAATATCATAACATTGGGTACACCTGTTAAGTTGAGAAAGCAGTGATCTTCAAAAGTATCATGTGCTTCAGCTGTGAAAGACTAAGTTGTTTACTGTACTTGAAAAAAATGTTATTATCTTCACATTTTCTAATGCTTTTGCCCAATGCAAGTACAGTGTTAACAGATTTAATAAAGACCTGATTTCATAACTTTAAATAGAGAAGATCTTGTTTAGTTGTCAAATTACCATTTACTTGTTAAGCAGGCTATGTGCTATTGTACAGGAAAAAGATAATATTACAGTAGTCAAATTAAAATATATTTGAATGTGTCTTTTTTGTACCAGCTGTTTATGCTTCTGCAATTATTATTCATGGTATCCATTATCATTTTTTCTCTCTGATTAAGAGACAAAGCCGAACACTGAATAGTAAATGAAAGGAGAAAACGCCGTTTTATGCTAATTGATTTTAAAAGTAGCCCATGAGCTAGAAACAATTCAGAACTACTGAGAAAAAAAGTCTCACTGAGATTATGTTAATAGAGATTTTCATTAAAAATATGTTTTTTTCTTTTCCTCACTGAAGTACTGTAATTACTGTGAAAGTGAAACAATAAACAGAATCTAATGGCTGATCCTATCTTGTATAACTTAATATTCTTTTCACAACAAAAATATTACATGAATTTTCATGTAAAAGAATACTGATGGGATTATTATAAAGCAAATTGAATATGATCAACAAATTGGAAGTGTAAAAGCTCCAGAGAACTGGAAGATGGTTAACATGAAACCAACAGATCTTCCAAGGGAGATAATAGGGACTGCAGGGTAAAAATCTGATGTCCAGTAGAACCTGTAATAAAAAGAAGAATTAATGGATACATTGTAAAATAGTGTAGTGTGGTAACACAGCCTTTTGAAAAGAATTCGTACTCCTGGGGTTCTTTGATGAAGCAGCAAGTATGTGGATTCATTTTTATTTTTTTACTTCCAAAAAAAGTATATGATAAAAAGTTAATAAAAAGAAAAACATTGAGGAAATGAACCAAATCTTCCCAAAATTAAGGTGCTGTGGCATAAGATGGAAGTTCTTTGTCAGGCAAAACAATCAGTTAAACGATAGGAAAGGGGGACAGCAGTAAGCAATTAGACTTGCAGTATAGTGAGGTCAGTATTGGATTCCCCAGTCCAGGGACTTCTGCTTTTCTATGTGTTCACATATGAACTGGAAAACTGTGAATATTGAATTAATCTGGCTTGCTGGTGATACTAATTTATTTATGGCAAGAAAAATAAGGTGGTTGAGAGCTTAAGAAAACTATTACAAGACAATAAGTAGGCAATAGAACAATAGATGACATTCAGTATAGATAAATTTAAAGTGATGCTTAGTCAGTAATACAGTCTTAACTTTACATTGAAAAAGATTGTTTTTGAGTGGACTGTTATCATCCAGAAACAAGACATGGAACTAGTGTGCCTACATCTTCTGTCAGGCATGATGTTCCTGCCTACATGTGTAAATGAATAAATATAATATAAATAGATAAAAATATATATATATTAAAAAAAAAAAAAAAAAAAAAAAAAAAAGAAACAGAAATAGAGAGTTTCTGGGAAGAGCAAAAAACGTGATCAAAGGTCTGTAAGAGGTTCTGTATTCGTGTGTAGGCTAGGCTTTTTCAGCCTGCAAACAAACAGTCCAGAAGGATATTAATGAGACCTACATGTATAAACCCTAGGTAGCCTAAAGAGGATGTACATATGTTCTCTTTTCCAGAATAAAACCCAACAACCTAATGGAAACTAAACTAAATGGAGCTAACACGTGGCAAATTGGAAAGAAAATAAAGACACCAGTTATTCACACAGGGTGAAGAAAATGTCCAGGTTACTGTTTACAAGGACAGCATGTCTCTACTGAAAGTCATTGAGTCATAAACAGCTAGAGGCAAGAAGAGTATTTTTGGGAAGTATTATTACCTGCTTGCCTGATACTACCTCCCGGATATTCACACTTGGTCACTGTCAAAGATAAAATAGTGGAATAATTGTGCCTCAGTTCTGACAAAATATGCCTGTTTTTAAATGATCACATCCAACCTCCTGCATTCTGTGGCTAAGTGTGGAGTGCAGAATAGTTGGTTTTTCTTCATAGAAGATGTATTAGAATGATTTAAAAATCAATGAAGAATCTACATAGCTTACTTGAAAAGACTTTAGAATATAGTGTGATACTTCAAAAATTATCAGCATGTTCTTGATTAATCCTTAAGCTGTTTTTGCAGTATTTTCTTCCCATTCAGAAAAGTCGGTTATTTAGCAAAGCAGAAGTACTGTAAATAATGAGATGTATCTACATGAAAAGGGTTTCTCTAGTGTTTTTTGAAGTGAACAAGGTTTGGTGTGTAACTACATGCCAGTTGTGCTTCAAAAGTTCTTTGTATAAGGACCTAGTTCAGTAAACTGAATGTAAATACACAGTGCTATTTAAAATACCCTGTGATATCTGAGAGATCCTCAAGGGAGATATACCATAAAGTGTAAGGCAGACCCTCAGGAGTAGGAGCTGGAAATCAGAGACTGTGACACAGCTAATGGCTCTAGACACCCATGCTTAACTGCAAAGGAGCTGTGTACCTGCACATTAGTCATCCCTTGTGAGACAATGTGACTCTAAAGAGAGCTCAAATCATCAGTGAAACAGATTTATCCTTTTTTTTTTTTTTTCTTTTCTTTATGAATTAGTTGAATTAGTAATATGCTAGTGGATTGTTAAAAGTTCAGTTTCCTCCATTTCTTTTTAAGGTGCCACAATGGCTATGTGTAAAAATGAAAAAATCACAAAATAAAGTCCAGGCTTGTTGTCTGATACCAACAAATCTTGTTGGTAGCACTTCTCCTTTTTCATTCTTTTGCTAAATACCATCTAATTTTGTTTCTTTAATGTGATAGAATGTGCACAAGCAACTTGGCAGGCAAAGGGTTTATATTTCTGTATCAGTTCTTTAATGAAGCATACAGGCACAAATGTGAATTTTTTATTTGCTAATAGAGACATATCTCAGTAGAATACCAACTTCAAAGAATCAAACAATAATGAGAACTTGACTTTAATTAAGCGTTTCACCAAGTGGAATAGTAGGAAGAAGAATCTTAGGGAGCCATCATTAAATTTAATGAGACTGAGCATCTGAACTATACCCCACACAAACAGCAGCAACAAGATGCAACTATGTCAGTACCAGCAATGAAGGTATAAAAACAATCATTATTCTTCTGAAGTGGATAAATATATATATATATATTTCACTGCCTACACCAAATACTGCTCAGATGTGTGCTAATGTGTTAGCAACCTACAGCTGTTGCAGGGTCAGTCACACTTTCCCCGAACAAGGAAGAACCTTCTGAAAAAATGTTTCAGAGAGGAAGTCTTTAGAAGAACCAACTACTGGGGATCTTACCTTTCTGTCTCCCAAAAAAACACATGATTTAATTGTTCTGGTAGAGAGATGGCAGAAATCTATCATCACTGCATTGTCAACCCAGGGGAGTTTTGCTCTCTTTTTCCTAAAATCATGGCTGGCCAGTTGTGACAAACTGAGGGAGTTGCTAGCCATTCCATAAGGCACACCATTTTTGCTGCCAGCCCAGCATCTATAGGTGCAGATCAGTATCTTCCCAACAAGACATAATGAGAAAATTAAAACCACTGTTTATACTCACATATTCAACTGCAGTGATATTTTTCTAACCACATATTCATAATACATCCAACCAAGATGACACATCCAAGGACTGACTTGAGAGGGGTGAGGTGGGTAGCAATAGGAAAACTCCTGCCTGGTCCTTATGTTGCAGTTCACTTCTCTCTGAGAAAGGTGGATACCAAAAGTCACAAGCCATTTTCTGTTGCTATCAAGGACTGTGCAAGGCCAAAATAATAGAATGTCTAGTGTGACATTTAAATGTGACTTGAAAAGCATACTTCAGAGTAGACTGAGGTTAGATAAAGCACTGTATTATCCTCCAATAACTTTCATATGCATTACAGTACAGTGATAGTGCATTCACTGTCCTATTTTCCTAATCTTCTTGCTTGTGTAGCTGTGGCGTGGGTGGATATCAAGATTAAAAGATAGGAGCCTAGATAACTGTGCAGAGCTAAGCCCTGAAAATATTAATTTTTGTCTTTGAACTGTGCTAGTCATGGTAGGGAGTAAATTAATGCAGGATTAGAAACATTATTTTATCCAAGATGTGATACAGGGCCAAACTGAAGAGCCCTATTCCCTGTTAATTAAACCACATAGTTCATACCATTCAGAAATACTGATTTAAGGAATTGAACTGCAAATTAGAAAATATTTTGGTCTGTGTATGTCTAATTTTAATTAACTGGAGACTTACTAATTTGACAAGTGTTTCACAACACAGAACTTGTAAAGGGAGAGTTGAAGGTTATGTTCATTTGTAGACTATATTTTAAATAAACTGCATAAAAAAATTTAAATACGTTCTCCAGTCTCACAGCACAAGGCATTTAAAATACTACTGTAGGTTTTCCATTGAATAAATGTTTTTGCTCATCATTAAATTATTGGCTAAATATTTATGAACTTCACTGCTTTATGCTTCAACAAACAAATTGATCTTTTCATTTTGTTGTACTCTGAATTCTGGAGACAACAACTGTGGAGTGGAATACAGCTGACTTAGCGTTATCACTACAGGGGTAATTCATCTCATGCTAAACTAGGTATCTATCATAAAATATAACACAGTATTTGGAGATGACTATCTCACTTCATGAAAGACAGACAAAGCCTAAATGATGAACTTTACATGTAGGCACTTTATTATTATTATTATTTTTTTTTTTGGCAACAAAAATGTGGGAAAGTGAATTCTACTTTTTAAGTTACTGATAATAACTTTGTTCAAGCAAGTAATGTTCTATGTTATATTTGCCTGCTGGACAACCAAAGGAGAAGTGATTCATTTCATTCTAGATTTTCTGCAGAATTCAGTGGTTTGGCTCTCCTTGGAATTGACTGTGGTGATGTTTCTCTTCTAAAGTTGAGCATGATGCTTTGGTATCTTCCCTTTCATTTGTTTTGCTTACGCTGTGTGTATCTGTGGCTCTCCTTTTCTTCAAAAATGGTACTTACAATCATGAATTACACCCCATTGCTTGTGCTTTTCATGTTGACTGTTCTGCTCTGGAGAAATAGAACTTTTCCCATACTAAGACTCTGCTTCCCTAGGATTTTAAAGAAATCCTTAGAAATAGCTTAACCCACTTGGCTCTGAGAGGACCATGTTACCTTCTCTAGCTTGCAGCTTCATAGTTGAGGAGTGTTTCCAGGTGAGGAAAATAAATAAATAAATAAATAAAATAAAATGGGGGAGATGGGGGGAGGGGGAGAAAAAAAAATCTTCAAGATATATCTGAGAGACAGAGTGGAAAAAAGGAAAAAAGATAGTGTCACAGTATGGTCAATCTCATACAGAGATGTGAGAAAGGAAAGGTAATGGGCTTCGGGAAATATCCAGCTACTAGTTGAATATGGTGAGGAGAAGAATTGGTATATGAAGTGGAAAGCAAGTTAAGAATGCTGCAGCTGAAAGAGGATGTGTTTGTGAAATACAGAAAGCTTTCCAGACTGCCATTTCTGCTTTTCCACTGTACAATAAAATCAAGTAAACATTTTAAGATCTGAGTAGTGGGAGGCAATCATATCTGCACTCTTAGAAGTCACCACATTTTGATTATTTCAGGGTGAATTGCTTGCACTTTTTAATGCCATAAATTGTGCTTAATATCATATTGTTTACATAATGATAATTGTTCCCTGAGCAGAGAGATCCCTGAGCAATTCTGTATGGGATTTAATTCTTTAAATATAATTCCCCTAGCAGCAATGTGGCTAAGATTAGGGAACAGATTCCAACCCAGCCACCCCCACACCCAACCCCCAAAAAGGCATATTCTTCATCTTACAACAGATACAAAATTTAATTTTCATAGAAATTTCAGGATAATTTTGCTGTTTAAGGAATCATTCACAGATAAACAGAAGAGGGCAAAATTCCTTTCACAATGAGCACTAGATTAAACTTTTTTTTTTTTTTTTTTTTTTTTTTTTTTTAATACATAAGGCCAGTAGCACAGGCAATAATGCAAAAGTGTGGGGGAAAAAGAAAAAAACAAAACAAAACAAAACAAAACAAAAGATTAATTTCACCATTTCACCAAGTGATGTCAAATCTTCCTGGAGAAGAATTCTTAAGGTGAATGTTTGAGGTACAACTAAAGATTTGATCAAGATCTATAACTGTTGTAGGAGGTGAAGCCCTCAGACCTTTCACACAAACTTTTGAAGTACAGTCTCTTGATCAAGTCAGTCAGTGCAGTTAGGGAGCTGGAAAAGCAATGAGTCTTGACAATGGACCAGAACAGGAAAAGTGAAAATAGAGCTGGAAGTCTGGAAGATAAGGAGTGCTGCACAGGAACTATGACAGGAAAAGGAGCAGCTCAGTCTCATCTCAGTACCAAATGTAACTATTCTTCTGCTGATAGGAACAACAGAGTTTCAAGTTTTATTTGTTTAAGGGAAGTTTTATTTTAAGTTTCAAGTTTTATTTGTTAAAGGAATTTGTTTTCCAGAAGCTGGAAAAATCTGCTTGTTTGCAAATGGGACATGAATCTCAGGAAGGCTGAATTATGGAAATTGCTTAGTAAGGACTACACAATGGATAGAGCAACATCAGAAATATATGAAAAACTGGCATTTCCTTTAGCTTCTGAACATCAAAGTTTCCTAGAGTGTTTCCAATGACTTTCTGAGGCTTTGAGGATGTCCCTCAGAAAACATACTTGTCTTGTTTTTCATATCTTGAATCAGTGGAAGGTTGCTGTGGTAAGATAATTGGTGATTCCTTATCAGATCTATTGAATTTCCATAGAGAAGAATACAGGATATAGATATTTAAAGTAAAAATCATACTTGGACTACCCACTGCTCAGTGCAATTTGCTCTTACCTGTTGCAGACAAATATTTCTTTACAGGAAGTGGCAGACCACATATGGAATCTAAATGTAGGTGTCAGCTCAAACTTCAGCAGCTAGTGTGAGTGCAATATAGCAGGGAATAAAACATGAGTAATGCAGATACATACCACAGAATAGTTATAGATGGGAGCTGATCCCAGTAATTGGTAAGAGCCATGAGTGAATAGCGACAGTTAAAGAGTAATATTATCTTTGGCTTCATGATATGTGAACTTAGAAGTACACAGCCATGGATACACAGCCCAGATTGATAAGGTAATTGAACTTTGGTAGCAATTTCCCCAGTTTTGACCTTAGCTTTTTACTCCTTCCATGTTTTCCAGCAACTTTTGACAAACATAGGTGAAGAGATGGCTAATAACATTGTCACCTTCTTCCAGAGCCATCACCACCTCTTGACAGATAAATACCCTTGAGACATTTATTTAGATTAACCTACACTTCAGAAAGCTTCTGGAAAAAGAAGTGGCCTTCCCTCATTTCCTCAAAACCTACAAAGAATTTGCTGAAGAAATCCAAGTTGGAGGCTGACTGTGACCTGGAGGCTTTGGAAAACCATCAGAAAGCATAGACTGTGAAATGTTCACTTCATTGACTTTCAGTGGGAGGCAGAGGAAGACACTGATGCATACTTGCTAAAGAAAAAGTATTAGTGTTGAAGTGCACATAATACTGGACCAGAACATGGGACAAAGATGCATTAAGGATGTGTGTGAGATGAGGAGAAGCTAAGCAGCAGTGTAAGTGTCAGGAAGCAGGAGCACAAAGCCAGAAACAAGAGAGAAAGACAAATAGGAAAAAAGGAGTGAAAAGAAATCGCTCAAGGAGGCAATTTTTGCATTGTGAATCTACCTCATCAGAACCAGCAAGCAGACAGATGCCATTGTTATCTTTTAATAGCTAGGTCAGAATTGTATCAAATGCGAAAACTAAACTTCACATTCAGCTTAGCTACCTAGGGAGACAGAAGATGACATTGAATAACTAATGCACCATAGGTAACAATCAAGAGAATAACTTTGGATTGACAAATGTATGATGCAATGTACCAGGCCAAATGAGAAAAAAAAAAAAAAAAAAAAAAAAAAAAGAGAGAGATTTGATTGCTAATTGCTGATTGCATGTTTAGAATAAGAAGCAAAGAAAAAAAAAATAAAGAAAAGAGGAAGAACAGCACTCACAGTGAGGGCCATTATCATAATCTGACATCAGTTTAATTGTGCACAATTATTTCACATGAAATATTTGTTGAAAGCAATCTAATCTACAGAATAGGCTCCTAAATAAATAAATATATAAATAAAAAGTGCCAGAAGCAGTGGATTCCTGTACTGCTTAAAGAACAAAAAAAGAACAAAAGCAACTTTAAAAGAAGGCAGTAAGCCTTCAAAAAGATGAGAAAGACAGACAGTGATATATAGAATGCATGAGAATGAGTAGGCAGGAAAGAAAGAGTGATCTTTATGGCCAGAAGTTTCTTCCAATTCCAGGCGTATTTTATAAAAAGAAGAAAGATTTCTACTAAGAGAAATTTGAGTCTGTATATGAGATACTGTAAAATAAATTGCAGTTGAAAGAAACTTTAAGCACATATTTTCAATGTTAAACTTAAATCCCCTGGAAAAAGTGAAGAAAAAAGAAAAGGAGAAAGGCATTTAATTCATTATGATAGACAGTATCATACATATAAAACTTTTCAAAGCAGTGTAAATATTTAAGCAGCTACTATAGAAAAACTTTTATATTACCTGAGAATGAAAGCATATTTCTGGAATCAGATACCTTTGATTCCCTGACTAGAATAAAGTTTGAGCTCTTCCATTCTAACCCTCTGCAAAACAAGCTTTCAGATCTTTCTCATCATCCAACCCCACTCCTTTGCCATTTCTATTTTTCCTTCAACTGTCAGGTAACTAGTGGAGAGTTTGATTCATTAAAACTAAATTTGCTATTAAAATACACTTAATGTCAGCTGGAATGGGGATTTGAACAAATCAGATGTTAGGCCAATGCTTGTAAAGAGCTTTTTAAATACATGGTTCTTATTGTGGTTGGATTTGCCCCCAGGAATTTCAATTGTGTTATGTCATTGAATTTCTGAGTCCAAATTGCTTCTTGCTTCTAGGCCTCAGTTTCCAATTTTAAGCAGCTAAAATAGCTTCATTATTCTCATGTATTTTCCCTGCCTTATCATTATTTAATACCAAAACCGGAGGACCAGAGGATATTACTTATTTGTACAGGTAAAAATGTAATGATTGTAATATCCCCACAAGAAAGAATCATGATGTCATTATAGTATTTTTTTCACTCCTCTGTTCCTCGGAAAATTTTCTTTATTCCTATTATCTCTATCTTGAAATGGATGCTGTCACCTCTCTATCTGGATGTTGTCTTCTGCCACTAGTAGTTGAAAAAAATTAAAAAAGAATAAAATAATTATTTCACCAGCAGAGAACTTTAATTCTGTTCTATGTTTTAAGTTTTATGTTTTATGTCTGCTGTTTAATTCTTATTCTATGAGCCATAACTAGATTAAACCATAGATTTTGGCCAAGGACAACAAACCTGAGACTTGTGGCAGACTCACAATTTCAGCTCATGTTAAAGTAAAAGAAAAAATGTCATATTCTTTGTTTTAGAGAAAACCTTGTGAATAGGAACAGTTTGTACCCCATACAATGAAATCTGTGTAATTTTACAGACAATTCATTTCTCTAGCAGAGGACAAAAAACAATAAAGGGAAAAACATCCTTGCCCCAGAGACACTTACATGGTCTAACTAGACAACCAACATTTGGAGGAAAGTGGTATAGGATGGGATAAACCCTTAATCCAATGGAAATGGAAACCTTGGGGAAATCCAATGCAGCAGGTTTCAGAGGGATCTAGATGTCCAACCATCAGCTCTGTTGTGAGTAGCAGTGCCTGCTTTAATGGTACTGTGTCCCTCTTCAGCAATAGAAGGAAAAAAAGGTCTCATCTGTGGCCACATACATTCTATGTTTCACCAAGAATCCTGATGTCCAAACTGCCCAGCCCAAGGACTGCCAGGACTCTGCCCTATCATGCACAAAAACATCTCATTCCTGTGGAAATGGTCACAGGTTCTGAGAGTTTGGTGTATACCCCAGGATGTATATGGGATGTCTCCAGGGTGCAGACCTCGGAACCTCAGGACCTCAGAAGTCAAATAGGTCCATAAGGCTCTTGTGGTCTATAACACAGCCTTGCTTGACAGAGATGACAAGTGATGGCTGCAGTCAAATCCCAATGATTCTGAGAGAACTGAAGAAAAGATATCAATAAATCACCAGATTTCAGACTGTTTAGTAGAAAGAAGAAAAAATTTGAGTACAAATGTTTAGAGTCAAGTCACCTTTTCTGAAACCCATGCTGTTTTTTGCAAAGCAAGAATAGACCTCAAATAGACCTCAAATTTCAAATGATTTGTTAAAATGGAGCAGGCAGGGATAATTTACTTGTCCTATGAGTGGAAACCTGAAATAAGGCTAAATGATAGCAGCAGAAGAACCCCAAAGGAACACCAAACTGCAAAAGAAGGTTTGGGGAACAGTGAAGGAAAAAACTCTACACATGCCTGTCATAAATAGTATTTTGCAATTTTTAGCACTCAATACTGAATAAAAAGCATGTTATAGGAAGAAAGCAAACAGTAATTTTGGGGAAATCACTTTACATTAATCTCAATGATATTAATGCATTAAAAAAGCAACAAAAATCCACCCCGCTTTGTGAAGTTTACATCAGCAGTAGATGTGAAGATAAGCATCATGAAAAGCTCAATGTTAGAGATATCAGTTGTGAGCCCAGTACAAAGAATACCTCAGTTCAGTATCAAAACAAAGAGCAATATGTCAATCAATGGGACTCATACTAATATCATATCATGACCAATCATATAATTACTTTGATAATACCAAAGAAATTATGAAAGTTAAAACTAGCATTTAAAAAGCTAAAATGCCATTAACATACAAACATCCAGCTGCAACAAAAACTTCTGAATTACACCATCGTACCAGCATAAAACATAAACTATTCAGACAAAAATAGAAAAAAAAAAAAAAGTAAAAAAAAAAATAAAAAAATTGCAGAATGAGGAAACACACTGAGCCCAAAGAATCCACTATGAATTTTTTGCACTTGAGCTGCTAACTGGTTACCAAGTTCAAAGTTCTAACTGGCTACTAAGTTCTACTTGTCTTCTAGGGGTCCTATAAGTTATTCATTGCTCAGTGCAGCATTTACTTGGAATAATGATCTGAAGGAAATTAATAGAAGACAAGTCCTTTCAGAATCACTAATGGATGGGTACACAAGCTGGATAAGCAGAAAAGTATCTACTGGAAGGTCAAAAAAGTTTCATATTTACATAGACTGAAAGAACTAAAATGAGCCCACTAACTATCACAATACAAAACTCAATCATTCAATGTAAAATGGGGGTGCTTGAGACCAGTAACAGGCATTGGCAAGAGATAATCATTGGAAGCTGTTTCATTAGGAGGGAAATTGCCTTACCATATCTTGAGTATTAAAGATAGATAGTTCAACTAGTACAGTCAAATGCTCAGCAACAATAATCCAAGTAGGAAAATTTTACAAAAAGTTATATCTTAGCTACCCACCATTGTCTGCTTATATTACTGAAGTGCAAAAACTACAGGTTCATAAGAGAGCACTGGAGATGTGTAAAGATCCTCTCCAAAGCAATGAGAAGACACAAACAAATTTTACTTCTGTGCCTGCTCTATCTCCTCCCATAATTTTCATGATTGTCTCCAACTTTGATAAGAGCTATGAAAGGCAGGCAAAACAAAAGAAAGAGGTAATAGACAGGCACTGTGCACCCAGAAGAACACAGAACAAAGCAGAAACAAATATTTTGACTAATTGCTTCTTTCACTGCTTCAATATTGCATATTGTAACTCCAGTTTCTACACAGTAAGCAACTTGTCTCACAGTGTCAGAGCAACCATCACAGAGAGAGCAGTGATGCTTTTTCACCAGCCCTGGTTTGTTCACCATTGTTTTGTTTTAGACAGCAAACTGCAGCTTACTGGCTGGCAGTTTGTTCAATTTACCCAGGGATGAGAATTCACTCACAGCACATCATCACCATACCACAGCCAGTCAAATGTCAACACTGAATTAGGAGCTGAAATGACTGAGACTCTGTTAAAGAAAGCTGCAAACATCAAAGAAAATCTATGGCAGACTATCTCTTAATGTAGAAACACTGTCACAAAAGGTATTCATTAACAGCAGCTTTGTACAATATCTGATGTCAAGATGGTGTTAGGTATTGGTGCTCGCAACTCCATCAGTAACAGAAATGACAATGGAAAAACCATAGGACAAAGGAAAGATACACAGGGACAAAAGCTAAAGACCTTTTAGATGTACACCCTGGACAGACTATCATCTCACATTAAAATGCACACATGCAAAAGAATTCTGTAGTAAGGCTAGGAATGAGCATTTAACTCACTCAAATCCTCACTATTTCAAAGACCATTAGAAGACAGATGTGGAGATGGCCAAATATTAACACCATTAAATTTCATTTAACAGGCATGAGTGAACCAATAAGCAGTTGATGATGAGTATGTGAGGGCACTTGAAATATTTAATTTACAATGGAACCAAAGATAAGAGTCTCCTTAAAGTCAGAAAGGTTCTCCCTAACACCTATGTCAAACTGCCACCACTATACAGAAAACTTTTGGGGCAGTGTTTAGACATGAGAGGACTGCCTTTCCAGAAACATCCCTGGCTTCTAAGAAAAAATGAAATGTTAGATATTAAAAATAAGAGTTGGTGCTCTTTGTTAGTAACATATACATACACTCCACAAACTTTTATTATCTGAAGTTCCTTGGTTTGTTCAACCCAGAGCAGAGCAGGCTGAGGGGAGGCCTCATGGCGGCCTGCAGCTCCCTCATGAGGGGAGCGGAGGGTCAGGCGCTGAGCTCTGATCTCTGGGGACAGTGATAGGACCCGAGGGAACGGCATGGAGCTGGGACAGGGGAGGGTCAGGCTGGGTGTTAGGGAAAGGTTCTGCACCCAAAGGTGGTCGGGCACTGGGACAGGCTCTCCAGGGCAG
This sequence comes from Aythya marila, assembly GCF_965140915.1. Classification (NCBI taxonomy): domain Eukaryota; kingdom Metazoa; phylum Chordata; class Aves; order Anseriformes; family Anatidae; genus Aythya; species Aythya marila. The sequence goes on from NC_139043.1 coordinate 148,355,501, forward strand.
TGATCAAGGCACCAAGCCTGACAGAGTTCAAAAAGCCTTTGGACAATGCTCTCAGACACATAGTCTGACTTTGGGGTGGTCCTGTATAGACCCAGGAGTTGTACTTGATGATCTTCATGGGTCCCTTCCAACTCAAGATATTCTATCATTCTACAGTTGTATGAAGTTCAAATGAAGTTCAATGCAGTGGAAGAAAAAATGTGATTACAGAGAACGTTGAAGAGAAATATTCATTACATTAGGATAGTATTTTGAGAGAGAAGGTTGAATGCTGCACTGTCTTGGCACTCTCATTTCCACTCTCTCTCAGCTTGAATACCAAGCAGATGGAATGTAAAATATTTCAATTAGTGGCAGCTACCATTAAAGTGACTAAACATTTTGGGAACAAACCAGTGTTTTTACAATGACTGTGCTTTAAATGCTAATAACTCTTTTGCATTATTTCAGGCACAGAGGCTCATTTTTCAAATGTTTTGCTGTTTATGTCTTTTAATCTGAGATTATAAAGAATACGCTTTACACTGTGGTTGGCCTGCCAGGTTTCTAGTGAGGCGATTGATATGTTTGTCACCAGAATTCTTTGACTGAAGCCATGTCAAGCAACTCTGGAACTCACAGAGAGGCAATCAAAAGTGACAAGGTAACTGACAGCTCTGACAAGTGTTTGTAGAACACACTACACTGTGCTTTGCTGTGGAAAAAAATGACCTAAACCTTATGGTTAAGTCTAAATACTTCTTAGCAGCCTGTTTTCCTTTATGGAGAATTATTATATTGTCAGGAAGGTTAGCAGAAAGCAGAGTTACTACCAACGCATGACTTGAGTTGTTCCTGTTTTCTACCATGTCCAAGGAATATAGTTCAGAAGCAATGGTCGTTCTGCAGAGTATAAGCTGCAGCCAGCTTTCTCTCTCCTGTTCCTGAAATGTTTGACTCCCGTCCTCAATACATTACTGACTTTTTCTCTCAAGTCAGGATCAATAAATCCTTCTTTTGTGTTCTCTGTATGAATAGTCTCAGACAGAAAAATTGCACATCAACAGGCAAGAAAAGGGAAAACCTTGAACACAGTAAAGGAGTGCAGATGTAAAAAACAGATAAGCAAAATTCCAACTAGAGCTTAAAGTGCAGTTTTAAGATTTGCCTCTTTTTCCTTGTTTTGGGACAAAAACAAGCTTATGTAAGACTGTGAGGGTGTTTGTTTATGTGTGGAGGTGTATTCAACTTTATGCTATGCTCTTTCCAAAGAAATCACCTAAATTTGATATGTGGTACCTTTGATTTGATGGTCTTCATATCTACTTGCTTTTTCTTTTGCAGCGTTTCCACAGGGATGTTTTCACTGGCATCACTAAGCTTTGATTTAGGCTATTAAATCATATTTTGCTCTCCAATCTATCTACTGACATTGTATTCCTTCTATGGAGATAAAACCTCTGTTATTGTCAAGTGGATCTGAGAGCATTTTCTGCCTTAAGGTGTTTTTCTGTTATACAAGGGAAAGAATGGGATGAAATGAAGATGCTCTTATGGACTCGGGCATTTGATCTGTTTAAAAAAAAAAAAAAAAAGTAACTAAATGCAAGTGCTAAGCACTTGCTTTACAATACTATCACTTGAACTAAAGCATCCAGATGACACAGGGCTCACTTGTTTTATACCTTATGGGAAAAGAGGCCTAGTTCGAGGTCTGCTTTCAAGACAACGTTGAAAATTGGAGCTAGCATTGTAGAAGTGATGGTCCAACAGAAGCATCAAGCTGGGAGCTAATTGGATAGAGAAGGACTGGCAGGAAACCAGCAGGGAGCTGGGGCTGGGCAAGGTAGATCTCAGGTGGGCAGGGATTGACCTGTAAGTGATGTAAATGCATTACCATGAACAAGAAGGAAGAAGGTTCACATCAGTATAGTTTTTGAAGTAGATACTGCCCTTGAATCTCCTGATGATTCGGGTTTAAAATAGAATTAACAGTGCTGCAATAATAGGTGAATGGAACGGTGCTTTCAAATACTTATTTTAGTACCTATGAAGCCATATATTTTAAAGTTACTGCAAAGGGTGTTCTTGCCCAGGTGTTAGCAGGGGCTGCAGGGTGCTGGCCAGTTATAGATGGCTTCAAGAGCTCCATGGCAGGGCCCAGCTGAGCCCAGCACCAAGCTGGTGGTACCTCAGGGAAAACAGATTTCCGAAAGGCCAGAGCAGGCACAGGCCGAGGAGGAGGCGTAGGGCAAAGGAGAAGCAGCAGAGGGCCCAGGCCCCAGGAGGGGCTCCAGGCCCACAGGCAGCAGGGATTCCCCAGCAGCCCTGCAGAGCCCCCGCTGGAGCAGATCTCCACCCTGCAGCCCAGGAAGGGCCCACACCACAGCAGGGGGACATTTCCTGAGGGAGCTGCGGCCCTAGGGAGCCCCCGCAGGAGCAGGGTGTTCTTGAAGGGCTGCAGCCTGGGGCAGGGCCCCCTGTGGAGTGGGAGGAAGGGATGGCCAACAGGGGCTGGTGGGCTGAGAGCATCCCATCCCATCCCATCCCATCCCATCCCATCCCATCCCATCCCATCCCATCCCATCCCATCCTTGTGCTGCTGGAGGAGAGGGGGTGGGAGTGAGGTGATGAAGATGGGCCTGGGGAAGAGGCAGGTGTTGTGGAAATTTCACTTTATCTTTCTTACCAACCAAATCTGTTTTAACTGACAATAAATTATGTTAATTTTCCTGAGGTTGAATGTGTTCTCATGATGGTAACTGGTAAGTTATCTCCCTGTCTTCACCCTGACCAATGTGCATTTCTATCTTGTTTTGTCCTCCTGTCCTGTTAAAGAAGGGGGGTGAGAGAGTGGTTGGGTGGAAGTTTGACCCTTAGCCAAGGTTAAGCCACCATAGTCAGATTAGAAAATTCTTATGAAGATTTCCTGAAACAATCTTTGCAATCATGCACTGAAGTCCATGCAGCAAACCGTCTCTTTAGATTGGCTACATCTCTTAAAAGGACAGGCCCCTTTTCACCTACATAGACTTTCCTGGCCTGTTTTTACTGCTGAATTCTAAAATTATAAATTAAGTGACATCACACCTCTGATCGAAGTGTGCTTCCTGCTATCTTACTGAGTGTCAGAATATTGCTCTGATTATCAGTTTTCGCTGGAATAAACTTGTCCTGGCCACCACATTTCCATTTTCCAAAGTAGATTGTGTAGTTTACATGAATATCCTTTGAATATCCAACAGTGATAGATGCAAGAGTTGGATACCTTCCAGTCCCTAAACACCATATTTGGAGGTATGAAGTGCCCTGATTTTTGATGATTACAGTGAAACTGAAAATCACACTTAATTCAAGCCAGAGAAGGGCTATAGGTTTACTAAGTCCAAAATAGATGAATTAAAAAAAAATTATAGAAGTGAAAAGAAGGAAAGAGAGAACCTGAAGGCTACAGAAAACCTTTAACCATTTCTCTTGCCTGTATGGTTTGGTTCATACACTGACAGACTGTCTTCTGCTTCGATGGCAGAAAAATTCAGCTCTCAACAACACCTGAACTGTAAGATTGCCTACACAAAACAAATCCAAACATTTATAACACCTTAATTTTAATTATTCTGATCCATCTGTTTTTATAATTTGTAATTCCTCAACCACATCTTTGACCCAAGAAAAAAGAGGAACCGGCAATTCTTCATTACGCTTACTTGAAGATACTAATTCCTGTGGATCTGGCACAAATAGTCTTACCCACATTGCCAGAATGCTTACAAGAATTTTGTTTGTCCAAACTTTTAACAAGTCATTAATGCACAGTGAAGCATGATGCCCTTTTCTAGTGGGTAAGGAAATCTCACACCTCAGACTTATGGCTTTTCAAAGTCAGCTTTAATATTTCACATATTACATCTACACCAATATTTTTTATGGAGACAGGCACACGAGCTAAATGTATATTATTACTGGCATTTCCCTGAGACCATATATTAAGGTTTTCAAGGACTTTGGGGAATTAAGCTTTCATCCATTTCGAAAGATAACATCACATCCTGCCAGAGCAGATCTCTGAAGAGAGAGAACAAAAGAAAGATGGCAGGACAGTGCACTCATGACTGTTGTATATAGCATCAGCAGCCTTTGCTGAACTTGTGTTCGTCATAAAGCTGCACTTGGAACCATAAAGAACCTAGGGCTGCAGACTGAATGTAATACTAAACCATTTCTAAGAGCAGTTTGCTCTTAGGCTTTGCTGCCAGTCCGGTGGTTAGAGCACAGCCTGTTGCATTACCACAGTGATCACAACATTTGCCTTCTCCACAGCATCTGTTCAGAATGACGTTTTCCCAGGCTGTATGTACTATTAATATATTATTTAACAAACACTTGAAGGGGTGTGATGGTGTCAGGAACATTTTGGATAACAACTCTTATTCCTCCCACTCTGCTGTCACTTCATTTGTTTTCTGCAAGGGTATTTCTCAACTCTGAATTTGATCCCTGATATCTATGAAATGAAGGAAAAAGCATATATAAATATATATATATATTTTTTCCTTGTTTTAAATTAAGAATAAGTAAATGGTTCACACTAAATCAATAAATCTTCCTCAAACCCAAACCGCTTTTCTTTCCATTTGGAGTAATTCTAATTTTAGTTACAGCTCAAACTAATTAGGTTATTTATTTTAATAGCTTAATCAAAAATCAACACGAAGAATAAAGAAGTCTATTGACTTTACCCTTCATTCCCGTGAGCTTCTGCACTATACATTGTCACAACAACACAAGGTAAATCAACCTTGCTCAACAAAATAGTGAGCTCAACAAAACACACTCATACTCTGAGATGTCCACCTAAGCTTTTAAAGTCAATAGAAAAAGGCACTTCCACAAGACTACTTGCCCCTTTTCCACCTTACCATCATGTCTTTTAGGGTTGGATCAATTATTTTCAGAAATAACCTCTCTCTTTCTTGACTGCTGAAGAAGATGAAATTTGATGTCCAACTTCTGGATGGATAAAGCTGGAAACTGATTCTCACCTACCTAAAATGTGAAAAAAATGTGTGAAGGCAACTGCATTCTCAGCACTTGTAAATTTATTTAATATTCACAGTGTTTCTTTACCCACCTACAGTATCATTATCCACCACTTTCTTTTGCCAGGCAGCATTCCTAAAAAGATACACATTCCCTGTCCTTAAGAGTTTACATACTTAAATAACCAATGCAGATTTCCAGCTGAAGAACAGGAAGAAACCACAAGTCAAGTATCAAATGCAGAGGATTATTAGAAAGCAAAGATTTAAAACCTACAGAAAGCACAGTGAGAAGATGGATAGGAAGGAGAAGAATGGAAAAGGTGGGAGATTACAAGGAATCATAGAATCATAGAAATATTAGGTTTGGAAAAGATGTCGAGGATCATATAGTCCAACCATCCCCCTACCAGCAGTATCACCCACTAAACCATGTCCCTAAGCACCACATTCAACCTTTCCATAAACACCCCCAGTGATGGTGACTCTACCACCTCCCTGGGCAACCCATTCCAATGCCTGACTGTTCTTTCTGAGAAGAAATATCTCCTAATTTCCCATCTAAACAACCCTCCCCTGGCACAACTTGAGGCACTTGGTTTCTATAGGTGGAGGAAATTTGTTAAAGCCCCAGAAAGATGAGGTAATAAGCCATCAAGATAAAAGAAAAAACAGGGAAAGGAGGAGACCAAGGAACATAAAACACTGCTTCCTTCATAGGAGAGAAGTAGCAGGCCCATAGGTATGTCACCTTTTTCACACTTCATTTCATTTTTATCCCAGATGAAATGCAGCTATGACAGCCTATTTACTGCACTTGAGAACTTGTAAGTTTTTTTGTTTGTTTGTTTGTTTTTTTTAACTTTTCCCTTCAGAGACTTTAGCTTAAAGTTATACAAGAAGGATACAAAAAAAGCCTTCGGTTTAAACATTTCCCTGTTTTTTATCTGCTGTATAGATTGGTTAAAAATAACTTTAAGTTCCTTTGCTTTTTCTTTAATCTCAGTTATGACCCTTCTCTTGACATTATTTTATTGGGTCCTCTTTTTTTTCTTTCTTTTTTTTTTTCATCTTTCTTTCTTTTTTTTTTTTTTTTTTTTAATTCTTTTATCTTTCTCTCTTCCTGTTATGGATAACATCTTGGTGTTATTATCATTTACTTCACCACTATTCCAAGCTTCTCTTGGCTTTCTTTATTTCCGATTTACACCAGACCTGGCATCTGTCTTATTTGGACAAGATCTGTCTTATATTGTGTTATTTACACAAGATTCCCATATGTTTTTTAAGAAGGCTTCTTTAGCCTCTGAAAATGTGCTCATTTTTCTGCTTAATGATATGGGTTTCCTTTTTTCTCTTGGTATTCGTTGTCTCTGGAATTGGTTCTTACACACTTTCTATGTCAAATTTGTAGAGTGTAGGGTGTTCCTTTTGTATTACATTCTTCAGCATGCTGTTAACCTTTTCTATCAGCATTTAGAGTTTGCCCTTTCACAGTTCGTTGTCACAACATTTGGCTTCTGGGAGATACTCTTAGCTGTAATATCAAATCTAATTTTGTCCTGATGCCCAATGGAACCTATGTAACCTTTGTAGATAGGTATAATAAATATGATTTTACCAGAACTGAATGCAAGGGATTAAACTCTACATTTTACAGCCATTGCCATTACTGACAAATGCTCCTTCCAACCTGACTCCTTTTTTTCTCAGTTAAGGTGATGACTTGCAGAGCTTTGGTTCTATCTGGAAGATGACTTCTGAATTCATGCAATACTGTGACTGCTGATTCGATGTTAATTCTGATATTGCTTAAGCTTGGTTGAACAAAACAACTCAAATCAAATACAAAAATGTTGTTGAATGTGTGTGTCACATAGATAAAAATTGCAGAGACCATGAGGAGCAACTAATAGTATACAAAAACACAGATGATACAGAAAGGCAGATACAGAGATTTATTTATCAGGTAAAGGTAGTAAATAAATAAAACTTCTCTTCACATCTGAATGTATACCTTATAGAAGGTGGGGGTGTAAAGGGTATTAGAAAAAGAGACATAAATGTGTACCTAACACATATGTTTTAGCCCAACTTATAATTTGTAAACAGCTTTTCTGAGTTCATTCATGCTTCTCCTGATCCACATATCAATGTGAAACAACCTTCTAGCCTTTTGTACCTTTTGTTATCATTTTATTTTTGTCTATAAAGATATTGTTATTGGAAATGTTGGGAAATGCAGTCATTAAGTACAGCATTGGCTCCAGGAGGGGGGTTGATAGGAAAATATGATCACTGAGCTATTTACAGGAATTGAAAGTTGAAGCTCAGATGAGAAATATGAGCAGGAGTGGTAAAAAGGAGGGGTTCACAACTATTACCATTACCCTGAATGGATGTGCTGGAAAAAGTGAAAAACAAACAGGATAAATTACATAAATATCCACCAGCTGATACTTCTTTGTATTCCTAAATGATATACAGAGTTTTTGAGAAGAGGAAAGACCCTAAGTGTCAGTTAGTGTTAAGGTAAAGAAGAGAAAAATATTTATTTCAACAAGCTTAATCTTCAAATAAAATGAGAGATAACAAGGTAGATAAAACAAGATGCTGGAGTGAAGTTGAGGACTATAAATAAGAGATATTATTGGGGATGCTGGGTTAAGAACTGACCACTGCCTTCACACTTCACATTTCTTTCTTTTTAAAGCAAGTCTTCTGTGAAATTTTTAGGACTCTGGAATTCTTTGTTGTTTTTTTGTTTGTTTGTTTGTTTGTTTGTTTGTTTTCCCTGTTTGACTTCAGAATTTCTATTGAAACTGTAAAACTTGAGCTTGCAGTTGTTATTAACTGTGTTGCAGCCCATGAGTGGATATCAATGAAATCACTTACAGTTACCTTTTTTCTTAATTTGTCAGACTGTTACACTTTACTAATATATTTACCTACCAATGTTGTAGGTACTCCAGCTGGGGAAACAGAAATTCAGAAACACGAAATTCAGACACACCAGTTTTTGTCCTGCAGCTTGTGTACATGAATATGCTGGTAGAAATGCTGTGGGAATTGCCTATCTGTTGCCTTGTCCTTCTGAAACTTTGGAGGCTTGCAAAGAACTGCCCCAGGAGTGTCAAAGCTATCATACAATTCACAAAGGGTGAAATATTCATGCCTGAAACCTGAATCTCTTGAGATGGCATGATGCAGAACATTTTCTGGGTTCTGCCAAATATAATGTTAGGCCATACAATAATATCTACTTAGAATCTATAATTTCATGTAAGTTATTATTTTCCAGAACCCTTCTTATTCACTTAAAATATCAGAACAATTTATCTACATGTACTCTATTTTTAGTTTAGCATTTTTGGTATCTCTCTTGCCACTTCAGTAAATGAAGGAAGAGTGGACATTTGTGTTAAGTTGACAAAGTCAGCAGTGTCACTTAGGCCAGCCTGACTTTGGAAGCATTTATCGGTCAAACAGCCTGCATGACTGAACTTGTCTTACCTTCCAGATTAAACTTGCTCCCAAAACCCCTGGAACCAAGTTGAGTTCTCTCACAGAAAAACAGTAAGCTCTGGAAGAGTGAAACTCAGTAGAAGTCTTGGGAGAAAAAAAAAAATAATAAAAATAAATAAATAAATAAATAAATATGCAAAGATACTGTTGGATCATCTTACAGTGGCCTCGGCTACTGAGCCCTAAATGCCTGCTAAAGCATCTAGATTGCCTGAAATATCTGTATCACAGGAGGCAGAGAAGACTGTCACTTTGTTGTATTGTGCATCCATTTACAGGCATTTTCCTTCACCGTAATGCTAAGAGCAGGAAAGGTTGTTAACAGATGCCAGAAAATGTGAATTCAATTACAGCATGTTGCAAAATCCACAGATGTTAAGTAGATTTACAAGGTACAAATATATATTTAGTCCAAGTAACAATGATGGATATAATTACGATTTTATAGCATGAATGACATAAAGAAGTTACTTTTTTGTTGTTGTCGTTTGGCTTTCACGTTCAGAATCAAAACCGACTGAACATGAGTGATAAACAGAGGTCACTGAGGCTCATATACAAGAAATTTTACATGAGAAACTATACTTCAACTCCCACACATTTACACATTTTTAGGAAGTATTGGAATGATTTTGAAAAGTCAATGAATAAAAGGGTACAATTTGAAAAAAAAAAAAAAAAAAGAGAGAAAAAAAAAACAACTGTTTTATTCAAAAATGTAATTATTTAAAACTGTAACTGCTACCAGCTGGAATTGCAGGCAACAGAGACCATAAAGTATCTATTCTGTTTTTCTTATATCATGAGTACCTCTGTATGTTTTTTTAAGAATAGGAAAGAAATTTGGCTCTTGGACTCAAATACTCAAATTAAACAGTAATTTTCACCCACATATATCCTCAGGCAGCATGATGAACTTAGTCAACAGCAAAGTTCTCTCTAACCTTTTCAGGGCCACATTTTTTTAAACAATAAACCGGTCCAGGCCATGTGGAGCAGTACTGACTGGAAAAAGAACATTATGTTATCAAAAGAACATTATGTCACAGCATCACAGTAACACTAAATATTATGTTCCTGTTTCATTGGCACAACTTCACAGCCCAGTTGTCTTCATGACCTTTGAGGGACAACATAATGACAACTTTTTAACTGTTTTCTCTGTTCACAGAGATAACGAACCCATGAGCTTATTAGCATATGTAGCAAGAGAGTATTGCCTCAGATACTGGCGATCTCAGTCTGCCCTGAGACCGTGGGGGATGCCTGCACTCATCTGCCAAGTTTAGATAGCGTATGTATGAAATATGTAGACATGGAGAGATTAGGAAAGTTTGAACATAAATCCTGTTGAATTAAAGCCCTTACATACCCTTAATACAGAGATCAGCCCATGTTGAATAAAAAATTACCTAATAGCAATGTGCTCAGATGTATATCTCTCCCCTTTCTTCCCAATACAGTATATGTCTCATCTTGTAGTGCCTTTACGTTCCTGGCACTGGACATAAAAATGCAAGCCATAGTCCTTGCACAGTGCAGACAGGAATGGTCTGAGATATTGTTTTCCTGCACTTGGCCATTCAAATTCACAGGGTCATACCAAGTTGCAAGTGTGGTTTCTGCAAGGCTTCTGCACTGAAGTTTGTCATTCTTGCTGTGCCTGGGCTTATCTAGCCTATCTCTCAAGCTTTGGTTTAGATTACAGCAATTCCTGATGAGCAAGTAACTTTTGCCTCATTTGTCTTAGCTTTGCTTTGTGTAACTGCATTGTAAAGGCTGTTGCTAAAATTATTTTGACATCTTATATGTAAGTGACTGTAGTGGGTTTACGTGGCAAGGTTTTGGTAGCAGGGGGCTATAGGGGTGGTTTCGGTGAGAAAGATCTAGAAGCTGCCCCATGTTTGGGAAGGGCCCCATTGTTTTCCAGGTCTGAGCCAATAAGCGATGTTGTTTGTGCCTCTGTGAGAGCATATTTAAGACAGGGAAAAAAACGCTGTGCCAGACAGCAGCCGGGAGAGTCAAAGGAGTGGGAGAACAGCCTTGCACCAAGGTCAGTGTAGAAGGAGGGGGAGAGGTGCTCCAGGCGCCGGAGCAGAAGTCCCCTGTGGCCTGTGGTGAGGACCATGGTGAAGCAGGATGTCCCCCTGCAGCCCATGGAGTACCACGGTGGAGCAGGGTTCCACGCTGCAGCCCGTGGAGGAGACCACGGTGGAGCAGGTGGCCCTGCACCGACGGAGGCTGCCGCCTGTGGAAGACCCCTGCCGGAGCAGATTCCGGGCCGGACCTGTAGCCTGTGGAGAGGAGCCCACGCAGGAGCAGGTGATCTGGCAGGAGCTGCTGCCAGTGGGGGAGCCAGGTTGGAGCAGTTTTCTCCTGAGGGATGGACCCCGTGGTACGGACCCATATCTGGAGCAGTTCTGGAAGAGCTGCTGCCTGTGGGAAGCCCACGCCGGATCAGTTCATCAAGGACTGCATCCCGTGGGTGGGACCCCACAGCACAAGGGACGAGAGTGACCGAGAAGGAGCGGCAGAGAAGAAGTGCTGTAGACTGACCATAACCCCCATTCCCCGTTCCCCTGCGCCGCTCGGGGGGAGGAGGTGGAAGAGGGTGGATGGGGGGGGAAGGTGCTTTTGGTTTGCTTTTTCCTTTGTTTTCTCACTTCTCTCGCTTGTTAGTAATAGGCAATAAATCTTACTATCTCCTTATGCCGAGTCTGTTTTGCCCGTTACAATAATTATTGCGTGATTTTCTCGTCCTTATCTCAATCCTTGAGCCCTTTTCACATATTTTCTCCCCATTCCTCTTTGAGGAGGGAGAGTGAGAGAGCGGCTGTGGTGGAGCTCGGCTGCCCACTCGAGCGGAACCATGACAGTGACAGGCAGTGTTAACAAATATTTTATCTCTTCAGAATGAACTATTTATGACTCTAGAATAATGATGTGGTACAGAGGAGTGCAAGTGTAAAAGAAAGAATATGGGTTTTGAAAGAACAAACAATGTGCAACGCCAGATGCCCTAAAGTTATAAACAACCTAGCAGCATTCAGGTACTGATTGCTAAGGGACTGCAACTTTAGGAACTAAAAAAAGTTTTTAGGAACTAAGAAAACATGCAATATAAAGTAAATTCAGAGGTAATGTGGAACAGTTGACCAGTGAAGACAGGATACAGAACACATTAGAAATATAAAAATTGCCTTAATTCCACCCTAGGATGAGAAGAAAGAAGCTCCCAGCATCTAGATCACAGTCTTTTGGCAAATAATTTTGTGCTCTGAGGACTTGATGCAACGCACCCGACTTCTATTTTTCTCATGGAAAATTTCAGCCATTGACTCTAGGACCCAGAAGAACAATGAAAGATTGAGCATAACTTCATAGAAGGGTGGTGTTAGGAAAATGTGTATAATATTCTTAATTATTTTATATTAAGACTTTCCTGGACTAATTAGATAATTTGTAGATAATTTCTACATCTCTGAGTCTCTGAGGTCTCTGGGTGTCAGTATCACTAGGCCAATAACAAGTATTTGCTCTGCTTCTATTAGATTTATTTATTTATTTATTTATTTTCTTTAATAAGCAAGCAATGAATTCTCAGTTTTGCATATAAACTGGGTTTCTTTTTTTACATAACCAGGTTTCTAGTATAACAGCTGAAGTTTACACAGAGTCAAATTGCAGTAAGTTGTGTTGTGAGTATGTCGCCTAATTAAAGCTAGAAAGCAGCTTGTCCTTTGCTCTCCAAGATCCATTCAAGAGCTGAGTGTCAAACTTGTCTAAATCAAACCACAACGAATACAGTATGATATGTCTGAAGGGTAGATACAGAAAACACATGACGATCAATGTCTCTTCTAGCTAGGAACCGTAAGTTTCAAAAGATTTTTCACTTCACCAGTATAATTTATATTTTACTATTTAAAATAAGTTGGCTTCTTTCTATTAACAAAGGAGGCACAAGAGAAGAGTGCTTGAACTTTGACAAGGTCAAAAGATCCTTAAAATGATGAGTCCTGGCTTAAAAATACAACTTTTATTAGATAATGTTTTATTTTACCAATGTTCTGAAATTTCTGAAGAATTTCAGAGAAAAAAAAAATACTGTGAGAGGAACACTCTACAAGTCTCTGAAATCCTGAAGCAGGCCCATAGATGATTACTAATCCATATGAAGGCACACAATGTAAAAGCAGTAATAATTAATGACATTTAAAAAAAGCTTTGACCCTGTCTTGGTTCTCTAATTTGTTCAGAATAACTGTTGTTCCAATTATAAAATAGAATGTCAGATTAGACATCAACATTGGAGGTGAGCTAGGAATTTGACCATACAGACAACATCAGTCTTCCAACTAAATCAATAAAATATATTAAATAAAGTACAGATGGTCCAGTAAATACTGCCAAGCAAATACATCTTAATACTAATTAATCAAAAACAGAAGTTATGAAAATGAACTTAATCACCAATAATTTCATCTGCCTGGCAAATTAAGCCTTGAAAATTGTTAATATTTTTACATCCTGGAGCCGTGCCATTGTAACACAGGTGACTGCAGCTTTTGAGGCCTAGAACAAGCAAACTCTATATTTAGCAAATTAGTAATTGTAGCCTTGGTGTCCTTCTGTTCCTAGCAGGCAGCCTGTGGGCAAACCAAACACATGCTTTTTTGCAGGTGTGCTAACCTGCTATGCATCTCTAACAACATGCCTTTGGGTGGCCCTGAAATATGTAAGTTTGGGGGGCATGTTGGATAAGTCTAATTTTAAGGATAGACAAAATATGGAAGAGGTTATAATTCAAACACTGCTACCTAGTCATATAAGAAAGATAAAAAGACAGACATAGTCCCTCTGTCTCTCTGGAAAATAAGACTGACTACTGAAATACATGAATTCTTTGGTGAATTCAGGTCAAGGACAGTAAGTTCTCCCTATAGGACGTATGGAATGATCATCTCAGGAATGCTTAAAATGTTATCATGTAAATAAGAAAAGTAACTCTCTGTTACATCAAGTAACACACAAACTGAGTACCTTCTCAAGTAGGAAAGCATTGTGAGCAGAAAGCCCTGTTTAATCACCTTTGAAGCCCCTGCCTTATAGGACAGCTAATCTACAAATCACATAAACTGTCTGTGAATACAATTGACTATTGGCTCTGTTGGATAAAAGTTAGATAAGCAGTGGCAGGTTAATTGTAGTGGGCTTCCCTGGATTTTTTTACCTAATAGCAGAAAAGTTTGGTAATAGAGCTGCTGAGAGATAGACTGTTTGTTTGCTTTTTAAGGATGTACCTGAGTCATCCTCAGCATTACAAAGCAAAATTGGAGAGCACTTCCCTCTTACTTTCTTGCACCCACAGATGTCCATTATGACTTCAGTTGCTTCCTCCCCTTCCTGTCTAGTTAGGTCTGGAAGAAGAAAGAAGTTCTGTGTACCCCATTTGCAAACTTCTCTCAGACCATTTTGTTCCTGGAAATAGCAGGGTACGAGACTGGTTGATTTTGAGTCTAGACTAGCTTTTAGCAAATGAAGACTGCCTTCCTAAATGGTACCAATCAGGAGAGGGGAAAAGGAGATGATTAGAACTGACAACTAAATGTTATTATTTTTCATCTCCATTGCAAGTTTTGGCTTTTCTATCATAAACCACTTCATGGTGTACCTCTACATTATTGAGTGGGATATATATAGTACAGTGGGATATAACATAGTACAGCTTGTCTCTATCTTTGCATCTCTGGACCACCCATAAGAAGATTGCCAAGTATGTAAAAACATCCCCTTTACAGGTCTTTTTTATGGCAGGGTAAAACTCAATATAGCACCTGTGACTGGTTGCTCACTTTGTGAAGCTTCAGTAGCTTTCTGGAGTAAAATGCTTCAATGAACCTGCTCCATTGACCATGATAATGCTAAAATTAGGTATATTTTTGTTTATATAACTTTCAGAATAGCTTATCCCAGAAAACCTGGAGAGAGGTTTGACACTGAAGTCAGATATTTAACTTTGGAATCTGTGTTGATGCATTTTTTTTTATAGTGAACCTTGAAATACAGCAGAGAGGTGTAATACGGAAATGTTGCTTTGATAGGTTTCATATCCTGAAGAGAATAAGACGTTCTGTCCCTAGTGAAAACATCTCTTTAAAAGGGCTAATGGCCAAATTTTAGCTCTTCAGAAATCTTAAATAAATTTAATATTTTAAAGTTGGGCAGAATTCTAAAATAACCGTCATTTTGTTCTAAGTAACAGCATATGACTGCTTCTTGCAGTATTAACATTTCATGGATGTTGGTAAGTTCTCGGTCCCTGATGGACAAGCTGCCAATGTCCTTTCTTTTGTGAGTTTCTTTTTTCACAAGTTCTGCATCTCCATGGTCTTATGAAATTTGAACAATAGCTGGAACGTGTCAAAGCAAATAATACTTTCATCTTGGATTTTGCTGGGTAAAAATCTTAAATTTTACAGAAAAACAAAATAAAACAAAATAAAAAACTATTACATAGCCATGAAAATACTTTAAGTGGGGAAAACAAACAAACAAACAAAAAAAAATCAAACCAGTATTGTCAGCAACATTACTTCCAAAGCTATGTCAAAATGTTTCTGAGTAAACTTAATAAATAACAATATGAGACATGAAACTGATACTTTAGCTGCTTGGTGACTGCAAAAATGATATTCTAGCTTGACCTGTCTTCTTTTGGAGACTGAAGAATAATTGAAATGATTTACTGAAATATGTATATATATATATATATATATAAATTTAGTATGTCTGGTCTGGCAGATTTTTTATTTATTTATTTATTTTTAATATTGTGATATTAAACCAAACGTGCTGGTAGGAATGATATAATGTTTGATTCATCTACAGATTAGACTTACGTATGTTTGTATTTGTGTTGCAGAAGAACTTGAGCAACTGAGGAATGACTCAGAGTATTTACTTTGGTAGTGACAAGAAGGCAGGGATAGGATTTAGGGAGCTAAATCCAAGAAAATATTCCTGAGAAAAAAGCTGGAATTAACCCAAAAGTTTGGGGCATTAGCTCCTGCACTTTTCTCAAGTTTCTTATTGTTATTTTTGCTGGTTTTATTGGATTTCCCAAGTAAATCCAATACAAAATGCCAGTTCCTCTCATTTTAAGGCAACATCTTACTAGAGTTAACATTTTCTGCATTTTCTTCCCTCATCATGGCTGTGGCATTCATGCCTGTGCAGTGGCTTGCTCTCATCAGAAGCTGCACTCTGAACTTTTCAGACATTTCTGTAATTTTGTCTGGTCTATTGTCACGCTGCCTGAGGTAAACACTGACGTGGGCACAAAAGACCAGGCCAACATCAGAATGAAGCAGCAAACAGCAGTGTGGTTTGAGTTCTCCCATGACAAAACACAGCCCCCAGGCCTCAAGGGATTGGTTGCTATCGGCTGCCTCCTTGAGGACCCCAGCTGCCCTGGTGAGCCTGCAGCATAGCCAAACAAGTACCTATGAGTGTGTTTCTGAGTATTTTCCTCCAAATCCTGCACATTTCCCTCCTTCCTTTGATGAATTGGTCTCAATATATATATCAATTGTATTCATGTATATTGAGATGATATATTAGAGGAGAGAAGGGCTTTCGTTTTAATAAGTTGAATTGTGGTATTTAAGACTGCATTAAAATAATTTCAATTATTTTATTCAAAAATGCCTTATAAACATTGAACTAGGTTTACAAGTGAAAAAAATTGCTTAAAAATTGTTACAGCATTATTTTCTCTTGAAGATTCTACATTGACCGCTGGTGAGAAGAACAGAACAACTTTTTGTCATGGAAACCATTTCCTGAATTGTCTTCATGCCTCTTCTTCAAGAGAGTTCTATACTAACAGCTGTAACTGTGAACATATCTTTAAAACCAAATAAAACATATTTTCCTTTCTATTCTTTCCTTTGTTCTGACATTACATCATTTTGCAATCTTAAATCATGACATGCTTTATTTTCAAGAATGCTGGCATGCATCTTGTCCTACAAAGGCTTTGACCTTCTGTAGTCTGCACAAGATGTTCTCTAGATGAGGCAGGGCCCTTTTTCGCAGAATCACAGAATGGATGAGTTTGGAAAGGATTCTGGAGGTCATCAACAGCCCTGCTGAAGTAAGGACATCCCTAATTCCACACTTATGAAGAGAATTAGTCTTATTATTCTTACCCAGCTGCCAATTTTCATAAAATTCATAAACACCATTGGAAACAAAAAGGTTGGTGTTAATGAGGCAGTTTATTGTTTTTCACTCACACTTGAGTTGACAGCTACATACTTTACTTATCATGAAAACCAACTTGGGATGCTAGACTTTTAACTGGTATGTAAACCCTGCAACTCTTAGTCACATATAATGAATGATCTTTATTTATCCAATTAGCTATACTGACTTCAGTGAAGGTACTCATGTGTAAGAAGTGGTCCTGTAAAATAGATTTCCAGAAAAAAAGTGTAGCATCCTTGTGGTTTCCTCTTTGTTGTGAGAATTGTCTCTTTCATTTTCAGTTATTTTAGATAATTTTTTAAAGGGTTCAGAGAGTTTCCCAGTAATAACATTGTCTAGTTTTTTTTATATATAGTTTCTTTCATTGAAGGAAGAAATCAGTGTGTGTAAGCATCATGCATATCCAATTTCCTGGGAGTAATTAAACATATAGATTCACTGTCTGCCTGACACGACACAGTGATATCCAGGAAAGGTCGTCTGCAAGAATTTAACACAGCTAACAGCAGAGCTTACACTGAAGGTGCTTGGTCCCAGAAGCAAAAGCTAGTTCTGTAGTGCTGAAAGAAACCATAATTTAGCAGACATATTTAGTCGTCTGTATCAGTCATTAAGACAGAAGTGGCAACGTACAGCAGCAGATAATAACTAAGGAGACAGTTCGACACAAACAGTCTCACTGGCAAGGGAACAGTCACAAGCTGATAATATGGAATTTGAGGAGAAAGTACAACCAAAATGGGAAGTGTAGCTCTGTAGGAGGCAAAGTCAAAACTGATTCCTTGTTATGTGTCAAGCTAGTGATTTTTGTTGTCATCACTATTTCATTCACTGAACACTTGCAATATTAAATGACAAGAATGGTAATCAAATTCAAAACTAAATACCGAAATTGAGACTTAGTAGTGTGTGCTGAGGGAAGAATAAGATGAATAAAGCCTTTGAAAGTGAAATACTACTGCAGAATACATATACATCCAGTCAGCTCAGACTCAGCACCTGGGAGCAATATGCCTGGACAAAAACAAAGGTCCTTCTGTGACCCTCTTTGTCAAATAAACACAACGACCTTTAAATTCAGATCCCTCCTAAAAAGAATGTTAACACAAGCAGGTATTTTCCTCACAGGCTCCAACTACTACCCCATTAACTATAACCACAATGAAACATGTTGTTCACCCCACAGGAGATACGTGCAAATATAAAATGCAAGTCATTCTTAAATTTGTTATGAGGCTGCTTTTAAAACTGAATCAAGTGTTATATAATCTTGCCAAGATGGAAAGCTGAGGAACTCATGGAGAGGGTTGAATGTTTAGTTTAAGTCCAAGAATGCCCTGAAAAGCTGTGACCTTCAAATACAAGTTTCACATTGGTAGTTTATCTTTGCCTACTGTAAAAATGTCCTTGAACTAGGAGAGGTGCAGTTCAGCTCCCTGCAAAAGGGTGAACAGGGGCTATGTCTAGAACTAGTGTTTGGTTATAAAGGGGGAACAGGCTCAAGACTTCCTGTTCCGAAGAGTTGGACCTATACTTTAATAAGTTTTTCTTTATTCTCCCTACAAAATATATGAGTGCTGTGCAATATGAGTCATTTTCTTACATGAGTTTGTTCTTTCAAATAATGGTAGAACAAAAAGGTATGTCAGTATGGCTGTTGCATAGTTCTCCTGCAAATCTATAGTCTCAGATACCAATATCCTTTGAGCAGAGAAGGCCTTCCTTATATCTACCTGAAGACAGAAGGAAAACCTAGGTTTATACCTTATTCCCAATTCCCATTAACTATAGCAGAGTGCTCCTATCACTGTAAATTTTGTTCTTCTACTCCAATGATACAGTTGCATCCAGAGTATGTGGACAGTGACTGTTGTTTGCCATGATGCATATTTCAGTGATGTACAGCTATTCAGTAAAACTCACATGTCACTTGATAGTAACGCCTTGCCATTACTGGGCATCTTTGAACTAATTCTGTCCTTCAAAGTAAAATTAATCAGTCCTGCCTGACCTGAACCTCTGCTGAACAGGTTTGTTGGTACAGTGCTTTTGCTAAGACTTTGACTTGAAATATGTATATTTACAGGTCACAGGATCCTAGAATGGCTTGGATTGGAAGGGACCTTAAAGATCACCTAGTTCCAACTCCCCTACTCTGGGCAGGGACACCACCTCCCACTATACAAGGTTGCTCAAAACCCCATCCAGCCTGGCCTTGAACGCTTCCATGGATGGGGTATCCACAGCTTCTCAGAGCAGCGTAGAATAATATAGTCAAATAGAAGGTAAGAATTTCTTTGCTCACATCTATGGAGGCTTCACCAGTAATCTCTTCAAGAACTGTACAAAACATATGAAAATTAATAAGAAGGAAGGAGTGTTTTTGTGGAGAGACAAAGAAGGTCTCTGCATCCCCTCTGACAGACTGTTAACTGTATTTAACTCTAACTGTACATACTGACAACCTTTTACATGCCTGGGGATATCTATAGGCAATTGTACCATTACGTTTCAGAACATTACAACACAAGCAGCTACAGAAGCCCATAAGGCTGAAACATGATGTTTGAGATAAGATCTTGCTTATTCTTTACCTTCATTCACCCTTTATTTCTTTTAATTGACATGAGTGGTGGTTTTCCGGCTACAATACGTTTTCTGACTTCTGGAAAAAGAATAGTTAGGGTAAATACTGATAATTCTCTTTTGAATTGTACTTGACTAACAGAAGCACAAGTATTTGCTTAAAAATAAATTTCTATTTTAAAAGCAAATTGACAAAAATGATATGGAGATCCATGTATTTTAACAGATTCATAATCAAAGACTCCCTTTGTCGATAAATCTGGTCATAATTGATACTATTTTTCTGAAAGCCAGACAGAGATATTGATTCTGGACTTTCACAACTGCAGTGGGGTGTTTCCATTTTTCACCTCACCCTAGCACTAAAGGTTCATAATGACACAGACAGCTCATTTATTCCTCCAATGATTTTCTTCTAATAAGCTACTGGAGTATTTACCCAATTGGAAAGCTGACACTTTCTTCTGCTGTTCTTTCAATTCAGATCATTTCTATGCTGAGTAACTTTTTTGTAAGCAGAATACTAAAATGATACTACAATTCCTTTGAGGGCCTGAAAAATAGTCTGCTGAGGAAAAAATACTGTTTTGAAATACCTGCATTCCAAATTAAGATTCCTTTAGACTTACCAACTATAATGAGGAGATTTTTCTCAATGAAATAGGTATTATTCTGATTTTCTTTTGTCTCTTCACATAACCTTTTGCTGTTGCCTTCCATTCTCTCTGTTAATCACAAAATTGTAATTAAGGCTGGGGAAGCTGGGGACAAGCTCATCTAAATTTAAATCCCTCATAAGATTTACAGGTTGAAGTAATAATTTGATCAGATATAAACCCAGCTGACATTTTAAAAATCACACTCATTCACATGTCAAGATTAACTAAAAAGCTTTTTTATTAGCCAATACCTGAAGGCAGAGCAGTTTGTTTTAAGTATTAGGGGAAACTGTGAAACAGGTATTGTTAGTTTCAGGACAATTGTAGTGAAAGCAGAATTACACAAAGCTCTAAACCCAGGGGTGCTGCAGTTATAGAGTAAAAAAAAAATACATAAAAGTAATAAAAATATTTAAATAGGTAAAAATAAATAAAAAATTTGCATTTCCAAGTATCTCAAACTTATCTGCTAATTTTGGTAAATGACACAAGACTTCATGTCTTTAATATGTTTATTTTAATTGTACAGAGTTAAGTGAAGTTGTTTTGCTGTACACTCTGTCCTTTTATTTGTAAATGGGATGAAGCACAACTGGTTTGGAACCAGTATTACATGACTGCACAACTACACAAAGAGCAGAATTAAGGTACAGAATTCACTTTTCACTCTTTAACTTTTTCATAAATAGTTACTTAATGAGGTATATAATTTGTTTTTCTGCTGTCACCTTCCAATTTATATTCATTGTCACTATTCAGATTAGTTCTATATCTGCTTCAACCTAAAGAACATCCTGCTACCAATCATCTCTTCTGCTCTCAACCTCTGTTGTCACCAACACTTGCTATTTGGTCTTTTGTCTCTCTGATGATGTATTCTCACAGTCAGGTAGCATTTCCAAATTACCAGAGAAGCTATTAGGAGGATAAGTAGATGTTATGTGCTAAAATCCCCAGAAATGGATAGTCTGTTGTAAAATAGCTCAAGTCTGTCTGGAGTTTTGGGATGATGTTTATGACTTTGTCACTGGTCCATGTCCCATATTCTCATGCCTGCCCCTATCCTGATTCATCTATCTCCTTTATGTGCAAAATTAAACAATTAAACATGTATGTATTCATTCTTCTCCCTTTATAACTCCTTTGAAAATCTCCCTCATCATCTAGCCTTGTCACCCTAGAAAACAGTCATCTTCAATACTTCTTTTCCATCAGCTTGCCACCAGATGTTATTGCTCTCTCTTTTTATTTATTTTTTTCCCCACCCACATTCTTTGTTTCTTGGACAAAACTTTCTTTTCTTTTCTATTTTCTTAATAAAATTTCCTAACAAAAGTCCTAATAGTTGTGTAGCCTGCCTGTTGCTCTGTCAAACTTTTCTTTTTATACACCAGTCCACTAGTTTTCTCTTACTTTTCAAAGTCTTCCTTTAAACTCACATCTTCTAATAGGCTTACATGTTTTAACTGGTCACAGAAATGAGTTAATTAGAAAGGCTCATTAATAGATACTCAAACAACTTCTGGGCATAAGACATAGAAAGTTTTGGCTGGTATTTCCTGTTTATATGAACTACAGTCCAATCAATCCATCATGAACTCGGAGAGAGAAAAAAATGTTACTAACCTGAAGAAATGGCTATAACAGAACAGGGGGTATATAGCAATGGAACAATGAGCATAAAGTAGTTTGGATATGTCTGTCATACCTGTTTGATCTTCCTTTCAGAGCAGTAAGACTACTTCCAAAGAAATTAAGCCTCTGCTTGGTGAGAGATATGAACATACACATTGTTTACAGTATCGGCTTGTTTGAGATGGTATGGAGCATTTTGAGTCTAGTAGGTTAAGGCAATAATATTTTGAGACAAGCAAATTCACAAATAAATAAATAAATAAATAAATAAATAAATAAATAAATAAATAAATAGTACTAGAGTGGGGTCATTAGGCACTTCAGAATACATACATATCTTGTTATGTTTTAACCTGGCAGGCAGCTTAGAACCACACAGCTATTCGCTCATTCCTCAAAAGTGGAATGGGGAGAGAATCAAAGAATCAAAAAAGGTGAAAAAGTGAGAGAACTCATGGGTTGAGATAAGACCAGTTTAGTAAGAAAAAAAGAAGAAGAAGAAAAAATAAATAGAATAAAAAAACAAGTGAAGCAAAACACAATTGCTCACCACCAGCTGACCAATGCCCAATTAGCCCCCAGGCAACAGCAGCCTCCCCAGCCAACTCCCCCCAGTTTTATTGCTGAGCTTGATGCTGTGTGGCATGGAATATCCCCCTGTTCAGTTGGGGTCAGCTGTCCTCATATCGCCTCCCGGCTTCTTGTGCACCTACAAACCCTTCACTGGCCAGGCAGCACAGAAGCAGAAAAGTCCTTGACAGAGGGCTGCTTTTTTTTTTTTTTATCAGCAACAAATAAAATATCAGTGTGTTATCGCTGCATTATTTCCATCCTAAATCCAAAACACAGCATCATATCAGCTGCTATGAAGAAAATTAACTCTATTCCAGCCCAAACCAGGACAATATGTTTTACATGCACATCTCTGTGACGGCAAGATGGAAAAGGTGAAGCAGGTTAACAACCAGGTGATAAACTACACTATCATCTGCTTTCAAGACTTCTGAAATGAAAGTTATAGTTCACTGCCCTTTTTAAAACTACAAGCCTCAAGGTCGGATGAGCTTACCTCCCTTTACTGATCTCCACAATCAATTCAGAATGTGCCTTTCATGGCTGAGGACCCAAGCACATGCTCCAATAGATAGCATGCTGCAGGCTTGGCACAGCTATCACTTAGATTATATACACATGGGACCTGTAAGAACTCCTTTCTAGTACAACTAATAAGTGGTTCTCTTATCCTTACTGTGGTTAGATATTATAGAGAGTTGCACTCCTTAAATACACAGCATGAGTTACTACAGCTGGCTGATGTGAAGGCATTAGTTTTGCTCTGCTGCAGTTAGGTCTTTGGAGTGCACAGGAACCCAAGGTAGAAGCAAACAGGGGTGTCTGCGTACAACCACCAAAAGCAGAGCTGTTTCCTTGTTTTTAATGTAATTTCAAAATTAATAGAAAGGGCTGTAGTGTCCAACCTGCTGTGTGTGTTTACTATTGGGGATTAAGCTTTCTGATTAGATAAGAGTCTAGATTGCATGTTTTTCCACTTGAACTGGAACTACAATACTTCTATTATACTGTCAAAGTATTATTTTTACAAAATATTCCCTTCTGGTTTTAATTGGTCTTCTTCACCATGCACATACTATCAATTTAGCTTGTTTGTATTCCACCTACTGTTATGTGAAATTATTTCATGGATGGAGTGAGTTCCCAATAAAATGTGCATGAAATTAACTACTCTTTTTCTCTCATTAACTGTAATAACACTTACAGCAAATGATTTCCCATCTAGTAAGATTATAACCAAAAATAAATAAATAAATAAATAAATAAATAAATAAATAAATATCCAACCTGATTTTCTTAGGAAGCTCCATTTTCTTTACAATTTTTGTAAAACTAGCATATGAGTATCTGAATAAATGGCTTGTTGTCTGTGTGTTTGTTCATATGACTACTTACTCTGGCATGCTGATTTGATTTACTAATTGCAATCATTTCACTGTTTCTTTTCTGTGATGAAGTGTCCTTCAGGAAGAGATTATCAATTGCTTCTTTTGTGGTTCTTTCAATAGGAAATGATAGCAGGATAACTAAAACTGGACAACCTTCAGAGAAACTGTTTCTCCCTCCACTTTGCTCCAAATTTATGTTAACATATTTGAGACAGTTCAAAAGCTGAAATTATTTTATCAAACTTATAATTGTTGTGGCAGGCTAAGCCTTACATTTAGATGACAAGTTGGTTAGGAGTTAGGGAAAATCATTAAAACATTCAGATATAAGACCTAGCAAGAGTGTTAGCGTGCAGAGTTAGTTACAGGAGCTTCAGAAGGGAAGCCATTTTAAAGTCCTGCTGCTCCTTTGTTAATGTTCATACCCCTCAGGAAGAAGGAAAACAACAACAACAACAAGAAAATATTGGAATGGTCTGTGCCAGGTGTGTCCTGAACTGTTACTATTCCCTAAAGAGGTATCTGTGCTTGCATATAGAATGAGCCTCTTGGTATGCAAGCAAAATGGAAGAGGTGGTGTCTACCTGATAGAGTCCTGAAATACTTCATTTCTCTGCCCTTAATATTACTAATTGTGCTATGACAGAGCCTACAAGACTTGGTCTTTGCTCTGAAATCCCTTGAGGAACACATAGCCAAGGCACAAAACACAATCCATTACTAAGGAGTGTATAATATAAGCAGAGCAGACCTAAGCAATGGGGAACACAAGCGAGTAAATTCTGGTTGGTGTGATTTACCATTTGTCAGTGGCTTGGAACAGAGGGTTTTACTAGCACTTGGCTCTGTGAAGCAGCAACTCTGTCATACTTTTGAGCATATGGGATTTAGTAGGCACTGCTGTCACATGACAGTCCTTTCAGAATTTCAGTAGGGGACACTAGAAAGATGGTGCATGACATGACAGAGTGTTTATTAATTGAACCAATTAAGTCAGGTTATTTGTTTTTTGAAATATTCACTGCTGTCAAGCTTTAAAATGCAAGTTTTCCCAAAGTTGTTAGGGTGAAAGATAGGCCCATGGATGTACCAATAATATGATTTAGAATAAAAGCTTTAACTTTTCATAGAAATCTATTGATTGAGGTGCTTCTTGTAAGCAGGCTCTAAAATTTTACAAGCATCAGACCAGTTAGTGGGAAAAATGTTAGCAGTTTGTTTCTATTTTAATGGGAAGAAGAAAGCAGAGAGTTTCATTTGTAAGAACATGCTCTGTCAGAACAGACAGTCCTTGCTTTGCTCCTAGCACTGCTCAGTGGCCTGCTGCAGCATTAAATATTCCTGTTGAGATTTTCATGCACTTTCAGTGGAAGAAAAAAATAGACTAAAAATAATCAAGTCCTGTATGGTGCTGAGAGCTACTTTACAAAAGTTTTCCACTGTCATGTTAGGTTAAAGTCAACAGGAGGTAAAAGCACTAAAATACATCTGCAACAAGCAGACGTATTTTGAGACCTAATCATGAAATCATGAGCCTGAAACTGTTAAGTCCTAATTCAAGCTTTGAGACTAATTCATCACCTAAACTCTGGTGAGCATATTTCCCTGGTGTGTTGCATCCTACCCATGAGCAACAAGACTACTGAGTCAGGTGGTTAAACTGAATGGAGTCTCTTTGTGCTGCCAGAGCAACAGAAAATTCAAGATGAAGAGCATGACCCAACATTTTGGTTTTGATTTCCCTCTATAAAAATGCACAAAACAATGCCTACTGAAGCAGAAGCTGATAAGTTTATTAACTACCGTGTATTTAAAGCGCTGAAGAGAAGCAGAGAAGCAGAGGTTTTATTCTTGTGATGAATTGTTTATTATTACAGAGATATAGTTAAATAATAAGTTGAATATTAAATGAGAATTGAAGGTAGTGTTACAGTGATCATAAAATGGCACAATTTCACAACTTTTTATCTTAGCCTGTGTTAGAGTTCCTCATGATTGAGTTATGGTGAATATTTTTAGCTTTCGGACACTCTGCATTCATACTTGGTACAAAATTTCTGCAAGCACTATCAGAATTTTCCTTCTCTTTTGGTCTCAGATACAAAGTCCTGAAGCAGAATTTGTCTTTGGCAACAAAGTGTATGCATTGTACTGAGGGTCTTGGAAAACAGGACTGCTTTGCTTTTGTTTAAGTGTTGTGATTGCTATATAGTAGCCATCATATAGAAGTATATATATATAAAACAACCCTCCATTAGAGTACACTGTGACACTGCCTTATACATTGGCTTCACTGGCCAGAAAATCTGCAATCCTAACTCTCCAGTCTTGGTGAGGTTGTTTTTTAATAGGAAGAGAGACAGTAATATCATATTGCTAGCCTTCTGTAAGTGGTGGTGAAAATAAGACATCTGATGAAGCCTGAAAGGGCATATGTTATGTCCATAGCTGATGTGATGCTGTATATTCTTACAGATGTCAGTACTCAAAGTTAGTTCAGGTAATTAATGTTAGTCATGGATATTACTTTTCCGTTATCTAGTTTCAGCCCTCTAGTCTCAGTGTGGCCTTTTGAAGCTTGTGAATATTTGGGTTTGTCTGTTGTTTGGCAACTTTATTGTATTACACAATATCTCATATATTTCTGTGGTGTAACACTGCAGTGTAACATTTGTTACTCAAGTGAACACATTTATCAAAAAGAAGTTGTTTAAGAGATGATTGATCATTAATACAGGCAGCAGAATAAAGCAAATTGGCTACAGAAAGTGCTCTCCCTAAAAGAAAATTAGTTTGGTGCCTCTCCATTAACTGTTTTTCACAGCCAGTGGATGGCTAAGTGCCCATTTGTCCTTGAAAATAAGTGTGACAAAAGAGGTTAGAACACAGCAGTTCTTCTTTGAGGAAGTTTTTGCCTAATGAGAATGCCTAATGAGAAAAAAATAAGCAAATGAATCCATTCGAGATGGTGATTAGTAATGGAAAGCAACATGGCACCCTATGAAAATGTAGCAAATATTCAAATTCATGGAAATAGGTACTAGTGGCTTTTCTAGAAGATCAATTAAAAGCCTCTTTAAAGAATGAGTTCTTCCAGACCTCCCTCTGCCTTTTTCTTTTGCAGTAAGCATGCCTTAGACAAGATCTTCTATAAAGTTTATGGATAGATGAATTGCACAAGTACAAAACTTTTCTTATGCATGAAACTTTACAGCTTTGTTAAATGAAAATAGGATAGTAAATGCCAAAACAAAACTAAACCACAAAAAAAATGATACTGGTATTCTGTCTTTTTCTTTCATTGACTGTGGCTGAGTTTCTGAGTTCTGGGGGGTGTATAAGCAGTGTGTATATACATACACAAATAGGAAATATGCGTGTAAGAAAGATATGTCAAATGACTTGTGTTGCACAGAAATTCTGGCAGGAGACCTTGTTTACTTGGCTAGTTATTTGATTATTCTCTGGTTCACAGAGATGAGCATTCCTATCACAGACCTTCAATCAACATCTCCTTATGAATACACTGTTACATCCTAAAATGAACAAAGGAAGAAAGATAAACACATCAGCCAAAGGTAATGAAAGTACGTGACCAGTTTATGGAAAATACAAGATGAAAACATAAAGGAAAACAATGTGCAGGCAGGTTGCATAATTTACCAAAGTGCTTCCAGCTATGAGCAGCTACATAGGGATCATGGTGTTGTATTGCTCTACATCAGATCTCTTTTTTGATTTATTCCCTTTCAGCAAATGTAGTTCATTCTCTTTTATCTTCATGTTTGTTTGTTGTTGTTGTTGTTGTTTTGTTTTCTGATTTGTTGATTTTTTTTTTATTCCTCTCCCCTCTCCCCC
Source organism: Aythya marila (assembly GCF_965140915.1). Classification (NCBI taxonomy): domain Eukaryota; kingdom Metazoa; phylum Chordata; class Aves; order Anseriformes; family Anatidae; genus Aythya; species Aythya marila. The sequence continues at coordinate 148,383,014 of NC_139043.1, forward strand.
CCACAGTGTTTTAAAGTCATTCTATAGCTTCTAATATATCTTTCACTGTTCCCATATGTTGTTTCCATCATTAAGAGATTTCCAATACAGTTAAGGTTTATTAATGTTAAATATTTTCAGAGAGAAAAATAAATGGCAAATACCACTGTACATTTCTTCACAAGCTGCTTTGCAAAATACCTTTAAAATAGCCATTTGTTGACATACTGACATAGTTGTTCCTACTTCATTGAAACTTCTTGTCTGTAGCTAGCAAGTAGAAGTTTGAATACAAAATGTCATTGGAACAGAAGAGAGAGGTGTGTCAGCTTTGGTAAACAAAAGAAAATATTCAATGGCAAGTGAGGTTTTTTTTGTTGTTGTTGTTTTTTTTTTAAGGTTCCAACAGGGTTATATTTTTATGATCCAGGGGATATTTTTAAAATAAGGAGATGCCTAAATAAATATCATACCAATAAATCATCACCTGTCATTATGCCTAAATTCATTTCAGTAAATGTGCTGTGTAGTCATGAAGAAATTAATTTAGGTACTACTGGTTTTGACAAGTTGGATACATCCATTAAGAGTATCTATTGTTTTTAATTATGGTACTTGAATACCATGTTGCAGGTAAATCATTTACTTGTATAGTAGAGATGCCTTTAACCTTAACTGAAAAGTGGCTATGTAAGATACACTCAGAAAAGTAAGAGGTACCAAAACATGCAAAAGGTCTAAATAAGTCTTTATATCCTATGCTTATACAAGAATTCAATTTGAGTGGTAACAAGTGTAATATGTAACCTGAATTTTGTAGACAGGTAATAGATACAAAGCTAACTGGTGGTTATTTTAACTGTATAAACTCATGTTGCTTTAATTTTTGTAGAATGTAAGAAAAGAAAAAATAGACATGAGGTACAGCAACGGAAAAATTGCTTTAATGTAGTGAAAAAAAAATCCCCACAATAATGGTGCTTAACACTAGAACAGTTGGGCTTAACAGAGAAGATGTTAAGGGACCTCCGTCCCTGAGGATATTCAAAACTCAGTTGTTCAAGGCCCTGAGCCTCATCCATTTCAGCTTTGATACCTAAGGTAACCCTGGCTTAACATAGCTCTGAGGCTGGCCCTGCTTTGCTCAGGAGATTGAACCAGGTGACCTCCTGAGGTCAATTCCGAACTAATCAATTGTATGATTGGTTGTCTCATTTAAATGCAAAAACAAACAAACAAAACTTTTTTTCTTTTTTTTTTTTTTTTTTCTTTCTCCCTTTTTTCCTGTTGTGGAGTTATTTTTTGTTTGTTTGTTTGTTTTTTGGTTGGTTGGTTAGTTGCCTTGATTGTTTTGTTTGTTTATTTGTTCTGTTTTGTTTTCTTTTTTTTTTTTTTAATTTGGTTTGTCATTTTTTTCCATGGATGGGAAGGGAGTTAGACAAGATGACCTCTAGAGGTCCCTTCCTGCCTCAGCCATTCTGTGATTGTATTATACGAGCATATGAGTGGGGGCATGGAGAAACATGTTCCTTGGCTACAGGATAATAAACCACACTTTTCAAATTGGGCAGACACACATGGCAAAGGACGAACGGAAATTCAGGTTAGATTGGTATCAAAATTTACTAGGTTTACTTGGTATCAAGTTTTACTCCAGTCTCATATCCTCTAGAAAGTTTTAAAAGGGATGGTATTGACTTTCGTCTTTCTGGAAGACACTGAGATATATTGATATTGTTACTGTTTTTCCTTTCTGATTTCTTCTCTGAAAACTGATGAGGCTGCACTGCATGTGTGCAACTGTTTGTCTGAGAAATAAAATCACCTATGTTTTTTCCAGAGCCAGATCCATCATTCTGGGAAAAGTTTACAGTTTATTAAGGATCTTGGCCTTGGGAGAAGAATATTTTGCCATTTTCATTCTTTCTCTAGCCTTTTTTTTTCTTTTTTTTTTTCAGTAGACAGTGATCTCTAACCCAATCATCCTCAACCAAGATGAAGTCCTCCTTTCTCCAGACTTTCTTTCTTGTCTCAAGGGTCTGAGATTCCTGAGGGCTAGTCTTAGCAGTAATGACTGCAGTAAAAAGTCATTTTTTGACTCTGCTTTCCCTGTATCCTTTGTCACAAAAGCACCCATCCTATTCAGCAGTGTGCCCACATTTTCCTGTTTTCCACTTGCTACTGATGTATTTGAAAAAGCCCTTCCTGTTGTCCTTGGCATCTATTGATGGATTTAATTCCAAATGGGCATTAGCCTTCCTCTTCACATCCCTGCATACTCTGACAAAGTTCCTATATTCCTCCCAATTGCCTCGTTCCTTTCTCCACATTCCATATACTTCCTTCTTCTGTTTGAGTTTTACTCCATGCAGGTCTCCAGACCACTTTGCTTGATTTCTTACTCATAGGCAAACAATGATTTTGAGTTTGGAGCAAGTGATGATTAAATATTAACCATTTCTCTTGGACACCCCAACACCCTCTTTCTTCTAGTTTCTTAACCAATGGTATTCCTCCAAGTAGGTCCATGAAGAGCCAAAGCTTGTTCTCCTGAAGTCCAGGGTTGCAATTCCACTTATTGCCCTGCTTCCTCCACGCAGGATCATGAACTTCACAGTCACTGCAGCCAAGGATGCTGACAACCTTTATATCTCCAAACAGCCCTTCTTTTTTTTCTAGTAAAAGGTCCAGCAGAACACCTCTCCTCATTGTCTTATTCACCACCTGTGTCAAAAAGTTGTCATCAATACTCTGTAGGAATCTCCTGGACTGTTTGTGCAAAGAACAAGACACAGGGTGCAAAGATTTTTCTTTTCACTCTCTTGAAAGAGTCCTGGCAAATAAAGTGGTACTTACAACAAATGTATCAAAAAGAAAATGGTGGTAACCAGAGATTCATGATAGTTTTGAGGGCTTTGAAACTTTTTAGATTTTCTTTCATTACCTACCTTTCATTGCTATGAAGATTTGCCAGTCAGGTAAAATCACAAGAAAATGATAGAATCTTCTATAATCGTTATTTAATCTTTAATTAGTTCTGAGTGGTAGGTTGACATGCTTATGAGTAGTTTGTAAGTAAGCAAACTGGAATATTTCAGTCTATGTGTTGGGAAATCTCATGAATATATACAGTTATTCAGTCCAGACTGATTAATCCAGGCTGTGGTAGGGCCTTCCTCCATCCTTCACCCTTAGCATTGTGTTATTTCTTAACACTGTCACATTGTGGTGCTTGAGATCTGACAGTGTGATTAAGAAGTAGGAGTACATACCTTGTAGCTAATATTTTATTATAGTTCTCCTTTGATTTAGTCTCTGCCTTAATTAAATTGTAAGTCTGACTCAACAGCTTTCCAAATATATCTTCTATATAGATGAATGTGGGCTGTTTCCGTAGCTTAATGAGGAGAATGCAATGTGTGACAGCTTTACTGCTCCTTTTATTTCATTTTTTTTTTAAGGAGAGGTACCACCTGTGAGGATGGTTTATTTTTATAGGGGGCATTGGCCCTGATTTCCCACTCAGTGAAAGACCAAGTGCAGTGAAAGACAAGGTCCAATGAAAAGGTGTTGAATCACTGGTTGTGTTTCATCACCTCTATGTCATGGTATAAAACAAAGTTGAACATAACTGGTTTTGGCTTATGCTTTGTGTTTGTGTCTGAGGACAGGCAAGATAATGGAGTGAAACTGGGCTTCACTTTGACTTGGAGTGTCCTCCACACACTCACTAGGCACCATGTCTTCTCCTGGATCTCCTAGCAAACTTTAGGCATGGGATTCCTTTTAGTTGATTGTGAAGACTTGGCTATATCAGAACTAGCTGCTGAGGCTTTCCTTGCAGCTTATGAAGACACAGTCAATGGAAATTAGGAAACAATCCATCTGACTACATGCTAACAACTATTTTAAGATTTGTTAAACTGAGACATTATTTTTTCAGCTGAAATCAACTCTCCATTGTCTGCAAAGGGTGATTACAATAACCTGCTCAGAGGTCCATGCTAATGTTTTTGATACCTACATTATATGAGATAAATACCTCCCCATGTGTAGGGGGCTTCAAGTTGTATGGCACATCTAACAAGGGAAGCCATTATTTAACAACTGTTGCTTCTCTCTTTCCTCTTCATATACTTACCTTCACTAACCCACCACCAAAACAAAATAGTTGTTAGTTTACCAATTAGTCAGACCTTGAGAATCACTTGGCATGGTTCACCACTGGCCAGTATAACTCTTCCTTTGGGTAAATTCTGTCTGGAAACAAACTATCAAAGATGCAACAGGAATCAATAGGAACAGCATCATTGCACTTAACCTTCTCTCTCAGTAACACACACACACACAGTCAGATATATATTCTCTCACTAATTCTGTCTTTGTAATGATACTACAAAAAATCTGATATAAAGCACACCTCCTGTCTTTTTCAGTAACACATCAAAACACCCAGAGTTACTATTTCTGTGATATCAAGTCTAGATAAAGTAGAATGTTTGATTGATAACAATTGAACAGCACATCAAACAGAATTATAATACTCTGATCCACACACTTCATCTCATCCCAGTCAATACTGTGCACACTGTGAATGCATTAAAAAAGCCAGATGCATTGATCATTGTCAGTCTGACAAAGGAACATCACACTGTTGATATTAAATTAAATTAAAGATACTGTAAAATAGATTACAATTATTAGAAATGTAATTATTGGACTTTCTATTACAAAAAATTGCCAACTCCACATCATATTACCTACTCTTTTACATTATTATTTAAATAGTACCTAGAGGTGAAACATCAAGGTAAAGAATTAGGTGCAATGCAGACATTTTGTTTCCAACCTTAAAAAAAAAAAAATCCATCCTGAAAAGAAGCAAACAAACACTTTTTATTTGACCTTTTGAGGTCAACTTATAATGATAAACAAATGTAATAGCACTTGGCAGATGTATACAGACGTTGTAGTTGCTCCCTGATTGAGATCAAGATTTGTGAATCTTTTAAAACATTTGTACTCCCTCATGGTGTTTTGTTCATATTGTTACATGGAAATCCCTGAATGCCTCTTCAGCAAATATATTTCCCATGTTGAAAAAGGACAAAACAAAGTTTTCTGAGATGCATAAATGCCTATTAAAATGATATCTCTTTGTCTACAAAGATCTTAGTGATCAATTAATTTGGGACAGGGGGACAGAAAATGGAGAAAGGATACTGATCCATCATGATTTTTCCTCATTACTGTCTGCCCCAAATAAATGATCTGAAATTATGTACAAATAGAGTGAACAACATGATGACAGAACATTTCATATTACCCAACATGACAACTAACACGTGTCATGTTAGCCAAGTGGAAGGTCCTGAACCAGGGCTGGAGCAATCCAAAGCACAAATACAACCGAGGTGAACAATGGATTGAGAGCAGCCCTGAGGAGGACATGAGAGTGTTGGATGATGAGGAGCTCAACACAAGCCAGCAATGTGTGCTTGCAACCCAGAAAGTCAAACATGTCCTGGGCTGCATCAAAAGAAGTGTGGACAGGTGAGCGAGGAAGGTGAATCTGCCTCGCTACTCTGCTTTCATGAGACTCCACATGGAGCCCTGCATTCATTCCTGGGGCCCCCAGACCAAGAAGGGTATAGACATATTAGAATGAGTCTCGATGAGGGGCACAAAGATAATCAAGGAGCTGGAGCAACTCCTACAAAGACAGGCTGAGGTAGTTGGGGTTGTTCAGCCTGGAGAAGAGATGGCTTTGGGGTTATAAGAAGAACTTATAGTGTCCTTCCAGTACCTAAAATGGACCTACAAGAAAGACCAACCCATTCCATGATTCTATGATTCAACCCAACTAGAACTGGTTTAAATCAGAAGATTCATCTAAGTAGTTACACATTTGTTTTTGGCCTCAGTTGAGCCAACATTGATTAATAGATACATATATATAAATGTGTGTGTGTGTTGAAGAACATGCAATTAAAATATGCTTTGGAATTGTCAGAACATGTTGTTCCACCATGATCCAATACAGATCAGCTTCCTTGACAGCTGGAGTGCCTTACAGGAGTTTCGGTTTGATTGCTTCAGGCTCTTAATCCTTTATGAGGCTTTCACTTTCCAGATGGACAATTCCAAGATAATCTTATTGCTCCAGGGTTCAAACAAAGCAGGTCAGTGTAGTGTAGTGTACTGTGAATGTGATTCAGGCCAAGAACCTTACCTGCAATATTTATCAAGGATAAGAATCAGTGACCTTCAACTTGCATGAAGGTAGATGTCCAGAGGGCTGCAGATACTGAGTTGACACAGAATATTTCAGAACAGTGTGATGAGCCAAATGTGTCAATTCAGGTTGACATAACCCAAAAGAGTAACAGGGTAAAAATACCAAAATTTACGTTTTCAGTGGAGTGGACAAGCAAACAAATAATCACCCCCAAATTCCCTAGCATCACTTTTTAGAAATCCAACAGTTTCTCAGACATCACTCTCAGATTTTTCAGTTCTGTGATTTCTGTACAGTTGGCATAAAAAGGCTTTAAACAGCTCCATTCAGCGTGTCTTTGAAACTTTGAATCAATCTTACAGCAGTAGCGGGATTAAACTCCGAAGGTGTTAGCAGTTAGATATTTTCCTGTTCTTTTTCTCCTTTCCTAGCTTCCTTAGTTTCTTATTCACACACACACACACACAGTTTTCCATTTTGTTCATGTTCTTGTGCGCTTTCCAGTCTCACCTGTTATTTCTTTCTTTCTAGCACAGGTTCACACGTGTAAGTGCACACAAAAAATCCTCTGCATAGAGCAAAGCTTCTGTACTTGTCCTTACTACCTTTATCTCTTAATGGTAGCTAAGTTCTGTAAGATAAAAGATGCCCTTTCTGGGGATAGCTGAATTGTGCAATAACATGTGCAGCTCATATATCTCTCTGCATTATGTATGGAAATGAATGGTGGCAATTATATTGTTTCCACTGAAAGCAGAAGGAGTTACCAACCAATAACTGTTCTTTTTATTCAACTTTGTTCCCCAGAATTGAACACAATTAAAACGTGATTGTTCATGAAGTATTCTATCATTATTTTTCACCTCCCATGTAGATTTATTGGGGTGTCAAGATTTCCAGTTTTGTTGGGTTTTTTTTTGTTTGTTTGTTTGTTTTTGTGTGTGTGTGTTTTTTTTTTTTTTGAAGTCTGACCCCCCTCTATTTTGTACAGTCATGTTTACTAGTGTCAAGTGAACACAAGGTATACCCTATTCACACAAAACCAGACTCTTGTATCTACACTCCCAAAAAAGCAAGTAAGACTGATGTCCTCCCCATCTGGTCCCAGGGATGCTCTGGCAAGAACCTGGCTAGCGTCTCAAGTATACCTGGCTCACTCTGTGCCCTCCAAGGCTCTCATTGATGGGCTGGCAGAAATTGAAATACATCTGCTAGTCTTCCAGATTTTACTTCGGGAAGCAAAGCTCACATGGCTGTGTCCATATGCCACACTTGGGCTCTCCTAAATGCTCAGGAGAGACAGGATTTAATCCTTTATCTCCTTGTGTGGTAGTGCCAACCCGCTTCTCAGGAGGACTGCCCATCACTATCCAAATCATCCCATTGTACTCTCTCTAGCAACAATGCTTATAACATTTATAGAATATGCTAACTGCTGTCATGATCAGGTCTATCATACTTACAGCCTGTTAAACTATCACAGTTATGATGCAAGAGTCATCTGCATCTACTAAACCTGCTACAGCATCCATCTCTGCAGGACTGTGCTCTCTCATGCTGTACCTAATACCACAGTTTGATGAGAAAACATGCAGATGGAAAGAGAGCCACATCCTTTCCACAAATCATCTGTATGTGAGATGGCACCAGGCACTCAGCATGTTTTTCTGCCCAAGGATGCACACACACATATGATAACCACTGCTGTCTCTCCACTGATTCAGGGAGTGTTATCTCCCTTCTTTTTCCTGGTAGCAAGCATTTGGCTCAACATTTAACTCACTAATAAAGAGAAAAACAAAACAAAACAAAACAAAAGTAAACAAACAAACAAAAAACTCTAGAAATTTAATCTCTTATGTAAACTGCTGAGGATGATTTCTAGAATATCATACAATGTGAGGCCATGAGAGTTTTCAGTTTTGTCTTCTGCTTGATTGGCTCTGGAGACCCTGCACTTGACTTTGTGGTTAATGGTTCAAATTGTTTTACACTGGATTATAATTGATTTTACTCAAAAGAATTAAAGTTCATTGCACTTCTCAATGTGAATCTTACCTTCTGACTCAATATCCTTTCCTTTGGTCAAATTCCAACCTTTCTCATTCAGTATAAATATGTAAAAACTCAAATGACTGTTCTCTCTAGCCTGGGTGCTGGAGAGCCTTGGTGATCTAGGGAAGTTTCTTGGTGACCTAAAAGTTTCTTGAAGGGAGAAGCTGATCCCTTTTATTATTTATTATTAAAATTACAGAGAAAGGTGTTAAAGCATGCTACCATGCCTTCGTCCCAGAGGCCTGGAATGAGGTTGGAGGTTTGATATACTTATGGAGCCAACAAGTTTTAAACTTAATATTGTACTGAAAATATACATGAGAATTTGGAATAGGTGAGAGCTCAGAGGAAAAATATGACAAAAACCTCAGAGCTTCCGGGCAAGATTACTGAAATAACCCTGATCTTTACAAGAAGGCAACATCATATTTTCTTGGTGTCAACTACTAATGTTGAACACAACAATAGTTTGCTGTTCTTTGGAAATGCACTTCTCTTGACACCATGAATTATGGATTGAAACCTGGATTCAGTTTTATTCTTTGCTGTTGTTGTTTCCGCATCTCCCCTACTTCTTTATTTTCAATTTGACACTGCTTATGGAACAGTCCCATGAAATATTGACACACTTTTGACTCAACAGTTCTGATGAGAGACAGACCTGGGGCTGTTCTCGTGGCCATTGGTGGATGTTCCCAGGTGTCAGTCTCAGCACAGAGGTGTGCTTCCGTCTATATTTTCCCTGAATAAAAGCAGGGAAAAAAATAAATATATCCCCATATAAAGCCTTGGCAAATCAGGATTGTGCAGTCCATATCTTCTCTGATAGAAAGGACAGCTCTTCTCAGAGTATGATTGAAATTTCTTCCTTTTCTTCCTATTCTGTTCTGTCCTTAGATAATGTGTCAAACTTTCAAATTCTCCTGTTTCATAGTAGGAAACACTGTCCCAGTAGGAAGTAGATTATAACTCCCAACTTATTTCAGACAGTCTCCCAATATGATTTATAGATGAAAAATGGGAGATAAAGGTAAGAGCTGTGGCACTCTCTGACACTCTTTATGTTATTCTAAAACCATCTTATTTCTCCTTTTGCTATAATAAGGTTCTATAGAATGATTTAAATGAACTGTATATCTTGCTGGCTCATCATTTAGATTTGTTTTTTTCTTCCAAAAATAGTAAATGTCTTACATCTTCCATTTGTGTCCCTTTGTTTTCAGACTTGTAGGCTGCTTTATACAAAAGAAATAACCATAAAGTAGTGATGTTCAGAGGTTTGCTGACAACATATAAATATTTATATGTATCTTGTATTGAAGACTTTCAATTGATTCCAAATACATGTATAATGCAGACATTTATACATTTTCATATGAAAGACCCAATAGAAACGAGACAGTTTCATGCTGTCTTTCATTTAATACACTGAGATTGAAGGTCAATGCTCTTTCATTTTGCCTTTGAAGTTGCGTATTTGTGTTGGCTTTTTGTCTTTGTGTTTAGGCCTCAGTGATGAAGATTCTTTACAGCATCAGCTTTTTACCTCAGGAAACTGGGTTCAAATCCTAATCTAGATCAAACACAGAGAGGTTATTGGTCTCGTCATGCTCTCTAGTGGCTGCTTTTCTGCTGAGCAGCTACCATGCTCCAGGGAGGCCCAGCACTGGAATAGGAGTGCTGCCTGTTACAAGCCTATGCAGCCTGAGGGATAACTGGTGGGTCATTCTGGCTTGGTTGTAGTCACTTGTAAAACGTCTTAATCTCTCACCTCAAGGAATCAGAGAATAAATATCTTAGTGATGATCACATTATTATAATTATTATTGTTATTGTTATTGTTGTTATTGTTATTGTTATTGTTATTGAATAGTTTCAATTTTCCTCTTCTCTTCTTGGCTATAGTCCCTTCATTTGAAATATAGAATCAACAGTGGTCAAACTGGTAATTGGCTGACAAATCCAATTTTTTGGTTACTTACCTCAAACTACAATGAAAAGAAGTATAGAGATTTATGAGAATGTCCTGCTGATCTCAGTGGGCTTTGAAACTTCAGCCAAACATACTGATAATTCTCACCTCAAGGTACTAAATTTCATGAGTTTGTAAACTGGTACAAGGTCTTCCCAGGGACAGAATTTTCTTAAATTTTAGGGTTATAGATTTTCTGCTGAGTGGGTCACTGAAGTACAGCAGTGACCCAGAAAGGTTTATAAGGAAATTGTAATTGAAACCTTTTTAAATCTCAGAAAATGTTTTGTTTTAAGTTCTCAAGTTTTAAGTGGCAATGAAGATAATTATTTTCTTAGTCCAAAAAAGTAGTGGAATTAAACTGAGATTCAGCAAAAACAAATGAATCACTCTTTTGATCATACTTCTAGCAGAAAGTAAACTATCATCATAAGAAGATGATAGTTTTGCTTTTCAGGGTTACTTTAGTTTAATTCTAAAATATCATGCTAGCAATATGGAGTGGTACCCTGATGAAGTGATTTGGTTGTGACTCTAGTCACTTCTACCTGCCATAACAGCCTGTTCACACACACTTTTAACTCTCAGACCAGACACTGATGTCCTTCAGGTACCCTGGGTACCTGACTTCTGGGAAGACACCCTTCTCCTCAGGCTGTGACCAAATGGGTTTGCTGACTTTTTCCCCCCACAGTGGGGGTGATACTGTGGGGGCTAATGAGAAAAAATATAAAAGTGATGTTTTCCATTTGTGGGATGTAGGTGGTCAAGGGAAACAAAAGTCCTTGTAGAGGTTTTACACAAGATATACAGATGGCTTCGGGGGTGTGGCAGACTCTGTTGATGTTAAAAGGATGAAGGAAGCCAAAAAAGATTTGTGACAGATGCTTTCAAGATATGGAGTATTTAAAAAGGATTGCAATAACTTTATAAATGCTAGAAATGTTGGCTAACTAACTTCAAGTTTTTGTCAGTAGCTGTGTTCCCAGATAAATGAAATTTGAGATGTTTCCTTCAAAACTAAAAAGATGTAGAAAGGCAATTAGCACTGTTTTCAACTTTTAAACAATTTCAGTTGCAAGACACTGAAAGCTTGTTCTCCAAAGGGCCTACCACACAGACTGCTAAGGCCTGAAGGCAACAAAGGAAACCTTCAACCATTTATAAAAATAATAGACCTGACTGGGGAGAGACGTATCTTCTTAAAACTCACTATGACTAACAAGGAAAAATGCTTCAAAGGCTTAAAAGTGCATAAATCCTGAGATGATCACCACTCTAGAAGACAGATGACCACCAAGGAGGTGCACAGGGTGGCTGTTGCTCTGAGATACATGTCCTGTGAAATGGTGTGGTTCTGGATAAGTAGTTTATAACTTTAGGAGAGCTGGAGGGCTTGGGAAAAGATGGCAGAGGATCTACTCACTGAGGGTTGGGGGGGGGGCGGTGTGGCTAGTAAGGTACTACTGTAAGGAACTGGGCTGTGGGATCATCCTTAAAAGAGCTGACATAGGATATCAGATATAGGATTATAGATAGATATGTAGATATAGATATAGGATATAGGATTAGGATATCATAAGGGAGCTGGAAGTGCAGTTACCTTAGAAACTGGAGTAAGAACTTCCATAAATTATGTCTGAAAATTAAGAAAAGACAATATTTCTAGTTATTGCCAAACCAAGATAAAGGATCTCTCTTCTGAAATAAAGACAGTTTTAATAATTAGCAAGCTGAGATTTTTTCCTTGGTTGTCATTGCCATAATGAGGAAAGGGCTCTAAGAAGGATCCAACTCAGCAGTTATAAACATATAAATATACTTTTTTAAATTACACAGACAAAATGTTTTCTTCCAATATAAAACATTATTTTATTATTATTTTTATTTTCCCTGGCCTCCTGGATTTTGCCTGCTTATCTTTCTTACCCCATTTCAGTTTATTTAGGATCAGGCTCTTATAATCTAGGCCATAGGGAGGATTTTTACTGTCACTGCACCAGGCTCTAACTTCAATCCTTTTTGGCCTTTAGCTGGGATTATTCTCCTCCAGAAAGGTATTTTGGGCAGTAGCAGTTCTGCCTTTGAGAGTGCTACATGCTGTGGAAGAGGGAAACCATGAAAACCTTTAAAATTTAAAAAAAAAAAAAAAAAAAAAAAAAAAAAAGCTCTGTTAAATTGGTTCTTAAAAGTGCACTTAACTTTAGAAGGGAAAAAATGAGGTATCATATCCTCAGGTACCTCACCAAACAGAATGGTATTCTTTTTGGACATGGTTCAGAAACTGGAAAACGATTTGTTATTACTCACTCTGAATAAAATAATTATGGAAGATTTTTCATGGTGGAACTTTAAATGCTTACAAATGAGGGGATATCTGCACTTTTGCCTCTCAAGAGCAAAGACTCAAAAATTCGGCTAAGAGAGCTGTCTTTTTAGAAGCCCCAGGGAAGGGAAGAGAAGAGAAGGGAAGGGAAGGGAAGGGAAGGGAAGGGAAGGGAAGGGAAGGGAAGGGAAGGGAAGGGAAGGGAAGGGAAGGGAAGGGAAGGGAAGGGAAGGGAAGGGAAGGGAAGGGAAGGGAAGGGAAGGGAAGGGAAGGGAAGGAGAAGCATGTGTCTGCTTGAAAAAATGCCGGGCTGATCATCAACAAAGAAGCCCAAATATTTGCTTGGAAATATTTTCACAGCTTGATAATGCCATGCTGGAAAGTCCACACTCTGAGTCTCTCTATCCAAGAGCAGACTTGGTGCATGAGTGTGCATCTTGCTGCCAGTGAGTCACCTGGAAAATCTGTCATTCGGTTAGAGTATTGAGGAAAGGGGTGATTGCAATTCATACTGTGCAAAATTACTGTAATGCCATAATTTGGGCAAATAATTCAAAATGTGTTGCTTGTAGCAGTGGATTGCTACATTGCCCACTGGTTGTTTCTATTGCTTACTTGCCTGCTGGATGTGTGTTTACAAAAGCTAATGAGAGTGGACCATGTTATTTACAGTGTTAGACTTTAACAGAAGAAAGCTTACTGTATAATCTCTGTGCTCAAGTGTGTTTGAGCAAAGATTATTTCAGTGAACCTAAAAGGAGCCAGCAGGAACAAGTTCAGCAATTATTTTAACACAATAAAACATTCCTCTCCCTAAGTGGTAGTATGAAGTATCCCCATGTTGTTTACCTGATACTGAATTATACAGAATGCAGACTTCTTTGTGTATGTACCATATCACCTCAGGCTACAGTATGTGTCAGACCACTGTGTTTCATTTTGAGTTTCAATATGATTAACATCTGTAAAAGAAATCAGAACTAGAAAAGATCACTTTTTTTTTACTTTTTTTTTTTTTTTTTTTTTTCCTTCTCGTCCATTCTATCCCTTTCCATTCAAAGTTTAGGCACTGATTCCCCTCCCATAGAATTTTTTTAAATGCTTTTGTGGTTTCATATGATTTCTACGAAGGTTAGTGAGACGCAAATCCAACATGGGCAGGTTAAAACCTTTACCTTCTTTAATGTTACAAAAGGAAAAAATTGCAATCCAAATAATTCCTTTGATGGCCAAAAATCCCTGGGCATTCTAACCTAAAAATATCTGTCATCTTCACCAGGAGATGGGCATGTTTAGCAGCCCTAGGGCTTCACTCAGGCAATCTTTGTCAACGTAGGAAGTTAAGAAACATTAGAATCAGATCCATTCCTAGACAGATAAATTAAAGCTCGTGTCCCAGCTGAAGTTTCTTAAACTTATAAGTCTCTGCAAATATCCCAGGTATGGTGATAGAATTCATATCCACATTGTAGTGAAAATGATAGAGAGCTTAATGTTTGCCAAAAAGCTCTTTTATCAAATAATAGCATACATTTTTCACCAAGCCTTTCAGAGGCAGGCATAGAAACAAACAAAAGAGACTGGCGGGGTCTGGCAGCTCTGCTGGCACTACTGCTGCAGCCTCAGTGGAAAGCTAGTTGGATCTAAACAATAGTAAAGAACTGGAACCATACAAAGCAATTCAAGATCTTCCCATTCCCCAGCCCACGTGTTCAGTCTCAAACTCACAAACCATGACTATACCCAGCACAGGGAGGAGAGTCTGAGGATGGAGGTAGGGATGAAATAATAATTTATTTTCTTAAAGCCTTCATTTTGACAATCCAGATTTCTGTTCCAAATTTACTCTTTCTTGTGGAGGTTGTAACACAGAATGACATATCTAAAGGAGGGAAACAATCTGTCATCAGGACCATACAAAGGAGGGAAGCTAGAATGTGATAAGAGGAATTTGCTCATGTTTGTCCTTTTAGCACTTCACTCCAGTGAGTTCAGTGTCAAGGAAGCTAGTTTTAGCAGGTTGTCACATTCTGCTTGGTGATATTAGGTGTGTGCAGGTGGGGGACCAGAAAATTGGTAAAGCTTTTCATTTGAAGCTCTCCTGGAAGCCTGTTAAGCCACTTTAGTTGATTAAGATTCTGGAGATTCTGTTTTTTTTTTTTTTTTTTTTTTTTTTTTTTTTTTTTTTTGTTTGTTTGTTTGTTTTTTTGTTTGTTTGTTTTTAAATTGGACTGTTTATATATTTCTATATTTGTTAAGAATATGCAGCCTATTCTGGATGAGCTTTTCAAGTATGCAGGACTGATGTGCAGCAGCAAAGTTAACAAATTTATTAACATTCACTTAGTTGTCCCAGCACATTTGGTGGGCTTGATTAAGAAAATATTCTGAAGACTCCTTGCTTGCTTTTCCCAGTCCTGGAGAGCTGAGTTGCCTTTTAAACATGAACTGTGGTAGCTGATTTTGCAGAGAAAGCAAGAATCCTGTGCCAGGCTGTGAAAACATTCTCCCTAACAAGTATATACATACATATATACATATATATGCTTATATGTGTATATATTTATATATTTGGGAATAATATAATCTTACAGATTATTTATGCTATACCATACCTAGCAATATGTATGAGTAAGAGAGCATCAGGGCCTTTCCCAATGTACTAAAACATGTTGAAGCACCATCTATTTACTCCTTGCACTGATGTAGCACAAACAATACAGTAGGGACTTTCTTCAAGTGTCTGTGTTGAGTCCTGTGAGTGTGGTTCAAATTCAATAATGAAGTAACAAAAAGAACCATTACTTTGAGGACTATTCCCCTAACCAATGAATACTGAAGACAGTGACAAACCAAGAGGTTTGAGTCAGGATTTGGTTGCTATCAAGTTTGGCTATACCTGGAGGCACAATGCAATCTTCAGACCTATTTGAACAATTTGGTTTGCAGACTTTGAGTCCACCTGTACTTTCCCAGCTGTTGCTCCTTGTTTGTTACATGATCCTCAGTCTCACACAAGTATTCAAACTACTGTAACTTTCTGCAGCCCCAAAAGCTTCTTTGTCAGAACATTTCTGTCTTTTTTTTTCTTTTTTTTCCAGTGGCTGTCCAGCTCTGACACAGCCACTGAGCCTGACACACATCGTTGTTGGCAGCAGTGCAAATTAGTGCTCCAGTGACAGCCACCCCGTGGCAGAAATGCCTTTGCAAGTTAGGATGCTCAGAGATCCGTAAGCCTGGGGAAAGCACAGCCTGGAGAGATGGAGCCGTGGCAAGCCGAGAGAGGCGAGGACAACTGGAAAACCCGACAAGAAACATCAGAAGAGAAATATGAAGCTGAGATTTGAAAAGGTAAATTTCAAAGCCGTTTCCATCTGGCTGCACTGATTGCACTGGAGCGAAGCAAATTGAGAGCAAGCTGTTTCCAAAGGGTAATGAGACTTGCAAGGCACAAGGCAGGCCAGGGACATGTTGCCAATTTGTTCAGAATGTACAGGCCTATCTGAAATTCCTGCCTGGGAGGATGAGAGATAAGAAGATTGGGGAAATAAGAGGGTTAAATGCTCACAAGTGCAACACCATCATCATCAAGTTGTCATGCTCCTTCCAGAACCTCATTGCCAGTGGTATGCAGATGTAGAGTCCCCTGCCCAATGGGAGAGATGAATGAACATCTCTGGGGTGGGTGTTGCGCCTTAGAGTAAAGGATTAAATCCTCTCCTCCCCTGTATGTCAGCTCTGAACCTAACTTTTCCTAAAGCATGAGCCTTACTACCCTGACTTAGTGCCACTTTGGAAATGCAGGCTGTGTCTCTAAGCTCTCTCTAAGCTTGGCACGTGAACAGTAACTTTTCCTTCCCATCTGCATCACGTGGGTGCTGATGCTGACTTCATCTTCAAAGACAGTGTCATCACAGTGCTAGCAAAACTCTTGCCTTTGGGATTGGTTTGGGATTTTGAGATTCTCCAGGAGAGATACCTCCATGCTGGTGATATTCCTATACAATAGAAGAAGTTCTGGCTTTTTGTCTCTGCTCACCACTGACAGACTTTGAATGTGGGAGGCAGGGACTTTAAATTAGGTGAAATGACTACTTATTCTCCAAAATCTGATTTTATTATTATTTGGCATTTTGCTTGATGAAACTCTAAAGGACAAAATGTAGGTATTCATATATGTTTGGAAAACATCTATCATATTAAGGGTACTGTGAAGAGAGGGGAGGTAGGTAACAGATGGGAATAAGTGATGCTTGCACAGAAAAAGAAATTGAATGCAGCAGTATTGAAAGCCAAGAGCAAACAAATGAAAAAAGCTGCACTGAAAACTGAGCTGTCAGTGATTTAGCACCTGAGTAGTTGTGTTTGGATGCCATGGGTGTGTGTTCAGTGGAAATAAACTGGAAGTTCCACTGGGAGAGATGCAATTTAAGTTTGGTTTATGATCTCAGGACTACATTTTAAAAGCTTTTCTCATGAGTATACAGAGAAAAACAGGAGCAATGCAAAGAGATCATCCCCTTTAATTAATTAGTTAATTT
Organism: Aythya marila; assembly: GCF_965140915.1. Taxonomy (NCBI): domain Eukaryota; kingdom Metazoa; phylum Chordata; class Aves; order Anseriformes; family Anatidae; genus Aythya; species Aythya marila. The sequence goes on from NC_139043.1 coordinate 148,400,125, forward strand.
ATTTATTTATTTATTTTATGGAGGGCATTTTTAACTGACTATCAAGAGCTCCACTGAGGTTTGCCAAGGTAATCAGCTGCGAGTAGGTGAGACCAGCCCACTTCACTGCCATCTGTCATTGAGCTACATATCCATACCAAAATGGTATTTTTTGCTAATAGATTTGGAGTTTTCTAGTTTTCATTCTGGGGGGGGAAAGATTCTCCAACCCCTTCTCAGGACTGCACCAAACCAATACTTTTCAGGCCCTACATTGTGAGGTCTTCAATACATGGAATTGTCTTACATGTCAAAATCATCCCAAATCCAAGAATTACCTTTTAAATAGTTAAGCCTCAGACTTAGACCAAAGTCTAGCATTCATCTCTTTCTGCACAGACTAAAGAAAAGACGAAAACAAGATAGGGGCAACCTTAAATCTTTCTAAAGACATGGGTGATGACTGAAAACATAGTTGCTAAAGAAGCAGAAAGGTAGCATTCTTCACAACATAGTAACAGAGGCTACTTTTGATTCAGTACTGAACATCAAAACTATCCTTAAAAATCTTTAAAAGCTTTCTCCGTGCTGTAAGTAGAGACTTTTTGTACTCCTTTTAAAACACTAAAGCTGCAGTCCATGTACAAGTTTTCAGTGCTACTGTTTTGGTGAAGCTTGTCATATTATGCTGAACATCAGTAGCAATGACCACTCTGTGTACAGCTATTTTCCCATGCAGTGCTCTCCATGCTATTCTGGATTCCCTCCACTTAGCCCTTGTCCCTGCTGAATTGAAGGCAGTGATTCAGACACAGCTTCCCCAAAAGACATCAGTTCACTGAGCCTCAAAGGAAGCCCATTGACCTTTAGAAGCTACAAGGTAACATGACAGCACTTCCTCCCCCTGCAATGTGTACCAGGGATGAATCCGATGGCAAAGGGATTTTGTATACAGAAGGGTTTATAAATATGAGGATTCACGTTTGTTGATTGGCAACAAATCTGAGTGCCAGAGCCACAACTGAGTTGCTTAGGAAAAAAGCTCTATTTTTAAACATTGCTCCTCCTACCAATATTTTTTCCCCTTCATTTTCACTGAACTGGAGGTCAGCACATTCTGCTGACTCACTGTACCAGGAGAGGCAAGACTTCTCTTAAGGAATTCTGTTGACTCTTTGGCCCTGGGCAGGGAGACAGTGCAAATCTAGCAGGAATCCATGCTCACAGCCAAGCTTAGGGTACAGAGGCTAATTTGATGGTTTTATTTTGCTGTCATTTTTTCAGTAGTGCACACAACCATATCATGGGAAAGGGATAAGTTTTGAAGCCAGTATGGCTAGATTTCAATAGAGAATTAGCCTGCAAAGCTGTCTTTGATTATAAATCTGTGATCAACACAGTTTCTGCTTGATGTTCAGATCCTAAGATAAAATTAAATTCTAAGGATATTTGGTGGTTTTGGACCCTGAGGCTGGGCCAGACTAACAAGAAGGAGAAACAGGATTTGGATGGAGGTTAATGTTCAGCAATTTGTTGATTTTTGTTCTCTGCAGGCTCTTTAGTTGACATTCCCATTTAGGATAAAATTCCATTTGTGAAAATGGCCTCCTCAGAAATAAAACTGGATTGTTCAATGACTTACTTGAGCTCATACAAGAACGCTCATGGGTTGTTGTGTAATCTGCTGTGACTATTTGGGAGGAGAAATTCTGGCTGCAAGAATTCAGCACTGCCATAGCAAATGTGTAATCAACTGAAAGAATGAGAATCAAGTGCTGTAGATAAAACTTAGAGGTAGAAATATATATGTTGCACATATTTATATATAAACTGTATATGAATTTTATTCATCTTGGATGTATGATTATATCATATAATCAGGGAATCATAGAATGGCTTCAGGTTGGAAGGGACCTTAAAACCCGTCTGGTTCCAACCTCCCTGCCAAAGGCAAGGACACCTCCCACTAGATCAGTTTGCCCAGGACCTTGTCCAATCTGGCTTTGAACATTTCCAGGGATGGGTCAGACACAACCACCACTCTCAGAGAATTTCCTCCTAACCTCTAAACTAGATCTCCACTCTTTTAGTTTAAAACTATTCCTCCTTTTCTCGCCTATCTGACTGAGCAAAAAGTTGCTCTCCGTCTTTTTTTATAAGCCCCCTTTAAGTACTGAAAAGTTGCAATAAGTTCACCCTGGAACCTTCTCTTCTTTAAGCTGAACAGCACCAGCTCTCTCAGTCTTTTGTCACAAGAAAGGTGCTCCAGCCGTCTGATCATCTTTGTGGCCCTCAAGAAATACATTATATATATATATATATATATATATATATATATATATATATATATATATAAATACTTTATATAAATAAAATAAGACCAAGATTACGTATGAAAGATTATAGCTACATATCACATACATATGTATCATATACATAAAACATGCAAAAATAAGTTTCCATACAGCAGATCTGTGTTTCACAGATCCTTTTAGCAGTGTATCTTTAAAGGAACACAAGGAGCAGCACAGTTAAAAAATGTGTAAATATGGTATTGCTAGCAACAAGACAGACTGGACCAATGTGCTAGCAACATGTGCAGGTGAGCCAGCCACCAAGGAGTGGCAATTTTGTGGCTCGTTGAGAGCTCCTGCTCTTGCAGACTTGGAGAGGGAAAAAATCCAATGATTTCTGTGTCTGTGAAAACCATATTTTTATTTCATCCATGTATTCATTCATGTAGTGTTTCTAGTTGTGAAATAAATACACATATATATGTAAAAAAAAAAAAAAAAAAAAAAAAAAAAAAAAAAGGAAAGAAAGGCACTCAGCCACAGTTACTCTCACGAGTATTTGACCATAAATCACAGCAGCAGGAGTAGAACTGTTAAAAATGAATTGTGGAAAACAGAGCAGACTGGTGGACAGCCCAGGTAGAAAGTAATAGGTTCTGACAGGGATGCCCACAGCTGCCTTCACAGTTACCAGAATGTAACGTGACTTCCTTGACACCTGCACTGTGCTTTTTCTTCTGGTAATAGCCTAGTTCAATGTCAGACAACAGGAGCTGGCCTCTGGACTACTGGTTTTGCTGTATAATAAAGAATTCGGTGTAGGAAGTCACTTTTTTCTGGACTACAGGAGAGAGAAGTGGTATGATTTCCCTTTCTTTTCTATAGCTTAGCAACAAGGTAAAATGTGCATTTGTGTGAAGACAGTCAGGCACTTCCTCTTCTGACTCTGAGGCAGGCTGAAATGAGAGAAGTGGGGTGCTGTGGAGTAGCTTTTTCTTTGTGGAGAGAGAAGGGGTTTCCAAATGATAACCTTTCCAAGAAAGGACTAACATCCAGATACACTGTGCTTCTTTCTATCCTCCCCCTCGATAGCACCAAGGCTCAGATATACTAAGAGTATTATGTAATTAGCAGCTCACGATAGTCTCCATCAAGTACTCCTTTCATCAAAGTACTCATTTTGCTTAGACTTCTGGCTTGGTCTCTTGACTTATTTCTTGTTATGCAAAATATCATTTGAAGGAAGAGAGTTCATGCAGTATTAATGTCTGGAGTCTGATCAACTGCAGTGATTTCAAAGGGCTTTTGGAGCATCCATCTGAGGGCAGAAATGAGCTCTTTCAATTTCTGAAACTTATTCCCACTAAGTCCAATGAGATTCAGAGCTCTAAATATTATTCTTTCAGTGCTTATCAGTGTGCAGTGTTGGCCCCCACTTCCACAGTTTATCATTATCTGTGAAGTGGAGGAGGGTTAAACAAGAAGTTCTCAGAAATTCCACTTATGAATAAAACATTAAAAGTTATTCGTCTGCACTTAAAATAAGACAACATTTTTTTGCTTCATCTGTGTAAAATTTTTCTATTAGCATCTGGCTTTGTATTTTCTGAAGACTATTTCAGTGCATCTATTATAAATATTTATGTGATAAGAAAAAATGTTGGAACTCTTTCAAGGAAATCAGATGAGAACACGTCCACACACTTCAAAAATAAATGCATAATGTAAGTGTTCAAACCATGCTATTATTAAATCACTGTATCCCGTGAGCTTAGTGCAAGATTGTTGCGGTGAGAATGGATTATTATGTTGTTACCTGGATGTCATTGCAAAATTAGGTTCCATCAACAAAATGGACATTTGAAGTAAAAAGCAAAACTGAGAGTTGCCTCTCAAGTTTATACATAAATCTATCAGCAAAGCACTTTATAAATTACCTGGTTTATTTAGAAGACTTGCTTTACACTTAACAAAATATAATCTTCAGAATAAAAATCCGTCAATGTAAACCAGTATTTTAAAATATGTTTTGCATAACAAATGCACACAGAAATTGATGGAACTATTTAAAAGAAAAAAACTAAGATGGTTTCAATTAAAAAAAAAAAAAAAACTCCAAAAAATAGGAATCTGCAGATTTTTTTATGTAAATAAACTTCATTTCATGTAAGTTTTACAAATAAATTCCGAAAGTCAAAGAAAAACTTGTCAGTGCAGCAAACAGTTGAGAGTAGTCCATAAATAATCGCTTTGAATTTTTGCCTTCTCTGCACTCTGTTCTCTGTAAATCAAAGACAAACTTGGTTTAAAAGAGACAAAGCCTGCCTTCAGTTGTGGGTGTGCATCTCACTTAAATGTCAGGTAGAGTCAGGTGCTCAAATCAGAGGAAAGGATTTAGCACCAAGATAAGAGAAATACTGTGTAAAATAATGCTTCACTTAGGTTAGGCAAAACTGATTTTTTATTGTTGTTTATTTTTTCTTTGTTTTGATTTTTTTTTTCTTACTATAGCATTATTACTATTGTATTTTATTGTGACTTTCTGTGTAACACAGACTGAAGAAATTCTCCAGATAAAATGTCACAGAATGGTTTGGGTTTGAAGGGACCCTAAAGATTATCTAGTTCCAAACCCCTGCCATGGACAGGGACACCTCCCACAAGACCAGGTTGCCCAAAGCTCCATCCAATCTGGCCTTGAACACTAACAGGGATGAGGCATCCTCAAAATATTCACCACATTATCTTCCTTTTTTTTTATTATTTTTTTTTTAATTATTTTTAATTCTAGGCTGATACCTATTCTTGATTTTGTAGAACTGGAAAATGGTAGAAAGATCACTCTTTTCCTATATAAAAAGTTCTAAAGGTTAATTACAAAATGAAAAAAGAAGAAAAGCATGCCTGATGTCTTGTTTCGCTTTATGTCATTTCAGCTTCTAGCCCTGGGGTTCTCTCTTGTCATTTTTGAATGCCAGAGGTGTGTAGTATCAGAAATATCTTCACTCTGATGTACTTTTGAACATTGCTTATCAAATAAATAATAAGTTTAATGACGTTAATTAATTAACCCAAAAGTTATTTCCCTATCTATAACTGTTATTTTACCTTTTATACTGCTTTCCAAGGGATTTATACACTTCTCTTTTCTCATGGTTCTACTTAAAGGCAAATTCTAGATATATCCTATTTAGTTCATTTAACATAGATATTTTGAGGTGAAATGATTCCCTCTTTCTTTCTGCAGAAATCAGGAAACTTGTAGAAGAGGGCCAGTGCCAGAGTCCCTTGCACTCCTCATGTTAAAGAACAGACAGATAAAGAACCAAATAAGGTTGATTTCTTGTAAATATAAACTACCAGAGACATCCTCTTTGATAGAAAATATTTTATATTGAACACTGCATAGAAAAAACAAAGAAAACAAACAATATCATTACGTGAAATATTATGATTATTATGAGGTATGGTTTGACTTTCAGACCCTTCAAGAAGTAACTCAGCATAGTCCTATTGGCTGCTTGTGGCTTGAACTGGCATATGCTTCATTGTGTTAAAAACTGGCTGGATAGCCGGGCCCAAAGAGTTGTGGTGAATGAAGTCAAATCCAGTTGGAGGCCAGTAACTAGTGGCATCCCCCAGGGCTCGGTACTGGGGCAAGTCCTCTTAAATATCTTTATTGATGATCTGGATGAGGGGATCGAGTGCACCCTCAGTAAGTTTGCAGATGACACCAAGTTAGGTGCGTGTGTCGATCTGCTTGAGGGTAGGAAAGCTCTGCAGGAGGATCTGGATAGGCTGCACCGATGGGCTGAGGCCAACTGTATGAAGTTCAACAAGGCCAAGTGCCGGGTCCTGCACCTGGGGTGCAATAACCCCAAGCAGAGCTACAGGCTGGGAGATGAGTGGTTGGAAAGCTGCCTGGCAGAGAAGGACCTGGGAGTATTGGTTGATAGTCGGCTGAATATGAGCCAGCAGTGTGCTCAGGTAGCCAAGAAGGCCAATGTCATCCTGGCTTGTATAAGGAGCAGTGTGGCCAGCAGGGAAGTAATTGTCCCCCTGTACTCGGCTCTGGTGAGACCGCACCTCGAGTAGTGTGTTCAGTTTTGGGCCCCTCGCTACAAGAAGGACATAGAAGTGCTCAGGCGAGTCCAGAGAAGGGCAACAAAGCTGGTGAGGGGTCTGGAGAACAAGTTTTATGAGGAGCGGCTGAGGGATGCAAGTTTGTTCAGCCTGGAGAAGAGGAGGCTCAGGGGCGACCTTATCGCTCTCTATGCGTACATTAAAGGAGGCTGTAGCAAGGTGGAGGTTGGTCTACTCTCCCATGTGCCTGGTGACAGGATGAGGGGTAATGGGCTAAAGTTGCACCAGGGGAGTTTTAGGTTGGATATTAGGAAGAACTTATTTACCAAAAGGGTTCTTATGCATTGGAATGGGCTGCCCAGGGTGGTGTCACCATCCCTGTAGGTCTTTACAAGATGTTTAGATGTTGAACTTAGTGATATGGTTTAGTGGAGGGCTTGTTAGTGTTAGGTCAGAGGTTGGACTCAATGATCTTGAGGTCTCTTCCAACCTAGATAATTCTGTGATTCTGTGATTCTATTATAGATGAAAACCTGTCATATGGAGTCTATTTCTAGCTATCATCGACTTGTTTGGAAATATGTTTCTTTGGAAAGCAAAGTATAAATTCCCTGTATTTTTTTGTTTGTTTGTTTGTTTGTTTCCAGGCTTGAAAAAAGAATATTTTTTCTCTGTGTCTCACGCAGCCCAATGGTAGTGACGTTTGCCTTATTTTGTTATGTCCTCTGAGTTTTATGTGACAATGTTGCATTTCAGCTGACAGATTGCTTCTGCAAAGAGACATTATTGTCCTGGCAAAGGACAAACATAGAGCATTGATCTAGACTATTAGTACAAGCCTTCCCTCTGTTTGTAACTTTGTTCCTTTTGTTAATGTGCACCCTAGATACTACCCAAGGTGCTTTAGGGTTTTTTTGTAAACACAGATAAAATCATCTGTGATTGTTATAGATGCTTGCAATGAAATGCTTGAGGTCAGATTCTTTTTACCTGATTTCAAGTGTTTGTAATGCAAGTCCATCTGAGACAGTTGTACAGGAACCACTTTGTAGTCAGTGGAAGAAATTAGCATCCTTAGGGCATATCTAACTCATTTTAGTTGTTTACTGTAGGGTAAGTGCTGATACATCTCTACTGATTTTAGATTTTTAAACGTGGTTTGCTGCCATGACTGGCTATTACAAAACTTTCTACCCATTTATGTGGGGATCATATATTCCTCACATACTACTATTTAGCTTCTTATTAATATAGAAAGACCAAACCTAGGTGAACGGTTACCTCATTATCCTCAAGCACTTTTTCACTACAAACTTGGCACTTTACTTGAGGGATTTCTGATTTGAGAAGTCCAGATCAGAGCCACACTGGTATGAATCTTTCTGCTTTTTCTTGAGAAGCCTGAGGACTTATCAATATGGATGTTTGATGATGTCACAGTGCCTGCTGTCTTTGCCATCCATGTCTAGTTATGGTAACAAACCAGTTGAGAACATTTGTGTATCCTAGGTCACATTCTCAAGATAGGGGTGTAGAAGACAACATTCTACCCTTCACAGCTGTTGCAAGCATTTAGGTTGGCCAAAACTAGGTGGACATAGCAATGTGTCATCCTATTTTCCCCTGAAGTAGCCTTTAGGATCTACAGCTCTTTTTCATTACAACAAATATTGACATAGAACTGACTTCCATATCTGTGCCAGTGGCCTTAGAAGCCTATGTTTATTAGGAACATGAAAACTAGGATTAAGTGTGGTTTCTTTGCCATGGCAGTTCATTCCTCCTTGGTCTATGTGGGCATTTTTCCTCCCCCTTTCTACCTAAATCATATAGAAAATATGTGCTAGCCACACAAGACATTTCAATAAGTGCCTTGCTCTGGGTAGTTGTAATGGCTGGAGACTAACAAATCCTATAAATAAAACCATTTTTCAGCCAGGGAAGACTGATTGAGAAAGGTCACTAAATGCTTCCCTGCTGCAGTGTGAAATCAATGAAAAGTTTAATCTGGTATGATCTGGCAATTTGTCAAGTTTAGAAGAGCCAATGTGAGCTAAGGATATAGATGAGAAGAGAAGAAATAAACCATGGACTCAGAAACAAGCAGCCACCACTTTCAGGCTTGAAACAAAGAAAAGCAAATCTATCTGCAAGATAGGTCTGTCATAAACTAGCCATTTGGGTTTTCCTTCACCATCATGCTTTTTTTTTGATGTCTTCTGCTAACTGATGTCTGTCAGAGAAGTTTAGCACTGTGAACTAAAATGACTGAGAGATGGATATTCTGCTGGTTGCCTGCTTTCCACTGGGTAGTGGGTAGGCTAGGATTTACAAGCCTCAGGGTGTTTCTGGGGAATGCACAGACCCAAAGATTGTGAGGAGCTCTGAAAGGTTTTAAAAATAGAGGAAATAAATTCTTTTTCTTCCAGCAGGATCTATTCTAGCTGATCCATGAACAACATGGGTTACCAGTGAAGCAACAGGAATTCTTTGGTACCTTTGGCTCTTGGAAAGTTGATGTCATACATTGGGATGGGGTTGTTGGGATAATAACAGGTAATATGAGTCAGAATTGGGTATGGATATTACTCTTGAGATATCTTTCACCTACTGAAATTTGGTGGGAACAGTGAAATTGGTAGGTTAAAAGCTATTAGACGATCAGACTAACCCAAACAGATGTATACATGGAGCAAGACTACAAAAGCTATGTTTTTTTGAAGTTAGAGCTAAGGCAGGCAACAAAGAAGGGTGTTGCTCACTATAAGCTACTAGTCTGATGGAAGCTAGTGACACAGCTTGATGCAAAAATATCCTAAAAATAATAATAATAATAAATAAAAATTTTACTCATTTACTCATGATAAAATTACCCTTCTCTATTAATTTTTAAATTCTTTGGGAATCACTTTTAGTCTGTTTTTCTAAGAAATTAGACTGAAATTCTCAGTCTCTGTATACGTGAATATACAGAGATATTTGGGGGCTGTTATCCCCAAATAACTTCTGAACTAGTTAGCCAACTTCAACAAAGTTAATGGAGACATAGTAATCTTGTGACTTTTATGAAAAGAGGCCATCAGGCCAAGGGCAGGCCCTTGTTAAGTGCTTTACTTCAGAGAAGAGCTGCATCAACATTAATCCCTAGAGCCTTTGCATGGGGAAGTGAAAAGACTTTGTAAATATTCCAGCTTCCAAGAAAACTTCAAATGGACCTGGAAATGAGCCATGAGACATACATTTCATACGGGCTCCTAAGTTCCAGCACACACAGAGCTATTTACATTGTTCATACAGGATTAAGGGTAGTCAAGGTTTGATCCAGGATGGGTTGTTAAATAACTCTGACTTATTGGATGTGCGTGCAGAATCTGGTCCCAAGATAGGTGATGAGTCAAGTTTGGGGTGAGTTTTGTCTTTACCCAGCTGTCTATTTCTTGAATTATACTTGTCAGTTACAGGTTCATACTCTGTTTAATTCTCTTTTTAGTAGTATCACATCATATTGTTTACTGTGACATGAAAGTAATGACATCTCACAGGAGATTCACTTACACTTAATATTTTTGTTCATGGTCTAACTTCAGCACTACATGGCTATGAAGGATCTTTGAGGAGTTAATTTTACATTAACAGGATTTGTGTATAAATAGGATGAGAACTGAGATGTTCTGTGGATCTGCAAATCCGTTCTCTAAGAAAATTATGAAAAAAAGCCTCCTATTATCTTCATTGGCTTTGGGATCAGGCCCTCAGATGAATGTATATGCAGCAAAAATCTCTTATGCAGTCTCATGTATATCAGTTTTTCATTCTTGTTTTTTGTTGTGTGTTGTTTTATTTTTGAGAAATTTAGCCAAGATGCACTTTTTGCTAGCTCTCAAACTAAATGACGAAACATAATAAACTGTTTACATAATTTTTCTTATAAATTGAAAATGTCACAGTAGAGCTGTCCACCCACTTCCTGACCTGTTACTGTTAAAAAAGAAAAAAAAAAAAAAAAAAGTCTTATTAAAACACATGCATTTTCAGTAGCAGCTCTTAAAAAGACAGTTCAACATGCCAGCACACATGGCATTACTCCCATACACATTTTCTATTGTAAGAACAGTGAAACTTCTGGTAAATTGGATATAATCCTGTGTGACAACTAGCATACAATGATTTTCAATAATTTTAACATATTAGTGTTACAGAATGCATTTATTGAAACATATCTAAATTTCTTTCAGGGCTACTTAATTCAGTTTCATGTAATTGGCTTTGATAATAAAAGCACAGAGAGTTGATTAATGTTTAGATGTTACTGTTTGAATATGAAAGAGACATGAACATCATTTTTCATACAATTCCAGTTTTAATTTGCATATTCAAATGCTTTTCTGACTTAACAGCAATGAAAATGACCTCACATTTGTCCAAGAGTGGAATGGCAGTAAATGACTGAGGGAAATTTCCCCCATGTCTGAGGGAAAACAAACAAACAAACAAATAAATAAATAAATAAATAAAAGGGGAATGGAATGTAGATTGGAAAATATTTAACTTTTGTTGTTTGTATCTTCCTAAGTCTTCTTGCTAGTTTTTGTTTGTTTGTTTTATTTTTTATTTATTTATTTTTTTTAATATGTTTGCTAAAGTTAATTCTCTCCTGTTTCATAATACCACCTACCAGCCAGAACTCAATATATTCTACATAAAATTCTTTGTCTTTTGTTTTGACATGTTTTATAAAGAAGCCCAAGTACTTATCTTCATTGGAAATTAACATACTGCTAAAAAATGTGGTGATATTCTAATTACTGATGTATGCAAATCTTACTTTATGAAACATTTAAAAAATATTAACTACAACAACAGGACATAAAATCTGATTGTGAACAAATTTCTCTGAGAAACCGGGTTTGCATTCAAGACATGATTGCATTTTATATCATCAATAATGATTTTCCTTTTTGGAATTGTTGAAAATAATGCACAATTTTGCTAAATGCTTTGCTAATAGATAAATGCTATTTTTGCTATATGCACAATTTTGCTAAAAAAAAAAAAAAAAAAAAAAAAAGTTAAAGAAAATAAATTGGACAGTACTTCAGAATGGGAACTGTGAATAGATAAAGACTTAATGCTTTGCTTCACTTTTATTTATTTATTTATTTATTTATTTATTATGAAAACTCTAATCCCCCTATACAGACAGATGCAATAGTGTTTCTTTTCTTATTCTTCAGTCATCTGAAGAGAAATGCTATAAAGTGAGGACTTACTGGCTAGGAAAATAGTATTAAAAATAAGGATCAATCACACAGAGTGGTGGGCATTTGTTCAACTATTTTACTTCATAATTATTATGCTCATGAGCAAAATAATGCTTCCTTACAAAAGCATTAAAATGCATTCATTGAAATGATAACAGTAAAAAACGACAAATTATTGGGTATGCAATTAATCCTTTTAATGCCATTTAATAGGTGATAAACCAACCTCACTTCCAAAACATCGAAAATGGTTTCATTGTTGGAAGCTGAAAGTTATTACACTGTACCCAGCAAGGGGAAGATCATTATCATAAGTTCCTAGCCCTTCACCACGGTCTCTTGTATGTGCTCCTTCAATATGCCAGTGGCATCTTTGGTAGAACATTTTAGGGTGAAACTACGGGAAAAATTATACAAAGATACTTGGGAAATTTCTTAACTGCTGTCATCTTATTCTTAAAAGTACTCCAAATAATCATAGAAATGTTAACAAATCCTTATTTTTAAAGACACTCTCCATATCTGATTCTATCTTTAGAGGGAGATCTGCCAGTGTCCAGTCAAGCTTGAGCCTCTCTTCCCCATTTCCTCTTGCAGCGGTCTGCATCTTCACTCTTCCTTCCTCACCTATGTTGAACAAGATTCTTTAATGAAGTATCTTTCTCTTCATATCTTTGACTCCTTCAGAAGTATTAGTGCAATACCTTGATAGCAGACCATGTGTAGCTAGTCCATTTTCTAGAAAAATGAGCTGATTATTGTTGTGTGGGGGAGTTCATCTGGCCTTGTTTTAAACCTATGTTTTAAGTGTTGAGTCTAAACTGGCTGAGTAGTTTTTCTCTACAGCCCACCAAGATGGACAGACACTACCAGTCAGGTATTTCATCTTAGGTCTAAAATGAATGTTATGAACCAGTGCAAGGGCTCGTCAAACTTAAAGTACCTTTGCTGTTTTTCATCAAGGTGACAAACACTCTCTCCAAACAGTCCACCTTCCTTCATGAAAGCAAGAAATAAACAGGGTCCAGCTTACTATTTCACGCAGATGTAACCCTGCACCAACAAGAATTTCTGAAGTTGCAACAGAAAGAGCCACAGAAAGAAAGAGGCAATATTTACATCAAGTTATTATCCATCCTCTCCCACTTTTCTAACAAGGAGTAACCCTGCCTGAGATTTTTCACAGTGCTGATTCATTCTTGCATATCTGCTCACTTATGGGCATGAGCATATTTGGAAGTCCAAGCTGGAAAAAAAATAGCCTCATTTTTATTCACTCAGACAGAAGGGAAATGTAGTTGCTTTTGGGTACAGTTCTTTAGTCATTGAAAACATGCAGTAGTCATTCCTTTTATGCAGACTGGATGTTTGACATTTTATCAATTAATGATAATGGTGGGCATATCACAGTATTGTATTTTAATAATCGGGTGAGCTGATGAGTTTTTAAGGTTTATTCCTCTCTAAAAAAAGGAAAGCTTGACCAATCACAACATGAATGTCTCTACCTCAAAGTCCAAGGAAAAAAGAAAACTTGATCTCTCATATTTATTTATTCTAAAAAATGATATAAATGTAATTCATACACAACTCATATCTCATTGCCACAACTGGTGGAGTATAAAAGTGCATTAGTGTAAATGAGAAGTAGAGATCATACAGTTTAATAAGAGACAGTTTAAGAAAGATAATGTGTTCTTTTCTGTCTTTGTTTAAAGCATTTGTAATACATACATCATTAAATTTGCTATTACAGCTCAGACTCTAAAAGTGAATCATAAAGTTAACAATAGAGTCTTAAAACAAAATTACATCAATTATACAGCAAGGGGAACTTGAGTCTAAACCACAGAGACTTAATAGAATCAAGGTTTTCCCGAACTCCTCATAAGAACTCCAATAAGGAAGATTTTTTTTTTTTCTTTCTTCTCTGAATATGACATCACAGAAATAAATTTTAACTGACTGGCACTGCTAGAACAGCAATGTGGAGATGGAGGACAGGCAGGTCAAGCACTAGCATTTGGCTGATCTGAGCCCCCTTGGAACAGGGCTCATACCCATCACGTGAAACCAGTGGAAAAAGGATAACATTCTTTGACTATACAGCCTGAACTCTTCTGGAAGCTCCAGAATCATTTTATGGCATGTAAGGGTTTCCCAGTTATATTTAATATGTTCAGGTATAATGGAATATGCTTCTGGTGTCATTAGTCCATTTCTCTGATGTGAGAGAAAATGCTAAAACGTGAAGATAAATAGCTGCAGAGGATGCAGGACAAGTATATGAGTGAGATCTAAGGTCTTGTTTTAAAAGCAAAGAGCTCAAAACCTCAATTTATGGTGCAACTGCAAATAGATTTTGCACAAGCTGCAGAACTGGTTTCCAAGCAATCCTATAGAAGTGGTCTTACTTTTTAACAAGAAACTATTACAAAGCTAAATGTAAAACGTAGGCAATGTGGAACATACATATATATGCACAAAGCAGAATGATGCTGCCCCAGAATAAACTTCATCATGCAGATTTGTTCCCCTTGATATAAAACAAGGAGCTATGGAAGCTGAATGATGACTTTGCAGACCTGGGTATATATTCTTTCCTCTGTTCTGATATTTCTTCTGCATTTCAGACTCATGGGATTCATCCTCAGCTGTAGATAACCCCGATTTTTACTTTGCTCTAAGGAGAAGACAATGTTGTGCTTTACCAGAACTTTAATTTTGGGGATTTTAAAGTTCTTTAGAAGCATAAAGAAATTTAGCCTCGCATTCTTCTCTGAGGGAGAAATTTATTCCTATGAGGATTTTGTGGTTGCGGTTCAGGCAATAGTAACAAGCTGGCAGGGAATAGGAGGGGGAGAGAAGGACAGTATTTGTAGCAAAATGTAACACAAACAGCATACAAATATTTTTCAGGCCTATGCAGTCACAAGATATTTTGCATTTCATTTCTTTTATCTCCAAATTTCAGAAAGTAGATCTTTCTCTGGAAAGAAGAGGTTGGACTTCAGGGTTTCTCTCCCAAGAAAGATGGGACAGTAATACATTAGAAGAGAGTGATATTAAGTGCTTTTCTCTGTCACAGAGTCTTTTTTCCATATTATTATTTTAAATATATATATATATGAAGATACTTTCTGCTACATTCCTAAAGTGATCTGAATACATGTAGTTGTAGTTTAATGCATCAGGCAGCTAAGAACCACACAGCTGTTCTCCCAAAATGGAATGGGGGAAAAAATGCAAAATAGAAAAAAAAAAAAAAAAAAAAAAAAGTCCAAGAGCTTGTGGGTTTTAATAAAGACAAATTAATAAGAAAGAAAGAAAAACAAACAAAAAACAAAAACACAAAGAAACAAACAAACAAACAAACAAAAAACAGTGCAACACAACATAACACAAACCAAACCAAAACAAGTGTTGCAAAATCCAATTCCTTACCACCAGCAAACCGATGCCAAATCAGTCCTAAGCAATGGTATCCCTCCACCCGGTTTTATAAATAATATAAATATAATATAAATAAAGCTGCCCCCATTTTTATTGTTCAGCAAGATACCACATGGTGTGGGACATCTCTTCAGCCAGTCTGGGCCCCCTGTCCTGGTTCTGTCCCCTCCCAGCTTCCTGTGCAACCCCAGCCCCTTGCTGGCAGGGTACACAAGAAGCTAGAGAGTCATTGGCTCTGGGTGAGCACTGCTCTGCAACAACTGAAGCATCAGTGTGATATCAGCATTTTCATCATAAATCCAGAACACAGCACTGTACCAGTGACTATATCAAAAATTAGCTCTGTCCCAGTGCAAACCACGACATATGCTGGTCCCTGCTCTAAGCTCGTACACAAAGAGGGGTAAAAGTCAGCAAAATTTATATCACTATTGTGAACCCATGCACTGCTCCACATTCCCTCTTCCTCCATACCCATAGTGAGTTTCACAGTTCACTTTCCCCAAGGCTCCCCATGGGCTGCTTTCCCCAGCTGTGTGCACAGTGCTGCCTGTCCTGGCAGCCAATGGGTGCAGCCAGCCACCTGTGCTGTGATGGGCTTAGGGATCTCTGATCCCTGCAGCTATGACAGCCTGAGGTTCTGCCAAAGCACGCAGCCACTAAGCATTATCCACCAAGAAAGGCCAAGGCCAGAGCCCCATGGAGCCTATCTCCTACCGTTGGCCACGTGGGGCTCACAAAGAGAGCAGACGTGGGCATCCAAAGCTGCATCCACTGCAGCTGTTGCTACTAAAATTTTATGTGATAATCTAAATTCCACTTGAATCCCAATGACAAAATATATCCTCTGGACCTGTTTAGAAGTAGATTAATAGTAACAGATCCCTCAAATGGCTTCTCCCTTTTCTATATAAGAGAAAGTATTCAAGTTTTTATTTTATTTTATTATTATTATTTTGTTTATGAAGTTGTTTTTGAGAATCTGTTTATGAATGAAATACCCAATCCAAGATACTACTGGACTAAGAAGAGAGATTCTTTTACTTTTGGTAGTCTTTCAGTCAGGCCTGCAGAGATACCTGCCTTGATTTATTCGACAATTTATTCTGAGATCTCTGTATATTACCCTTCAGAACAGCTGTTGCATTTAACCAAGCAACATCAGTCACAGAAATGCCAGCTGTGAAATGGACCAATGCTTACAATGCCTTTCATGATGTCCATAAAAACCAGTCGTTCCTCCAAAGATCACAGCAGTCAGGAAGCCTGAATGGGATAGGCTCAGCTTCAGCTCTCGGGCTGAAATCACTGCTGCTACACTCAACAGAGCACTGATGGAAAGTAGTTATTAACTTAATTCTCCACACAATTGGGGATTGGAGCTGTTGATGTCAGGGTATCTAACTAACCACAAAAGACTTTGTGTCTCTGTCATTTAATAAAATTGCCTACATTCAGATGGGACAAAGCTGCCAAAAGATTATCTAGCACATGGCACCATAAATTATGGCTCCGGACCACTGTGATCAAAGTCTTTTCTTTGCCTCTCTCCTCTCCCTCACCACTAATGGTAGTCTGCCTTGTATCACACATTTACCACTGATTGCTCCTCCATTGCATCCCATATCGAGCATTCCCTACTGCTCTGACCTGTGTTAATGCACAGAAATAGCAAACTTCTGGATGATTTGTTGTCTTTTAGAGTAGCTGCTGGGCAGAGATCCACCATAACGCTAAGGAGCAGTTTAAGTACAATAGATGACAAAATAGGCCAAAAAAACCTCCTCCCAATGAAGCACACAGAAAGCATATGATAAAGTGAGGGTGTAAATGTGGGGTCTTGTTTTTACTCAGGCAAACCCATTGAACTATTTTGAGTAACAGCTTTTAGCCTACCATCAAATGCCATGTTTCTTTCTTCATCTGATTTCATACAAAAAAATTCACTGTGAGTTTTCGTGATAGAAATATATTTCTTGACAACAGGAAGCAGCCCCCAGCTACCACCTGCAACACTCAGATTTTTGCATCAAAAAGCTTTCCCTAGATAGAACGTATAACAAATCATAGATAATCTTTTCTGATGCACTTAACTCTTGCATGGATAATAGTTCTGCTCGGTAATTTGCAATGAATTTGCAAAGGATGTTGTGGGAATAACCCAAGCAATTGGTACTTCACTGAAAGTGGACAGTCACTCTTACCCTGACTAATTTTGATGCACAGAATGTTCCCCTGCAGTTTGTGTTGGGGAACCCTCCCCTGTTTCTTTTATTTTAGTCACTCATTCTCCTTTCTACAAAGTGAATGGCAACCTGGAGGGCCTGTAGTGTTAGAGGCATTTTCAGAAACAATGGAAAACTGGCTTTTTTGCTGTTAGCCTTCAGACTTCTGGAGGGAGGTGCTACCCACTCCATGGCCTTTTCTTCACTAATGGGTATAGCAGCACTTTCTATTCTGCACAGATGGAGCAGAACAATAGCCTGTGGGAGAAGGGAAAAAAAATGTAAAAAAAAATGTGTGAAACAACTATGGGAAACAGTTGCTATCACAATAGGTTTCTTTAGGAGAAACTAAATTTCTCAAGAAAAGATAGGTCAGGCTAGCTTCTTCTGCAGCAGTGGTATGTCCTATTGCTGCCATCTGTACCAGCTTCATTATAAGGAGGGGGAAATGAGTGTGAACAGGAAACTTTTAGAAGAACCTTAGTTCTTCATTGTCTCCTGGGCAGTGCAAGGGCAAAGAGGGCATTGAGCATTTTTCCTGAAAATGCCATCCCCACCACCATGCACCATCCTCACTGCCCCTGTAAATGTGGCTGGTAGAGGTCTGAATGCAAATACTTGATCAACTTTATTTAAAAGTTTGCTTGATGCCACTAGAAACTATCCATTAAAATCTGTGTGGGAAATGTGCAGGCACACAGAAGAAAGAAAATTGCAGAACACCTAGTGAAAAACTCCTCGTGGAAAACTCCTCTTCTGTCCCTGTTGAAGTCAACAGACAGTGTGTGTGCTCCTGAATATGTTACCTTGCCTAGCACAGGCTCACCGGATATGCTATAATGTGCAGCATTTTCAGACTTCAGTGATGGATTTGTCTGGCAAATAAACTTCTTTTTTCTGATGTGTTAATAGGAGACCTGACACTCCCTCTCCAGATGTTCCTGTTGAAATGGATAATTTGCATTTGAAATGGCAAACTTCCCTCCAGCCTAATTAATATTAAATTGTAATTATTTATCTGCTTAGCTGATAGCAGTTATCTTTGAAACCTGTTGCATGAGTCGCAAGAAGGTGTCAAGGTGCCTGTTCTCAAACATTCTTTTGGGCTAAGCTGTCTCAAAATGGTGAAAATGTTAGTTTGGAAACTTACTTATACTGTGGCAACTGTTCAGAAGCTGCAATTACAAAAAAAAACACATGAGCAGATACAACAGCTGTAGCTAATTCCATTTTGTTTTTCAGAGATTAACACAAGCAGAAGTAGATTAATGGCAAAAGTAACATAAAGTGATACATGTCAGCAGATTCAGCTCTTATGTCATAATCCAGAGGGGCTAAGGGAGAGGGAGTCTGAAGATGGGCAGACACCTGGCATGGCTACATAGTCCTGTGGGATGTCACTATAATTTACTGTTAGAATTCATCAATATTTCTTTTTTCCTAATAGAAAATCTTAAGACAAATCTTGTTGAAATCTTTTTCTAGGAGTTCACAGATAGCACAGTCCATAATATGAAGATTAGATCTACAAAAAACCCTCAGGTTTATTTCATTTATTCTTATTTATCCTGGTTTCATGTGTCTTGCACCTCCCCCATGATTAAAT
Source organism: Aythya marila (assembly GCF_965140915.1). Classification (NCBI taxonomy): domain Eukaryota; kingdom Metazoa; phylum Chordata; class Aves; order Anseriformes; family Anatidae; genus Aythya; species Aythya marila. The sequence goes on from NC_139043.1 coordinate 148,419,026, forward strand.
TAAACTATAAAATCACAGAATCACAGAATGGCCAAGGTTGGAAGGGACCTCTAAAGATCATCTAGTCCAACTCCCCTGCTGAGTAGGATCACCTAGAGCACATTGCACAGGATGGCATCCTTCTGAGTTTTGAATATCTCCAGAGAAGGAGACCCCACAACCTCCCTGGGCAACCTGTTCTAGTGCTCTGTCACCTCACAGTAAAGAAGTGCCCCCTCATATTGAGCCAGAATATATAGGCTAAGTATGCCTAAAGATTATCTGTCATCTTTAAAGCTGTGTTTACCTAGAATAAAAATAAACAGGGATAAATAGTTATTGAAATAAAGAATTGATTTTAAAAACATATTAAAAGAGGTGGGTTTAGGTAACTTGGAAAAAAATGAGGACAGAGAGGGAGTTGCTCAGATTTGAAAGGTTAATAAAAGGAAATAGTACAAAGCCAAAGAACTGTGAAATGGAAATAAAACTTCCTAAACCAAAAATTGGAAAAAGGATTCTAACAGCAAGGGAAGTTCTGAAAGGATATTCTAGATAGTCATGGAGATGAGGAACTTGAATTATTTCATGAAATTTGGAGTGCAATTTTTTCAAGAGGAGATTTTAGGATTTAAAAAAAAAAAAAAAAAAAAAAAAAAAAAAAAAAAGATAAGATAGGAGTTTGAAATTAAACTATATGATATCAGGATATGATGTGTAGTTTGGTTCCCCCAAAAAAAGGGATGAAAGGAGATAGATCATGGTGAGTTTGTTATGCTCTGCTCACAACAGTATTTAATTAGTTCACTGCATATTTCCTGGGGTCTACTGTTGCCTGCAGGCAATGGGAAGAAATATTCTTTACTTGCTTGATGTCTAACTTTGCTTTTGGGAAAAAGAGAAAATTGGTTTTCTTCCAAAATATCAGAGATTAGCTACAGCTGGAAAAGGACCCCTGGGCAGAGTATTTTGGTGCATCAGTGACAACCAGAAAGCTTTTCAGTACCCTGTTAGTATTTAGTTGCTCACATGTTTATGGTTAAACTGACCTTGCAGCTTGAGGTTGGAGAAAACTTTTCTCAAACCTGAATGACAAGGACTGCGGTTTTTATCTGTTTGGCTGATTGGTTGGTTTTGTTTTGCTTTTCCCTGTGCTCAGGGCACAATCTGCTTTCTAAGATTCTCTTCATTTAGAACTATCATGCAACTGCAGACCTGGGATAGTGGTGATTATCCTACTCTTTCCCTGGGACATAGCGTAGTAGTAGCCTTTGTGTCAGGTTTGATGAGAAGATGAAGAAATAAACTGTGTTTTATGTTAGGCTGAAATCGGGAAGAGTTCCTATGGAGTTCTTGAAAATCACTGCTTATTGCATGGTTACTTGCAGCTGTATGGATGGATCTCAGGGTCACTGGCGGTATCACCCTTTTATGTGTTCCACAGTTATTCTCGTACACAGGTTCATTCAGGACCATCAGAACCAGAACTTGGTGAAGTAATGTACAACTGTAGAGTGGTGAAGAATTCAATCACTTGTATACAGACACTGCAGAGACTTTTATATGTATTTTGTACAGGAAAAAGCCTTCTCTGTCCTTTCCATTGCAGCAAAGTGGGACTTTGATCGGACGTGCAAGAAATAAAGGTACGACATTTCTTGATCTGAGGAGGAAAAGTGTGGTGATTTTTGTTTGTTTGTTTGTTGGTTGGTTTTTGTTGTTTTTTTTTTTTGTTGTTGTTGTTTGGTTTGGTTTATTGCTTCTTTTCCTCCACTCTTCTTTCATGAAGTTTCTTCCAGAACTCACAGTTATAACATTTTCTCTTTGTCATTAAAAAAAAAATCATTATCCTTTCTTTGATGAGCCTAATTAAAGCAAGGAAATAATAAGGGAAGTAGATATCTTTCTGCTCTTCCAGCTGGTTTGTAATATCAAATATAAATTTGCTTGCACAAAAAGAACATTTCATGTGAGTTCATCTTTTTTTTTTTTTTTTTTCTTTTCCACAAACCACAATGTGCAGATAGCAAATATTTTATTTTTTGTTTTGTTTTGTTTGTTTGGTTGTTTTGTGTGTGTGCATCCTTGATATAGGAGATAAAATTATAGCAAAACAGAATGCATGACTAATTTGCATTATCCAAAGTCCTTTCTTTCCAATGAGTTACCACAAAGTCCATGCCACCCACAGCAAGCAAACAAAAAAAAAAAAATCTTTTGACACATTTTCAGCTTAAGATAGGTGCACTCAGGCTTACATTTTAGGATGGCTGAATTGCCAGCTTCTCTCAATTAACTATATACAGAATGAAAGGTGACTGTTCCTGAAAGGTGAGATTCTTTGTTGGCTGCCCTGAGTTTGATATGTTTTTGTCAGCTCCCTGATATAAACTACTCAGGAAAAAATAAATAAATAAATTACTTTGTTTAGTGACATTTGTCACCGTGTTTAGTGACATTTGTCACTGTGTTTGGTGACATTGGGTGTTTGGTGGGTCAGGTATGATCAGGAGTGACCTCAGAAGGATTGTTTCCAGTATCATAATCTGGTCCTTACTTTTGTGCCAGAGCACAAATCTTCATTTTGAAATTCAAAGCATTAATGGGTAGTGGTACCTTTCCTGCACAGATCTTTTTGGACTAATAAAAAGTTAGGTCTGTGTATACTCATATACCCTAATGGATCTTGACACTTAAAAATAAAGAAATAGAGCAATATATTTTCCAGTGGCCTGTAGTTGAGATAAACTCACAATCATGTAACAAAATTTATATAAAAAAAAGCAACAATAACAAAAAAAAAAAAAAAAACAGTTATAATTAACACTTACTTTAAATGTAACCAGCATGACATTTTCACTTAAATAAATCTCATGAGACAGAATGTGTTATATTGAATTAACACCTTTACAGGCTATGTGCTTTTTAAAGCAAGTACATAAATTAACAATATTCCAAAGAACCAAATCCTGCCTCTCTTGAATGCATCTGAAACATTATTTTAAAAATTTACCATCGTGCTGGTGGTTTTATTTTATTTGTAGGTGTTGTTGTTGTTCTTGTTGTTTTTCAGACTGAGATGGAGGGGAATTTCAGATATCCTGTCAATGAAAGGAGTAGCCTTTGGTCATTCCAGTGGTTCATCCAACTTCTGTGGCTACCTTGGTATGTTTTTACTTGTTTCCTGATGTCCATTTCTTCTGTTGTAAGCATCCTCCAAGGATCAGGTTTGGTTACTACCAGGCTACAAGGCCACGGGTGGCTTGTAAATTTGTCATGAAGAAGATGAGAATAACACCAGTTCATCTGATTGCCATATCTATGATCTGTAGATCCTGGGATTGTGTATTCTAGTATCTGGGCATATGCAGGTTGATATGACAGACAGACTCATGAGACAGGGGAGGACTGGCTTAAAAAACAGATAAAACAGTTGTGGTTTCTATGGAAACACATCTCTCTCTTGGTCCTTCTGCATACCAGCACAAAGTTTCTTTCTGAGGCCTTTTATAGATCTAATCTCCTTTTCCTACTAGCGTAAACCACAATGATTTCATTCACAGTGTGTAATTTTGCTGACACCAGTAGGTGTTTTCTACAGTCCATCTTCTATAGGTTTTGTTAATCCATGCTACTTGCAACCTGAATGATGTTGATTTTTAGGAAGTGTAGGTACATTTCAAGAAATGTAACAAACCACAGAAAAAACATATGAAGCAAGGGTATGTCGAGTGAAATGGGCTGTTTCTGGTAGTCTATGGATTATTCTTCTGTTTTGTTTGCCAAACATTTGTAGTTTTATGGGTTAAATATGCCATAAATAAATAAATAAATAAATTGATCATTGTTTTGTTACTTTATTCATTACCAAAGAAACTGAAACCAGCACTTTGCTATGAGATTTCTCTTATACGCACTTAGCTATTCTCTGTCATCTTTTCTACTTTTGATGTTAATAACAAGCAGCCAGAACCAGAAGATAATGAAGAATTAAATGATTAGAGATATGGAAAGTTTGCATGTTAAAAGCAAAGTCAAAGTGCAAAGAAACCACAATGACTGAGATAATGAGAGTGAGGTATATAATTTCTCTTCAAGCAGTGAGATAGTAAAATATTCTCATGGCACTTCCACATGGGAGAAGATAGTGCTGCTTACCTCTGGAGGGGCAAAAATAACAGCTAAACTGTACTGAAAACTTCAGAAATAAAGCTAAACTATTTGGGACACAACTCACAATTTTGACACTCTCCTGTGAGTTGAGTGTTTACTAGGAAGAAAAAGAAACTTAAAAGTCCCCAGACAAGTGGTAGACCAGCACAAAACAAAGATCTTGAGTATTATCACCTCCCACTGCTAAAATCTGAGGTGCTAGTGCCCTCTGAATCTTTAGTTGCAGTAAAGTGCATTTGTAAATACGTGAACCACGAGTAAAAGGAAGGAGTTCAGGGAGACTAGTTCAGACATAGGCAACTCAGGTGTTTAAATATTAGTTTCTGTTTTTGTCTTAGAAGCCCTACAGTATTCTATGTGTTTTTTTACTACATTCCCAGAAAAGTATTGGCCTCCTGTGCATTTGGTGTAATAGCTGCCATCCCTGTTCATGTCTCAGATATCTTAGGGCATCAAGGGCCCAAAACAGTTTGGTGACATGAATCCCACTATGGAGCACAGCAAAATGGGCTTTAGTCATTGTGGGAAATGTACTTCCCTGGTACCAGAGGCTCATCTTCTTTGCACATGGGATATTTATACTTCGCTTCTCAGTCAGGAGCCTTCTGCACTTCAGGGGCAGTGTTAGCAAAGGGAGAAGTAACAAAGCTGCACCTCAGCATCTGAAGACAAGAAGTGTGAAGGTCCTTGCCTGTGTATCAGGCATCAGAGAGTAAAATACCTAACACACACTCTGTGCCCCTTTTTGAGTACTTTTCAACAGCGCTACAAACTAGTAAAAGGCCAATAAAATGCAAACAACAACAACAACAAACTGATAGTGACATTTAAAATATTTTTATGTAAGTCCCAGGGTGATTACTGAAATAAACCTTTTAAGCATAACTTATTTATTTATTTATTTTATAATCTCTCTGTTACTTTTCCCTTTTTGGCATGCACTAAGCTCAGTAAATGAACAGAGACAGTCCTACAGAGATTGGGTTTTCAGGCTTGTTCATATGTTGGGTCATTACATTGTGGTGGCAATAAATCATGTCCAATCAACCTTACAAATGTGCCTCTCTTTCTTACCACTGTTATCTCTGGGAAAAACAAAGGCAGACAAAAACATCATGGACCATCCTACTCTCCCTGAAGGAAGGACCAAAAAAACAGCATTTGTGTTGTTGAGTCATAAAGCTACCAATGTCAATGATCCATGACCATACCTTCTTCTTCACTGTTTAGCAAAGTATTTAGTATTTTCTGTAGCTAAGGCAATTATGTTTCTCTTCTGTACAAGGGAATACTTTTGAGACTAAGTTCTGGAAACATATGTGGAATAAAACTTTAAAAGACATCTACTTGCTATTACTTGTACTGCTACTTGGCAAATTTCCAGTTCATTAATAAACAAGTCTTTTCAAAAGAAGTATCAAATAATATTTTTTCACTTCCACCATATATAATGGTGTTACTGTGAAAGTTTGCTATATTTCATTAACAGTCATCTGTACCATGCAGACCATGCAATAGCTGTTGTTGTTGTTGTTGTTGTTGTTGACACTGTTGAGTGACATTTTTAATCTCTATTTCAAACCAGAAATGGTATTTGGGGAGTCTTCTGAGTATATAAAGGATTGCTGTTACAAGGGTTAGAGAAAATGGACTTAATCAGCAGAAATTATTTGCAGATGTTTGTCAGTCTATAAAATAATGCAAATTTTATTGCAGTCATCAATTAAACTTCAGAAGTACAAAGCTGGCCTGTCAGTAACATCCAAAATCTGACTCTTCTATTGAACATTTCACCAACATTTAAGAGATTTCGTTAACCTTCTGTGTTTCCTTCATTTAGTAAGTTGTACTTTTGCTACAGTACTAATAAACATATATTTTGAAGTCGCCTTGACTAAACAGGATGATTGCCAGTCTCATTTAAGAATTGCCAAATACTTAAAAAATACGTCACTGGAGGGTATCAAGCTGTATTGTATCCATTTGCTTTCACAGAATCACAAAATTTCTAGGTTGGAAGAGACCTCAAGATCATCGAGTCCAACCTCTGACCTAACGCTAACAGTCCCCACTAAACCATATCCCTAAGCTCTACATCGAAACGTCTTTTAAAGACCTCCAGGGATGGTGATGCCACCATTTCCCTGGGCAGCCCATTCCAATGTCTAACAAACCTTTCAGTAAAGAATTTCCTCCTAACATCCAACCTAAAATTCCCTCGGTGCAACTTTAGCCCATTCCCCCTCATCTCACCAGGCACATGGGTGTGGTGGTTTTACTATGTTGGGCAGCTAAACCCCACAACCACTCTCTCACTCCCCCTCCTTTAGATGAGGAGGGGGAGAAGTAAAGCAAAGAACAACTCATGGGTTGAGATAAGGATAATTTAATTAAAGGGAAATAATTATAATAATTAAATAAAGACTACCATGAACTAAACAATTTAACTAAGGGGAAATAAAAAGGGAAAGGGGAAAAGGGAGGGGAAAAGGAAAAATAAAAAGAAGGGAGGAAAACCAACAAACAAAATAAATGAAGGCTATATGGAAGTGCAGAGGAAAGAAATTACTCTCTACTTCCCACAAATGAGCGATGATTGACCACGTCCTTGAAGCAAGGCCTCAAAGCACGCAGCCGGTGTTCGAGAGAAGTACCAATGTTTCCCAACGAGAGCCCACCCCTCCCCTCTTCTTCCTGTTTCCACCTTTTATTGCTGAGTGTGAGGTCACATGGTATGGAATATCCCTTTGATTGGTTTAGGTCAGCTGCCCTAGTGATGTTTCTCTCCTTACTTTTTGCCCACCCCCTAGGAGGTTTAGAGAAAGGCGCAATGCTGTGCCACTGCTGCTCAGCAGTAGACACAACGCTGGTGTGATAACACTGCTGTTCCAGCTACAAGTACAGAGTACGGCACTGTATGGGCTGCTGCCGGGAAAATTAACATTCCAGCCAGACCCAGTACAATGGGAGAACAGACTAACCCCCACCTTGCTACAGCCTCCTTTAAGGTACCTATAGAGAGCAATAAGGTCACCCCTGAGCCTCCTTTTCTCCAGGCTGAACAAGCCCAGCTCCCTCAGCTGCTCCTTGTAGGACTTGTTCTACCTGGCAAACAATTACAAACCAGAAAAAAATATAAATAAATAAAAACATCACTAACCTTCTAGAAGAAAACAAACAAAATCCCACCAAGATATGACCTCAGAAAATCCAGAGGCTCAGCACTTTATATTACCATCCAAGTGCGGTGATGTGAATTCCTAGTATACACTAGCAATTCACTGACTTACATCCACACACTTGCAGAGGAAACTCGATGAATGCTAACAATAGGATACATTAAGGCTTATCACTGGTTGAATGTCATTTCTCAATTAACATTGACTGGACCATCAAATCTCTTTTTCTATGGCCACAGAAAACATAAACAGAGCATGGTTACTGTGGTATTTTCTTGACACTGAAAGGAGAATATTTTACTATTTCTTATGCTGAAATGACTTTCTTCTTTTGGCTGATATAAGCAGATATTTGAGATCTGATTCAAAGACAGATGCAATCAGTAGGTGTTCTTGTTCAGAAATCCTAGTCAGGGCACTAATTAAGCTATGTGCTTTGAAAAAATTTTTGTCTGTTCTCCAGCATCCACTGAAATTGCCATTAACAGCTCTGCTAACCACAGGATGGAGACTGTGTGTGTCAAATGACTTTCAAACAACTTATATTTAGGAGAATGATTCTTACTTTTGTTATTACTTTTTAATCATATAAGTACTACTATATATATATATATGTATGATTTGAAAAGGATATTTTTACACCTTACTCAGAGGTCTTTAATCGCCTTAATCCATCATATGAGATTAGAAGGATCTAAGCAGCTTCTGAAAATCCAGCTGACTTCTGATTTTCCACCTTTTGGTGTCCTTAGAAGGCCATATTTTATTGACCTTTAGTGGAAATAAATAAATAAATAAAAGTGTTTGACAAAGCTGTTCAGGGGTCTCATTCACCTTTATATCATCAAATGAAATGAATACAGATATGACTTTTGGATCCAATCTGGATCCAAGATTCTTAGTTTTATTTCATTGGTTGGTTGGTTGATTGTTTGTCATTAATGGAAAGATTCACATAGAAATATTATTGAAAAAGGTGTAATGTGTAGAGTTAACACTTGAACAGTCAATTTCTCTCACCATTCTTAAAGGCTCCAAAGTTCATCAGTGCTTGTCTCTTTTTTGGGGGCATGAAATGGGCTCATAATCCTTTTTTTTTTTTTTTTTTTTCTTTCATACAGTGGATATTCCTTCAGGGGAAAAACAGATTTTGTTGAAAGAAGGAAATAACTAGGGTGCAGAGGGATGTTTATTGAAAATGTACAAGAGATATTTCGATATGAGATTCTGGAGCAGATACACATTTGCAAGGCGGTAATTACTTACATTTCTGTGCAAAACAAACATGGAAGAGACATAATGACTTCGAGGGTTTTTCTGTGGCAGTTCCTAAAAATAATACAGGAGTCATAAACACAACCTACAAACACCCTTCTTCATCTGTCTGACAATTTGCAAATTCCCAAGGGATTTCTGATGATGTTATGCTCCAAGCTGCTGATCATCATCCTGTTATGAATCATATCAGCTCATTAAAAGGGTCCATAATCCAATGGGGGGCAACAAAAATGTATGATACGAACATTAATTTTGACAGAAATACAGAGTTTACATCTAGGTTGTTAGGATGATGTCAACAAAAGTTCCTTCCATCTGAAAAAGGGAACAAGAAGGTGGAAGTTTGTCTGATTTTCATTTTTATTTTTTTTTTCAGGAATAGCACATTTTCTAGAAAATGTGGTTTTAGAATCACAGAGAGTAAACAGGAATTCAAATCAGTAGTTCTGAGAATTCTGACCAAAATAAATCATACTTGTCTTAAAAAACATTTTGTTTGTAACAGTTTGACGTTTCATTTTGAAAAATTATATATTTTTAAAATGTAGATTGGACTAATATTTTAAAGTATATATATAAAAAAAAAAAAAAAAAAAAAAAAAAAAACAGCTTAAAAATGAAACAAATCTTCTGAGTTTACCCACAACTACTTGTTTGGTTAGATTTTTTATTTAAAAAATGAAAAGTAAAAATATTTCCTTTTGAAGCACGGAGAATTTCTCAGCTTCTTCAGTTCACCTGGCAAATCAATCTCTTATTCCTGAACATCACGTGGTATACTGGGAAATGTTACATGCTTCCTCCTTGATTATCAATTTTCAGGAAGGTGATATAAATCTGAGCTAAATCAGATAAAGGCAAGTCTAGTGCTTTTAGCACTTATTCCTGATTTAGAATAGTTTATAAGCAAGAATGTACAATTGAACAGTCACATTTATTTTAGTTCAGTTTGGTTTGGTTTAATGCTATTCATTTAGATAAGACTCACAGTTGCTACCATGGATATAAGTGGGAAAAAAATTGTAAGTCACAAGAGGTGAATGTATAACCCTGAATCTTGAAGTTTCTGACCATAAATTGTGAATGATGCTTATAATTTATAGAACTGAATGGAATTTAGGTGCCATTCAGCTATTGTTTCCTATCTCATGGTGTAACAGAATACTATTTTTCTCTCCTCAGAGCAGAGAGAGGAACTGATAATATGTCAGTGATTAATGAAAAGGTCTTGATAATGAATAATTTACTGTACTTGGAAATGTTTATGAAAATTAAGTCTCACCAAGGATATAACTCTGCAGCAGCTCGAGTGATTCAGAAAATATATTGTTGTAAATAGTTTCAGAATCTGGCTCAGGGCAATGAGAACTTTCTTTCCGGATGACAGTTTGTTTTAACATAGCTAAAGGCTGTCATTCATGTTTGTACTGAATATAAGTTAGCTAAACAGCAACCGGCACTGACATGATGACAGAGAGACGACCAAGACAACACCTCCATCAATGAGAAGGTAAATCATGCTTAAGAACTCACAAATCCACAGCAAAGATACCCAAAAATACCTAGTTATTTTGAAGGCCTTGTTTACCAAGCACTCTACTTGCAGGAAAAATAGTTACAGGAAAAGTCAAGCTGCACTTAACTTTTCAGGAAAATAGACACTCGAAAATCAGACCTGTTCAAGATGTGTTAAACTGGAACTCTATTAGGTACTGAAAATTGCCATATGCTTTTGTAAGCCCTAAACTTGGACAGACATGGGTCAAATGGAAAGTATCCCCATCTGCCTACTAGGCAGATATAGGGCAGATGTCCTGGCACAGTTAGCTGTTGCTTTGTGCCTGCTTATAAATAGGAGACTGCAGGCTTCCGGTGACCACAGAGGCATAGAGATGGCAAGGACAAAGCGAGAAGAAGCACAGCTGTTGCCTGGCCCTGCAGGTAGGTGCTGTCCAGCAGGCTCTAAAGTCTAGGAGACAGTTCAGAGCTCAGCATTGCACTGTGGGAGTTGAAGCAGGCAATTCTCCACTGTTTACGACAGTCTCAGTCTGTATATACACACTTCATGAAACCACAACACATCAACAAGCATGAATAATTCTATTTCATAATGCAACCCCAGGTGAGTTATGGTGGGTGGGATAGCATTCAGCAAGGAACCCCTGCTCCTGCTCTGTGAAGCAGACTAAATGCCAGAGCTGCTCCACTAACAGACCTTTATAAGAATCAGCTGGCCTATTCATAGACATCCCTCTCCTTTCTTTTGCTTGTAACTCAAGTTTGAACAACTCGCTGTAAGCTCCACAGGCATCTGATCCCTTCCGGCTACATGGAGCTCATGTTGTAAATCTGATTGTGGACAACCTGCTGTGTTCCTTTTCACCAGCTTCTGCATTGCAGTGCATTATTGTTTTCTTCTTTTATTTTTTATTTTTCTCTCCTGAAACAACACTTCTCACCTCTTTCACCTTTAGTCTTTGCCAATGATTCTCAATGAGGTATGTGGGATTTTTTTTCCCTAAAATTCCTTCCTTTGCATGACTGCGTTAAAAGCTGGGGGTGCAGGAGGTGAACGAAAGTCACTGTGCAACACTGGAAGCTCTAAGAATTTTCTGATGTTGTGCATCTGTACTTGTCATTTAAAGTATGGAGTGTAAGAACAATTGCTTAAAGGTATAGCTTGGCATCTCACTATAAGGTAGAAGTTCTCCAATTCATGTTCTTAATCCACATGCACCAACATTCACTGACAGCAATTTATACTATCTTTCCTGTTTCTATAAAACACACTGCTCTACTATAATTACTACTCCTGCCAAAAACAAACAAACAAAAACAAACAAACAAATAAAAAACACCTTCAGCCAGATTTATTAATGTATATGAAGTATCATAAATACTCTCAAATTAATTGCATTTCCTTACCATTTCTGGATCATACCTATTCAGAAATGCTTTACCTTCATTATTTTAAATTGTGTTTCCTTCCAGTCATAAAATCTTTGCACTAGAAACTCTCAGATCTGCTTCATTTTCTCTTTGTAGGAATTGAAATTCAAAGCATGACTTTAGAGAGTTCTGAAAATTGTTTCCTGGCTTCATCTTTAAATCAGCTTTCTATTTTTTTGAATTTTCTGGGGCAACACCTAAAATAACATGTCTATTGAAAGCATATAAATCAAATAGGTGTTACTTCCATGATCTTTGTCTTGGAAAAGAAGGTTTTGCTTTTTAACACAGAAGTGTCCAATCTGTTGCAGCTATTATAGTTGCAAGAAGCAAGAGGAAAAAGCTTCCCTATCATGTAAGTAAGAGACAGCCTTATCTTATCTTCCGTCTCACACAGCAATAACACTGTTGTCTAGTCACTGAGCAGGTCTTCAGTCAAGAAAGAGCAGATGTTAGGTCTGAAATTAAGAGAACTGTTTCATCCCAGATGAATATGTGGCATCTGCTCCAAGTAGAAAAGCCTGAGAGATCAGTAAAAACAACATTAAAAAAGGAAAACATCTCCATCATTCTCCCCACCCCCCCTTTCTCTCTCACACATTGGCTGACTCAATCTCTGAACAATCTCAAAAAAATGACTGCAAGCTTTAACAAAGTTGAATGTAATGTGAATGCTGGACTAGCTACAATGAAAATTCTTCAGGTTAGTGGCTACAAATTCTGCCTAAGGTGCCTGGTGGGATCCATGACAGCACTTGGGAACATCAGCTACCCATGTAGTTCCAGGTTGACCTGGGTTTCTCAGGAGAACATTAAAAGAGAAGATAAATCAAGCCTAGAACAGATGAGATGCCCTGGCAGGAGATGCTAAACTACTGTAGAAACCCTGGGCTCTAATTATTGCTGCAAACGTAACTAGTGTTTTTCTTTTGCTTATTTGTTTGCTTATTTTTTCTTCCAATAGCTCTTTGATGTAAAATATCCACAAGTTCTGCTGATCAGGGATAAGACCCTAGTCCTTTCCCAGTTTGGTAGCCTAATAATTAGGAGCTTAAGCTAAAGATACAATGCTTGTGTCCTCAGAAATCACCAGAGCCCTTTGTTCCCAACACTTACCTGATCTCTGGCAAAGATAAATTTGGATCTTGCAGAGTGATGAAGAACCCCTATGCTAACATAAGTGTTGCACTTTTTTGGCTGTTGCATTGTGCCTATGAATTTCACGTAAAAGGAGGGTAAGTCAACTATCACTCTTTGGGGCTAGCAAAGAGAATTGTTGTGTGCATGTATGTGCACACACACACATACACAAAGAACCTAAAGAACCTGAAAATCACTGATATAGCAGATCATGTATACATGTAAATAAGGATACACAAAATCAGACCTGTACAGCATGTAAATAAAGCAAGAGGTATTGGAGAATACAAGCCCTTTTGACTTAGTATGTGAAATGCTCTTTTCCAGTCAACTTAATTAGAGAGGTTTATGAACAAAAAAAAAAAAAAAAAGGTGTCAAAAAGACCATACCTGACACTGATGGAGCATATCAGCTGTCTTTAGGAAAACTTTACAGCAGTTATAATCACCCATCAAGTTTTTGAAATGCATCAAAACTTTTTTTTCTTCCTTTTCTTTTTTTTTTTTTTCATGTGCTAGAGATATCAACAAGACATCAACTAGAAAATGACTATTTCAGCTTTCGTTCCAGCTAATTAGGAGGAACTGACTGAGGATCTAAATGTAAATGACAATTGGGGAGAAAATAACTGTGAAGATTAACACTCCCTACTCTAAGGAATGGTTGAATATGATCAGCAGAATAAGGCTAGGAAGGGACTTGTTCAATTGGTAGGGATAGGTAGGATCTCTTGGGAACATAGTCCAGTTCAAACCACACAGGTGATCTGTTAGAGCTTACATAAGGAGAAGTACATAAGGAGAATAATAATAATATAATGCATAGACTGGGTACGAAGCAAGGCATAGTGTGAGGTTATGGATGAATGAAGAATTCTCAAATAGTCTGTAAATGGTAGTATTAAAAATGTACAAAATATAGGAATATGACTAGATGACTAGAAATTAAATACATACTGTTACAAAAAAAAAAAAAAAAAAAAAAAAAAAAGACTAAGACAAAAATAAAAGTAAGTATAAGTAGTTTTGAAGAAAGATTAAAAAATATATTAATAATTACAAATAGAATTTCGTTACCAAAGAGGAAAAGAGGAAAGGAATACCTGGCAAATAGCTAGAGACACACATAGAAGGCTAAAGTAGTATTTGCCTCCTCTGTAGTCCTTATCACAAAGGTTACACACAACTTCAAAATCAGAATGAGGTATAACAGAGACAGAGGGATGCAGTGAAGAAATAGAGAAAAATATTTTCATGAATATTCAAGGAAGACAGTGTAACCAACTCAGCTGTCCTTCTGAAATTCACTCTGCAGTACTTAAGGGAGTAACTGGGTAGTCACCAAAACATTTGCTGGTATCTTTGGTACCACAGGAAAGATGGGTGATAGTAGGAACTGGAGAAAGGTGAATGTCTGATCCATCTTTAAAAAGATAGAAGGAGCTCACAGAGAATTTCAGGAAAAGCAGTCTCATTTGGGGTATTGGAATGAAACTCTAACACATCACTATAATAATAATGCGGTAAGAACCAGACAGACTGGAGTTTTCAGAACAAATCAAATCAAGCCATTATTTTTTGTTTGCTTGTTTGTTTTGTGTCAGGAAGGTTAAGGAAGTGAAGACAGTCTAGATAATTTGCATTGCAGATAACTTTTTAACTTATTTTTTAAAGGATTTGACACTGTCTCCTCTTGTATTCTTATGAACAAGCCATGTAAAAAAAAGTACAGATAAAATCATTATAGAGTGGATGCAGAAACTGTTAGTTAAAAACACTTGTAGAGCACTTTACTGGGAATTTACAGCAAAATGAAAGACGGTATTTTACTGAATTTGGTTCTATGTCTGGAAATTTTATTAATGGGTGCTGGCATCAATCACAGAACAATGAAACATTGGGATGATCCTCCAGTGAAATGACAGTTAATTTGTGCACAATAACCAACATTGCAGAATTTACCTTGAGACACCTTGCATTATTTCTGTACCATCACAGAAATGCAGAAAGGATAAGTATTTTTTATTTGTCTGTGGCGTTAGCAATTGCATTGCATGTAAAAAAGTAAAAGGGGTAAGTATTCTCGTTATTTAGAATCAGTGTCTGTGAGGTCTCAACTGGAAAAAACTCAGTGCAGAAAAATATAGGAAACACAATATTTGAGGAAAGGTTAAGGAAGAGGAAAATGGAGGGAGACACAGAACTGCAGAGATGGCTGGGCCTTCTGATGGGAATCTACCTTCCTTGCTACACCTAAGCAGACTATATCTATTTCATTGTTTTCTGAAGATTTAAATTTATACCACTGCTTTCCCAAGACATTTATTCCAGCTCTCTATTATTTTTAACATTGTGTTTTCTCAGCCTCTTTATCTTCAGACTAAACTTGATTTTTCTCTTTTTTCCTCTGGGCTTTTTGTATATCTCTGATCATTCCTTCTAGTCTTTGAATTCTCTTCAACTGCCCTATATCTTTTCCTAAGTGCATTGCCCAGCCCTGATTATATTCTTTAATATAACTCTTTTAAAGGAAGTGCCAGTTCCCTTTAACAGTTTTTGTGTATATTGACCTTCCATGAGCCCTAATCTGACAATTCTCTGAATGTATTGAAGTCTGTTCTACTGTACTCTATTGTGAAAGTAACCATAATTCAGCTCATGATGATTTGTATAGAGTTATAGAATCATGCAATCAAAGAATATCCTGAGTTGGCTTCACAAGAATCATTGAGTCCAACTCCTGGGTCCACACAGGACCACCCCAAAATCAGACCATTTGTCTGAGAGCATTGCTCAAATATTTCTTGAACTCCAGCAGGCTTGGTGCCATGACCACTGCTCTGGGGAGCCTGTATGAGCCCAGCCACGTCTCAGTGAAGAACCTTTTCCTGATATCCAACTTGAACTTCCCCTGTCCCAGCTTCATGCTGATCTCTTAGATCCTAGTGCTGGTCAACAGCAATGTCTTCTGTTTTTAGACAATCTACTTACTCTTTGAGATGTCATGACATGGAACCACTAATTATGTCTATATTTACAGCACCTTGGAATGGTCTCCAGGAACTTGAAGTAGCTCTGTATTGATACATCTCAACGGTGTTAATCTTTCAAATAGATCTAGGTGACTGCCAATAAATATTTATCTAACCTATTTTTTAATATGTATTGCTAAAAAAGTGATCCAAATATTTGTCCTTCTGTATTGAGTACATGGACTAATTTATCATTGTCCTTCTCATACTAGAAGATAGCTCAGACTTCCAAATCTTCAAGCTGCAGACGATTACCTACTAACTACTTCTAATAAAGAAGGAATAATGACTGAAGACTGGAAAGATAAAAAGGATCAGTAAAATGACAGCTTTCAAAATCCTTAGGCTATAAAGAAGGAAGAATAAATAGATTACTGTGATTACCTTCAGCTAGAGTCTATCATTCCAGCTCTGCTGAAGCTATACCAATTTGCCTCTGCAACATGGTCTTTCATGACTGACATCTTTAGTTCCTTTGTTCTTTTCATAGTTTGATACTTCGTCCTTCTCCATATTATTATGTACTAACATTTAATCATATATAATATAGGTCTACAAGTATATAGACACAAGGTTTATATATATAATATTTAGTAATGTATTGATGCACAATAATATTTTATTTACATAAATTGTTTATAGAATATCGACATTGACTTCAGCAGCATTAATCTAATTTTACTGCAGTGTTCCAAAGTGCATTGCTGAACCCACACTTTCATAGGAATTAATCCTATGAATCACCAGAAAGACAACCATCAATAGGACCCTCAGATGCTAAATGCATAGGTTGTAACTACATGAAAATAGCTTGTTTTGCTATTACTTAGCTAGGGATCCTTTGGGGAACAATGAAAGGGAGAAATTTAGTCTTATTTGCTAAGAGTTGTGAAGTATTTAAGAGTCTGTTCACACAATTAGGGCTCAACACGTGGGGTTTTCATTGTACATCTATTTTCCTATCGAGCCTTTTGCTTTTCAGAGCAAACATTTAAATCATCTTTTTGATTACATGGAATACTGTGTGCCCTAAATTGAATGTTAATGTTGTTTTCAGTACTTATGAGGAAGAAATGGTTCCAGACACCTGTCTCGTTTTCTCCAGACACACCTGGGAAATGGTAAGATTTGTGGAATTGTACTCAGAAGGTGATAAAGAAACCTTCAGTTAAAAGGTGTTTTAACTGAATCTTCACAAACTAAATTAAGTGGTTGTTGTCAAATCAGGTAAGTTTTTTGTTTTGTTTCTGTTTTTGTTTTGTAGTTTTGTTGTTGTTGCTGTTTGTTTGTTTTTGGTTTGGTTTGCTTTTAAAGGATTGAACCAGAATGTCACATAATTTTTGTTTTTGTTGCTTCTGAGAAGGTGAACATCAATATTAAAAGACAAAATGAGACCACCCTGCATGACTGAGAACTGCTATGTGTAAATCAAACACAGGCATTGACCTGCTAGAGAATTATATGCAAAATTGTTTTACGGCTTGTGGTATCTATATTACTTCACCAGGTTGTCTTCATAGTCATATACCATGGTTCTTTTGTGAGAACCTGGGAATGATAAAGCACTTCATCTCTGATGAATTGTGGAGGCTCTCCAGAGCACCAGTGACATCCTGTGTTCAAGCACAGATGGTGGTTTTGTGTGTATAAAGCAGGTTGTAGCAGGCTTTTGGGGAGAGCATAGCTTAACGGGGTTATAGGAATAGTTCAAGTGCTATCCTGAATAAAATTCAACAAATAATATGACAAAGGAAAGTATCAGGGTGAAGATGATGCTTCTTGTTCACTGAATAGCTTTGAGTAGATTGTGATCTTGAATGCATCTGTTGCCTGAAATATGAGCTATTTATGCAGAAATTATAAATATTTGCATTTATAAATTCAGGCTGTGATTTCCACTAATGAAACAAATGGCTACCTTAGAGCTATCTCAGTTGGAATCACAGATACATGAAACAAAAAAAAAATAGAGATTCAGGTGCTTTTATATATTTCAGTTAATGTTAGTAGCATTCTCAGTAAACAGAGGAGAGCTACTTATTTCAAAATGCACCTGACTTTTAACTCTTCTCTCTCTCCCCTTCTTTCTCTATGAACAGAAGACAGCTGTGTTGCTAGTGAGTGGAAATTTATTTCTGGATTTCTCAACTACTGATATTTTATTTATGTTATATATATATATATATTTATATTACATTTTGTTTCAATTCAGTAGTTTTAAAACAAGCTGTTCATGGTAGACTGCTTAGAGATAAAGACACCAAACTATTCCAAATCAATCTATATGATGAAAAAACAAATACCATCAGTACTTACTGCTTTTTTTGCTAACATTGCACATCTCATCACTGTCATAATTGATTTGAAGTGATCCAATACAGCATAATAGAAAATGAATATTTCAAAAGAGGGGAAGGAGGAGGGAGAAAGGGGGTGGTAGTGTCAAGAATATAATCAAAAGTTGGATGCAAATGTATAACAGACATGATCTTTACAGTAAGCACTAGCAATTAATATAGTCCTTTAAAGTGTTATAGCAGATATTACCAGTCACATTAGGCAGTATTAGTTTGGATAAGAAAAAAGTTTATTTGACTTGATAGAAAAGCAAAAGAAAAAATGTTGTTCGGTTCTGCTAAACTAAAAGATGCCACAAACATAAATGACAACAATTCCTGAAAGATTGATAAAGTAAACAAAAATCTATAACAGCAATAGTCTCAAAGCAAGAAAGATTAGAAAGGGGTTTGTGCTAAGAAATCTCAGTGCAGCAGCCTATGGAATACATGATGTGCAGTGATGGGCCATGATTAGGCAGGCAGATTGTTGGGCTAAAAGGATAACTTTGCAAAAATGCAAAAAAAAATACAAAAGTTTGAGATCCATTCAGAGACCAGATTGCTGTCCAGATGGCAAGTGTCCAAAGGCAACCATAGGAGAGGTTGCAAGGTGTCCTGTACAGCCTCAGGAATCTGGAGCCTAAAGAGCTTAGGTTCATTTAGGAAATAAAGAAAAATGTAAAAGATTTTCTCTTCATGCAGCAATACTGATGCTGCACTTTAATTTCAGCCTGCAGTAGTGTGTAAGCCTGTCCATCAAAGATAAAGGGTTTCAGAGATGATGCAAGAAAACACACAGCTAGGAGGAATGAGGAATGGGCAGAGATGGTTTTCTGAGCTAACGGGCTGAGCTTAATTAAAAACCCAGAGAACAGTTAGCGTTGCATAGTCACAGAAATAGATGCTGTCGTAAACCAATGCTTGCAGTCAAATGCAATTGGTAGGAACGTATTTTTTGTGAAAGGCACTATTTTGAGCCACAAGAGAGGTTTAGAATCCATGTGGAAATGAAGTAATAAGATGGAGGTGCAAAATGTTCCTCATGGTTTTCCTGCAAGATTGCCTTTACTTTCTCATAAAAAAGAATAGCATGCTAAATAAATAAATATAAATAAATAAATAAATAAATAAAATTACAGCAGTTGATTCCATTTATCATCATCCCTCTTCTCATTAAGAAATTATTAGTTTTTGCTGTTGTTAAGTCTGGGAAAAAAATGGTTACGTTAAATACATTATGAAAGCTTAATTTGCCTGCAGTCTCTGAAATCCCCATTCACTCATTCACTCTTTGTCCAGAATTCTATTCTCTAACCAACAAAGCACACATTTGTTTGTTGTTGTTGTTGTTTGGGTTTTTTTTGAAGAACTCTCTGTCCTGCAGGTATTGCCATGTCACAAAGCCCCACTTCTGCGGCAGCAGCACAGCAAAGCAGGGAACACGCAGAACTCTGGAATGGCACCAGTGTTCTGGTACCTCTGTAGGAAGTGAGCAAATGGAGTTACTTGTTTTTGGGATGGCTGTGCTGGATGTCTATGCCCAGGTGCTGGCCAGGGGCTATAGGGCCTCTGTGGTGGCTCCAATGGCCCCATGGCAGGGCCCAGCTGAGCCCAGCACCAAGCTGGCAGCGCCTCAGTGAAAACAAATTTCTGAAAGGGCAGAGCGGGCACAGGCCAGGGAGGAGGCCCAGGGCGAGGGAGAAGCAGCAGAGGGCCCAGGCCCCAGGAGGAGGAGGGCAGGAGGGGCTCCAGGCCCACAGGCAGCAGGGATTCCCCGGCAGCCTTGCAGAGCCCCCGCTGGAGCAGATCTCCACCCTGCAGCCCGGGGAGGGCCCATGCCACAGCAGGGGGACATTTCCTGAGGGAGCTGCCCCCCCTCAGGAAGTGGGGAGCCCCCGCGGGAGCAGGGTGCTCCTGAAGGGCTGCAACCTGGGGCAGGGCCCCCTCTGGAGCAGGAGGAAGGGATGGCTGAGAGAGTCTGGGGGACTGAGTGCAGCCCCATCCCATCCCATCCCATCCCATCCCATCCCATCCCATCCCATCCCATCCCATCCCATCCCATCCCATCCCATCCCATCCCATCCCCTGTGCCACCTGTGGAGAGAAGAGTCTGATATGAAAGGGTGAGCAAGAGAGGAGTATTTTAGGAGTTTTCTTTTTTTTTTTTTTTTTTTTTTTTCTCCCTTATCACTCAGGTCTCTTTTTAACTGTCAATAAATTAATTTTCTCTAGTTGAAGTCTGGTTTACCAGTGACAGTAATTGACATCATCTCCCTGTCTTTATCATGACATACATACTTTTTTTTTCTTATTACTTTCTCCCCTGTCCTGTCGAGGAGGGAGAAAGAGTGAGCATCTGGGTGGGTCTCTGGCAGATGGCTGAGGTCATCCCACCACAACACTTAATGAATGCTTAAATCTAGGAAATAATAAGTGCCACATCACATGCAGATATGCTGCTAGCACCTGTCAATTCAGTAGTTATCCTGTTAACATTAATCATTTTAAACCCCTAAGGTTTTATTATTTTCAATGCTATCACCACCCATTTTTTCCTCCTATTTGTTTTATTTTTACTTTTTGCAACAGTTGGCAAACCACAGTTTTGTTAGCTGAGATTTAAAGTTAGTTGTAGCACTGAAGAAGCCTACCCAAAATGACACTGAAGGAAAGCAAATGCATTCAGATATTTCTCTGTTGATTTCCCTCCTGATTTTATTCCCTTTCAGATATGGAAGCCAACTTTGAAGCATAGCATTTCTGTGAGGTAGGTTGTTGACTAATGTATTTCACAGGAGGGGAAAAAAAAAAAAAAAAAAAAAGACAGTCACTCCAGGGAATGTTTTCAATGAATTGCCTGAACAGTTTTCATGAAACTGGTTAAGGCCAGACAGGGGAAAAAAAAAAAAAAAGCAGAACAATCTCCCCTCCTTACCTTCCCCTCCCCTCTTCCCCCCCCAAAACCAAAAAAAAAAAAAAAAAAAAAAAAGAGAGGGAAAGGAGAACTGAATGTATATGATAGCCACAAGTGTGTGCATGGGTTGAGGCTGTGGTTAACATCAGTTTTTTACTGATTAGAGCTAGATTCCTTCTATTTCACCCATTTGAACATCCATTCAAGATCATAGCAAGGAGATTTTTAAATCCTGGGCTAATCTCTCAAAGGAAGTTAAAATAGCACCACTGGCATGATAAAAATAAAAATAATAAAAATAAAAATAAATAAAAATAAAATGTGGAATTTTTAAAAGTTTCCTTTATTAGTAAAATGGCTGGATAACATGATTCAGTAGCTATTTATCCTGTCTAATGTTTAATATTAATATTGTTATTTATGTTTTCTTTTTTTTCTTTTTTCTTTTTCCTATGTTTATTATTACATTTGCAGTTTAGGTAAAAAATACGGCAGCCATTCATCTACTCCATTGTATTAAAAAGGGATTCATCTCATCTTACTGAACATGTGTTCCTTGCTGTTATCTTTGTCTCTCATAGCTTTCTAGACTCCTCTTCCAGTAAATACAAAGTGAAGAGACAGAATTAATGGCCTTTCAGGGTTTAGATTTAGAGCTTAGTGGAGGACTTATTAGTGTTCGGTCAGAGATTGGACTAGGTGATCTTGGATGTCTTCCAACTTAGATGATTCTGTGATTCTATGATTCTGTGTGTTTCATCAAATGAAATAAAAATAATACTTTATGATAATAAAATTGTGTTCTGAATTTCCTTGCTTAACTTAGCAATCTTTTTGTATTGATTATAAGGGGAGGTTTGGGGTGACATGCTTAAATATATTTTGTACTGGGACATTGAATGCCATCTTCTTATGGTTAGCTGTGAGTGTCAATAATATCTTTTACAGTGCTTTTGGATGGGTGAAGAAATGCTTCAAAATTAGTTGTTACTTTCCTGTTTTTGTAGGGTAGTTGCACAGGCAACAATTGGTTTCAGTTCTCCAAACTGTTCTTTACAGAGATAAAATGATTGGATTAAATCAGTTTTTCATAGTGTCAAGGTTCCACAAGTGACCTTGTGTGTCCAGTAAAAGGGTAAAATTTTTCCTTGTGTTAGCCTTCAAAACTGAAAAAGAAATGTCAAATAAAAGCCAAAAAACAGTTTATTGTAGGAATTTTCTTCAAATTATTCTTCTTTCTAAGTTAACCATTCTTAACTATTCTTCCTAATTTTCATCTCACCTTGCTCTCAGTTTTGCTCATAGCATTGCAAAATTCAGACAATAAAAATCTAGTTGGATAACATAACATGGAATATTTCTTTTAAGGATATTCTAAATATTTTATTGTGTTTTCTGGTTGTTTGAGGTAATAACATTTCTCTTTTTTACAACTTAAAGGAGTTGAGTTTTATCTTACGGTCAAGTGACAGAAACCTGTTTTCTTTGTCCTACGAGGTCATCATCATAGAACACTCCTTTGACTAAGTATTCTCTTTTATATTAAAGACATTGTAGAAAAATAATGGGCTTTCTTTTTACCTTCAAAAGGAATCTGGAATGAATTCACTGAAAAGATCTTTCAACTTTTTTTATTAAAAAAAAAAAAAAGAGTATATTCGATACTCTTATTTAAACTGAGATTTTTCTTTAAGATTAAGTCCAAAAAATCTTTAAGGTTTTCTTTAAGGTTAAATGTTTTAATAACTTGTATATGCCTTTTCTATGTTCTCAATTATAGCTGTTTAAATTCACTCTTCTCAGCACTCCAAATTATCTTTTTCAGTTAAAGGACTGAAACCCTTCTCTTAACTTGTCTAAGGTTCTTTTATAGAAGACAAGGTATTACATGAGTAATTACAGCAAGGCTGTATTCTTCAGGTATTCATAATTTATAGCTTAATGGAAGATGCTGTCGTGGTTCCGCTCGAGTGGGCAGCCGAGCTCCACCACAGCCGCTCTCTCACTCCCCCTCCTCAAAGAGGAATGGGGAGAAAATATGTGAAAAGGGCTCAAGGATTGAGATAAGGACGAGAAAATCACGCAATAATTATTGTAACGGGCAAAACAGACTCGGCATAAGGAGATAGTAAGATTTATTGCCTACAACTAACAAGCGAGAGAAGTGAGAAAACAAAGGGAAAAAAAAACCAAAAGCACCTTCCCCCCCATCCACCCTTTTCCACCTCCTCCCCCCGAGCGGCGCAGGGGAACGGGGAATGGGGGTTATGGTCAGTCTACAGCACTTCTTCTCTGCCGCTCCTTCTCGGTCACTCTCGTCCCCTGTGCTGTGGGGTCCCACCCACGGGATGCAGTCCTTGATGAACTGATCCGGCGTGGGCTTCCCACAGGCAGCAGCTCTTCCAGAACTGCTCCAGATATGGGTCCGTACCACGGGGTCCATCCCTCAGGAGAAAACTGCTCCAACCTGGCTCCCCTACGGGCAGCAGCTCCTGCCAGATCACCTGCTCCTGCGTGGTCTCCTCTCCACGGGCTACAGGTCCGGCCCGGAATCTGCTCCGGCAGGGGTCTTCCACAGGCGGCAGCCTCCGTCGGTGCAGGGCCACCTGCTCCACCGTGGTCTCCTCCACGGGCTGCAGCGTGGAACCCTGCTCCACCGTGGTACTCCATGGGCTGCAGGGGGACATCCTGCTTCACCATGGTCCTCACCACAGGCCGCAGGGGACTTCTGCTCCGGCGCCTGGAGCACCTCTCCCCCTCCTTCTACACTGACCTTGGTGCAAGGCTGTTCTCTCACTCCTTTGACTCTCCCGGCTGCTGTGTGGCGCAGCGTTTTTTCCCTGTCTTAAATATGCTCTCACAGAGGCGCAAAACAACATCGCTTATTGGCTCGGATCTGGAAAACAATGGGGCCCTTCCCAAACATGGGGCAGCTTCTAGATCTTTCTCACAGAAACCACCCCTATGGCTCCCTGCTACCAAAACCTTGCCACGTAAACCCACTACATTCCACCCCTCGCCTCTGTTAAAAGCATATTTAAGACTACTCACAACATACTCTTACTTTACAATTATCACAACAACCTTCACGAAATTCACTTAAATCAAAACGAAAAAGAATTCACCACACCAAAATAAACATAACATCATCACAGCACCGACAAGGTGGACATTTTACACACACACCACCCCTCGTCCCTTCACCACACTAACATATCACAGTTACTGCTTTCTTAATTCTTCACAACTTGTACATTCCTAACAATCATCCTGCACATATTTTTGCCCGTTACTTCTACTAACTATCATCTTATCTCAAATTCCTTGAGCCCCACGTTGGGCGCCAAAAAAGACTGTCGTGGTTCCGCTCGAGTGGGCAGCCGAGCTCCACCACAGCCGCTCTCTCACTCCCCCTCCTCAAAGAGGAATGGGGAGAAAATATGTGAAAAGGGCTCAAGGATTGAGATAAGGACGAGAAAATCACGCAATAATTATTGTAACGGGCAAAACAGACTCGGCATAAGGAGATAGTAAGATTTATTGCCTACAACTAACAAGCGAGAGAAGTGAGAAAACAAAGGGAAAAAAAAACCAAAAGCACCTTCCCCCCCATCCACCCTTTTCCACCTCCTCCCCCCGAGCGGCGCAGGGGAACGGGGAATGGGGGTTATGGTCAGTCTACAGCACTTCTTCTCTGCCGCTCCTTCTCGGTCACTCTCGTCCCCTGTGCTGTGGGGTCCCACCCACGGGATGCAGTCCTTGATGAACTGATCCGGCGTGGGCTTCCCACAGGCAGCAGCTCTTCCAGAACTGCTCCAGATATGGGTCCGTACCACGGGGTCCATCCCTCAGGAGAAAACTGCTCCAACCTGGCTCCCCTACGGGCAGCAGCTCCTGCCAGATCACCTGCTCCTGCGTGGTCTCCTCTCCACGGGCTACAGGTCCGGCCCGGAATCTGCTCCGGCAGGGGTCTTCCACAGGCGGCAGCCTCCGTCGGTGCAGGGCCACCTGCTCCACCGTGGTCTCCTCCACGGGCTGCAGCGTGGAACCCTGCTCCACCGTGGTACTCCATGGGCTGCAGGGGGACATCCTGCTTCACCATGGTCCTCACCACAGGCCGCAGGGGACTTCTGCTCCGGCGCCTGGAGCACCTCTCCCCCTCCTTCTACACTGACCTTGGTGCAAGGCTGTTCTCTCACTCCTTTGACTCTCCCGGCTGCTGTGTGGCGCAGCGTTTTTTCCCTGTCTTAAATATGCTCTCACAGAGGCGCAAAACAACATCGCTTATTGGCTCGGATCTGGAAAACAATGGGGCCCTTCCCAAACATGGGGCAGCTTCTAGATCTTTCTCACAGAAACCACCCCTATGGCTCCCTGCTACCAAAACCTTGCCACGTAAACCCACTACAGATGCACAAACGTAGCAGCTTAGTATTCAAGAAGCTTCATTACTGTGGTTTAAGCAATACTCCTGCAATGAGTACCAGTGCTGGATTCTGAACTGTCAGCACATTAAAATACAGGGTCAATAAAAAGTGATGTATTAAAGCAAAATCATGGGTTCACTGCAGGGTTTCACTAAGCAATAAATTTGTCCTCAAATACATAATAAGGGATTTGGACTATCTGCAAGGAAGATGGAATACGAGGAACAGTTGCTGGTGTATGAATGGAAATGTCAAAAATAATCAACAGAAAATATACAACAGAAATGAAGGAGATTTTCTTAAGGCAGAGAACAGTCTCCATGCTGTGGTTGTTCAGTATTGAAGGAAACAAATATTAAACATAGCAAAAAGTAACAAAATATTTTAGAAATGCAGGTCACAAATCCTTTTTTTTTTTTTTTTTTTTTTTTTGCATATTCAAAATCATATTATCTTTGTTAAAACAAGTGTTTTTAAATAGTCTTCAATTCGGAACTGCTGCAGCTCTAAGAGAATGAGTTAAGAGTCTTGTCTGGCTCAGTCACCATGGAAACAATTATTTACTTCCATCTGGATAATCTGTATCATTATGAACTTGAAGCTAGTTAAATAAATAAATAAATAAATAAGTGAACTGTGATTTCTGTAATAAAGAAAAGAAAAAAGAAGAAAAAAAAAAAAAGAGGAAGGAAATTTAAAAAAAAAAAAAAAAAGGAGAGAGAAAAGAAAGAAAGAAAAAATGATTTTTCTGAATCCAACTACCCTTACATTAACAGGACAATTCTGTTTAAATCAAGATTTTAAAAAAATATTAGACTACCCTTTTATTTACTGAATGTCTTTTCAGGTACAGATTCTGCTGTCATTAATCTACTCTAGGATTACTTGGATTTGGTGAAAAGATCTACTGATCTACTGTAACAGTGAGTCTATCCTTGCTTTAATGAGACCAACACAGTATAAGAATCAGAGGTCACCCATTTGGCTAACAAACAGCAGAGGGAATGGCTGGGAAAATTTAGACCTAGATCCTGTAGAGACATTCTTCAGTAAGAGTAAGAAGCAAAGTTTATATTTATGCTTTTCATCCATAACAATAAACCTTCATGTATGAGAAAGCTCCTATGTCTACCTGGCAATCTCCAACAGCAGCATGTCATAAGACACCGTTGTGTGACTCGTAATGCGTTGCACTTGTGCAAGAAGAAGTCAGTTTGTGATAAAATGAACACAATCTGGAACTCACTGTTATTATAACCTCTGTAGTCACTTGTGCAAGTTGATTTGTCAAACAAGATCTTCACTTCAAAAAAGCAGGATTTAAATTCCTAAATAAATTATACTTATCACTATGTAAGAGGTTTCAATTGTGTTCTGCAAGGAGCTGACATGTAGGGGATTAAGGAAAAGTGAATGCTGTGATTATGTCATTGCCGAATGATATTGTGAGACTCACTTATTGACTGAGCAGTCTTATCAAGAAATAATTTGATTCAGGGAAATGTTCCTATTAATTTCCATTGTAAGTCAACCATCTGGATCAATGATTGTCTAATTCAACTCCACTCAAATTGAAGTAAGGCTGCTAATTCTCTGTGCTGGTGGCTAAATATGGATTGGTATTTTCCAAAACATAAGGCAAACACAATTTACATTCATTAAATAAATAAATAAATAAATAAACAAATAAACAAGCAAACAAACAAATTGAAAGGCTGTTAACTGTACAGAATGACAAAAAGATTTTGTTCTTTAATGATCTCACAAGCAAATGAGGAGTTTCCTGAAGATGCTGAATACAGATATTCAGTCCAGGCCCTTGCAGCGCACAGGCTTGGAGGGACTTCAGTCCATCTGCTGACTTGGATCTGCAAGGCAGAACACAGGAGTACACTTCTGATTGACTACCAATTCAGATATGGCATTTTACGTTTTCACTTTATATGCTGTTCAGCAGATGCCAGGAGATAAAATTTCAGTGAGGTGTTATTCAGGTCTAAAAGACTGAAAAGGAACTGCAAAAGCCCCTGAGCTGAAGTGTTCCCTAAAATAAGAGGTGTCGACATATAATATAGATCTACATGCTGGAAAGGTCTTGATATAGAATGAACCATCTTCTGTCATCATTCACACCACTGAAAGCCAAGCCAAGGTCTCATTTATATGCCAGAGGCAATCAGAGTCATGGTATATTAAATCTGGTTCAAAAGGTGTACAGGCAATTATAATTTTTTGTTTGGCACTGTCTGTAGGGTGCCACACTGACCACCCCATATATCTAGAAAATCAGTGTAGCACAGATGGGTGCTCATTTGAGTGACCATCTCCACAACAATGGGAAACCAAATTAGTCTAAAATAGTCAGCACTTCACGGTGTGTTTGGTTGCAGTATTTCTCAGACTTCATACTTTGACTCACTTTTATCACACAAGGAGAAAAAAGTCTGAAGCTGGAGGATGGATTGTCAGCCATCTATTCAGATGACATCGACTGAAGACAAGGTGTTTTAGAGAGGAAAGCTGAAAGCAAAGACATTGCAGCATATTGTGTGCCTGAATGGCTGCATGATGTTCCAGGCAGAAGGAACTTATAATGACTGAATACTATGTAAAATATGAATAACAAAACTTGTGCAAAAATGACGTGACAACTCTAATGACAATGTCCCACTCTACTCTGAGCTCGTGCAGCCTCACCTTGAGCACATTGTGCAATTTTGGGTGCCACAGTATAAGAAAGTTATAAAGCTATTAGAGAGCATCCAAAGGAGGGCAACAAAGACAGTGAAGGGTCAGAGGACAAGATGTATGAGGAGCAGCTGAGGTCCCTTGGTGTGTTCAGCCCAGAGCAGAGCTGGCTGAGGGGAGGCCTCATGGCAGTCTTCAGCTCCCTCATGAGGGGAGCGGAGGGGCAGGTGCTGAGCTCTGCTCTCTGAGGACAGTGACAGGACCCGAGGGAACGGCATGGAGCTGGGACAGGGGAGGGTCAGGCTGGGGGTTAGGGAAAGATTCTGCATCCAGAGAGTGATCAGGCCCTTGGACAGGCTCTCCAGGGCAGTGGTCATGGCACTGAGCCTGACAGAGTTCAAGAAGTGTTTGCACAATATTCTCAGACATGGTCTGATTTTTGGGTGGTCTTTGGGGACCCAGGAGTTGGACTTGATGATCTTTGTGGGTCCCTTCCAACTCAGGATTTTCTAAGATTCTATGGTTCTCTGATAAAGAACACAAAATCTTGACGTCTTGGAAATGATTAGCTTTAGCATTACATAAGGAAAAGAGAACATACATCCCTGTTGCTCATTATTTTGTTTTCTGTGTATGTAGGAATTCAGCTTTCGATAAAAACCACAAAAGCATCAGATCACTGAATATTAATATTTTAAGTCATGGTTTTTACCTACCCATTTGCAATTGACAAGCATACCTGCTCCAGCTTCCAAGTTTTTGGTATATGGTATAAATTCCTGTGTATTGTTCTGGTTCCCTCCCTGCACAAGAGAATAAGCAATCCAAAATAACATGATGCATTTATGAGACACTTTATCATAATGAGAGTAATTATTAATTACAAAATCTTCCAGTAGTTAGAGGCAGGAATATTATTATATTTTTCCATGTCTATGTGTTTCAGTTTTTCAAATATGACTTGTTCACATAGTTTTGAAAGCTAGAAAAAGACCAGAAGCTGTGTTGCAGCACCATGAACCTGATTTCCTTTTCATGATCCTTTAATCTTTTATGAAATCAACACAGTGACCAATTAACTTTTTCTGTGATTCACTATAGTTTTGGGACTCCTATGAAGTAAGACAGCACTTCACAAGCAAAGATTATCTTAGGGGAAGATTGTCTTGATCCATTGGTGACCAAAATATCTGATCTGTTAACTTTATAAGGCAATAAGATCACAGAGATTTAGACTCTAATTAGTTCTACATTATAAAGATTTTTTTTATGGTTGATTTTTATTTTTTTTTAATAGGTGGGAAGGAATGAAATACTCTTTTCCAAAAACATTTGACTCTGCAGAAAAACATCAAAAACACATAGAAAAATATTCTCGTTAGGTATGTGATTCGATCTATACTGCATTTTACTGTGTTAAAATGATATGTGCTCAAGGAGGAAGGAACATATATTTTTATGTCTTAGAATTCACTACAAATCCTGATCTGTAAGGCAAAGTTTTGTTTTTGAACAGCTTAACATCTGCAGACCAGTGTATAGGTGATGTAGCCTAGAGTTTAAATGAAAATAGCTGCCTTGATACAGAGCTCATGATGGGAAATAATACATTCCCTGTTAAGGATTTCAATATTTAGAGTGCAACTTCCCTTTTCAGACAATGTAAATAGACAGTTGTTACATTTGCAAATAGCAAAATGTGTGAGGAAGTGAGCCAGGAGGACCTGCTGAAGCTGATATTGCTTGATCATTCAGGATCCTATATCATCTGAATGCAAGTCCAACTTTCTTGGGTGTTACTCCCAGAATGGATTGTGGCAGTAACAAAATGACAAGACAAACAAATAATTTTGCTAAACATTGTAGACATGTAGACAAACATCATCTTGCTAAAGTGTGGCATGTTCCTTAGAATGTTGGTAAAGCCAAAAAATCAAAGAAACTAAATAGGGACATAGGGATACTATTTTTATCGAAATGGTTATAAACTTGATTTAAATAATAAAATAAAATAAAATAAAATAAAATAAAATAAAATAAAATAAAATAAAATAAAATAAAATAAAATAAAATAAAATAAAATAAAATAAAATAAAATAAAATAAAATAAAAACCTTTACTGAAAATAGTAATAAAAATAATATTTATTTCCTATATTCATTTTTCAGATTCCCCTGAAATTACTAGTATTAAAAGCACCAGAAATGCCATGTTGAATTACACTTAGATTACATTGCTCTGATATTTTGTTTCCAGCCTCACAAGTTTGGAGAAGGTTATAAGAAACTTGGAGTAGCTAAATGTACATGTATGTCATAGTAACCCAAGAGATCAGAACATCATTCAAAGAGTAGCTCAGGGTTGGAAGTGATTTAAATTCCTCCAAATCTTTGTTGTAATTGTAGTGATTTGTAATAGTTATAGGCAGGATTGTTACCAGTCCCTTTTTAAACCCTCTTCACTTCCAACTTGCAGTTACTTCCTGAAGCAGAGGCTTCTATCAGAAAACTACAGTATGAAGTGCACTTATTGCCTCTTTGCAATTTTCATTTCATTACATTTCAACTTCATTTAACATCCTCACATTAATTTGCTATGAAACAGAGGGAACAGAATTTTTTTCTGACCTTTTTCAGATTATTTGATACATGTACCTTTTCGCTTGTGACTTAATTTATTTATTTCTCTTCCTTATTAAGCAATCCCATGGTTTTCACTTCTTCATTAATTTGATAGTTATTTCAGGTTAATTCAATACACTACATTCAAGATAAAGTCACTCATTATGTAGAGAATTTGACATTCTGTTTTCATTTGTATCTGTCATATTGTTTGCTTTTTTCTTCACCTGAGATTGAAAATAAAACAAGGATCTCTGCTGAATTGCTCTTGTCAATTTAGTAAAGCAGAAAACTAGCTTAAAATCACTCCTGTATTATGCACGACTTTGCATTTCTCAACAGTTGGTTGCAATCAGCATTTTCTTGATTGCAAAAAGCAGATTATTTGTGGATTTGGTTTCTTTTATTTTTTTTTTTTTTTCCTAGATTTTATTTAAGTCATCTCTGGATTTGACTAACCTACCAATTTTGTGTCATCTGCAAGGCATTCTGTGTTATAACTAAATAACTAAATGAAAGGTTTTTGTAAGACTTAATGTAAAGTAGAAACCCTCAAGCTTTACATTTTTTAGGAAGTCACTACATTAAAATGAGGTCTAACGTTTTTGTAATTACAGTGACATAGTTAGCATTTTACCTAGAATGCTTTTAGTCCAAACCTAATATTACATGTGTTTATTCATAAAACTTAGCATGCTGACTTGGCTATTGACTAAGGATGCTGTTTGAAGTGAATGGTCTCTGTTGTTTGTTTTTGTTTGTTTATTTGTTTCACATGTTATTGAACAAAGATGAAAAAATCAATAATTTCTTTGAGTTGCTTATCCCTTGCAGTACTTTCCTGATCCCAAATAGAGACTGATATATATATATATATATTTTTTTTTTTTTTTTTCTTAAAGATGAGAAAAATTGCTATTGGGCCAAACAGTTACAATTACATACACCAGAAACAAAAGGCAACCACATATTTTCTTTTGTTTTTCAGACGGCAGACAAAAGAAATACAAGAATTTCAATAAATATTTGAAGCAAAAATCTAAGCTTCTTTCCTCCACTGAGATCACTGTCAGGATTAGCCCAACAGGTTTTGCTCCATTTTTAAATCGTTCAAGTGTCTTGTGTGTTAATTTTTTGTACTGGTGTACTGTTCCTTGAAGGGATGAGAGATGTGGAGTGGAATTAATACTTTTAAAAATAGTCGCTTTTAACCTTGGAATTGGGAAGCATTTGGTGATTTTTTATTTCAAAACGGCCCCAGAACAGCAGTACTTCACAGAGAAAGCACATCATTCAATGTAATTGTGAATAACAAGGGGACGTTGGTTAATGCATTGCATATTTTTTGAGTCTTTATGATGCAAACTGGAGACCTGTATTATTCAAGTAGATCAGCTTTATTAATAAAGAGTTAACATTAAACAGTTTTCAACATCCAAAGTGATAATGTGTCAAAACTGAGATGCTCAGACGTGCTTAGAAGAGGCTCTTGCCTACCACAAAGATTTTTTTTCATCACATGGCAATTAATTATGTCTTAAGGGATTTGCAGACTCCAAGCCTGGAAATCCTCATGGTCGGGTACAAAATCTGCATAATATGGCAGCTGCTATACAAAAGATAATCCTAAACTTCAACCCCCAAAGCTAACACATATTCTTCTTAGTATAGCAAAGATTCTGGATGTCAGATTTCAACATGGCCAGAAGAAAACAGGAGAGGTGAGTGCATTATGCAAAGAACATTTTCTGTTTGGTGTGCATACCCCCACTTAGCTACAGTTACTTTTAGTTTTAATTTTTTAAACAATGCCAATTTCTTCATTACCCACAGGTGCCTGGGGACTGGTTCCGGCTGTGTCTTTGAAGATGCCCAGAGGCAGACCACACAAGTTGTAGCTCTCCTGTCTCTGTGATTAGTCCTTTCTCAGGGAGCAGACCCAGCTGGTGCTTGCCAGATCCCTGCCTCCTACCACTCTAGTCCTTCTTTCCAAGTCTTGTCCTGCTTTCACCAAGGCCAAGAGCTCTACGACAAAATACTAGTTACCTCTGCTGGAAATCCTCCTCAAATATAGGAGCCATCTGTGGTACATTTCTGTTTCTTAGTTAGGACAGACACAAAAAGCAAAGAACATAGCCCCTGCTAGCAACTGACAATCCAATTACTTTTGTATAAGCAATGTTAGAGAACTTACTTCAGTACTTGGCATGGTTGAGGTCCTAGCCTAGACCTCAGAAGTTTATCTGTGGGAGAGTGGGAATTTGACTTCTTTAAGGACAGTGAAACAAGTACTTCACTGCAGAGAAGAGGTGCAATCCACACGAAGAAGAAAAAGAATCACATCTTTGTAATTGACACTGCAAACCTGCTGATGGTGATTTAAAAAAGGTTCAGAGGGAAGTGGGACTAGAGCTCAAGTCATGCTCAAGTCTCTTAAGTTAAATAGTAACAAAAGCAAGATTGGGCAACTGAAAACTTAAATCTGCAGTTAGGAGGTAAACAAGTTGGCTAAAAATTGACAAGTAGAAAAAATATTATAATCAAATGTATTTTGTAAAAGGGGATTCAATATGGCAATATTTAATATTTTGTCTAATATCTAGATCTTCAATATCAATGTTTCATTACATGTTACAAATTTTAGACCATAGAATACTCTAAAACCAATAAAGCCTTCACGTCTTTTTCTTAGCAAGTGTTAGGAGAGCAGACCTACTGAACATTCAGATCACACCAAGCAAGGTCTATCAGTCAAACAAAAGCGCAGAGGCAGGATATGCTCTAGCTGGAGTTTTATGAAAGGATTACATCTTTCAGTAAGATTTCCTGACGTTGTTTTCTTCAGCCTGTTTCAAATATATTCAGAGCTGGGTCTGACTTCCACAGGTGGATGACACTTCTCCTTGGCAGCTGATTTGCTCATCATTTTTACTGTTTTGAGCAGAACAAGGAAGACTGTACTGTTGCATAGAAAAGTTTTTAATCAAGACATTCCACCATCCATCTTAGTCGTTAATATGCTGGATCAGCTCTTGAATTATGAAGAACTATTCTGGAAAACAAACAAACAAACAAAAGACATTTGTTTGTTTTGAATAGAGGGCATTTCCTTTTTTATCAGGCTATCTACCAGAAGAAATTCGCAAGCATGGTGGGGTGGGCTTATTTGTTTGTTTTTCTGTGAGAGTTTTGTTTGTTTGTTTTTGTTTTTGTTTTTCCTAATATTCCAGCTTTCAAACACATACCAGAATGTCTTTATGCTTCTCTTCCAGGAACAGCAATTGTGTTGATTGCCAGAGGTGCCCTAAATAATGCAGTGTTTGGCCAATGTCTGTCGGCCTTTCCATCCCCCTTCTTATGACTGGGAGGAAAGGCAGAGAGGGAGGCAGCAATAATAAGCTAAGAAATAAACAGAAGTGTCAGACTGGTGGACATGGTCAGTTGAAGCAGAGGGATTTTCACAAAAGAAGATCTAGATGCTAGCTGAGAAAAGTGAGTGAGTTTATTTCCAAATATTGTCATATTTTGCATACGTTGCAGGAGCCCTTGGTGAAACAGTCTGTTGAAACAGGATGAACAAATTCTCATGACAATTTTCAAGTATCCAGCACATGAATGACCTTAGGAAACTATGACACACATAGCTGGAAAGCACTTTCCCTCCTTCTAAGATCATTCATCATTAAATGTAGAGCAAAATCTGCAACCATGGAGATTTTAAGCAGATTTTAAACTTATCCAAAACATGGTAAAATTCAGAAATAAAATACAAATGTTTATTGTGTGATACATATGCTTTTTAGTATCTGGTAAAGCAGCTGCTTTGTTCTTTTGCTCTTGCTCTTGCTTCTTTTGCTTTTGCTCTTATTCTTGACTTAAAAAGAGATAGAGAGCTTGTGGAGGATCACAGTGGCTAAAGGCTTCTCTATCCACAGCTCATACCAGCAGATGAGGGTGAACAGAGCAAAGGAGGTATTTTTAAGTCAGGCTTCATGAACCCACCTGCCACCTCTGGAAGCTGGTAAAAACTAAAATGCTTTCTTCACAGAGTAATGAAGGGAAAGTTGTAAGTATTTTTTTTTTTTTTCTGCATACGCCTCTGTAGAATTCATGCATTATTGATAGTGGAAAGATAATTTCTCTATCATCTTTAGAGACTGCTTTCCTAAATATTTTACAGTAAATTGAATAGAAGCTATGGTACAGAACAGAAACATCAGTCTCTTTAACTCTATTACAGTTGTTTTCAGTGTGTGGTCTCCATTCCCCTAGAAATCTACTAACTACTTTTGGGAAGTCCACAAAAGATGAGAAAAAACAAAAATAGAAACTAAACAACAACAACATAAACCTATTTTCAGGTAGACTATAGTAATCTAGAGCACAGAGATGGAAGTTTACCAACATCTTTTCAAAAGGCAAGTCATTGCCATTTGCATGTACCACTGTGCAACTCCAATGGTATGGCTCCACCTTCACTGTAAAAACCCACTGTAGAAAGGAAAAGGGTTTATTTTCATTTTATTAATAAAAGCAAATAAACTGTATTTATCAAATTTATATCCGTGCATGAAGATATGTAATACCTTCAAAAACATGATCACTATTACAAGAGCAGAAATCTGTATTTATTTATTCATTTATTATATCCTTATATATTATCTACATCTTTGGTTGTGAACACTACACCAGCAAAAACAATTCTTCTTCTACAAACCCATGTTCTTACATTCTGCCCAAGGCCCAAGTAGTGTTGTTTCAGATTAGATATATTTTGTGAAAGTATTCTGCCACCTAAAGGAGATATTTGAGACAATACCTCCTAAAAATAACTATTTTGCCATGGTGAATTAAGGCTATAAGTATTTTTCCCAATTTTAATTTTAAGAGTTAAAAGATTTGGTTCTCATATCCTGAAAATATTTATCCCCCAAACAACTAATCCTTTACAGAATTTCTTTCACTTCAACAAACTTCATTGCCTCAGTATCTCAGTATCTCATTTCAATGACTTCTATATCTTTGGAAATGATTGTATTTTTTCAAGGCTTCAGGCTCTACTAAAAATTAGCTTCTCTCATAATATTTAAAGCAAACATCTCCATGCCCTTCATCATTCGGGGAATTATTGCTCAATCATTAATTCAAGACTGTAGAGTTTCTGAGGGGTTGGCTGCAGGGAAGAGAAAGGCTAACTTAAAATACTTTAGAGCCTGTCCCTAGATAACTCCTAATTATGTATGTAGATATTGAGATAGATATATACAGATATAGATATAAAAAACTCTTCAGCTCCCTGACATATGGGATACTTCATTAAACCACCTAATCGATAATATATACTATTCATGTTTTTGCCTAACCAACTACATATGCTTTGCATTATTTTTATTACTAGAGCTTTCTTATTGATCACATCCCAAACAGTACTGGACCTGAATATTCTCAAAGCCTAAAGTTCAGATGCAGAGCTGAAGTAAGTGAGTTTTCACTCACCAAAGAGTCCAAAAGAGAAAGGAATCGGGAGCAGGAAAAGAGAGGATAACATAGCAACGTATTTATATCATCTATCAACTTTTCATGATTATTGTTCCATATCTTTAGACAGACTGAATTCAACAGTATAATGATAAAATTATTCATCATATGTATGTTTGGATATATCATGTAATTATCACTATATGCTAATAATTATTAATAATGTTCTTGTATATTTTGGCAATTTTGTACACATTTGCAAAATCTCAGGCCTAACTAATTGAAACATTCTCAGAAAAAAACTAGTTTCAATTCAATAGGTAACATAAATTATAATTCAGAAGCCAAATTACATTTAATCAATTCTTTCTCTCTATTTTTTTTTTTTCTTTTTAAATACTGGAGTAGGTAGACTTTTCACTAAGGCTTTTAACAATTGCTTACACTGACATCCAAATTTTATGTTTGCAAATGAATAAAAGTCTTCCTCTAGTTTTATGCATATTTCAATAATCAGAGTTCTAAATAAATCTGTAAAATAGCTACGTGATTGCAAGAAAATTTAGCTGCGTGTAACTCATTCTTTCTGCTAGAATCAGTCATCAGCAGAAGTCACATCACTGCAGTGATCCTAGGAAGCATGGCTTTTACAGTTTTCAGGTTTTGTCTCTATTGTCTTTATTGAGACAAAATGCATTTATTTGCCTGACATATTTCTAAGAAAGGTCATTTATGCTCCCTGAGTTATTAAAAAAAAAAATAACTGAGTGGAAGTTTAATATTCACAGAAATTACAGGCTCAATTAGTACGTATAATGCCAGGTTTCTGAGATCCTTCTTCAGAAAATTACTTAATTTGTTTCTTTATTCTCTGCTACATTTTTTTTCAATACAGAGATGAAACTCAGTCTGATGATCAAAGCAAAATGTCTACATTAACATTTTGCATAAGCATCTTTCCATACCTCATTTTTCAAAAGCTTATCAACATTTTTATTAGTAAAACAATCCCATTTCATCTAAACATGGCAAAGTTTTTCCTAAAGCTATACCAAAGAGATTCATTAACTCATGCAATGAACTATGTTTTGTAGATGCTGTTTTTGGCTTTGTCTTAGAATCACATAAACTGTTCTTTGTATTGATAACTCTTATTTCTGTCGTGAGACAGGGAACAAGGGAAAGCATGTTTCTGTGCCTCAGTCATGCCATCTTCTTGACCTGAGGGGAATGCCTTTTTTCTGTTTCCATTTGCTTGCACAGATGCATTTTTCCATGCAAACAGTTTTCATAACACCACCAGCCTCCACCTCCCCTCTTTTTTCCCCCATCTTTGTGCAGTTTCTTCTGTAGTTTTGAAGAGGAGTCAGGCAGGAATGTAGAGAAATCAAGATGCTCTATGTATCATACTAAGTCCCACCAAGAAAATCAGTGAATCAGAAAAAATTGTGGAGGAGAGGGGAAGTACTTTGTAGCAATGCCATCTCCATGCAAACATTCAAACTGATTTTTTTTTTTTTTTGTATGTTTTGCTTTTGTTCTACATATGTATGTATATTTTTAATATATATATACTGTTGAGAAATGAACTGATAGGCACAGGGTTCTGGGGCAACCTGGATTCTTTCAAAACATCTCACAGCTAAAGACTGAAAGTTGAGATATTTCAGTACATCATCACATGTGCTTTTAGAAATGTGATTTCTACATTTTCTGCTTGTACAAAGAACAGCATATAGAAGTCTTTGCAGGAACAGGCTTATTAACATTGGCTATGCCACTCAACTGTTTCTTCCTGAAGAGGTTTGAAATCTTTGGGAAGAATTTCAGTAACATATTCACTGGAAGTGATGTAAGCAAACAGAGAGAAAGAAAAATTAAGCTGACTGTCAGGGAACTCTATCAGTGAGGGTGAGTAAAGAGCTGTGAAGAAACAATAACAAAACAGTCTTTATCACAAAAAGTGGTGAAAAAAGGAACAAAAGAAAACATGAAAATTTGGAAAATAGAATCATAAAATGGTCTGGGTTGGAAGGGACCTCGAGGGTCATCTAGTTCCAAAATCATCTTGCATTTCAAAATGGGGTATCACTTCTCACTTTTATTTTCCTCTAGGCCAAACCCTGGTATCTTTCTTTGAGTGAATGCCATGTTATTGTCTATGGGAGTCTTGTTTGTATAAGAGTGTCTAGGTTTTGCCTTACAATTCTACAGACCCAATTCAGCCTGGGCATGAATGAGTTTCATTACTGTTGGTATCACTGAGGTGAGACCTAACATAGCATGTGGTTTAATTGGTTGATGAGATTTGCATTACCCATGTATACAATTACTCCTCCGTGGTATACAAGTGTGCTTAGAATATTATCAGGCATTAACCTTAGGTTTGTGTGTCTAGTGCTTATAGTGTCTGGAACTGGAGATTCACAACTGAAGTAAGAGCCAGCTTGGATACTGATGGTTTTTGTTCAAGCTCATATAAGGACAGAAATAACATTTATCTATTAGTGGTACTGTACTACTGATATAAAAAGCAGCTCCCAAGTCTATGAATTACCTAAGAATTCCAGGAGTATCTTAAAAACTCACAGTTCTTTTCAGTTCTGCCCTGGATATCTCTGATTACTCGAATTCCCTCATATCCCAGTAGGAACTGTAGAAAGAAACACAAGAAATTTGCATTGCTCAGCCTCAGAGAGTGCAGCTTAACAGCATAGAAATATTTGCAAGTCATAGTTGCCAGCTTCACTGGAAGGCACAACTGTCTGCTCAACCCATCACAGCAGAGACTACAAGATTGTCT
Source organism: Aythya marila (assembly GCF_965140915.1). Lineage (NCBI taxonomy): Eukaryota > Metazoa > Chordata > Aves > Anseriformes > Anatidae > Aythya > Aythya marila. Next base: position 148,458,026 of record NC_139043.1, read on the forward strand.
GTATAAAAAAAGACAGTGTAAAAATAACTGTGTGTCTTCTAGCAAACAAATCACCATGGCAGAAAGAGCACAGCATAAAGAGACGGATAATTGGTCAGGTCACTGCTTTTCTTCTCATTATAAATCAAAGCCAAAAGGAAGCCCTGTCTGGCCATTCTGTGCAGTCCATGGCTATGTTTATCAGGCTTTGTGTCTCCTTTGGGTCGCCTCTATTCCTTTGCATACCATTTGAGTTATAACATAGCACAGTCCAGGAGGTACAAGGGCAGCAGCAGAAGAGATATAAGCTCCCAGCTAGGATGAAATCATAAAACATTTCTTTTAAGCTCTTACTCTGTCTGACAGCCATCATGAAGTTTTACTGCCCATTCACCTTGTGAGTGGTATTTCACAACTTGGTCAAAGCTGTGCACACTGCAATTATGATGTTGTATTTTGTCATGTGAATTGCTATTTAAAGAAGGAATGAGCTGTACAAGTAAGACCATCTGGAAGAAAAGACCCCCAAAGACTGAGCTCTGATTAGCCAGCATATACTTTCAGCCTCTGACAGGATCCCTCTGAGTGGCATAGAGAACTTCTCAGATGCCTCCGAGAAATATGCACATATTTCCCCTGGTGAGGAAGAAACAGGAGGAGAAATGCAGACATTCTCTTTCTGGTCACTGGGCTCCTCAGCTGGTATTCTTTCACCCACTTCCTGAGTTAGGTGGCAATCAGTGCTGGGAGGTTCATGGTAAAGCCTCTCTAAACTGAGCCTACCGTGAGCTTCTGGTGAGTCTTAGCTCAGCAAGCCAACAGCATTGCAAAGTAAAGCAACAAAGGGAAGGCTGTATGTACAAGCATCACAGAATTACGTCATTTGCTCAAGCTCAGATGGAAGGTTTGGAGTAGAGCTGGATGGGATTCAGGACAGCTCCACTCTGGTCCAGCATCTGTCACTGTGACTGTCCTTTGCTCTTCTGAATGCACAGAGGCAGGATAATTTGTTATCCTGACTTCTGAGGCTGTCAGTGCTGGATGGTAACATTAATAAGCCATAGTTAAAATGTCATCCTCTGGGACATCTGCTCTACTTTTCCTTGGAGGAGCCGGTCTTTGAACTGGGGGCATAAAATTCTGGAAAGAGGAACCTATTAATTGCAGAATCATTGTCCTTAGCTGGAGTTCTATGTCATTATAAGACTACTTAGCATAAAGAAGAAAGAAAGACTGGATCTATGTCCTGGTAATGCAGTCACTTTGAACTTAAAACTTACAAAACCACTAAGCTGTTCCAGTTTAAATAAGCCTTACAAATGCTTTTGCATGCCAGTAGTGCCTAGAAGTGACCAGGTACCATTATGGGCCCTAAGAGGCAGATGCTGTTACACAGCCTGCTGGCAGGCTTACAGACAGACATTTAGCACCTATTGATCTCAGTGGTGATTTAGCACCTCAGAGATGGGTTCATAGGTCCTAGCTGAGGACTTTCAGCTCCTGAATTCTTGGGCAGTTAGGTACCTCAACTTAGACTCCACATTCTAATCTGAGACAGAAGCAAGCAAACAACAATGACAATAATAAAGAGAGAGATGAAGTTTATGTTTATTTAATAAGGACACATTCATGCTCCCATAAGTCAAATTCTTGTAGTGTTATTAAAACACTTTTTCCTTTTTGTAGCAGCCATGTTTATTGTAATAATTACTCCTCCTCAAGGATGACAGTTAGGTATTTTGATATCCTAATAATGGTGATCTCTTAACAAGATTACAAACAGACTTCCTGCTGAGCATTTTGAAAAGTTTAATTTTCTGTTATACTTTCTGTAAAGCCAAAAAATCCTGGAAAAACAAATTTCTGCTTGCTCATAAAATTCTAGCAGCTCCATAAATCCTTTCAGATTTTTAAGAGACCATTTTTCTAATGATTTCTGTGTAGTAGACCTGCTTTCAGCTCCTGCCCAGTGTTGATATTGTAGTATCAACTGAGCAATGACTGTAATCAAAGTTTCAGTGTTTTCACCAGAGCACAACAAGTTGCTATGTGGGTGGCAGCAGGGCAAACGGAGGCTACAGGAATGTATTTTAGGAGACTTACTGTTGTCAGCAAAGATTTAGCCTGGGGAAAAAAAAAAATGGACATAATAAAATTAAGAGCAAAGTGTATTTTCACAAGCTGCTCTCTGTCACAGAGAGTTTCATGTTAAATATCTGCTGTTAACAGGTCACTGATCTCAACAGCACCTGTTATTTCTTCCTCTAACATCCTATTTAATTCCACTGAATGTGAAGCTTGTGGGATCTGTAGAGGCCATGTAACCCTTTCTGCAGGGGGTCTCCTCTCAATTACAAATATGTTGCACCTTACAGTAGTAACATTGAGTTACATGTCTTTACTTCTTTTGGTTTCATTTTAACTCTCACAGACCTGTCTGATTATTTTATTTTCTTAACTCATAATCATACATTTTGGGATTCACAAGTCACAGAACTTACAATATTTTGAAGACTATAAGATTTACTGGCATAATAATACCCAGGCACTTCATTTATTTAATAGCATGTGCAACTTTCCAAGCTTATTTTTTCACCAACAACTTGCTAGATTTCTCCCTTTTAGATTGAACTTGCTTTTAAAAATATATGCAGTACCATGACAGCCATTTACCTTTTAACTGTTCCATGATGCTGACAGAATGTTCCCAGTTCCTACATAATGCAAAGAATGTGTCCCAAATTTATGACTAATGACAGCATGTTTACTTTGCTCAGTATCAAGGGGAAACTTTTCACTCACTATCTCCAATTTATGAGAGCGATGCCTATATGTCAAACATTAAATTATATCCCCAACTGAGTCCAAGCATGTTCAGTGGCCACACTGCACCTCTCAAGCTCTGGCTTTCGTGGATCCATCTCCAAAGATGCCTTGGCACTGGCATATACATATGCTCAGAATGCTTTGTTCTGCAGGACGCCAACTTTATTGCACAAGCTGTATAGGCAGGGATTTTAACAGTAAATTAGATAGGGCTGGGGAATGTTCTTGGTCATGAAAATGTGACAGACTGTGCTATGAAACTGTTTGAATAGTCTCTGGTGCAATTTTAGCCTGTGCCTATTAGCAGCCTCCCAACAATTCCAAAGCACTGCCTGCAACTTAGAATAGTCCGGGGACTATTTCTAATAAGCAATGTGTATGGGGACACTCTGCTTTGGAGGCTAAGAGAGTTTACTTAAAAAAGAGATGCCAGTTGGCTTCAGTGCCTGGAAATGTTCCTATGCATATTTAACTTCAAGTGTTTGAGTGCTACCATTGCTGTAGGTTCTCCACAGCAGGCACAGATTATCTAAAAAAAAAAAAAAAAAAAAAAAAAAGCATCTTGTTCTAAGTCTTCTGTGCACTGCTTCAAACTGGGCTCCTTGACCAGGAAGGTTAAAAAAGGCCATGTGCAAGGTCCTGCATCTGCACTGGGGCAATCCCAAGCACAAATACAGGCTGGGCGGGCAGTGGACTGAGAGTATCTCTAAGAAGAAGGATCTGGGGATGCTGGTTGATGAGAAGCCCAACATGAGCTGGCTGTGTGTGCTTGTAGCCCAGAAAGTCAACCGTATCCTGGGCTGCATCAAAAGAAGTGTGGCCAGCAGGGTGAGGGAGGTGATTGTCCCCTTCTACTCTGCTCTTGTGAGACCCCACCAGGAGCACTGCATTCAGATCTGGGGCCCCCAGCACGAGAAGGACATGGACATATTAGACTGAGTCTAGATGAGGGCCACAAGGATGATCAAGGGGCTGGAGAATCTCTCCTATGAAGACAGGCTGACAGAGTTGGGAGTTGGAGAAGAGAAGGCTCCAGGGAGACCTTACAGTGGCCTTCCAGTGCCTAAAGGGGGCCTACAGGAAAGCTGGGGAAGGACTCTTTGTCAGGGAGTGCAGTACTAGGACAAGAGGAAATGGCTTTATACTAAAAGAGGGGGTATTTAGATTAGATACAAGGAAGAAATTCTTTACTCTGAGGGTGGTAAGGCACTGGAACAGGTTGCCCAGAGAAGCTGTGGATGCCCTATCCCTGGAGGTGTTCAAGGCCAGGCTGGATGGGGCTTTGGGAAACCTGGTCTGGTGGGAGGTGTCCCTGCCAATGTTTGGGGGGCTGGAATTAGATGGTCTTTAAGATCCTTTCCATGTGATTCTCTGCAATCTTATGGTCATGAAAGTCATCCCAAAAGAACCTGGTCACAGAGATTGTGTACCAACACAAACAGGACTAAGTATTCTGAATTATTAACATTCAACAGAAGGCAACATGGCACATAGAAATAAGCCAGAAAGCAGACTGAATTTCAGGCTTCCTAGCCTAACACCTTAACATCAAAGTGCGTGAAATCTTAGTGTTAGCAAACCTACCTGAAGCCAAAGCACAGAGCCTTGTGGTCACCAGCATTGCCTGTCTTCTTGTGAGCTGCTTAGTGTAAAGTATCTATTTGATGGCAGAAAAAAAGAGAAAAAATCTTTGTTGTCACAGAAGTTTCAAACATTAACAGGTTGCAAAGGTTTGCACAGAAGAAAAAAATATATATATATATTAAGGAAACCAGAAGCAGAAAATTACGATTCATTCTGGCACTTAGGTCTAATTTGTGAATTTGTGCTCCTATCAGCTCTTTTTACAAGACTTCTCAGATCAACATGGTATCATTTTCTTCTGACTTACTTATTTTCTCCCTAATTCTTTCTAAACAAAGAAACTGCAACATACATATAAAAATAAAATTTAAACATGCATGCAAATGACCAACCTTGGCCTGAGGTTAATCCAGGAAGGTAAAAGTGAAAAATAAGATTTTATTTTATTTTTTACTAGTGAACGTGATGGAAGGGGAAAAACAGTTGTCCAACCCCAACTCGGAATTAAACTAATATAACAGTAATGGGAAAACTAGGAGATAAAAGGTATGAAAGAAGTATTATGAACTTGAATGGGTGAAATACATCAAAAGTTACTGAAAGAAGAGTGCTGGCTTACCAGCAGTCATTTGGAGAGGCCAAGATTATCATATAAGAGTGCTAAATCAGCAAAACTGGGGCCCAAGGGGAAAAAGAAACACAGGAGTGGGTGGATTTGGAAAATCCACCAGAAAAGGGGAAAAAAGCAGAATATAAGGTACAGCAAGTGATGTGGTCGTGGTTGTTTGAGGAATCTTTGTTGAGTTGTGTGGCATCTGATCCATGACGAGGAGAAGGGAAGTAAAGCTCTGTTCTACCCATATTATGTGCCTGCCTCAATTGCACAACCAGGGACACCTGGGATGCTTGCCCTATTATAGACTGAGGGATAGATACCATAGAGAGGATGGAGGACAGATGAAATAGCCCAACATACAATATCTAAGCAATCTACCAGCTTCAAGGACTGGTACAGTTTACTCAGAAATACTGAGCAGAACTCAATGCAATGAACAAAATTGAATTGTGGTGCAACTTCATTAACATTATGGGGGATAAAATTGGCCTGATTTTAGCACACTATTATTTTTTAAACAGTATTGATTTTCTGTGGGAACAGAAATATAGACAAAGAAAACTAGGAGACTGTCTTTCTAGGTCCAATAGAAGGTAAAGTAAAGCCTAAATGATGCGTTCTTCTTTCTGTTAAATAAGATTTTAGTTACAGAGTACACACATCTTGACGCATCAAGAGCTGTTCAAGAATAGAAAGTACACAAGTGCGCTGAAGTGAAATCTCTGACTCGAGTTGTTTTTCTGCTTCAGGCTATGAGATTTGGAGCTATGCCATATATTTCAGTGAATAAATACTAAACCTGAGGTATCAGCTCATAGAAACAGAAGCTGAGAAACACCCAGAATCTTCAGATCCATCTCAGAACAAGTTATTACCCATGTGATCCTGGGAAGACAACCCCACTCACAAACTAAACACATCACCAAGGAGTACTGTCATCCAAGATACATACACAAGTTGAAATTCTTTCCAGCCTTGTTTTTGTTTGTTTGTTTGTTTTTCAACAAGCTTAATCTGAGGCCTTTGTCAACTCAAAACTGCAACTAAGTCATGTTTTCTCAACTAAGTCAAAGTCATGTTTTTCTACTCTGCAGCTGACACAAAGAATTGGATTTGGTTTGAGATTAATATAACTGACTTTACATGCCAGCTCGGAGGTATTTACCTGTGTGCTACTTGAGTACAGTCAGTGAAGATGAAAGATTCAGTTAAAATGCCAGAACATATATTTTCAGTGTTCTTGGAGATGCTGCAGGCTGCCTGGCTGGTCTCCAGTTGTTTCTCCAGAAGAGTATACATCTCCCATAGATCCATGTCATGTCCTCTTTCTATGTGGATGTGCATGGCTCCCTCATGTATCCCACATATCAGCAGACACATGCCAAGGCAGCTAGACTCTGTGCTAAGTGTTTATGTGAAGGTGACCTGAATATCTCTCTAAGCTCTACCAAATGTAGGAAGTGGCTCTCCATTGGAGGCTAGATGCCAAATCAGCCCAGTTGCCAAACAACAAACACTGAGTGACATCTAAGGTATGCTCAGATAGAAGAGGCTTAGATCTTTCCTAAGACCTGTAGATGGAGCAGGGGCAGCTTACAGAATCTCAAAGGGCGCAAGAAGCCCAGTGTAACCTCTCAATATGATCACCTATACTGAGATGTTTTAACCTGGAATACGAGAAAGCCTGTGTTGTTACCAGTAGTATTACTACAGATTTCCTGTGAGACTTCAAGCAAGAAATTTTAACCTGTATTTTTTAATTTTTCTGTTTATAAAGAGCAATAGTAACCCTTCATAGACCTGGATGATGAAGAAGAAAAGATAGCAGTTAAATCATTAATGTTTAGAAAGCTTTCTGACATTTTCACATGTGCTGTTACCAAGGAGGTAACTGTTAGCCTTGAGGCTTTAAACATATTTAGCTGCTTTGTATCCCATTTAGAGATTCAGATGAATCAACAGTTCAAATGAATGTCCTGCATTATTGTCCTGACTTGCAGCAATGAAAAGTTCCATCTCTACTCTGGAAAAAATAGGCATAAAGGAAAATTAGAAAATGAAACGAATGTTAACAACCTCTCATTTATCTCCTGGACAGTTTTGTTTGTTTGTTTTGTCTTTTATTTTGTACTGATACTTACATTCTTTCCTGCTATTGTTTCACCTCTCTCTTCCATATTGACCCATTCTGTTAGGTGATTAAGTATTGTATAAACGCTCCTAAACAACCTCCATGTTTCTTGTTAGTACATCTGTGATTTGGAGGTGGAAAGAGAGGTCAGGACAGCTGTAAAATGTTCTTGTAGTAACTTTTAAAGTGGGTTATTTGATGACTTTGGATAGACTATTGGCATTAAGGATTGATTTATTATTATTATTATTATTGTTGTTATTATTATTTTAAGAAAATGTGTGTTTTATAGATCTGAGCCAGCAACTCAAGGGAAAAAAAAAAAAAAGTACCAACAAAGCACACACAAGGGACAGGCCACATGCCTATATTCATAGTCCCATTATGCAGTTTTGTGTCTATTTCAAAGGAACTCATCATAAGAAAAAGGCACTATATTGCCATGTGCAGCTTCAACATGTCTCACTGACATATATATGTATGCCACAAAGCTCTGAAATAGAGTTTCAGGCACAGTGGATCAGACTCCAATGATCAGCCACTGTTCAGAAACAATCTACCTTGTATAACAATTCAAGTCCTGCAGGACACATCAGCTGCCAAAATAATCTACCCAAAAACAAAACAGCAGCCCCAGAACACAGCCTGGCATTCCAGATCAGACATTTTCTCCTAGCATCCTAATGACTGTGTGAAGAAACTGGTAATTAAAAGTGAAGCAGCATATTTTAATTCAGCATCATGAAAACAAAGGAAAAATATAGCTTAGATCTACCACTATTAAGAATTAAATAGAAGTCAAGCATTGTGATGTGAGGATAAGTAAGGACAATTTAATGGATTAAAATGGCAAAATAGGAAGATGTTTACAAGAGCTGAGAAGCTTGACATTACTTTTAAAGCACTAATATTTGGTAAAGACATGCATGGACTTTGATATTAAGCTAAGTAGAAAGATTTCAAGGAAATCTGAATGAATGGCTGACAACGGCATCCAATTAAGGTGTCCAGACCTGCTTGCGAGAACAGGGAAAGTGTTTTCAGAGTGCAGTGAGGAGTGCAATGGATATGACATCAAAACCAACATGAGACAAATACCATGTCAACCTATTAAGAAATGTACTTTAAGTTTGATTGAGATTAATTAATGCAGAATTTTAATAGGAGCTTTAGAAAGTGACAGCACTGCAGTATAGCCACCCTGTCAGAAAGGAGTCTCCTCTGTATTCATGTGAGTGTGGTGTGTGTGTGTGCATGCCTCTGACAAAAATGCTAAATCCTCTCAGCCCTCACTCAAGGATGTTTGAAGTTGGTGCCTCTCAGGACCAAGTCTACTCTGAAACCCTGCTCTAAATTACTGCAGCTGCAGAGAGGCAGATGCAGTTCGATAGCCATTTGTTATAGCTCAAGATAAAGTCGGGTATTGGGCTTGTCATCATCATAACAGCTAATGAAAGATATTATTCTAGAAGACTAAGGCAAGTAAAGGCAGTACAGGAAGCAATGGCTCAGTTCTAAGAGTGGGTCAGTGAAATGTGGTAATATGCACAAAGAATCGTCTTCTGCTCTTCGTCAGAAGTAATTATTTCAGACACAGAGACAGACTGATTAGTTTACATAGCTTCCTGACCTAAAGGTAGTGCTGGCGTCTCTGTATCATTTTCCATTGCTTGGAGAAGACATTACTTCTGGTGACTACTTAGGGTAAACTGGCACAAGCAAGGGTATTTGTGCTAGGAAATAACAAGAGGTCTCAAGGAGAGGTTAGATTTACAGCCAGAGAACTGGATGGATGAAACCAGTGTCTGTCTGTATTTGTGGTGTTGCATCCCATGACTGTCCCAGAACATCAGCTGAGATCACAGTTCATCATCATTTAATGTGTCAATACTGAGTCCAGTCCTGTTTAACACCTTCATTAATGATCTGGATGGCAGTGTAGAGTGCAGCCTCAGTAAATTCATGGCATGCAAAAATCTGAGGAAAATGGCTGACTCAACAAAGGGCAGCACGGACATCCAGAGGGTCCTTGATAGGCTGGAGAGGGGGGTTGACAAGAATCTTGTGAAGTTCAACAAGAAGTACAGTGTAGTGATAAGACTTATCACTTTCCCCTGTTCTATGTGGTCCTGCTTGTGTCCTGCTTGTCTGGAGGCCATCTTGAATCAGATGGCCTCCAGAGGTTCCTTCCAGCCCCAGCCATTCTGTGGTTTTGTGTTCATAAGCTCTGGCAGTCTGGCTACAGCACCTGAGTACATCTACACTGTGGTGTTTTTAGCTATGGCATAATCACAATTTACTTGAGTGGACCTCAAACTTAAGAGTACACAGCAGAACATTTAAGGATCTATGGAACCCCAGACAGCTTGAAGCTATCACATTTCCCCAATTCTTTAGGTAGCTTTTCAGTTTTCAAAGAAATCCAGAGTGCTCCACCTTCTCCAGTAGCACCTAATGTCACTAGCCAAGGACTTCCATCCCAAGAGCAGGACATGAATCAAAACTTTTAGTATAGTCCAAACTAAAAATACTACAAAGGCAAATGTCTACTAGGGATTAGAATACTTCAAGAAATATCTGAAATAAAATGCTAATTGTCCTGTACATTAATAAACTATTATTTTCTTCTGTAGTTAGACAGACATGGTTTCCTGAAAAAATAATAATAAAAAAAAAAAATTCCCCATCTGTCTTTAACTATTAGCTGATATAATGGATCTGACAGCAGATGGAATTTGTGCCTAGGAGAAGTGCTGACCCTTTCCTGAGAAATGAATAAATCTTTCATTTACCAAGCAGACCATATATAAATAGAATGGTAGTCATTTAGAAAGTGAGTGGTCTCCTGTGAAGATAAATAGCTGGTTGTGTTCCCTACAAAAGGAATATGGTTCACAGTACTTTCACTTATTTTACTCATAACAATTGGGAAGTATTACCATGGAAATTACCTGTTTTCTAAAGTCATGTCTGTCTAACTTGGCTTAGTTCACTTGGAAATAAAATTCTAAAATGGGCAGTGGCCCAGATGATATTCACCTGCATTGTAGCACTTGGCCCCATACACCTTCAGAACAAGTAGGACTCCATTAATTTCTGGTGATGCAGTACAACTATTTGCATTGGTTTCCATGAGTTTGCTCTTTATTTTCACCAACTCTAATGGTCACTAGCACTGTAGCATTAGAGCTGTCAGAGTCTTAGTACAGAATATGAAGTAGTCCAGGTATTAAATAATTCTATCTTGGCTTCGTTCTACTTTCTCTGCTCTGTCTACTGCTTTCAAGATTGACACAAACTGTAAATACATGGATGCTCTCAACCTCTTAGATGCAAAGGCTATTGTCTAGCAGAACTGAACTGAAACCAGCTGGGGTTGTACTAACGGTATTCCTAGTTGCAAAATGTGTTAGATAAGCTCAAACACTTGTCTATTATAATTCAAATTTGATTAAAACTTGACAGAGTAGTATCGCATTTCAGCCAACCTATTCATAATCATCCATCTGACCTTTGATTTAAAAAAAAAAAAAAAAAGTTGCTGTTCTGAGGTATAGATATAATTCCTTCACATATCTCAGGTGGATTCTCAGTTAATTATATAAACATAGTTCCTTCTTGAATATCATAGAATCAGAAAATATCCAAATTGGAAAGAACCCACAAGGATCATCCAGTCCAACTCCTGGGTCCCCAAAGGACCACCCCCAAAACAAAGGGAAAAGTCAGACCACATGACTGAGAGCATTGTCCAAACTTTTCTTGAACTCTGTCAGGCTCAGTACTGTGACCACGTCCTTGAGGAGCCTGTCTCAGTGCCTGACCACCCTCTTGGTGAAGAACCTTTCCCTAACACTCGGCCTGACCCTCCCCTGTACCAGCTCCATGCCATTCCCTTGGGACCTGTCACTGTCCCTAGAGAGCAGAGCGCAGCACCTGTCCCTGTACTCCCCTCATGCGGAAGTTATAGTCCATGATGAGGTCTCCACACAGTTTCCTCTTCTCCAGGATGAACAGGCCGAGTGACCTCAGCTGCTTCTCATATGTCTTCCCCTCTAGACCGTTTACCATCTTTGTTGCCCTCCCATGGACACTCTCTATCAGCTTTATAACTTTCTTATACTGTGGCATCCCAAACACACAGAGTGCTCAAGGTGAGGCCACACCAGCACAGAGTAGATGGGGACAGTCCATTCCCTTGACCAGCTAGCAATGCCATGCTTGATATACCCCAGGGTATGGTTGGCCCTTTTGGCTGCCAGGGCATGCTGCTGGCTCATATTCAACTTGCTATCAACCAAAACCCACAGATCCCTTTCTGTGGGGCTGCTCTCCAGCATCTTGTACTCCAGTCTGTATGTATAAGCAGGGTTTCCCCTTCCCAGGTGCAGAATCACACACTTGCTCTTGCTCGAATTCATATTGTTGGCAATTGCCCAGCTTTCTAATTTGTCTAGATCTCTCTGCAAGGCTTCTCCACCCTCAATGAAATCCACAGCTCCACTTGGTTTGGTATCATCCATGAAATTGCTCAAAAAGCTTTCAAGTCCTACATCCAAATGACATAAAAACATTGAAGAGGACTGGTCCCAAAACGGAGCCCTGGGGAACCCCACTAGTGACAGGTCATCATTCTGATGTAACCCCATTTACAAGAACCCTTTGGTCCCAACCCATCAGCCAATTGTTCACCCATTTATGTTTTTGTTATTATGTTTTTATCTAACTGTATTCTGATCATTTTGTCCAGAAGGATACTGTGGAAGACAGTATCGAAAGCTTTACTGAAATTCAGAAAGATTATATCAGCTGGCTTTCTCTGGCCAACTAGATAAATTGGTGAACTTGTCATAGAAGGAAATTAAGTTTGTTAGACATGATGTTCCCCTTGTGAACCTATGTTGGCTCTGACCAATGACTCCGTTGCCCTTTAGGTGTTTTTTCCCAGAATAATCTCCATAATTTTACCAGGCACTGAAGTGAGACTGACAGGTCTATAATTGCCAGGATCTTCATTCTTGCCCTTCTTGAGAATTGGGACCACATTTTCCAGCTTCCAGTCAACTGGGACCATTCCAGATTCCCAAGACTGTTGAAAAATACTTGAGAAAGGTCCCATGATTACATCAGCCAGCTCTCTGAGTACTCTGGGATGAATCCCATCAGGCCCCATGCACTTGTATGCATTCAGGTGGAGCAGCAAATCCCAAACAAGTTCAGGGTTAACTGGGAGTTTATCATTCCTGCAGTCATTGTCCACATCTTTGTCTTGTTTTGCCTGAATTCCAGTAACATAACTTGAAGGTAAATTTGCCCTGAAACTCACTCTGTGGAAATCAGTGCAGTGAGAGGAATAAATTTGGTCTTCTGTCTGTTTTTCTCTATGTATATATTGCTCAATATTCAGATTTGGTATTAGCAATTACAATCCTATCTAGCTCAGGGGAATTTCAGCAGCTTCCAGTAAATATGAATGTGGTGCAATTACTGAACTAAAACAGTAAATTGAATATCATTTACAAGAGGAGGTTGCATGAGCAATCTCATCTATTGAAATGATATTAAGTAAAATTTTAAGTGATAATTTTATGACTTCACTTGCATACATTTCTGGAACATCTCTTAAGAATAAGATTTTTCATTGACTGGTAATAATTAAACAAGACTAAGCTTTTTTTACAAGTCATGTGTAATATAACTGAGAACCAAAGTTGTATTATTTTTTTTACTGGTAATAGAGAAATTTAAAACTCAGTAAGAATAAGCTATGGAAATTCTGGACATTTAATCTTCAGTTTTCTTCCTGTCTACAGTTTTTTTCGTATTTGACACATGCAGAATCACACACAGAATCACAAAGAATCACACAGAATAGTTTGGGTTGGAAAGGACCTTAAAGATCATATAATTCCATCCCCCCTGCCATGGACAGGGACATGTTCCACTAGATCAGGTTGCCCAAAGGCCCATCCAACCTGGCCTTGGAACATATCCATGCATGGGGCATCCATGTCTTTCCTGGGCAACCTGTGCCAGTGCCTTACCACCCTCTAAGTGAAGAACTTATTTCTAAAGTCTAATCTAATTCTACCCTGTTTCAGTTTAAAACCATTACCCTTAGTCCTATCACTACACTTTTTGATGAGAGTCCCTCCACAGCATTTCTGTAGGCCCCTTTTACGTACTGGAAGGCGCTAGGAGGTCTCCCTGGAGCCTGCTCCTTTCCAGACTGAACAACCCTAACTCCCTCAGCCTGTCTTAATAGGATAAGACATCCACTTCTTTTCCTTAATCTAGACTTCCATCAGCTAAAACTCTTACTGGTTTAATCAGAGGTATTTCAGCACATTTCTTAGAATCTCCTTGATTGGCATTTGCATCCCCAAGCCATGCAAAGTACAATGACTGAGCAATAAAAATAGTTCTTTTGCAAAAAAAATACAGAAAAATCCTGTATGTGGTACAACTTACTTGAGTTCTGGACAGCTGCTCTGGGCAAATTTTACTTTTTCTGAACTTTCTTCTAGTCAGAGAAACTGTGTCTCTGAAATTTACCATTGCTGTTGACCTTTACCAACACAGCCGATTGCCAATATACTCTGGCTTCACTTTTTGGTTGAGGAGTAGGGGTGGACCGACATAAGTATATTTCTGTAGTCTAAAGATGAGAGTTGGATTTACATTAAATTCATTACCCTAAGTGAATGATGAAATTTAGGGTTGTGGGTTTTGATCTCCAAGTAATTAGAATTGCTTCCTATTTAATGCTCCATGTGAGTCTATGTGAAGAAGCTAAAACTGGCTTGATTCTACCCTTGTGATGTATGTGAAACCCAAATGGGTTCATAGCGGCTTCACTACAGAAGTGGTACCAGTGGAAACCGTTCCACCTGTTCCTCAAAGAGGAGAAGAGCTACAGAACTGCTAACCCCTGGGGCATCCTCCAGCATAGTAGCCTCTATCGGACAGAAGTCTGGAGTGCCAAACAGGGAGGCTGCTCTGCCAGCAGTTTGTTTCCTTTTTACACATAACAAAACAAAGCACAGGTTAAAGAAGAGGGGAAAAGTACAGGACTAATAGGAAGCTAAATGAGACATGACAGTTAAGGCATGCACTAGATGTGAATGCATGAAACTTATTCCCACTTGGCTACCTTTAGGAATATTTTGTCTGAATTGTTTTAGAAACTGGTATTTCTGAGAGCTGGTTTTGCTGGTTTTTTTTTTTTTGTTTGTTTGTTTGTTTGTTTGTTCCCCCCTCCTCCCCCCCCCCCCCCCCGTAGGAACAGCTATAAAATGTAAGCATTTTAAATAGGTAAAACTTCCTTGTTTGTTATTTGCATTTGAAATGTGCATTGTCCACCACACCATTACCAAAAGTTTCTGTAAATATCTGAGGTTTCATATGGCCCTAAGGAGGCTTAACTGAATAAACATAAGCATTTATATCATCTCCTATAAATGGGTAATTAGAAAATAGATGGTGAATGTTGGTCTCCAGGATCACTGCTATAGGTGTATCTTGTCTGGGGGACTTACTCAGATTTTTCCGCTGCAGTTTTGTCCATTACAAATGCCTTCTGTAACATTCAAGAGTGCTGGGGTTTGTAGGAGCCAGAGAGAAATGGATGAATGCTGCTGCCAAAAGATTTTACCTTCTTTCCTCCCTTCAGATGGGAAACTTCTGTGACACTGAATCATTAAAATTGATTCTCCTGTTAACTACCATGTAGTTACACCAATGATCAGTTTACACCCAGTGTCCTAAACTATCTAAAAATTTATACAGGCTTCTTGGCCAAACAATAACTGAACAAAAACTTCTTTGAGGTTTAGTCCTACAATGCTACTTTGGTATAGAAATGGATAGCCGTGTCACATTTTCATCAAACCTCCTTTTTTTTTTATGCTTATCTTTGCAAAATTCTTGACATTTCATTTATTAATCTTTTCCTTAGGATCTGCTTTTGTTCCAGCTGCAAAGAAAGTCTGTTGTGATGAAAACCCTTTTAGGACCTGTTTATGTGAGAACTCCCTTCATTCTCATTCAATTGTTCAGAAAGCATCCTCAGACCTAGGAGAAAGAAGATATGAATTACACACATGTAGGCAAGGCATCACCTTCTCCCTTGCCACAGACTTACATGCATCACCTGTGCCCAGGGATGGTAAATTAATTCTTCCAGTGTCTAAGAAAATAGCTGAAAGATCTAGATATTCAGCTGAGTTGCTAAGAAACATAAAGAATTTTAAAGTATGCAAGGTTACAAGGCTAATCTAAAGTTAGACTAATACTGTGTAGCATCTCCATGGCAACCAGGAGTGAACGGCGTGTGAGGTGAAAGAAGAGGGGAAGACAGAATAATAATCAGCAATGAACAAACCTTGTCAGGACTTAGTGTGATTATGTTGTCAATGAGTTAAAGAATGCTGCTGCCCTGCTGGAGTTCAGCTATGCTTCTGGAGAAGAGATATTCTCTTTGCAGGTCCAGGAGAAATGACAGATGACATTTTAAGAGTAGAATATACTGGCAAGCTCCATGGCTGCTAACTACTGGAAGGGTTAGTGACACTTCATCTCTGCTCCTCCATCTTTACTCTCTGCCCCTGCTCCCCATGGGGTCCCTCCCACGGGATGCTGTCCTTCCTGAAATAAGCCTGTGGGGCTGCCCATAGGCAGCAGCTCTTCAGGAACTGCTCCCACATGGCTCTGTCCCACGGGGTCCATCCCCCAGGAGCAAACTGCTCCAGCATGGGTCCCGTGCGGGTGGGCGGCAGCTCCCCCCAGAACCCCTGCTCCTGCGTGGGCTCCTCTCCACGGGCTGCAGCTCCGGCCCGGGGCCTGCTCCTGCGGGGGCTCTCCATGGGCCGCAGCCTCCTCCAGGCCACATCCATCTGCTCCACCAGGGGCTCCTCCACCCATGGGGGGGCTGCAGCGTGGAGATCTGCTCCATGTGGGACCCATGGGCTGCAGGGGGACAGCCTGTTCCACCAGGGGCCTCTCCACAGGCCACAGGGGAACTGCTGCAGCGTGCTTGGAGCATCTCGTGCCCTCCTGCTGCACTCACCTTCGGGGCTGGCAGGCTGAGTCTCACCCCTACTTCTCATCTGCTGTTGCACTGCATTCTTTCCTTCTCTTAAATCTGCTCTGAGAGAGGCACAACCAGCGTTGCTCACTGGCTCGCTCTAGCTAGCAGCAGGTCCCTTTTGGAGCCAGCTGGATCTGGCTCTTATCTAATATGGGTGACCTTCTAATTTTCTCCGTCTTAAACCAGGGAATGTTTACTCTTGTTTCATGGTTAAGTACCAATACAAAGTTGCTATCTGAGGTCCAAGTTGTCCTCTTATTGCTTCTCATACATCACAGGAGTTAGTCCTTCATGACAATCTACATGGAAATGTTTTCCATTCTTTCATTTCCTGCTTTACCAATAGTGGTTAATATGTGAAATCCTTTCTCTATATATTTTTCTGAGCACTACAAAGGGAAGTAAAAGAGGTATAGTATCACTACCACCTGCTTTTAAATGAGTTAAATGAAGCCTATGAGAGTTATGGGTTCCAAAAGCTGGCACTCTTAAACTTCTGAGGCACTGAGACTCTTTTGTTTTGGTAGTGAAACATAGCAAGAGACCCTTTCTAAGTACTTGTTGCAAAGTAACATTAAGACATATTAGAAGTGAATTTATTCAGATTAAACATGGATGTTTCCATTGCAGGCATCAGGTACACCTGACCGAGTCACTTCAAAATCACAATCAAAATCGTTACAGTCTAGGATGGTTCTGTCAGATTAAAACAGTTACACACAGTTAGTAGGATAAATTACATCCCAGACTTCACCAACTGTTCTATCTCTTCCACCTAAATCTATAATGAAGGGATACCAAACAATCCCAGCACAGAGTTATAGCGTAGTTCTTCTCATTATACCCAAGAGAACATTATTATCATTTTATTTAGAGATTGTGACTGGTCTATTCTTGAAAATAAATAGCTGTGAAACTCCAGATGAGGATAACCTTAGATATTGTTGGCAACCTGGCACCTAAAGAGGTTAGATATATTTTTTCTGCCTTGATTTCATGACATTAGAAGTTTAACAGAAGTAAAAGGTGATCTGTTCATGTTACAATAAATTATTTGCCTAAGGTTATCCAGTAAGAGTGAAACAGATCAGAGATTTGAATTCAGTCTCTCAGAGCCTATGGATGTCCTACAACCACTCTGTCTTCTTCCCTACTGTGCTTTTCTCCTAGTTCAATGGAGTGATAGCAATATCACTTCTGTTCATTGGGAAAGCAGTGCTTTCTGACAGAAGAACATTTCACTGGCTCCTACTGACCTTGAGCCTCATTAAGGAGGGAAAAAACAAACAGACAAACAAACAAACAGACAAACAAGCAAACAAACAAACAAAACTTAATCGTGAAAATATTAAGCTTAACTCAAAGCTCACAAAAGTCAGTAAAAGTATTTCAATGAGTTTCAGTGAGCTATGGCTCAAGTCCATGATGTTCAAGCAATAAAACACTCTGACATTCACATTAGATAGTCAATGGTCTGTGATGCTACACATGGAAGTTCTCTTAACACAGCAGAATTAATTTATTCCATGATGACAGTCAATATTTGTTATACCCGGTGAATCAAAGATGCATGTCTATTTAATGCTTCAGTCCTAAGTGCTTTCTATGAAATGAATTATATTTTCTATATTATAATTTACATTTCCCTTACTTGCCATTTAACACATTTAATACACTATTAATTCTGACTAGTAGAAATGCTTAAGAAAAATATCACCAATGAACTCATTAATGAAAGTAAAAAGAATTCTTAAAAAGTTTGAATCAAATTATTCAAAAAGCTCTTATTATAATGTAATTAAGTAATTATGCTGTGTTAAGTAAATAACAACTGAGTTAGAAAAGTACCTAATTATGCTGTCTGATTATAAATTTAAATCCAGAAAAGTTATCACTCTAATATTTCTGTACAATCTCATTATTATTTCAATACTTGGGAAAAGAGAGAGAGGGAGAGAGAGAGAGAACTTGATTTGGAGTGAGAAAATAATTCATTGCATTCAGTGAGTTTTCAGGCACACTATTGCTACAGGTTGTGAGACAAAATCCTCTGGGACACATAGTACAGGCTAAAAATAGATGATTTATTACTCTTAAAAGAATCTGCTTAAAAAGTTGGTGGAAGAGCAGGAGTCTATTTTAAAAAAGTGTTTAGCTTTAAAGTATTTCTAGCCTAGAAGCTTCATTGCCTGAAAATCTCATATGTGATACACGGAGCTGTTTTATTAGGGAAAGAAACAACTTGCTATTTTAAGACTGTGAAGATTGTTATCAAAATATTTCCAGCCCTTAATTGGCTCTCAGCATTTTAACATTGCAATGATTTTCTATCTAAAAAGGAAAGCTGAATTTTTAAAGCTCAGTTCTGCTTTGAATACTTAAAAAAAAAAAAAAAAAAAAAAAAAAGTAAATAAAAATATTTATTTCCTTTCAATATATTAAGTTTCTCCAAACTAACCACAAACCATTATCAGGAGACGTCATTCACCCTGTTTGGCAACGCACTCTTCACTTGCCTTTGCAATAGACTTCCAGATTAATTATCTTCCTATCACTCTGTTTCCAGTGCACTTTACTGAATCTGTGTTTAAAGGTTATTTTTCTACCTTTTTTTTTAAAGATGTTCCTTCTTAATTTGGAAGCTGCTGCTGCCACAAGCCATTCTTTCACTCAGCCACATTCCCCAGGTTGGAAATTCATCCTGGCATCTGCTCCCTGAAACCTGAGCAGATGGAACAGTCCAGGAGGGAGTATTTGTGCCATCATAAGTTGTCTTTATCTTTTTTGGTAAATGTTCTCCAACACTAAAATTCAACCCCAGATAGACTTGGCAGAAAACCTATAGGAGTTAAGGGTTTTATAAATATATACAATAAGATATATGTCTTGTGGGAAAAAATAAATTCATATTAGTTAAACTACACAGGAAAACTTTTTTTTTTTTTTTTTAATAACACATTTATGGATTTATGGCAGTATTGACTCATCTTCCTTTAACAATTTTGTAACCGTCCAGTTGATAACCTAAAGTCTGCTTCAGGTGGCCCTTAGACAGCTCCTGAGTAGTAGAATCAATTTCCTGCACACATGATTTTTAGAAAAATCCAAGTAAAATAGGATGTGATCCTGTATATGTAAGAATATGAGGACATCTCAGTGCTAACATATCCAAGGACATAGTACACCCTATAAGGTGAAGAGAAGAGAAATTCATTATCTTATCTGCTTCTTTGCTATCTTTTGCAAAGCAAACTAGTCGCCCTGAAAACCAAATGAACAAAACCAACAGAGAAATGTGGATCTTCTCTGCACCAGATACTTAAGTGGTGAATCATGTCTTCCATCTTCTAAGGCATGATATCTTCAGAAGGTCCCTTTGGGGTCAGGTAGCCCCATACCACTAAAAATACCACACTAAGCTCTGTGCTTTTTATTGGTGTTCAATAAATATGAAAGTGTGTTGCTTAAGAGCACAAGCAAAAATCATTAGTCAGGGAAAGAAACCCAGATGCTGGGTGCTGAGAGGAGCAGAATAAGGGACATCAGTATTTCACAGAAGCAGTGCTAGAGAGATAGTAGCCTTAGCAATATATTTTTACCTCTCAGCTACCCCAGTTTCCTGTTTCTTTTGAATGGGTTGCAGTACTGGCATTCTTCTGGTGACCACTACAGAATACTGGGACTGAAAGGCTCAATGAGAGAGATCTGTGTAATTGTACTTTAAAATCTCTTGAGAATATATTTCTTTTAACGGTTATTGTTCAAACTGTGAAAACAGAAAAACAATATTCATTTTACTTCTTGAATAACACAGCATAAGAAAATGTTAACCATCTTGTCTCCAATTAAACACAATACTTCCTTACTTCACAACCAATCTACAGACTACAGCACTCAAATCAGGAATTAATTCCCCCCAGTATGTATTCCTAGTATTTCTTCACTTCTCAACATCTTTTCTTTATAGCTTTCATTTATTTAGTCTCTCCTCATTTTATATTGAAGTAAACATACATGCCAGTTTTTTAAAGACTAAATACCTTCTTGTCTTACTTGACTGGTGACTACTGCTTAAACCACAGTATTCTCTACAAGAGGAATTGGTGTTCTGATCCATATGTAAAAACACCCCTTCCTAGAGAGGCCTAGATACCAGTGCAACACTTCAATAAACATTTGTTAATAGTCTGTTAGGACCCCTCGTTCTCTTGTGCTTCTTGGCAATCTACGTTTTTTTACAAGTAATATAAATTAGCGTATTTTGATCAAGAAGAGTCCAATGACTGGGATTGTTTATATTATCATGTTTATATTATCAAAGAATTAAAAAATAACCCAGTTCATTATTTTATTAAACTAATTGTTTATTCAGTAGTGATGCAGACACTCTTCACATTCATAACTGAGCCAGGATAGTTCAGAAAAATCATCAACATATACGTGTAGACAAAGGAAGATAAAAATGTTTGGTGGAAGTACTGGGATTTCAGTCTGTCTAGCTGTCTGTATTTATCCAGGCTATAATATGTGCCACTTTTTATTCATCCTTATGAAAGAAAATAAGTGGCAGATTCAATAACAGAAAGTGTTCCTTTACACTGTCTGGATAATGATAAGACATTATTCTGTCCATTGGACTTCATTACTTTTAGTACTTTAAACCAAAGGAGGTTATTTTATAATTTTCTAAATGATACTTAAAACTTTTACTTTAAAACTTCATCCACTGAAGAAACCATACTCTTACAAATCTCATCTAATAGGAGGATAAGTTTCTCACACCATCTTCCACTTATGCATCTACTTCTTCCACTTATGAATGTGTCTACTAGTTCAGTTTTCCCTGGAAAAAACAAAAATAGATCTGCTCTGGCCATCCACCTAAAGAAGGATGAAAAGGTTCACATGGGATCAAGTGGAGAAAAACTCTTCAGTGATACAAACAGCTTTGTGTTACCTTCATCAGCTCTTAAAGTTGTGCAAGATGAATTCCACCATAGCTGCCTCCATGCTTCTAGACCATTGTGGTACAACATGATATGGCTTTGCCTAAATTCCTAGCAGTGGTGACTTAAAACAAATCTTTTGACCTACTGGAATAGAATATGTGTACACTCAGTTAGTAAGTCACATGTAGGCTGATGAACAAGAACTTATTCTTTAGGCACAATAGAGTTGATAGTTATTGGGCAAAATCTCTATGTGGAAGCATTTGCACAACCAGAAACGTTTCTATTTATTCTTAAACTGTTATTCTGAATTGATTTCCGATGAAAATCCTATTCTTAAAACATATAAGACTTTGGTCCTCTTCTTCTGACCCACTAGTCATAAATAACATTTGTGAGATATCAGTGCTTTTTAGAGAAAAGCTTGAGGAGACAGTGAGTTTTCATCACTGCTAGTGCACTTGAAGACATAATAAAAAAAAAAAAAAAAAAAAAACTTTCTAAGTAACATTAGAATATACCTAATGTCTGTGAGCCTAACATCTATCTGCCTTGTAATATACCACACCTAGACCTTACCTGAAAACTTTGTGGCTGCAAGTCACATCCAGAAATCCTGAATGATTTTTTTGCCAGACCATTGTTCTAAAAACAAACAAATAAACAAAAATCTCATTGTTTATTTACCTTAGTTATTTCTTTCAGTAGAAGTAAGGACTCCAATGAAATTTCTGAAAATGGATTAAAACATTTGGCCCAATAAGAGGAGAAGGATCAAATTCCCCTAATCATCCCACAGTTGAATAGGCTCTATAGTGTTGATAATAATAGAAAACAAGCAGAGGTAACTGAGAAAAAAAAAAAAAAAAAAAGTAGACAAAAATGGATTTTTATAGTCATTTTCCCACCTGGTTTTTATGTAAGCAAGAATCCCATCTGTGTGAGGAGCAGCTGAATGATTCCCAGTAGACATAAGCATGGGCAGTCAGGTAACTCAATCTGTTTTGTGTTACAGATGGCTCCTGCAATTTTGATTAGTTGAAGTATCATATTGTCCCATGTCCCTGAGTCTCCTGGATCCCAAATTGATGTGTTTTTATTATTATTTATTTTATTGTATTATTTAATAGACATTTTTCTCTCTGTTTAACCATTAGAATAAGTTTTTACACCAGAAGGTCTGTGAAGTTGAATTAATTTGTGTTTGAAGAGGACTCTGAAGTGCTATGGGGAGAAGTACCTTCAAACTGCAAACTATTTTTACTGTTACAGTCAAACTCTCAGTGGAGAAATATGAAAAGACTGTTAAGTGTGAACAAATCCACAGTTTGTGAATGACACTGACATTTACTGACTGTGATGAACAAAAGCTGAGGTCTGCTTCCTCCACTCAGCCATGGAAACAGTCAATCAGCACTGACTGCAGCTTTCCTCCAAAAACAGGTGTGCTGCACCATTCTTAAAATTTGGGAAAGATAGTGACAGTTTGTTGCTTTGGTGCTGACAGCTTGCTGCCTTGGATTTCACAATGTAATGACATACTGTCAGATGATTAAGTGGGAATTCGTATTTTCTTCTCCTATTCCATTTTGTACTCTGAATAAATGCAATGTCCCATTTTTTTTTCCCATTTCCCTGGGTCACTTCCTGCACAAGGCTTTAAGCAAGCTGCTGCAAGGTTTCACTGTAGTGGCCTTTGGCCCAGGTTTGTAGCACAAAGTCAGGTAGAGCAGTGCTCTAGTGCCCAGTGTATGCTCCCAGAGCTAGGTCAGGATTTATGTTCAGGTAAGGTTTGGCCTTTCTTTGAAAAGAACAACAACAAAAACAGAAAATTCTGACAGAGAAAAATCCAATACAAATACAGGTCTGTTGTGAGCAAGACCCAAGATGCTAACACCTCACCTACAAACAGTGATGCCTTAGCCACTGGGGACATACAAGGCTTTAGGGTATTCCTCCCAGAATGCTTCTATTCATAATGAGACTGGAATTAAGTCTTCAGTGAAACTGAGCTGCCTGATAATCCCTACACAGGTATGAAATCAGTGAGCACTGGGGAAGCCTAGGGGTGCATGACCACATACAGGATTGTTCCAATTTGACCAGCAAGTGAGTGGTGAGAATGCAGGAAACCCTACACTCACAGCCTTTTGTACACTCAAGGAAAAACTCACTTCATTGCTAATCCCATTTGGCAGCGACGACTACAATAGTGCAGTCCCAAAAGTGTTGGGACAAGGGGACTGGAGAGGGGATAGCCCACAGCACTGCATATAAAATAAAAACAAGATTATCCTCAGCTGGATTAAATTCCCCATGGGTCTGCACTGAATCACTTTTAGGGTTATATGAATCAAAAATAAACAATAACATGACCTGTAAATACTTCCACCTTTACTCCCAACACAGAGTACTCTGAGTTGCTCCCTTTATAGAAAACTATGTTTCTAGAGGCCTGTCTATGGCTGGACATTTTCCTAAAATACAAAAGGGTGGCAAATGTAAGGTTAACGTTCACAGATTTTGCAAGTGGGCTGGAAACTGACACTGAACTAATGACTCATTTTCTCTAGCTGTAGAACATAGACAGGAACAGCAGGTGTTTATATATTTTTTTTTCCTCCTGCTGGTGTATCATTTAAGATGAAGTATATGTTGAAAGAATGAGAAAATAATGAAAAGATAAGTTCTTTGGATATGACACAGCTAACTTGTGATAAGATGAACAGCCATGGAAGCATCAAAACTTTCAGAGTAAACAAAGTTTACAGAGCAGTTATAAAGAGAGAAAGCTTTTCTTCCACAGTTTTCATCTACCGTAAATATTCCCCCCTTCACCCGCCACCCTCCAGAAATGGTTTTGTTGTTCTGCTTACAAACAAGAGAGAACCACAGAAATCCTAGATGAGATAGAGGATAAAAGCAAAGCTCAAAAGATTAAGTGACTCATGCAAGATCACTCAGGAAATCTGGCAGAGATGTTGCAGGTTTCCCAAGTTCTGTACTGTTCACATCAGTGCAGAAGTGCTATATATCCAAGTAGGGTACAAAATGTTTAGGAAAAAATATTATTTTTGTTGGAAAATTACCATTCATTGTGTCTTTTCATATGAATACAAGAGTTTTGCTGAAATTTTGGTCAGAAGAGATACTTCAGATCCAAGATGGAAATTCTAGTCAAAACCAGTGAGGTTTAAACAGCAGCTAGCCATTGTCCCAGTCTGACAGTGCCTTAACAGACAGGAAAATCAGATCCAATTCCTAATTCAATTAATATTCCACCACTTATGAAGGATGAGACGGCTGTAAGAGGAAAGCATAAGACAGCCTGGAGGCTAAGATATTAAGTGTGAGTGCAGATAACCCAGATTTTCTTATCATCACGGTTTCTTGCACTCAGCCACTGGGTAAAGACTGTCCTGGAGGGCTCTCTCTGTTGGTTTCTGTAGCTGATCAGTTAGTTGGACTTTTTTAGGAGTTAGCTTTAATTTTGTTCTTTAAAAGGAGAAAAAAAAAAAAAAAAAAAAAAAAAAAGGAAAATTTTATCATCTTGAAATACCAACAGAACTTTTTCTTTTTTATTATTTTTAACTTCAAAAAGTATTCCCTATGCAAAGAAAGATGTATCCCCTATTTCTTCCCTACGTTTAGTATTAACAATATGCTTAGAATCATATACTAAAGACAATATAGTGGGCACAAAAAATGTGCATGCTTTTACAAGTTCAGCCTATAGCATCCTGCATACAAGCCCTGTCAACATACACTAAAAATGTCTTTGCCTTGCACAGTTTGGGCATCCCGTTTTGCAGGTGTGCCTGCAGCATACAACTCCTCAGCAAATAGTGACTGTGCATCTTCAGTGCTTCTGTAGAGAGCTCAGATGAGCCAAAAGCTTGGATAAAATTCCCTTCCTCTTAAATGTGTTTCCGGGTCATGGCAGTTTATACTGTTTCTAATCTCTAGAAGGCAATTTATTTTCCTATGTGGAAAAACTTCAGTGCTTAAATTGACAGATGTGTTGTTTGATGCTGTTGTGGTTGCTGTTACCTTTTGTTTATGAGCTGGGATGCCAAAGTTCCAGCCTTATTTCTCTCATGCATTTTCCACATCATTAATTGTTTAAATTTCCTGTGCTTGGGCGGCTGTTATTTCTCATTATCAAATCCCTCCAACGTGGCTGTGTTAAAATGCAGAAACTGTTATACAATCAGAATAGGAAAAAGACCAGATGGCATCAATAACTGCTAATATACCCCCATGTTTATGCTACAGCATGTGTCTGATAGATGGGGTAAGTGCTAGCCACTGGTATGCTGTTTGTGCCATCGTTTGTTGAGTTTGTTTCTTAATTAACCATATGCTTCTGAGGAAACTTTGAAAGCATGAGAACATTTCACATGACCCCCCAAAATACATCTGAATGTACCTAAGAAACTGAAAGATTTTAAAAACATAGACCCCTTTAGAGGAAATATGAGAGGAAATATATCCCTAAAAAGAAACTGATATATTTCTCATGAGTTTCTATTCCTGCTTCTTCCCCAACTACTTTCTAACCAAGAGCTATCAGCCTACCTATTTATTGGGCTCTCAGTTACACAGTCTCTAAAGCTGTGGTTATGATATATATTTATTTATCCAAACATTAGGAGAATTATCAATATTTACAAAAAATAATTGGAGTCACTTCCATTGTTCAAGCTCCTAAGACACCTAAGCTCTTAGACATTCATGAAAGCAATGCAGACTGTCACTCACTGGCTTTCTGTGCAGCTAATGAAAAGAAGCTGTGGCATCCCTGAAATCTCAGATCTGTAGTAAATGGGTAAATATGCCATCTTAGTTATGCCTCTCCACCATTCATGCAGTCAGCTTCCATCTGGTGGGCTTGGGTAGCAGGTTTGCCCCATGGTCTTGCTGCTGGGTTGTCCTGAGCAAGCTGAGGATTAAATGTACCATGTTCTCAAACCAGAGAAGTGACAGTCATGTTAGAGAGATTATGTTTGTCATTCTCAGAGAGAAGAGACATCTTGTCACAGCAGAAGGGGAGATAATTTTATCCAGGTTCTAAAGATATTAATTTAATCCTAAAAAAAAAAGGGGGTTCAGGTAGCCATGTTTTAATGGGGTTACTGGGGATTTGAAAGAATGTGTTAATTGCATTCTCTTCTGACTTTTAGGGCATGGTGCATATTTTCTAGTTTTCCAAAACTTCTCAAACTAAATTTGGTATCTGACAATATAATTACTGACATCTGAGTAAGTTTCTTGTATTCTTAATATAGTTAACAGAAAACAAATCCACAGTCAATGAAGTATAGGGTGAGTCATTTAACCAAATGTATGTATCTACTTTGGGATGACATGAATCACACTCTATGCTCCATTGATTATCTAGGAACCCAAGGATAACTTATAAAAATGCTGATGCCACCTTACATTGCCTCATATGGTAGCTTAATTAGTGTGCTTTGCCTCCCACCTTAGTTTCTTGACTTGTGCCAGAGAGATCGTATAATCAGTCACCCAGTTTGCAAGAGATAAAGATAATGAGTTCTTGTTTGTAGAGTGCTAAGGAAATATTAAACCCAACATGCTGTGTTTTACCGATATATCCTTTATCCATACTGATGAAGACATACTGTTTACATATAGGCAGCAAGAGAGCCATAAACTCTGATTATGCTAGCAGCCCTTCGGGGTCTCTACATGGCTTTCAACACTAGTTTTTTTGTTTTGTTTTGTTTTGTTTTGTTTTTGTTTGTTTGTTTTGTTTTTTTTTGTTTGTTTGTTTTTTGTTTGTTTGTTTTTTGTATTTTTTTTGTTTTTTTTGTTTTTTGTTTTTTTTTTGTTTTTTTTTGAATAGGAATGTTAGGGCAGATATGTCAGAAAACTAGCCTACAGTAAAGCAGAAGGTTAGCAGCTGAGCTGGGATAATGATTTTTTTTCATATAGTTCCTGTGGATTGCTAATTGGCAGCTATAATGTAACTGCCTTGAGCAACCTGCAATTCCCCCATTTTCTCCTGAGGGAATACAGATGATTTTTATGTCTCATTTTCTGTGTTAGCTACTGAATGTCTGAGAAAAGCCTTGGAATCTTTCAGGTTGAAAAGAGACAGATAAATATTATTAATTATTATTGCAAGTCAAGTAATTTGTTCCAAAAATTCTGCAGTGTTCATGTATATTATGAGTCAGGGTGTTTTATAACTCATCAGTCTTCAGCTGATGTTTTATGACTTTCATATGTCATAAGGAAACAATTATTATGGATGTTAAAAGCATGGCTCAGTACAGAATTATTGATATCATCTGGATATTATACAAATATCTTAAAACAAATCTGGGCTATAGTATTTCATCAAGGCAACTGAGCATGATAAATCAGTGTCTGCACTGTATCAAGCTACCAAAATTGTTCACTTATTCTCCCTGACAAAATTTTCAACAGCAGACAAATTGCAATGTCCTTAAATGTGGGGTAAGATACTGTAGACATGAGATAATCCTTGAGGTGATAAGATCAAATGATAAAAATTTCATTATAACGATTTATATAAAAGATGACTAGATAGGATAATCATTTTAGGAGAGACACCATCCACATAGATTTAGTCTATTCAGTAACAGCCTGATTTGTCCTTCTTCTCCCCAAAGTAATCATGAAAATTACAGTCAGAAAGGCTAAATTGCACAACCACATACAACTTATAAAACTGTCATGGAATAAAGAAAGGCAATCAGAATAAATAGTACAAACACATCGGGAGTTTAAAAAAATGAGACAAAGGAAATGTAAGTCTGGTTTTCAACTGGAAAGAAGAAATAACAACAAATGAACAGGAAAGTTAAATTATTAAATGCCTTTTTTTTTCTTCTGTCTTCAAATACTAGTTAAGTGAAAATGGAGTATTATATCTATTCTTTTTTAAGGATGAGATAAGAGTTCAAGTTAGAATAAGAAAGAATAGGCTAAGGAATATTTCAGTAAATTAGATGTATTCAAGACTGAAAACTCACATGAAGACCCTTAAGCTACTGAAGCTGTATTTGAACCACTAGTGTTTAGCCTTGAAATCTTGTGGAGAAATGTGGTAGTCTTAGCAGAATGGAGAAGAACAAATACAGTCAGTGTCTTGAAAAGGGAGAATGGAAGTCTGTACAAATGAAGGATATTAAAACATTTTTTTTTTTTTGAACCTTCAGAAGATAAACTACTGCTACATAAGGTAATAAAAACAACTAAGACTTGGCAAGAACTTCCCATCTCAGACTAATTTTATTTTCTTCTACAAGTTAATAGACCTCTCATGTAAATGAGACAGGCCAGTTATGATAAAACTATGAGGAGTTTTTGTTACCTTCTTTCACAGTATTTTTGTAGACAAATTTAAGGAATTTGGTCTAGCTGAAAAGATCAGGAAGTGGTTAGACAACATAAGCACATTTAGTAAGTGCTTATTGATGTTTCTTCATCAAAGTCAGGGAGTGTTTCAGTGGGGTTTATATTAGTATAGTTGCAGGAAGACTCCCATTAATGATAGAACGGGGAAAAAAAATTAAAAAAAATGCAGCACTAAGATCAGAGTTGGCCATGATTATTACAAAAGGATCATGTCTGGGTTATCATTTAGAAAGCCTGTAGCTATTATCTGTTTGGAAGACAAAGATGGGATAGTTTCCCCGCAGGGCACCTTGCATGATTGAGACTAACAAGACAAGCTTGAAATGACTGGAACTTTCATAATATGTTTCTAGCAATGGGAAATGAGTTCACAATAAAAAATGAGGAATTAATAGCAGTACTGCAGGAAAGGACATAGACATTATTATGGATGACTAGTCCAACACTGATTCCTGCTGCAAAAAGAACATTTCAGTTTGAAATGACAGTCCATGTGTAAGATATGTAAAATGTTGGTGATAATTATTCCACTGTAATTAGCATTAGGAAAGCCTGAGCTAGAATTCAGTGACTAGCTCTGGGCACTACATGTTACAAGAAATTTTGAAAAATTTGTGAGAACACAGGAAGGGAAAAAAAATGGGACAGCATGAGAACATGGTAGACATGGCCAGGGAAAGAAAGTCAGAAAGAAATGAGATTAGAGGAAAGTATGACAAAAGTCTTCAAATATGCAGAATTGCATTTCATGATCACTGCAAAAAGAGCAAGAGGAAATCAGGAATAATTTGCAGCAAAGACTACTTCAGCTACAGAATGCCATGTATGAGGATGGTGAAATTGATTGACAAGGTATGCAGCAGACTCTCATTCACTGGGTAGTTCTAAAAACAGATCAGACAAGGTCAGCATATCTGAACATGGCGACTGTCTAAACAATCACTTCAGGTCCCAGATGGTTAGAGTTCTGTTCCCCAAATATATTCTTGATGTTTTGTGTAGAGAAAGGAGGGAGGGGACAGGCTCTCTTCTTAAAGAGCTATAACTAGATCCAGTACAAATTATCTGACAGATGGAGATACAGAGGCTTTTCCTATAGCAGAGAGGACAAGAAAGTAGAGTGCAGTCTGTCTATAAGTTTTTGGGGATTTCTTTGAGCTGCCACGTAGAAAAGATCTACTAAGGAAATACTATAACGGGAATAAGGAGAATAAATTTGCTTATTCTGACATTTCTGTAAAAGCAGGTTTACACAACCATTAATGGACATCTGACACCCAGTTCACAATAACTTCTTGTGCAACTTCGTGATTGGTCAAGAGAATATATTTATCTTGTATTTAATCAAAGACCACTGGATAAGGTATAACCTGAGCTAGTATCTCAGCAACAGGTTCCCTTCCAAGTACTCTACCCCTCTTCAGATCCCATATCTGCCTCCTTGCATTTCTGGGGGAGTTACATGTATAGCAAGTGGCCACCTGTTAACAGCCTTCCCTGACCCACCCTTCTTTCAGGACACTTCACTGCCTTTAAGCCCAAACACCAAACACAGCGATCCTTGAATTGCTGTCTTCCAGCCTCCAGAAACCAAGGATGTGGAAGTAGTTAATTATACATGGCATCTTGTTAGACTTGAATGGCATTGAGGAAAAGCAAGTGTGATTCAGCTAAGGGCTATTTGCATCTGTTAACAGTTATGAAAGTCCTGCTCGGACAGCACAGGAAGGAGAGTGTGAACTGATGTTTCCTTAGAAAAAAAGTGTGAGGCCCTTGAGGTGATTTATTTGGCTACATGTTCATTAAGTGCAGTGCTGCCCAGAAGTTCTTTTGCTTTCAAGTCTCTGATCAGAAACAGGTTACTGTTCCTTCTCTGATAAAGGAATTTGCTAATTCTGTAAAATTTACAATGAGTTTAAATGGTGGTTTTGTTTGTTTGTTTGTTTTTTTGAGGGGTAGTTTCTTTTGTGGCACAATGCTTTACTTTGAATAAAGTAGATGTATGAGGACAAAACAATTGTCAACCTGGCTAGCCGACCAGGACAACAGAAGGGATCAAATACAATATTTCTTCTTCTCTTGCTCTTACAGAAGGATAATCCTAATGTTCCACTCATACTATCTTCTCCCTAAAATCATTAAGAATATCTATTCATATGTATTTCCTGGTAGACTGTATCTGAATTTAAATAAATTGCACTAAAACTCTTACATTGTGCTAAAAAAAAAAAAAAAAGGCAAACCCAGTCTGTTTTCCAGCATCATTTAAAACAGAATATATATTGAGAGCCCTTAAACTAAAAATAAATAAATAGATAAAATAATGTAGCTATCAAACAGACCTTCACACAAATTTGAAGAAGTAAAAAATAGACTGGATGAAGTAAAATCCTGTCACTTTCCTCAGCAGAGTATAAAAAAATAACACTACTGTGTTCATTGGCAGCAACTTGAGGAAGCTGGAGATATGTTTTGGAAGGACGTGTGAAAAGAGACAATCTAAAAGCCTGTAGAAGACAGGGTTTTTTAATAAAAAGAAGTATCAAAGTGCATTTCAACTCATATCTTCTAAAGTGAAATAATTTTGTGGCTCTCAAATAGCCCAAGAATTGACTGTCACTCTGACAGGTCTCAAATGGTCAGCTCGACAAATTCCTTCAAACTTATTTACTTACTGCATGTAGGTGGTATCAGATCCCCGTCAGATCCAGCTGCACATTTTATAATGTATTTATTGCTTTTCTGCTGAAGACTAGTGCAGCAGCTATGTAATTTTATTTTTTATTCCAAGCTGAGGAATTCACAGCGCTTCACACTATAACTAATTAAGCTTCCCTTTTGCCTAAAGCAACTAATATAATTTAAATAGACTGGGCAAGAGATTTGCTTAAAGTTATGCAGTGGTTTTGTGACTTGAAAATACAACTTTCAGTGCCTGGGTAAGGTTTAATCACTAAGTGAGACCTTATTTCATGAACTCAGTGCTAAGACGGTTGGAGATCTCAGACAGAAACTTTCTAACGGTCCTTTAATTAAGTTGAAAAGAATGATTGCCCTAATCAAGAGAGACTGTGGGTGTTTCTCCTAATACAATCAGCAGTAGCTGCCAAATCAGGATGCACTTTTCTTGAGCAGCATTTCCTGTTGCAGGCTGTTGTTATGTGAAGACATGAGGAGCATCCCTTCTCTGAGGAGCATCTCCAAGTTGCCTAATTACACATTCTGCAATACACAAACACAGTCTCCTTTGGAGGCTGGAGATGTACAAATGTAAAGTAAGCAAGTGTTCCTGCCTAAGCATACTTCTCAGGACTGAAACACCCCATGGGGAAATCATCAGACAAGTTTAACCTCTGGGTTAAATCCTGGCTTCAATAAAATCAAGGACAGCAACTGCACCATTGCCCATAGACTGTAAGCAGACAGGACATTTTCTATGGATTTCAGTAGGTTGTGATTAAAGTGAGAAAACAAGTCGTATTCGGTAGATAACAAATACAAGTGCTGAATAGGAAGACAGCCTACCAGTGATAAACCAGCTGTTTTAGCATGCGGTAGCTGCATGCACTAACAGCTGCTGGGCACAGCTGCCCAAAGCGTGCCCATGAAATTATACGGAAGGGACATGGCAGAAGTTAATATGCTCCAAGTAAATGAAAGGGAGCTGCTGTCTGTGGAGAAGAATAATGTCTTTCGTTGACTTCAGTTGCCCACAGACAAAACAGCTGAATAGTTGCTGAAAGATGAAACCTTGAGAAAATGGTCTGCTCTCTTAATACATACCGCATCTTTTCACACACACTGAAATATAACCAGGCAGAGAACACAGATCTTTTCCACACCTGTGCTTGTTATCCTGTCTTAAGCATTTTACCTTTTGCCTATTGTGTTTCCATAACACGGATAGGAACCTTTTATCTATTTATTTATTTTAGTTTGGTTTAGTTCATTTTATTTTATTTTATTTTATTTTATTTTATTTTATTTTATTTTATTTTATTTTATTTTATTTTATTTTATTTTATTTTATTTATTTATTTTCTGAGAAACATCTCTTACCACACTGATATGGTCTGAAGCCAGATTATGGGGACAAGTCCTCTTCACCAAACCTTGTCAGGGACAACTACAATCACCTGGCAATAAATTGTGCCATAGTTATATATTTCTTCTGCTCGTCTCCAGTTACTTGTCTCCCACTGCCAGCGAGTGACTGACTGAAGTTCACTTTCATCCGCTCCTGTGATGTGACAGAAGGCAGTGGGTATTGCTGCCTGCACTGGGTCAGCCATGAGCGATGTAAAGCTAATGTGAAAGAGCTGGGCACAGAGTGCATAGAGCACACAGAGCACTTACTATCTCACAGAAACTCATCAGACACCATTCATCTTGTCTAGGCTAACTGGAGAATATGTTAATGACCAGCCAGTAAGCAGCCAAACACACACAGGGAAAACTGCTGGGGAAAAAAAAATAAAAAATCATTTCACTAAGGAAACAGAATGCTTTGGCATTTTGCAGAGTTTGTACATCCAAACAAAACAATGCAATTGCTCCTGCTTTAACCTTGGGCAAGGAATAAGACAAGAAACTTATTTTTCTGCTAAACTTACCTCATCTGACTACCTAGTCATTCCTACCCACTCCTCTGTTTTTTCCACATATGGAGAGAAAAGGTGGTTTTCTCCACCTTTCTGGAAAAAAACTCATCAAAGACATTTTCTTCATCTGTCCACAGGATACTGAGTACTCTACAGCCTAGATTTTTCTAATACTAAGCACTAACTCAACACACATAATTAACTTTGCTATTCTCATGAATTCTCAAATAAGTTGAAAAGTTACAGGTTTATATTTTTTATGGGCTTTTTTTTTTTTTTTTTCTTTTTTTTCTTTTTTGTTTTCACAGCCCAGAGCTGAAAAAATTATCACTCATCGTGGAGGCTGGGAATTAGGGAAAGGCCAAGAGAGAAAGAGATGTGAGTTCCCTGAGTCAGCAGCACAGCTCAGACTTTGAATATACCCAATCAGCCTGTAAAGCTAAATATTGAAAGAAGTAGTTGTTAATTACATTCTCATAGTAAGTTTATTTGAGAAGGTAGGAATCTCTTTTTTGATATTCTAGAGGAATAAAGGTAGCTAAATTAACGTATTATTCATGTGCACTTCTCTTCTGATTTAATTGCTGCCCTCTTTACATGTCTTTTATATGCAGGAGGATCTAGTGACTACGAATAAATAATATGGTATTGGAAGAATGATTGCATGACTTCAGCTTCCACTTCTCTGAGCGTGGAAAGAGGCTGCAGATTAAAGTTTATGGGCTGTTGTTGCTCCAGTCTGTTCAGGACAACCCTTAATGACATTTCGTCATGCACCAGTATCAAAAGCACAGAGAATTTAAGAAAGAAATTTGCTTCCAGATAAGAATTCACATGAAGTACAGTGGCATTTCTGAGAGGAGCAAGTCAGTTCACATCCAATATCACCTTTCTTTGGTCTCAGGTGAAAGAGACACCCTGGTTTTGACATGGACTATGCAGAAGTTACGTGCAAGTTACACATGAGGCACTTCAATGCGTCTCCTCATCTGTTCATTGCACCTGTTTGCACCAAGTTACATGGCCTGGCACTTCCTCTGAAGTTTGTCTGGCCTTCCTGGATACTGAATTCCCTGGTTAAATGGTAGTTTATCACATATTAAAAAATAAATAAATAAATAAAAATTAAAAAGAAGTAATTCTAGAAGGATATTACTGTTCAGAGGATGTCATTACAATATTGTCATTAAGAAAGTAGTGACCTTCCTAATTTATACTCAGAAGTGATGTTATAGCTGTTTTCTCTCCAATTAGATCCCAGCATGGGGGCTTGGTATGCTTTTAACTGCTACATTAGTATGTGTCAGCTTCAGACAGACATCTAAAATTATTAGCAGTGATTAATATAATTAATTATCTATTATTAGTTGTGCCCATATTTTGGTAGGACCCTTAAGGAGAGTGAGATAATTAGACATATTAGCTGAAAGACATCTAGACAGATTATATCTAAAATGATTAGGAGGTAATAAGACACATTTCCTGCCTTCACAAATAGATCTGTATATGAGATTGTAGAAAAACAATGCAGTTTACAAGTAATAAATCAGGGCAATGTTAAAGTTGATGATAATTAAACTACAAATAGAACCTGGAAAAATGTTCTGGCAGAGTTTGTCATCACTGAGCAATACAGCTGTGAGGACTGACTATTCGCAAAGTCAGGGACAGTCTGATCAAAGGAAGAGGTGATACTTCGGTGGAGATGACACAATATTACACATGGATTCTTTCATTTCTTAAAATGGCTTTTTGTTTCAAAAGTGATTAAGCAACTTAAAGAGGCCAGCTAAACCCAAATAAAAATGATATTTTTTATTTGTGATCACTGTCTTTTGGACACTAAAAAGAAAAAAACAAACAAACAAACAAAAAATGGTTTTGTTGTAATATAACACTGTCTGTTAACTTCAAAACCAAATATTTCAAATTTTTTTCTTTTTCAATAAAAGTAAATCCATTTTTATCTAGTCTAAAATTACTTTTCTTCTTATTCTATGGGTGTTTTTTTGTGGTTGTTGTTGTTGTTGTTTTAATGTTCAGATGAACAAAAAAATACTTGCTCTGCCTCAGGCATGACCCCAATAGGAATTTTTTACACTTTGACACAATGTGTTAGCTGCATTTTATATTCTGATAAGAAGCACTTCAGACAGAAAAATTTCTCCAGCTTATTACAAATTTCACCAGTCCCTGCTGTGCTGCTCTGAAAAGACACATTGAAACCTGTCTGTGAAAAAGAAGAGGCAAGATAAGAAGGAATTACTAGATAAACACAAGCAAAAGATGCACAAAGGTTATGTTGTCCTTATGAGCTATGTAATAATGGCAATGCACTTCCATTAGTAATTATATAATGACAGAATTGGGTCAAAACACACCATATTTTCATAGTCATATTCACGCAATGAAATGATGAAGATTTACCTGACCTAATGCTGACGCAGCTGACGTGTCCACATTATACAGTGCTATAGGGCAAGGCTCTGTCTCAGCCCTGAAACCTGTCTATGACATGACCACTGGCAGTTCCAACACAGGTAGACGTGTGTGTTTGCATGTGTATAATACACTGTAGAATTAAGAGTGCTGCAGTATTGCACAAAGCAAGAACAATAGCAATTATCCTTTGGTAAGATACTAAGACAATAACATTTATTTCTTATAGACTGGAAAATTTGAAAAACTGGCCATTACCTGTAAAGGTGTAATACCTTTTCCTACAAAAGCTTTTTTTTTTTTTTTGCCAGGTCAAAGATGACAAATGTCCATCTTTATGCACTTAAGGATACCATTAAAATCCCTTCTAAAGGTTATTGTGCTGACACATAGATGCACAAGAACTCTGCAATATGTTTACGCCTTGATTAAATATATGTAAGTATGTAGGTGTTTGGGTATTGGCCACATCTTTTAATAAGTTGTTGCCTGTCTTCACTTGTTACAGATTGGGGATTTTGCTGATTCTTTCCAAGCTCACATAATGGAACTGTTAACAGAACTGCAGTCAAAAAAAAAGGGGGGGTTTAGAAGGAAGCTGCAAAGTCATGTATAAGGTTGTGGACTTTTTTTTTTTTTTTTCTCCCCAATACAGAACAGCTAAATATTTCAAACTTTTTAGTGCTGTCTTGGTAACAAGCAACATCTATTGTTGCTATTTTGTACACAACTACTACCTAAACCTCTGCTGTGTTTTGCCACCACTGTATGCCACTGTTAAAGACAGAAAAGAAAGAAAGATTTTAATGAGGTTTATAAATTTCTGGTGGGGGTGGACCCTGCTATCACCAAGGTAAGAGCCACCTCTGCTCTTACCTTGGTGACAATATACCCAGGCTAATAATTCTGGCTTTTGATGGCTTACTGTGTGATAAGGATGGTACAGCATTGCACAACTGGGATCATCGTTTAAAGTATGAGACAGGCAGCTGCTCATGTTAGACCAGGCTATTTGGGGTCAGAATATCCAGCACAATATCCTGTCTCCAGCCAGGACCAGCAAGAGGATACAAAGGAAGGGATATAAGATAAAGGTAGGCATGCAGTGATTCCTCTCCAGGGTGCTTTGCCAGGCTCCAAATCACTTATGACTCACAGATTTCTTGGAGAGTTGTCTTTGCTTTTAACAACCTCCAGTAGAGCTAGAGTCCATCAACTTGTCTAGTCATTGCTAGCAAACTTTTAGTACCCACAGCATCCTGAGACAGGGGGTTCTGTAGCTGCATCACACAGCAATGAACCCATTTTCCTAGGGGCTTCTCCCACCAAAGGGCTTGCTGTCACAGTGCAAGCAGTTCTTTTGTGCCCTTCCGTTCATTGCCAACTAGAAGCTCAGATAAGCTGCAACTGTAGAGACAAGAAAACAAATTCTAGATGACTGATAACCTGTCTTTTGAAAACCAGAGTGCCCAGCATTTTCTTCTATCTGTCTACTCACAATCCACATTCATCACCAGTTCACCCACTCATCTCTGCTGGCTGTGGGACAAATGGCTTTTTGCTTCCCAAGGACAACAGACCTATTTCCTAAAGCAGGCTGCCAAAATCTGTCAGCTTATTTGTTCTTCTGCCAACCCTCATGACCAGTAGACTCCTTGCTCCACCAGAATGGAACATCTCCATCTTTCCTGCACTCCCCAACTCCAAGCAGGAGCAGAGATGAAGGGTCAAGGCACCAAGCAGCACCGGTTCAGCCAAAATTTGGACCTCAATTACTTGCCAGTGGAACTGTTTAGCTGCTCCCAGCAGTGTCCTTATGCAGGTAACTACCTCTTTTGATGATGCTTGAAGTCAGGTCCATTTTTTTTCTTCTGGAACATTTATGACTTCCATCCAAGATGAAATCCAAGCAGAAAGTCTGGTTTAGAGATGTTTCCCTACCATTTCCTGCTTCTAAATTTGTAGCATGATAAATTTTTAATGACTTTTTCCCCTTTTGGTAAAAAGTAAACTGCAAACGTCAAGTGAATGAAAAACAATGTAGTGCTTAAAAATAATTATAACAGATGACTCATGGGTCTACAGTAGTTTTTGCATCAGCAAATAAAATTGGTCAGGATAAATAGAAAAAAAAAAAAAAAAAAAAAGTCTATTGAAGTTTAACTACCAAATGCATCTTCCACACAGTCATTATGGATCCTTTTTCAAATGAAGTCTTTTTCATCCTAGATCACCCAGCTATATTTTGCATTTGCAATTTTTTTTTAATTAAAGAAGAGAAAGAAGAAAAATGGAATGAATGCTTAAAATGACACCTTTCCAGAACAAAAGGCTCTCCAAAATGCAAACAATTACAGAGGTCTTCTATACTATGCATTCACTCATACACAGGAAAAAAAAAAAAAAAAAAAACAGTGAAGAAGGAAAGAAT
Organism: Aythya marila; assembly: GCF_965140915.1. Classification (NCBI taxonomy): domain Eukaryota; kingdom Metazoa; phylum Chordata; class Aves; order Anseriformes; family Anatidae; genus Aythya; species Aythya marila. The sequence continues at coordinate 148,496,080 of NC_139043.1, forward strand.
TGCTGTGCCAAGTGAAGAGTTTGCCAGGTTTTATTTATTTGTTGTTTCTCCCTCCAAGTCCTCTGCTAAAGCTCTTGGAATTCATCAGCATTTTAACTTAGGGACTCCTTTCCCCATAGGATCACCAGCTCTGCCAGACTGGACCAAAATGGCCCATTAAACTGTTGCCAATGCTCTTCTGCAAACAGTGGCCAATACCAACTATTTGAGGGGAATATTGGTGTGGGGGGATGACCTAAATGTTGGCTAGCATTCTAGAGTACTAAGTAGTTTCTCTTTAAAGGATTTTTTCTCCAGATCTCTAATAGCTGGGAACTGGAAATAAGTAAGGATTCTTTCCCTTGAAACAGATTTCTTTCATAGTCTTTCCTGGATCTGTGTATTTTCTCACCTACATTTGTGTTTTTGGAAAGGAAAGGAAAGGAAAGGAAAGGAAAGGAAAGGAAAGGAAAGGAAAGGAAAGGAAAGGAAAGGAAAGGAAAGGAAAGGAAAGGAAAGGAAAGGAAAGGAAAGGAAAGGAAAGGAAAGGAAAGGAAAGGAAAGGAAAGGAAAGGAAAGGAAAGGAAAGGAAAGGAAAGGAAAGGAAAGGAAAGGAAAAAGAAAGTGTTCCAGTCAGCTCAGAGAAAAGAAGAGCTCCCATCCTTAACAAATTGCAGAAGAAATCCTTAAAAAGTTGCTGGAGACTGCTTCCACGGGCTCAATTCGGGAAGGACAGCATCCCATGTGGGGGACCCCACATGGAGCAGGGGCAGAGAGGGACCGTGAAGGAGCGGCAGAGATGAAGTGCTATAGACTGACCAAAACCCCCCATTCCTCGTTCCCCTGTGCCATTCAGGAGCACAAGATAGAAGAGTGTGGATGTGGGGAGAAGATTTTTTTGGTTTATTTCCTGTGTTTCTCACTTCTCTATCCTGTTGGTAATAGGCAACAAATTTTACTGTCTCCCTCCTCTGAGTCTGTTTTGCCCATAACAATAATTGTTGCACAATCTCCCCATCCTTATCACAACCCTTGAGCGCTTTGCATCATAAAACCACCACAAGGGCTCACACTGCTGTTGCCATCACCCTTCTCCCGAATACAGCTTGATGCTTACAGCGGTCACCCAGCAACTTCCTAGACTGTAGTTCCTTCTTAACAAAGAGGACTCATGGCCACATTTCCCACATATTTAACCACCAGGATATATCAAATGGATAGCAATACCGCCATGTCTCAATTGAAGCTGAGTCACTGTGGCCAGACCACAGGAGGTGGATTACATAGCTGAGTGGGTGTTAGGGTCATGTCCTGTTCCATGGACTATTCATGCACTTTGTGTTGGACAGCTGATGGCTGTCTCCCTGTCATCACTGCTCTACAACCTGCTAATTAAAGAATTTGCTCAGGAACTGAATCCCTCAGGGCTTCATGCTAGAAACTTCCCAATAAAACCAGTCCAGCATTCAGAGAATGGCTTTTATTGGGAGTTCAGATTTCAATGAGTACCCAGTTCACTTCTGTATTAAATGGAGCGCACTGAATGCCATTCCTCTGTGTTTTCTCTGAGGTCAGGTATTCTTCTGTACCTTACTGGTTTGCCTTTTTCAGAGGTTTTTGTGTGGTATATAGGTAGGTTGATATGGGCATGTTGCTTTCCCACCAGCAGATAGCTCAAAAACACCATGCCACTCTTGCAGTCTCCTTCCTCAAAAGCACAGGAGGAGAAAATACAACTAAAAAAAAAATCATGGGGTCAGATAAGGGCAGGGAGATCACTCACCAATTACTGTCACAGACAAAACAGACTCAGTATAGGATAATGTAATTTAATACCTATCGATAACAGACTAGATAGTGAGAATTAAGAGCAAATTAAAAATACCTTCCCCCCACCCACTCTCTTCCACCTCCTCCCCACAAGTGGTATTGGGTAAAAGGGAATGGGAGCTGTGGTCAGTCCCTGATCCTCCCACGGGATGCCATCCTTCCTCAGCTGAGCCTGCGGGGGCTGCCCATAGGCAGCAGCTCTTCAACAACTGCTCTCACATGGCTCTGTACCACAGGGTCCATCCCCCAGGAGCAAACTGCTCCAGCACAGGTCCCCTGTGGGCAGCAGCTCCCCCCAGACCCCCTGCTCCTGCGTGGGCTCCTCTCCACGGGCTGCAGCTCCGGCCCGGGGCCTGCTCCTGCGGGGGCTCTCCATGGGCCGCAGCCTCCTCCAGGCCACATCCACCTGCTCCACCGGGGGCTCCTCCACGCATGGGGGGGCTGCAGCGTGGAGATCTGCTCCATGTGGGACCCATGGGCTGCAGGGGGACAGCCTGCTCCACCAGGGGCCTCTCCACAGGCTGCAGGGGAACTGCTGCTGCCTGCCTGGAGCACCTCCTGCCCTCCTGCTGCACTCACCTTCGGGGCTGCAGGGCTGCTTCTCTCTCATTTTCCTCACTTCTCTCTCCCAGCTGCTGTTGTGCAATAGTTTTCCCCCTTTCTTAAATCTGATCTCACAACGCACAACCAATTTAACTCAGTGTCTCGCTCTGGCCAGGAGTGGGTCCCTTTTGGAGCTGGCTGGAATTGGCCCTCTCTGACATGACATGGGGCAACTTCTGGGCTCTGCTCACAGAGGCCACCCCTGCAGCCCACCTGCTACCAAAACCTTGCGACGTAAGCCCAGTACAGTGGGGTTACCTAAAAGACAGCTGTTATGGACACAGGAACCATGGAGGGCCTCTCTGCTTTTGACCCGCTACAGCAGAGATAACTAGCTATGTGCCTACAGGACTTGTCTTCACCCAACAGACACGCCAGTAAGGCTAGCCCAGGAATCTCTGCATCAGTTTACCACATATTATAAGTATATAATATGCATTGTTTTGCCTTCATTCTGCCTGTTATGATCCATCCTTCCCCGTCTCTATGATACCTTAATTCTCCTGTCCCAGTTATCAATGGGAACATCCTAGAGAGTACTTTAAGGATTTTTCCCCGCTCCTGGCCTGTCTTTATTTGTGGATAGAAAAGCCAGCTCTAAAAAAGGGAACTGTAAACATGTCATTGGCAAACCGCCTGTGCTCAGCACCTCTAGCACCTCTGAAGTTCCCAGATGTGACAGAAAAAATTAGGCCTGGAAGGTGGGAGGATGGAGCCAGACTCAGACTTGGGAGTTCAGCAGAATTCACAGGGTCGAACTAGATGGGCCTCAGGAGATGAGGCTGGGAGATTTATAGTCGGACAATTGCTGGCTCTGGGCATCAGGCCAACCTCATTATCTTAGACACAGCCAAAGAAGATGAACTCACAGCATACAAACCTTGCACTGCAAACCACTTATACAGCTCTGCTGTGCTAATTATGTTAGCACTGATTCCTCTTTCCCTTCCAGCCTAAGCATTCCCTCCTTCAGACTCACCTGTCACTTGGAATTTGGACTCAACCTCAACTCCCAGCACACACCATGCCATATAATGACCTGTTCTCTGTTAATAGCCACTGTGCTCACGTTAGCAAGACAGGCATTTTGGTTTGGTAGTAGATGAAGTCATTCCTGTGTGCAATTTTTAAATATCTCTGGGAGGAAAGACAAGACGTTTTATCATCAGCGATTGAGGCTGAAAACAAGCCATCAGCTGAATAAATAAATCCAGATTGATGGGTCTGCACCAGTTCAGCCTACTCCTGCTAACAATGCTCTGGATCAGCATATGGGAACAGACTCATAAAATGTCTCCTCTCTCAATAGCTGCCATCTTGGCTTAAAAGAAGATTTTTTCAACTGCCTGCTACATCCCTTTCTCCCTTCCCTGAATAGGCCTGTTCAATTTTCAAGTCAAAACATGACCAAAACAAGAAAATATTTTCTTTGCCTAGCCCATGACCTTGAGAAGTATGGTCCACATGGAAGACAAGCGCATGAACACACGTCTTCAAGCACATAGATACATCTGTGTTTTCAGACAAAGACTCATAAGAAGCATGCATGTTAATTTTTTGACTGAACTGGGCTTAGTGCCATCAAGATTAATGATGATAAGATTAGGATTTGGAAATTGTCATTTTTTTATAATATTTTTATTTTAATTACTCGTACATGCATCTGAAATAGTCTTGTTTGTCAGAGCCTTAGAAGGCCATTATCGTAGTGGTGGCTGTGCAAGATTAATGCAAAACTTTTCAGGGAAAACTAATTTTTGGATTAGTGTTTTCTTCAGGATCATGCGCCTTCTTAATCACATCACATTCCTATTTCTTAAGGTGCCCCTTTTCCAAACATTTTCTGGAACTCAGCTTCTGGTGTTTGTTTTGGATAGGATTATATTGCTTCAAATCTCAACAATGTGGAAAGTCCAGCAGCAATCTGTGCAGAGCTGCCATTGCTTAAAAGCAGTGCAGCATGTTCACTTCTGTAAAAGATAAATGCTTTTATCAAAAGATCAGGTCTAAGTTAGAGAACGGCAGCTGGTTTATAATAAAAGTGGAGTGCTCTCTCCATAAAGTAGAGCTCCAGACTGCCTGCTTATTCATTACTAATAAATGTTGTAACTGAAGATGATTTAAGGTAGTGATTACAACTTTCCTGTAATTCAGGATTTTTTATGGTTTGAGGAAAGAAAATATTAGTCCATCAACATCCGTAGAAAATCAAGGATTTCTGCCACCCTCCCAAGGACACACAAGCATCCATTCACAGTCCACAGTTAAGGTGTTCCAGTTTTGTTTTGTAATAAATACAGAAGAGATTAGTAGCCATTTTTATTTAAGACTGGAGCCATTAACTAAACAAGACTGAGGAGCACTGATCTGCGCTACTTAGCTAATCAATATTTATTTTGCATGCTTCTCTGGAAACTTGTGATCCTCCCAATTTCAGTTGCATTTTACCAATTAAAATAACAACTCTTAAGTTTGGATTTATTTTTACAAACAACCTGATCTGAGAAAAAAGATTTTACTGTCTGTTATAAAGGCCATAAAGGCACCATCTCAGTACAAGAGATCACATTGGCTTCTGATTACTATACGTCTTTTTGATGGCTCAGTAAAACAGCATATTTGCAATAGAAACCTTAAAGGAAAAGGAGGTGCAATACAGATAACACATTAATTTTAGAAACTAACAGCATATCCCTGCATATTTAGCAAAACCGTGAAATCTGTTGTTTTGGCAGAAGGGTGCAATGTTTTGTTGTGTTTCCACTAGAGACTGCCTGGAAGAAGTAGAGGAGACCTTCAGATAACTGGAAGGAACCAAATGTTCACAGGCCTTAGAATTTATGGAGGACTTCAACTACACAATATCTGATGGAATGGCATCACAGCATGGCGTGAGCAGTCCAGGAGTTTTAATTGTGAGGCCATCTTTGATTATCTCGAAAAGTTCATGGTGATCAGGGGAGGTTCCTGAAGGCTGGAAGAAAGCAAATGTCACCCCTATCTTTAAAAAGGACAAGAATAGGGATCCAGTGAACTACAGGATGCTCAGTCTCACTTCAGTCCCTAGTAAGGGAATGAAGGAAATAATGTCAGATACTACTTCTAATCATAAAACAAGCTTATTTAGATTAGTCAACTTGAATATATGAAAAGGAAATAATGCTTGACCAACTGGTAAACTTTTTTGATGAGATGACTGGCTCAGTGGATGAGAGGAGAACAGAGAATGTTGCCCATCAACTTAATAAGACTTTGACATTGTCTTTCATTACATCCTCAGAGACAAAGTAATGCAGCACAGGCTAAATAATTGGACCATGAGGTGGGTTGAAAACTGGTTGACCTGCCCAAAGGGTTGTGATCAGTGACACAAAGTCCAGTGGATCCAAGTCAAGGATTGATGCTGAGGCCAATACTGCTAAACATCACTGGAACAGGCTGCCCAGGGAAGTGGTGGAGTCACCATCCCTGGAAGTCTTCAAAAGACGTTTAGATGTAGAGCTTAGGGATATGGTTTAGTGGAGGGCTGTTAGCGTTAGGTTGGAGGTTGGACTCGATGACCTTGAGGTCTCTTCCAACCTAGAAATTCTGTGATTCTGTGATTCTGTGATCTTTATTAACCTCAATCACCTGGATGATAGAACAGAGTGTACAGCAAATCTGCAGGTGGCCCTAAACTGGGGGGAGTGGTGTATATGCCAAAGGGTTGTGCTGCCATCCAAAGGCACCTCAACAGGCTGAAGAAATTGGTGACAGGAAATTCATGAAATGTTGAACTTCTTGTTGAAAGAAGTTCAAAGTCCTACATCTGAGGTGGAACAACCCCAGGCACCAGGATATGCTGAGGGACAACAAACTGGAAGGCAGCTCTGCAGAAAAGTACCTAGTAGTCCTGGTGGCCTCCAAGTTAAACACAAGTCAGCAGTGTGACCTTGCCACAAAGAAGGCTGATGGCATTCTTGGTGAAGCTACACCTGGAGCCATGTCCAGTGCTAGCTATCCAGTACAAGCAGATAATGACTTCAATGAAAGGCCACTAAGATGAATGAGGGACTGGAACACCTTTCCTATGAAGAAAGGCTGAGAGTGTTGGGACTGTTCAGCTAACAGAAGAGGAGGCTCAGATGTAAACTCATCAATATGTATACATGCCAGATAGGATTAATGAAGATAGGGTATCCAGACACTTCGCTGTAATGCCCACTGACAGGGGAAGAGGCAACAGGAACAAACTGAACAATGGACATTCCATCTTAACATCAGGAAACACTTACTGTGAGGGTTGCCAAACTACAGCACTGGTTGCCAAGCGAGGTTGTAGAGTCTCACAATTTGGGAGTACTCAAAAGCCAACTGAACATGCTCTCATGAAGGATTGTTTGCCACTTTGGCAATGATGCCAGACCAAGTGACCTAGTAGCAGGTTTTCTTCACCAACACTCAAAAACTGTGAATGTTCAGTTCTGAGTCAGCAGCCGAAAGCTAGTGTTGAGGATGATTCACAGTCACAATTCAGACTATTTGGAAGAAAGTAAAGATATTTTATTTTGATAAGGTTATTAGAGGTTTGGATTTAGCTGTCACAGAGATGCCCTAAAGCAAAGAACTTACCCCATATTTCTCATCTTCATGTCTCCCTTAAAAAATGGTTGTATTTTGGTATTTGGTCTGGACATCACTCTAGCATGCTGCACTGGCCCAACCACTCTGTTACTTTTGTTGCATCCCAGTGCCCAGATACCTGTATCTTATTCATGGTAGTTGCAAAGAAAGACCAGAAGTAAAAAATGTAATGAAAGGGTGGAAGAAGTTTGGAAGAGTGAGGAGGAGGATGTGAACCTTCCATCCTCACTGACATCAGAAGACTGCAGATGAAGCTGTTGAGTTCACAGTAATGCACTTGGACAAATCTTCCCAACAAGTAGGACACAAAGGTTTCTGTTATTTTTCAAAGATATCCTTGAATTGCAAAACTTTACATTTTCCAGATTTCACAAAACTGATTAGTTCAAGTTCATGTTAGTAGATTATTTCTTTAACTGGCCATAGATAGTAATTAAATATGTTTTTTGTTGTTGTTGTTTGATTGTGTTTTTTTTTGTTGTTTTGTTTTGTTTTGTTTTGTTTTGGTTTGGTTTTTTTCCAAATGTAATTCTGAGACATTTTTCCTTTAAAGCTTATCCCACTACTGATATGAACTGAACAAGATGTTATCCCAAGGTGTTTTAAAAAATAGTGAAGGTAAAAGGCCGCTTATACATGGCCCTTCCAGGTAAAAGTAGACAGTTGAATAATATTGCAGTCATGTTACCTTTTAAAATTTTAATTTATTTCATTTATTTATTCATTTCAAGTGCTCAGTAATATGAGTAGAAAGTTGATGTTGTAGCTAGTGTATACTTATCCTATGCTTTATATTTATCCTATGCTTTTAGTATATGCTCATAGTTAATGTTCATAAATGTTAATAATATTTATTATATATGTATACATAATGTGATGTATGCTTATATCTGGCTTCAGATAAACTTTAAGGGAGATTAATAAATACAGGTTTAGAAAAAAAAAAATAAGACCAGTCTTTCTGAAAAAAGTAGGAAGTGGTGTTTCAATTTATATCTCATTATTATTAAAAAAATCCATCCTCGTTTGAGTGGGAAGAAAATGATATTAAAATTTTATGACCTAACTCCCTAAAAAGAAATTAAATATTCTGAGTAATTTAACACTTCAAAGGCAACTGCCTTTGCCTAATTATTTTATGTTTTTCAGGGGATAGAGAGCACCCACCAACCCTGTGTCTCACCGTCCCTGTAAGTCTCACCATAAGCTAAATTTGAGTGATACTATTATAAAAACTATAGTTCACTTTCAGAAGAAGTGAAGGTAACTAGAATCATGGAAAAAGGAAACAAAAAATAAAGTAAAATGAAGCATCTATGGACTGAATATGGAGACACAGTCACTGTTCAGTTCCTTTTGTGCATATATACTTTTCAAAACCCAAAGGGATTCCCCAAATGCATGTTTACTCGATCTCTAATTTTACTAGCCATCTAGGATCATTTCTAATTAAGTTTAAAGAAAGCAGAAGGCCCATTCCACAGGATATTGAATAATTCTGACATTTATTTTTCATCTGAAGCACAACCCAAAGCTAACTGATTCATCCCCTGTTTTTTTTTTCCTAAATCATATTTAGAATTAAAAAGCTCATAAATAAATAAATAAATAGATTTTAATGGCTTTGCTCCAGTCATTATTTCTTCCATTTTAATAAACTATATATGTATATATAGTTGAAATCAGTTATTTTTAGGTGAAAAAAAAATATTCTACTCTAAAAGCAACAGGACAGAACATTCAAAGTTAAGAAAATGCATTCAGTTGGGATACATTGGAGTAAACATGAATTTTCACCACAAAAAGAAAAAAAAAAAAGTTCTCCAAAATACTTCACAAGGAGTCACTTTTTAATGGTAAATTGCTTCTGTTGATGATATCCAAACTGGATGAAACTCCTGCTTGTGATGAACTGTTTGCTCAGTTCTCTTATCTTCTTTATATTTGCAGTCCTCTTTGCAATATACTGCTTGTCAGAATGATTCAGGATTTGTTTCCTTGTCACCTCATACTTAAAAGCCCAGCATTAAAACCCCATGAAAACCCAAATGGTATTAATACCTTCCTTTTGTTGAGAATCCTAAAAGATAAAATAAGGAAAGAGGTAATTTAATCTGTCATCTTACTTCAAACTGGATTTAATTATATGTAATTATATATAAATTAAGAAATATTTGTAATGTATTTTTTTCCCAAAAACATACAGTGACTTAGACTCCAGACAACCTGTTTTCTACTTTGTGCTTCACTTCTTGCACCACTATAGAGTTTAAAATAGTATCTAATCTTGAATAGTGGAAATTTCCCTTGTTTGAAGCTTAAATCCAATAGGCCTTCAATTGGTCTCCGTTTGTCAGGAAGGAAGTTATTGCCCAGTTTTCTTGGTGGCCTTTTCTACATCTGAACATTTTCACAGCATCTTCAGTCAGTCTTCCTGATATTATTCATTCAGATGTTATTCATTCAGTCTTTCCTTGTACATGTAAGTCAGAGTATCTGGATGTCTGATCAACTTATCTGAGCTATCGTATTTCTGTCCTCATTAGGCCACTTCTTCTGTGAGCTGAAAACTTGACCTTGAATTTCAGCATACGTGGCCCTGGTAAGTTACTCCAAGCATCTAACACAGTATCAGCATTATATATATATATGTGTATAAAACAGCATGACATTGTTGGATCATATTAAAAGCATCTAATTACTTTGTAGAGAAAATAAAATCTTAGCATTTTTCCTGTTCCAAAAATTCTCCACACACCTTGGAAGATTGTAAATTGCTCTGAGAAGAATGTGTGTTTTAAAATGTGAAGGGTACACATCACAAGACCTGATATGATATAACATCTAAAATTGAATCTCTCTTTCTATAGCATTCTCATTTATGTTCACCCATATGCGTTTATATTTGCAAAATTTTCCACTTTAGAGAGAAAATATAATACATCAAAAAAGGAACTGCACTAAAACCTTATTTGAAATACCCCAAACTGCAAATAGATATGTAAACAAGGAGGCAAAGGAAGAATAAACAAGAAGTAGTTATACCAAACACTTTAATAAAGGATGGACTTGTATTTGTGTGGGGAAAACAAAACAAAACAAACAAACAAGCAAAAAACAACTGCAAGTTCCTTTAGGTTTCTGTTACAATCCTCATTCATTATCTAAAACATAGAAGTGTTAAAATTTCAGAAGAATAAAGTTATTGCCATCTATTCAGATGGACATGTTTATAAAGATCTGAATGTTGAGGAATTTTTGTTGTAGAGCAACTAATGATGACAATGACGTTTTCTCCAAACTTCCTGAAATGATCACAGAGAAAATTATGAACAGAAGTGTTTCCTATATAGGAAAGTCTTGAATGCTGGTAACACTGCAAGGTCTTCAGGCACATGGTGGGTGCTGATTGCAGGGATGCTAATATTCCTTTGTTTCAGCTCCCAGGGTGAACCATCTTGGGGAGCACCATAGAATCTAGAATCTAGAATCTAGAATCTAGAATCTAGAATATAAAATATAGAATATAGAATATAGAATATAGAATATAGAATATAGAATATAGAATATAGAATATAGAATATAGAATAGAGGTTTTGTTTTGTATTTTCCATGTATACTGGGTCTGGCTGGGATGTTAACTTTCCCTGCAGCAGCCCATACAGTGCTGTGCTCTGCACTTGTAGCTAGAACAGCAGTGGTATCACACCAGTGTGGTTTCTGCTGCTGAGCAGTGCTGGCACAACATCAGGACTCTCTCTAACCCTCCAAGGGGGTGGGCAAAAATGTGAGAAAAGAAACATCATCAGGGCAGCTGACCTAAACCAACCAAAGGGATATTCCATACTATATGATGTCACACTCAGCAATAAAAGGTGGAAACAAGAAGAAAAGAGGGGTGGGCTCTTGTTGTGAAAATGTCAGTCCTCCTCCTGAACACCAGCTACATGTCTTGAGGCCCTGCTTCAAGGACGTGGTCAAGCATCACTCATTTGTGGGAAGTAGAGAGTAATTTCTTTCCTCTGCACTTCCACGTAGCCTTTATTTGTTTTGTTTGTTTGTTTGTTTTTTGTTTCACTTGCCCCCTCCCTTTTCCCCTTTCCCCCCTTTAGTTAAATTATTTAGTTAATAATAATCTTTCCTTAATAATTATTATTTTTTTCACTTTAATTAAATTATCCTTATCTCAACCCGTGAGTTGTTTTTTACTTTACTTCTTCCCCAACTCATCTAAGGAGGGGGAGTGAGAGAGTGGTTGTGGTGTTTAGCTGCCTAGCACGGTAAAACCACCATACCATGAAAATTATAAATGTATGTGAAAATAAATTATAATTTGTCTTCTGGGCAGTGATGGCCTGGAGCTCTGATGAGGTTAGTTCAGTCTCCTTTCTGGACTTGCCATCTACAATCATAGAATCATAGAATCATAGAATATCCTGAGTTGGAAGGGACCCTTAAGGATCATCAAGTCCAACTCTTGACACCGCACAGGTCTACCCAAAAGTTCAGACCATGTGCCTAAGTTCACAGTCCAATCTCTTCTTAAATTCAGACAGGCTCGGTGCAGTGACCACTTCCCTGGGGAGCCTATTCCAGTGTGCAACCACCCTCTCTGTGAAGAACCCCCTCCTGACGTCCAGCCTAAATTTCCCCTGCCTCAGCTTAACCCCGTTCCCGCGGGTCCTGTCACTGGTGTTAATGGAGAAAAGGTCTCCTGCCTCTCGACACCCCCTTACGAGGAAGTTGTAGACTGAGGACAGGACAATGGACAGGAATCATAGAATGAATAGAATAGAATAGAATAGAATAGAATAGAATAGAATAGAATAGAATAGAATAGAATAGAATAGAATAGAATAGAATAGAATAGAATAGAATAGAATAGAATAGAATGAACCATGGAATGGCTCAGAATGGAAGGGACCTTAAAGATCACCTAGTTCAAGTCCCCTGCCGTGGACAGGGATGCCACCCACTAGATTAGGTTGCACAGGGCCCCATCCAACCTGGTCTTGAACACCTCCAGGGATGGGGCATCCACAACCTCTCTGGCAACCTGTTCCAGTGCCTCACCATCCTCTGAGGACACTGGAGATGTCGCACATGATCAGCTACTTTAAGGAGTTGTGATCAGAATTCATTGATCAGCTTATTCTGCATATACCTTACTTCCAATGGACATGCAAGTTGAGCTAGCAGAAATAAAAATAATAACAATAATAAAAACCATGATTTCTTAGTTCAAGTAGGCATTTTATTAGACCAGGTTTCACTTCCCACCTTCATCTGTCTTTTTGAAGCAAGCTGCTAACTCATGAAAGGCAGCATCACGGGTTACAGGCACTGCATTCACCAACACTGAAACTCACCCAGCAGCAGCTGCCTTGTAAAACCCTGACTGCAATATAAGCACTTTTTAAATCTCTGCTGCTTTTGAGGTGGAAGCAGAGAATAAAGAATAAATTAAATCAAAACTTGGTAAGCTCAAACACACACACATCTCCCCAGGATAAATGATAAGTATTTTAGAGAGGCTTCTCCTTTGTTTTTCCTGAGGGCTGGCTAATTTGGCTGTGGTTTGATGTTATATGGTTCATTTCATCAGCACATAAATATAATTCAATAGAAAAGCATGGCTTCTACATGGGCAAGGTTGCCTGTCTCTCCTTGGGCAGGCATGGCCCTTGTCTCACCAGGGGACAACAGCACCATCTGCTCAGCACCGCCAGGTCTCTCCCTCACCACGGTCCATTACTCATTCATGCACAAACACAACATTAAGGTTGCCGAACCCTACGTGTAACTGGCTGGGAAAAAAACATAAGGGAGTCTGCCCCATGCATAAATCAATCCCCACCCTGCTGGCACACACGTTTTAATAGACTCTACTGCAGGGATCACCTCTCTCAGCAGGACCCCAGTCTTGTAGACAGAGCGCACTGCAGTGATTTGTGGTGTGCACTCAAGCAGCCTGTTGCCAGCATTCCCTACTTTGATGGAAGGCAGGATGGAGAGATGTGATTTCAGGCTTGTAGGCAGAGGAAGGATGGTGGGGAAGCTGTAAACTGACCCAGAGAATTGGATTTGACCTCTGTGTCTTTCAGTGGCATAGGAGGGGGTAAGTATTGACCTTAGACTATGCTCTGGGAGGTGGTGGATGATTTGCAGCTTGCCTGAAAACTAGGAGCTGCATTTTGTGTTCAGAGACAGAGGGACAAGCAAAGGCACAAGATCTGAAAATCCAATTATTAAGCATATCACTCTGGGTATCCTCAAATTAGCCCGTGTTTATAATTCTCTGTGAATTATCACTGCCAGATAGAGAGAATTACATCTTAATATCTTAGAAAGGTTCAGGAAGACTAGGTCATTAATATTTGTGATGTGCTCATGCAATCTAGCATAAGAGCTGCAGAAATATCCAAATAAAAACCTAAGGAGGGCAGGTTTTGACTGATATTCATTCCACAAGGCTGACACCAGACATTTAACAATATGACCAATGCAGAATGTTAAAAACCTGCTAAGCAAATGAAAATTATTTAAGTTCCTACAGTCATACAGCCATAGTGGAACCTAGCGCAGACCAGACCAGCTTGACACAGATATATTGATGTCGTGGTTTAACCCGGCTGGCAGCTAAATACCACGCAGCCGTTCGCTCACCCTCCCCCCTCCCTCTCTGGGACGGGGGAGAGAAATGGAAAGTGAAGCCCGTGAGTTGAGATAAAGACAGTTTAATAAGACAGGAAAATAATAATAATAATAATAATAATAATAATAATAATAATAATAATAATACAATGATGATAATAGTACTACTACTAATAATATGTACAAACAAGTGATGCACAATGCAATTGCTCACCACCCGCTGACCGATGCCCAGCTTAACCCCGAGCAGTCCGGCCCCCTCCCCCCGGCTAGCCACCCCTATATATTGTTTAGCATGACGTCAGATGGTATGGAATACCCCTTTGGCTAGTTTGGGTCACCTGTCCTGGGTCTGTCCCCTCCCAGCTCTTACTGCACCCCCCAGCCTGCCCGTTGGCAGGACAGAGCAAAGGCTGAGATGTCCTTGGCTTAGTATAAGCACTGCTCTGCAACAATTAAAGCATCGGGGTGTTATCAGCACTCTTCTCATTCTAAGCCAAAACACAGCATTCCACCAGCTACTAGGAAGAAAATTAATTCTGTGCTAACTGAAACCAGGACAATTGACAATGCTGAATTACATCAGTGACAGAATATAATCATCTTTTTCATAGTTGAAAGATGAGTTTTAAATTGGGGAAGAACTGTATATATGCAAAACTGATGACTACTAGGTACAACTGGCACCTCTGAAAGTACGTTCCTAGGGACCCTGGGTTGTATTGCAGGCAGAAGCTGCTGCTGGCAGTGTTGGTGCTTGTGTTTTTGCCATGCAGTGGGATTAACAAAGTTTCAGAGCTGTAAGTAAGGAATTTCACCCAGCTCTTCAGCAGGACAAGGGAAACTTGTTAACTCTCAAAGGTCTGTAGGTATTTGAAGACTGCAGGGTCCCTGATGTGCAGATGAGTATCTGTACCCCAGACATACTCAAAGGAGCAGCACAGGGCAGGGTGTGAGTGCATCACAGATCCTGAGCTCCCTGCCCATCATCCACTGCTGACATTGCCATTCCTGTCAGCCTCTTTGTAGCTGCGTGGGGAGAACTGGCAAGAATGTCAGGTTTTCACAGCAGCTACAGGAATAACCTTTAGTTTTAGAAACACAATAACCTGGTGTGTCAGAAATGAGATTTTCCTTGGAATTTGCAGTTCACAGGAAATTCTGAATATTTGTATTCACTTCAGCCTAGATCAGACTGAAGTCATTTCTTAGGTTAAATTTCCTAAGAACCAAGAACATTTCTTGTCTAACGGTTCTACCAGACAGCAGCAGGGGGAAAAGATATATGTATATAAAGATCATTTTCTTCTTTTGCAGAAGCACAGCAGGGATTCCCAAAGAAATCACATCACTCATTCTGCTGCATGAAAAAGATCATTGTGAACATTGAAAACATCAGTGGAAGACAGAGAGCTGCACCAACTCTATCACCCTTAACCCTCCTGTAAGAATCAAGAAATCTGGGGGGCCAAGGGAGATGCAGGCACACAGATTGTGCCTCACAGAGCCATAACGCTGGAAGCAAGGGAGAGAGGAGCACACATATGCATCACCACTGGATAGAGACTTTGGGCAGTGAGACATATGGGAAGAAGCAAGGAAGAGGCAAGACAGAATGTGTTTGTCCTCCAGCTGTTATAGGGGCACAAGTGTCAAATTGATTAAATGTAAAGTGTAATTGGCAACTTTAGTTTTCTCTTCCCTAAAGTCATGTCCATGAATGTCACCCAGGTGAACTAACAACTCACTTATCATTCCCATGGGCTGTGCAGACTGCTTTCAAAGGTGCCAACCATATTGGATGTTTTACTGTACAATGCCCTGGGTAGTAGCTGTCAGAGCTGCAAAATGAAGTAGAATTCATTAATTTCTCAGTTCTGCCTATGGCTGTTAATTTTCCTCCTTTAGAAAGCGAATGACTTGTTACTTTATCAAACTTCTATGGCTCCAGACGGCTGATATGTATATACAAAATACATCCAAGTGATGGACCAGATATCATGGACAGACTGTCGTGGTTCCGCTCGAGTGGGCAGCCGAGCTCCACCACAGCCGCTCTCTCACTCCCCCTCCTCAAAGAGGAATGGGGAGAAAATATGTGAAAAGGGCTCAAGGATTGAGATAAGGACGAGAAAATCACGCAATAATTATTGTAATGGGCAAAACAGACTCGGCATAAGGAGATAGTAAGATTTATTGCCTACAACTAACAAGCGAGAGAAGTGAGAAAACAAAGGAAAAAAAAAAACCAAAAGCACCTTCCCCCCCCATCCACCCTTTTCCACCTCCTCCCCCCGAGCGGCGCAGGGGAACGGGGAATGGGGGTTATGGTCAGTCTACAGCACTTCTTCTCTGCCGCTCCTTCTCGGTCACTCTCGTCCCCTGTGCTGTGGGGTCCCACCCACGGGATGCAGTCCTTGATGAACTGATCCGGCGTGGGCTTCCCACAGGCAGCAGCTCTTCCAGAACTGCTCCAGATATGGGTCCGTACCACGGGGTCCATCCCTCAGGAGAAAACTGCTCCAACCTGGCTCCCCTACGGGCAGCAGCTCCTGCCAGATCACCTGCTCCTGCGTGGTCTCCTCTCCACGGGCTACAGGTCCGGCCTGGAATCTGCTCCGGCAGGGGCCTTCCACAGGCGGCAGCCTCCGTCGGTGCAGGGCCACCTGCTCCACCGTGGTCTCCTCCACGGGCTGCAGCGTGGAACCCTGCTCCACCGTGGTACTCCATGGGCTGCAGGGGGACATCCTGCTTCACCATGGTCCTCACCACAGGCCGCAGGGGACTTCTGCTCCGGCGCCTGGAGCACCTCTCCCCGTCCTTCTACACTGACCTTGGTGCAAGGCTGTTCTCCCACTCCCTTGACTCTCCCGGCTGCTGTGTGGCGCAGCGTTTTTTCCCTGTCTTAAATATGCTCTCACAGAGGCGCAAAACAACATCGCTTATTGGCTCGGATCTGGAAAACAGTGGGGCCCTTCCCAAACATGGGGCAGCTTCTAGATCTTTCTCACAGAAACCACCCCTATGGCTCCCTGCTACCAAAACCTTGCCATGTAAACCCACTACATTCCACCCCTTGCCTCTGTTAAAAGCATATTTAAGACTACTCATAACATACTCTTACTTTACAATTATCACAACAACCTTCACGAAATTCACTTAAATCAAAACGAAAAAGAATTCACCACACCAAAATAAACATAACATCATCACAGCACCGACAAGGTGGACATTTTACACACACACCACCCCTCGTCCCTTCACCACACTAACATATCACAGTTACTGCTTTCTTAATTCTTCACAACTTGTACATTCCTAACAATCATCCTGCACATATTTTTGCCCGTTACTTCTACTAACTATCATCTTATCTCAAATTCCTTGAGCCCCACGTTGGGCGCCAAAAAAGACTGTCGTGGTTCCGCTCGAGTGGGCAGCCGAGCTCCACCACAGCCGCTCTCTCACTCCCCCTCCTCAAAGAGGAATGGGGAGAAAATATGTGAAAAGGGCTCAAGGATTGAGATAAGGACGAGAAAATCACGCAATAATTATTGTAATGGGCAAAACAGACTCGGCATAAGGAGATAGTAAGATTTATTGCCTACAACTAACAAGCGAGAGAAGTGAGAAAACAAAGGAAAAAAAAAAACCAAAAGCACCTTCCCCCCCCATCCACCCTTTTCCACCTCCTCCCCCCGAGCGGCGCAGGGGAACGGGGAATGGGGGTTATGGTCAGTCTACAGCACTTCTTCTCTGCCGCTCCTTCTCGGTCACTCTCGTCCCCTGTGCTGTGGGGTCCCACCCACGGGATGCAGTCCTTGATGAACTGATCCGGCGTGGGCTTCCCACAGGCAGCAGCTCTTCCAGAACTGCTCCAGATATGGGTCCGTACCACGGGGTCCATCCCTCAGGAGAAAACTGCTCCAACCTGGCTCCCCTACGGGCAGCAGCTCCTGCCAGATCACCTGCTCCTGCGTGGTCTCCTCTCCACGGGCTACAGGTCCGGCCTGGAATCTGCTCCGGCAGGGGCCTTCCACAGGCGGCAGCCTCCGTCGGTGCAGGGCCACCTGCTCCACCGTGGTCTCCTCCACGGGCTGCAGCGTGGAACCCTGCTCCACCGTGGTACTCCATGGGCTGCAGGGGGACATCCTGCTTCACCATGGTCCTCACCACAGGCCGCAGGGGACTTCTGCTCCGGCGCCTGGAGCACCTCTCCCCCTCCTTCTACACTGACCTTGGTGCAAGGCTGTTCTCCCACTCCCTTGACTCTCCCGGCTGCTGTGTGGCGCAGCGTTTTTTCCCTGTCTTAAATATGCTCTCACAGAGGCGCAAAACAACATCGCTTATTGGCTCGGATCTGGAAAACAGTGGGGCCCTTCCCAAATATGGGGCAGCTTCTAGATCTTTCTCACAGAAACCACCCCTATGGCTCCCTGCTACCAAAACCTTGCCATGTAAACCCACTACACAGAGATACAAGTATAACCTACTAAACCAGTTGGAAATAAGTGCACTGAAAAATGGCATTCCTCAAATGTATGTTTATTAATTAATGTGAAATACGATTAACAATTACATAGAATGCAGAATATTGTTTCTGGTTTGCTTCTTAATTAGTACAATAAAATGTTAAGTATGAAAGAAATTTTCATTCCAGTCTCATTATACTGGAATTTTCCATTGCCATGTTGAACACTGAGAAAAAAAAAAAAAAAAAAAAAAAAAAAAAAAAAAAAAAAGCTATGTTGTAATTCTGCAATGATCTACATCTTAAATAATTCAAAAAGGAAGTTCACTGCATGCCTGCAACAATGATTACATTGAGAGACAGTGACTCTAGACTGCCCACTGATTTAAAAGAATATGCAGCCACCCTATTTATAACAGGGGACCTGAAAAAAAAAAAAAAAAAAAAAAAAAAAAAAAAAAAAAGTGAAGAAGTGCAGAAAATTTGTAAGTCTTCCTCAAATATCATAAAAAATGCTGAGGTAATAGAGTGATAAATTACCAGAGCTGTAATTTCATCTCAGCTTTCTAATGATCTCATCGATCAATCAGACTTCATGTCTGTGATTTATGATATCATCTGATATCATCTGAACCCCCAATATCGAGTTATGGTTTTGTTATAAATCCCACATTATCCATGATCATTACATTCTACACTTCCTTGCAATAGCACTCAGCAGCACTGCCAGCACTGAGGGACTATCAGCTTTCCCATTAGCAATCCTGGTTTTCAAAGGATTACAGACCAGCTAGGAGAATGCACTCTGAGCTTAGGTTCCCTGAAGGATCTCAGAAAGGGGAGGATGGGATTGTGATTAGACTGCTACCCTGGGTCTGGCCAGAGCTTGTGCAAATCCCTGTGGTACACGGGTTATACAAACCATGTTGCAAAACACCTGGTACACCACAGAGCAGAGGGACCTGAACAGGCTTCAGACACTGGCAAGCAACATCCCCCCAGGGCTGAGTGAATAACCTAGCATGAGATATCCCTGGGTTATAATACCTGGGCAAAATATAGGTAAATATGAAACGCCTTGAAGCAACCATATCTACTGGAACAAGAGGGGGTTGATATAGCTTTTATTTATATGAGGAAGAAGGTGGATGATCATACTATTTATTTCTTCTTCAGGAAGAAAATAGAATGCTGATATTAGTCCTTTTGCAATAAGCTTTTGGACAACGCTCTCAGACACATGGTCTGATTTTTTGAGTGGTCCTTTGGGGACCCAGGAGTTGGACTTGATGATCCTTGTGGGTCCCTTCCAACTCAGGATATTCTTTGATTCTAAGTGCGTTAGTAAAATATTGTGTTAATCACAGTGTCACTGAGCCACTTGCTTGTATATCACCTCCATACTGAATTTGACAACAAGATGAAACAGAATTGGTTTAGGGTGGTGGTGGGGAATGGTTCTTCATACTTATGGGGTTTACCTATACCAGAACAAGGAGATGGACAGACCAGTACCAGAAGATTGGTCTGTGTGCCCTCAGCAGCAGGGCGCAGTCGCACAGCACTGCAGTGTGGCCTTGTTCGTGGCAAAGTCCAGCTCCACCAACAGTCCTGGACTACATGAAGTGATGAATCAGGTCCAGGCTCCATCAGGGACCAGTCAGGAACAGTGGGACAAACTAGGGAAAAACTCATTCATCCTTGTTCCCTTCTACTCCATGAATGCTACCAGTCTCACCTTCTTGCTCTTTAGCTCTTAATAACACTTAACAACTCAGCCTAGGAACATTTTCTCCTTTCCCTCCTGTCGCATGGCCTCTTCTCTTCTCCTTGGTCACAGAGCAGAACATCATTATGTGTAAGAACAAGTTAAGGTATGCTAGATCATTGATCCAATGTGCTAAATCCAGGAGACATTTACATAAGCTGCTCGTGGATTTGAATTTTTGCTCGTGGCCCAGACGTACAAACAAGCAGGCTGAGATCATGGCACAGGCTGGATGAAAATGGCTGCTGTCATGCCTTCCCAAAGCAGGAGCTGAAAGCACAGGGCTTGCTCCTGCTTAGTACACCGATGTCTTCTGATAGTGCCTCTGTGCAACCACATCTCCATCTGAACTGTCTCCCTGCTTCAATAGGAAAAGCACTTTTTTTTTTCCAAAGCATTATGATTAATTAAACTTGTCTAAGTTAGTTTAATTCCTCTTTAAGCTTTTCCTCTATTTTTAGAGCATATAATTCTGGAACTGTGACATTTTAAAGTTCAGTGACAGTTTTGGGGTAGTCTGCTCTGAAACGTCAAGGTGAATTTTCAGTGAGCAATTCAATGTCATTTCAAAAATTTCTCACCAAGGTACTTAGAATCCCAACCAAAAATAAATTTGAAACTACTGACCTTTCTACAGCTGTGGAAAGATTAGCCTTTTCCACAGAATGGCCCAGATGCCAGCCTCTGTAGTGGGATCGATAAATACAGAGGAAAAATCATAGTGACCTTTTAATTGCTTTTTATAGAAAATATGTGAAGAATAGCCATGAGCAATGCATATACATATAATATATACTTACCCATAGATGCAACCATTACTTGCTTTTTAATCTACAGTGTTCATTTCATTTAACAGTAATCAGTTGCTATTAAAGAGAATTAATGACTGCTCATAAAAATCAACATCTTGTCCTGGTCTTTAAGTCATCATAAAAGTATCTACATCCACCTGGTGTAAGCAGACAGGGTGATGAGTGAGTTACCTGGTTGCCTTTACTGATCAGCTGGGGAATCCTTCCCAGAGAGGGAATAGTTTCCTTTCCTGAAGGCATCATTAGTTAAATTTGCAGACCTGTTCTATGTTTGAGGTCAGACTGGATGGATATATTGCTCAATTTCAGCCTAAAAATCAGTGTATTTTTTCAGTCTCTTCCACCACATAAATCTACTTTTGGTAGAGAAAAAAAAAAAAAAAAAAAAAAAAAAAAAAAAAAAAAACACAGCATTATGTACTCATTTGAATGTGTTATATCTAGTGGGAAAATGTGATAAGGTGGGAAGGAAAAAAGAAAGTATGATTCTTAGTGTCTGTTGATATCACTGCTAATTAAAAGAAATATCATTAGTTTTTCTCCCCTGTAAGCTAGGTACATTTGATAATGGGGAGGAAGGGGGCGGAATAAAAACAAACACCTGTTTTCCATGAATCACACTTTAAGGCATGACTTTTCTTTATGAATATATTCACACATCCATTAATGAATCTGTATTGAATTCAGCAAGCTTTGGTGCAAACCCGAGAAAATTTCCCGTTGGCTTCCAGCATCCAGCACAAATTGCAGTCATTACTGTTTTGGGCTTTGGAGCAACCGGCCCCAATACAGCATGCACAGTTAGTTGTAGGGACACATGAGATATTTCCCATTTCCATTCCCCACTGATGGAAGCAGAAAACGGTGGTGGTTATAAGCAGCCTGGTACTACCTCAAGGGAAGCAAAACGCTTCGGGGTGCATGCTGTGCAAGGTCAGTCTGGAAGGCATTTCTTTTCTACATACGACATTGCTAGCTGGTTCAGTACATTGCAGGTAGAGAAACTTCTTTTGATATTTCTTATTACAGATTCTTCTGAAAATACTCATGATAAACAAGGGATGATGTTAGCAAGAAACAAGCTTTGGAACCTGATACAGGGCAGGAGTAATTTTCTGGACTTTATAAATTCCATTTTCTCCCTGACAAAGCCACTAGAAAGGAAAGCTTCTTAGTGATCTATACAATACATGAATAAACTGAAATGCATGTTTTACCAAAGAGACCCAGTAGCAATTCAGTGTTCAATTTAAGTGCCTTTAAGGACAAAAAGAGATGCTACGCTCTTTCCTGGACCTGCACGGTCACACCAACCAATACAAATACACCATGACAGCCAGACATCCTTAATCACCGTCGCAAAAAGCTGTCATTGCCACACGTTTATCCCCTGCTGACAAGACGACTCAGGTTACTGAATACATTCCATAGCCTGCTTCAGCAAGATAACAAAATGCCACCAGGAAGTTTAAGATGCACGGCCCCAATTATCCATCCACCGTCATGCACTGGATAATTGTTGCTCTTCTGAGACTCCGGGCTTGCTGGGGAGGGGAGATTGGACATCCAGACAGCTATCTTTTGGATCTGTGCTGAAACCCAGATTAACTGCTGTGCCACGGAAAAATATAAGTGAAGCATCCAGTGTGTCTCTTTAATTACTCAGAAATATAAATCAGAGAGTTTAAGCAGTCCTTTACTTAAATATTTGGGCAATTACTTCCCATCCTATTAGATTATGTAACTGACTGGTAGGAAGCCAAACTGTAAAGATTATTGCAAGCCTGAAAGCATTCAGCTACACTCCTGACATTATTTTTTTTTCAGTAGTGTAAGTGCTCATCAAAGCTGGGATAGCATGAAGGCATCCCCACAGACAGATATTTTGCACCCATTAGACAGTACATGAAGCAAAGATCCATGACTCCTTCTCTAGCAACAGAAGCAGCTAGAAAGTTATTTCAGAAAGCTGCATTTTCTGATAGCAGCATTTTTTCCTTTTGGGATTCCTAGTGATACAAATCCGGAAGTTGTGTGTCAGTGTGGATCACACGAGTGTAACCTAGGCCATACAATTAGGCCTAGGTGTATCTCACCTCAGTTTAGTCTTCTAGAAGTCAAGCAACCTTTCTGACTTCTGTGCTTAGGCTACACCTAGAAATGATGGAGAGGACCCTCTGGGGACAATTCATTCTTTCTGGTTAAGGATGGGTTATCCTGTATCTGCATCTACCTCAGTGCACCTTGGAGCCACAACTGCAACTCCCTCACAGACACATCAGTAATTTACCCTTCTCTTCAAAGGAAGACATAAATAAGCTTTGTTTGCCTCTCTGAATATAAGATTAGAAAAAAAAATGTAATTTTTTATATAGTTGCAAGATTAATGGCTAGGAGGAATGGCCATGGTTGTTATGCAATTTATTTGAGAGCCTTAACTGACAGAGTTCTACAGGAATTGGGTATTTAAAGATGAGGATCCTGGCAAAATGTCAGAAACACCAAGATACTCTAGAGGGAACTTGGGACATCTGAATATGCAACAACACAGCTTTTGGCATCTTTCATGCCCAATTATGTGTAAAAATCTGCCTCAGAGTGAAATAAGGAAAAAGAAAAAGAAAAAAAAAAAAAAAAAGGCAAGTGGAGCTCAGTGATTGGGTACTTGTGAGTATACAGAGAATGGTTTGACCTATTTAGCTCCTGAGACTGACTGAAACATAGACAAATAAAAGAGAAACAATGGTTCTTGTGAGCGTAACTGAAATAGTAAGGTCTGTAGCTTAGTGGCATCCCTGAGTTGTCATGGTGATTCTTTGGGGACCGCAATAGCTGTACATGTGGGTAAGGTTACAAATTTACTCCATACTTTTGGACTCTCAGATCTTTGCCCTACAACTACTTCCACTGAATTTAGGAATGCTCAGTTCATTGTGAAGCCATTAATTTGAATCTGCCCCTACTTCTGTTACTTTCTCATAGTATGTGAAAATACAGCCAAGCTCACCTCCAGGATGAAGGTTTTATGATTGATTACAGCCAACTGGTTATTTCATTGCCTTCTGAGTTGAACAAAATTTGCTCAAGTCATTTTCTGGCTGGATTTGAGGAGCAGAAAAATATTGGTTTGCTTTAAAAAAAGAAAATGAAAAAAAGTCAGATGAACCTATAAACAACTTCAAGAAACACCTGACTTTTAAAGGTACAATTATAATATCATAGGATTACAAATATACAAATATAATATCAGGATTACAAATTTAACTTGTGCATGTATTTGCTAAATTGGATGTCAGAGACCGTAAATGTCACTTGCATATTCATTTATCAGATCTGAATACTCCCATCTCATTGAACTCACAGCTGCATACCTTTGTCTTAATGTGCATGAGAAGCATTCCCAAAGCCACAGATTACTTAGCAAAGAGAGAGAACCAAAGGCAAAGCAATGCAGCAGCTACACGTACTTCTGAGCACAAAAGGCCCCCTTTGTGTACATCTATTCCATTGTTTCTATTGTAATGGCACCCACAAGGCTGGTTATAGTTGACATAAAAAATTAATCCACCAAAAGCCTATAACTATACCATCAAACACACAACTCAAGGAGGGCTATTTCACTGAAAGATTTTCCCTGCTCATTTTTTGACAGCATCTTTATCACACATCCCTGTGCAGCCCCCCAGTGGTTGACACCACATACCCCACCTTGCAGACATCAGAATGTCTTCGGGGAACATGCCAGCACCTTATTTACATGGAGACCCAGAAACATGCAATCACCTGAGTGGGGGAAGGTGACTCTACCATGGTCCTGGGGACCATGTCTCATTACAGTGGTAACAAAAATCATCATAAGGAGAGGAACTACCTGACAATGGGTTGTTTTCTTTAATTCCCTCAATGATATTTGAAGACATGTGAGAAGGAAAAGAAAATCAGAGAGGTGATAACGGACACAGTTAAAGGAGGGATGACTACAGTAGAATCTAATAAAAAAATAGTACAAAAATAAAGAGCACTAAGAACTAGAAATACTTGGTTTAATATCCTGATCTACTTAGAATCATTTTAAGATGAGTTTCCTCAAAAGGTGGGCTAAATGTCACAACACAATATCAATACCTACTCTTTTGAAATGCCAAGTATCTATAAAGCAGCTCCTCAGAGAGCATGGCTTCTTCCATCCATCTTCATACAGGTAACCTACTGCTCCTGAGTTTGTTTTATTCTTCATGGAGACATTACTATGCTGCCTTCATGGTGATCATGGTATGACAAATCACAAGTAAAACAGCATTCTAACAAATTATTTTGACTGAGAAGTTTTTAAGGGTCTCATGCTCATGATTCAGTACTTAACCACATCTTTGTCTTGGAATTCCACCTGGAATTGGGAACTGGCTATTGCAGCAGCCTTGAACCCAGGGTCTACCCTTAAATAAAGTGTGTGTTGTGCACACAAGGCACTGCAATGTTTTTTTTGCTGATTCTGCGCCAGCATTCTTCTTGTAGCAGAGCAAAGAGGACTATAGGAGACACTTCCACTCTGTGGTGCCTCACAGGAATGCCAGAAATATTTTTTCTTAATGAGATGCAGGTGCCAGTAATATGCAGAGCTCTGAAGGCACCTGCCTGTGAGAGAGCCAAGGGCTTTGTGCATTGGCTGTCAGACCTGAATGCACCAGCAATATCACAAAATGGGAAGCTTAATTCTTCTCCTGATGTGGATGCTATGGTATACTAGTACCTGTGACATCTGAGAACTGTTTGACATCTATTACAAGATTTTCCCTGAGACTGAATTTTGCATCATATCATTTTTAATTCATAGAGATAAATTAATTTTCATAAATTTACAAGTTCAGCAAAGAATTAAACTTGGTGCTAAGAAAGGGAAGAACTTAACAGAGCTATTCATCACATTATGCTACCATACTGCATTTTTATGAAACAGAAACATAGAAAACTCAGGACATTAGTACACATTATATCAGTGTAGTCTGCTGTGGACTGACCCAGAGATCCTTATGGACATAGATCTGACTGTATGATCTCTGCATATAATTGATTTATTGGAATATCACAATTGTCTGTATCAGAAACTCCAATGGTAATGTATTTTTGAGCTTGTGTTTCAAGTACACTGGAGGAAATCCATTCTGGTTTATGACAGAAACATATGTGTGTAAGGTTTTTAAGAGGTGGGACATTCAAATTTAAGCCACGTATAATGCTTGGCAGCATCTAATGGTTCTTTGCTATTAATTTTCAGCCTCTTTCCTAAGTTGCCCGGCCCTGCCTAAGACCAGGCTCATCTCTGGCCAGAGCTGAATTAGCTTTAAATACATCCCTAAACTTCTCAGTCTGGATGTCAGCCAAGCTCAACTTATATAAGGAGAGATGCTACTGCTGTTGCACTCTGCTCTCTCTAGAAAGATGAGTCAGTGAGTCCTCTTGTTTGTGGTTCACTTGTATAAATTTTGTATAAAGAATTTTATCCTCATTACTTCTTCTGCAAAATGACATCAAACTGACTTTTAATTTCTCTTAAACTGATTGACCATGACAGCTCACGCCCCAAATGAAAGTTGGGAGTACATACGACTTTCGCTGGCTTTAGGAGTCCTGTTGCTTTTCCTGGAGCTCTAACCCAGTGAAGCAATCAAAGGAATATCTGTATTTGATTTAGGTTTTAGTCCAGGCCCACACATGGGCAAGAGGTTCCCACTGAGGTCAAAGCAAGTGTAACCAAAATGGGAGCTGAAACAAGGACAGCTTCCTGCGTGCTGAGTACCAAAGCCCCTGGCTTGGGACTCATCCATGTAGTGCCAAGTCACAAGTGAATTTCTACAAATCTCACACATCACAGTGACCTTTTCCTCTGCAAGAACCCAGAGAGCTGAAGCTGAGTAATTCCCACATAGTAATCCTGTGGCTGCAAGGCACTGGTGAGCCATTACTGAGGTTATATGGTCACACACACAAACCAGTTTGTGTTGACTGGACATCAGTTCATCACTTCAGTAATTCCTCAAATCGCACATGGTTGTGATTTCCTTTGTGATTACAAAACAAAAAGGTCAAATTTACTCTCAGTGTAATCCTTGCAGTCAAGCACATTCAATCCAAGAATAGTTTGGGCCCTAACCATTTGTTCATAGTTTGATGCTTAACACCAAAAGACAACAATTATATTTGCATGTCCAATAATCAAAGAGCAGCCTAATCATGTATGTTGATGCTCAGATCTCTGGCTGGAGTCTCTGGGCACTTTCTCAGTTTAAACATACACGCCTGGAAGTACACAAAATGCTCATTCATATGGGACCTGTTTTGGGGCACTTCTCTAACACTAAGTATAGAAGTCAGTTCTGTAGGATGGCCGGCAGTTCTCACAATTAATGGCGTATTTACGATGGAGTGAAAATGTCTCTCTATATCCTTTTCCCAAAGAGCTATTACAGCTCACAATCCAATAGGTAGCTAATGTCCTTGCAGAGAATATTGGTTTCTCTATTTTCAAGATATTTCTGTCTCCCTCTGCCTCATCCTCTCCTCTCTTTCTGAAGTTTTCTGCCTTCTCGTAGTAGAATCACGCAAAGATTCAATCAGCATTCAGCACAACTGAAAGCACAAAACCCAAAAATGATAAGCTAAAATGATAAGCCAAAATGAGAAAAAGTCCAGAAATGTACCCCATTGCCTACTCCTCGATCTGATATATTTAATATCACAGATGTAATAAACATATCTTACTCTATACATTTATAAGAAGAAAAGCTGTGGATATCCTGGACAAAATGTCTCAGACAGAAGGAACATTATCTGCAGGAGGAAACTGGAACTGGCAACTCATGCCAGTTTAATGTACATATAAATAAAACTAGTTATTCTTTAATCTGTTATATTGCTCAGGCTGGAGTATATTTGCTTTGTGAATATCCCAAGCTTTTGTGTGCTTAATCTTGCCCCGGTGCTGGCTGTGTCTCTCTGAGTTTTCTCTTGGAGCATCTGTTAACTTTGGCTCATTTTTAGTTTTTCTTGGCTAAGTCAAGTCACCTACTGATTACAAGATTTCAGGCTGTAGTGAAAAGCGGACCTGAATGAATCACAGAACTGAAACTCCTCCATGAATCATAATGCTTTAAATCAGAGTGAGTCATGGCAGGATGGAAACAGCTGTACCAAGTACCACCAGTGTATTTCCCAAAAGAGCTCACAGGAAAAGCACGTCATCATGCTAGTACCCCCTCAGCCCAAGGCATGGGGTTGGAAGCCTGGGACAGCAGAGCCATGAATGGTCCTGTACAGGACGGACAGTACCACAGCCTATTTCCATCTCTGACACTGGTAAACTTCTGGAAGATGTTATGTGTGATATTTTGGGGATGCATCTCCTTGCAAAAATGTCTAAGCAGGAGTCCTGAGGGCTGCACTTTTCTGAGCCCTGTTTCAGCTCAGTTTCTTGCAGCAACCCCAGCTCCTATTAATGTTTCTGGAATGCTGGACATCATTGCCTGACCTAGGCAAGAAGTGCCCTTTATGCTAGATTCTTCTCTCTGGCAATTTTGGAGGGTTCGGGTGATAAAGTGGGCAGGAAGCTCTCTGATAAAGCCAGCTGGGGGTAGATTATTCCTCCACCTCTCTCCCTCACCATATACAGTTATGAGGTCAAAGTGGTCTCAAACCACCCCCGCACTGATGCCTGCTCCACGGTTTCTTAAAGGGGCTTTATAAGGCAGTCTCATCAGAAATACTATTATAATCCAGTAATGATTTTCAGACATTATTTTACATTTCTCATCGCTGTAGGATGGGGCTGGAATAGCCAGAATGATATGACTGATGGACTTTCATTGTTCAACCTGGGTGGCCTAGGGACCACCTGTGTTGAGAGCTAACTCTATGGACACATCTTTTTTTTTGCCAAAGAAGAACCCACCCTGCCCTTCCAGGCTGCAGGTCTGCTGGCTGTGTTTCCCCTGGATTGCTTAGACATTATGAACAGCAGTACTTTCCATGCACATCCTGGAAGTGATTAACTGAAGACTCAAAGGAGCAGAAAATAGCTCACTACAAGTGTCTGTTGCACATCGTGATAGATTCACAGCCTTATGGCAATGGACCAGTTGGAAGATGATCTATTCTCTGTTTGCAAGCTTGGTAACAGTTAATTTTTTTAGTTAACATTTCATTAATGTTGTTATATCAATATCTTTTATTCTGTTATGGGATTTGCTTTCATTCTACGATATAACATCATCAAATTGCTTGGAGTTGTCTCTGTTTTGTTTTGTGTTTTTTTTTTTTAGCCGAATAAGCCCATTGCCTGCATAACCATGCCAATCAAAAAGAACCAGCCTTTCCACAACGATGAGTTAACATTTCATATTTCTTCACAGACACATCAAGAGAAATATTCAGAGAATGCCACATACCATACAGACTCTTGTTTTGTCCAGTCCCATACCCAGGTGTCCAGAACCACTAAAATTTCATGCCTCGGCTTTCCCACAAACCATTTATTAAGTATATGCTTCTTCTTTCAGCTTTCCTGGGCCTTTACCTCTTTCATGGTCAAACACAGCCTCCTTCAGTAAGATCTACTTTCTGAGTCGGCTTGAGATAGATCCACAATTAATTCCTTCCCGTTTCATCACTGCAGATCATCCTTGCGTCTTACTGGTTTCTGACAAGCATCTCTGTCATTCTTTACTAACCTCATTCCGGAATGTGATGCTATTGCTAAGAAACTTCTGCCTTGAGACTTTTAATAGCAACATCTCTAAGCCACATTTTGCAGCTAATATCCATTTTACTTGTTGGCCTTTACATCCCCTCAGTGGCTAGATCCAAAGCTTGTTTTAACCACATTACCAGCTGCTTTCTAACTCCCTTGTATTGATTCATATGTCAGTGGCAATCATGTTCCTTCGATTTCTGTAAGCAGTAAGCCTTAAAACAAATGACCAAAGGAAGCCAATGTTGTATTTTAGTATAGAGGATAGTTATAAATAGAAGTTCAAGAAGTTTTGCCCTTGCTTCCTCCCACTATTCCAAATCATTTTGCTTTCATTCAGATGCAGTTGCTTAAATCCTGTTTTGACCTCAAAATTATGGCTCTCTATTTAGTGTAAGAACAGTTGTTCTTGATTCTAGTTTTGTAAAGCACCAAGGCCATCAGTGCCCTAACTGTAGGATGAGGGCTGAATCAAGTTTGTCACCTCCAGCTGCATCCACAGGAAAATCATAGAAAAAATAGAAACAACCTGAAGAGAGTCATCTGATCCCCTGCCACGTACCTGGCAGTATCATAATGCTGACATCACTTGTGACAGATAGAAGAGCTTTCTTATCTTTTCCTAAAACTCTTTGGTGAGTTTAAAAACAGTTCTTAACATTTCTCCTAAAGGCTAACCTAGCTAGTTGCTAAGGGTCAGACTGTGCCCTGGTCCATGGGAATGCTCAAACACTATGAACTCCTGGGCATAACTTCAGCTAATCCCAGTCACTGACTATATATTTGTTTAGATGTAGACGATAAGACTATAGGTTTGGCTGAGGCTATCAAGCAGTGTTGTTACATATTTTACCAATGTGCACTATATTTAGATCAGTGAAATGTTTTACAGCACTTGAGTTTAAAAATCCCTTTCTATAATCTGAAGGAGAAGAAAGAAGATAAAAGGTAAAACATCTATCAAAGCATGGCTGAACTACAAGGTCAAAATTGCTTGCTATGTGACTTAAAAGACTAGCAACATACTCCAACGAAATCAATTTTTCAAGCCCACTCACTCTCCTCATCCTCTGCAAAACTTTGCAGCTTAGTTAAATTTAGCTGCAAGAAATTCTCTTGCAGGCTAGTCTTCATGATTATATGAAGTTGTTCTCTGATTAGAAGTGCAGAAAAAAAAAATTAGGATGAGTATCACCAGAGTAAAAATGGAAATGCAAGTTAGATTGCAAAATGAGTCATGCCAGTATGTAAACTAAAAGCAACAAGAAACCCAGAATAGCTCTTTGTGAGAGAAAATATCATAGTGGCTGAAATCTAACCATGAAACTATCAGAGTAAACTGCAGGAGATTTGACACACTTTGGATCACATTTATAATAGTTTTTGTAATCTTTAGAAACATTTTGGAAGCATTAAAACAAAATTTCCAGGTTTGATGCACAATTTTAACACTATCCAAAAATAGAAAATAACCAAATTAAACTTCTACTACTTCCTTATAGCAAAGATGTTACAGATCAGACCACAGCCAATATTTCATTATGATTTAGCATATTTCCTCTTCAGATAAAAGCTACAATGGGAAATAATAACAGATGTGATTTTTACAGTGGTTAAAAACCCTTTAGCTATTCACCTTCATGGAGTGAGCTTCTTCACTGACTGCTTGACAGGTATGGGTAATTGATGTATCATTGAGGAAATTCCACATGGGCAGACACCATATGCCATGAGACACACAAATTCCTACCCTTGCTGCTTGGCTTATCTCTCCTGTCATGTTCAAAATTTTGGCAATCCCTGGTGCAAACTGCTGATCTTCAGAAAATTATATAACTTTCTATAAATTTAGCTTTTGCAACACATAAACAACAAGCATCCCAGCTAATGTATTGCTAATGCAATCCTACCATATGCTTGCTTTTAAAGGCAAGCTGTATAACCATAGATGCCTGTGTAGCACCAAGTGCAGTATTCATGCTGCTTTGTGATGAAGTCTTTAATTCACATTTTGGGAAGGGTTCAGATTCCAGGTTACTAAAGAGTGCTCTTTTTGCCACTGCCCTGGATCATTCCTGAACCATTAAATCACAAAAGAAATGTAAATAAAGAAATAAAGAGCATAAATGCTAGGGGTCTGTGTTTCTAAGAAGAAAAAAAGTAAAAAAAAAATAGGGAATTTCGTAAACTTTCCCACTAACCTGGCACTCTGCAATCGTTCCCCACCATTTAAGGTGAGACTTTTCCTATTCCAGTTGGAGACTCCTAGCTCAGCTTTGTGAAGGAGAGATTTTTTGTCAATCCATTTTCAAGGACCAAGTTTCCACAGTATGGGATTGTGCTTTGTGTTTTGTTTTTCAGTCCAGTCCACAGTGTTACATTATCCCTAAGAAAGAATAACTTTCTTTTAACTGGCGTATATGAGATCTTCAAGGAAACAAAACAAAGAAAAGGAAAAAAAAAAAAAAAAGACAAAGAAAAAACACAATCCAGCAGTGCAGTGGATCATGATCAAAATCAGTTCTGAGCTTTATCATTCTTATCAGAGATATATATATTTTTTAATTTATTTTTTATTTTCTCTCTGCAGGCTGGTACACATGAAAGATGAATTAATTCAATACAAACTCTACAGTGGAGAAGCCTTGTTTTTTAGCTCCAGTGCAGGATCTTGTAGTTTTAAATGCACAAAACAAAATTCTGCTTGTATTCTGAGTGAGAAAAGTTACAAAAGAATAACTCAAATTCAAAACAGTCCCCTTGTGCCCTGAAATAATTCCCAAGTCTTTCTGCTCTGTTAATATGACTGAAGCAGCGATATAACAGCAAGTCCCCATCCCCCTAGCTGGCAACAGTGATGATCTGGGCCTGTCTCACCATCATTTTTGGTTTGGTCTCTATGACTTTACTTGTAGGGGTAGAATACAAACCTTCAAAGCATCTACTAGTGAGTGCCTGAATGGGTCTAAAACTCTTCCAATAAAGCAAATTCATCTCTGAGCTGCAGTTAACAGAAGATCTAGTTCAAATTCCTGTACCTATAAGTTAGTTTACCAGTTTATTTTGGGGATCCATGGTCAATAATGGAAGCTTTCAACCTGTGTGTGTGCAAAATTATGGGCTGATTTGAAAACCGTGGCCCTCTGCATTGCATGTGTGTAACCCTACTGAAGGTTCCATGTAGTGCTGTGGCACCATCATGGACAGCAGTTATCAGAGCTCACTGTAGCCCTGGGCCATGCAAAAGAGAGGAAGAAGACTATGATTAAGCTTTGGAGATAAGAAATGTTTATCTTTTCTGAGGGGTTTCAAGATTTTTGATATTTGGCTTCCTTCCTCATGGAACCTTCAGTGACTGAAATCTGTGGGGAGGGAAAGGGTTGTGAAAGGGTGTCAGATAAATGCTCCTTTCAGAATGGATTCATGGTTGTTTTCCTCTTCTGATGTGATACCAAGAGTATATGTTGCATGGCTAAAGTTACTGAAGACAACAAAGAATAATCTCAATTCATTGAAAAATAGAAAAATGTAAAAGTCTCTTACAACTTTTAGCTCTACAAAACGGCAAAGATTGCAGAAAGACCTGCTGGTGATCATATAAAGTCCAGGAAGAAGATTTAAAGGAAGCATCCACCCCTCAAGTTCAAAACATTACTAAGCATTATATATGGCATTGCTGTTGTGATCCATGAGGCACAGAACATGTCTGGAGGTATAGCGTATTGCCTCACTTTTTTGCCTTAGAAGAATTTCTCATGTGTTTTTCAGAGCACATCCCAGTGCATCAGCCCAGAGCCTGATACAAGGCACCTAGAGAGCAAACGTGGCTTTCAAGATCTAAAACATTCTGTCACATATTTACTTCTGACCCACCTAAGAGCCTATAGTCAACACCTCTTGAAAGTGTCAGTGAAAAGGTGCTTTGAATGCTCTAATGCCACAGTATCTATTGGAAAGTGTTTCCTGACCTCCTTATGTGAATTACTGTCATCATCTCAACATCTTTTCTCCTCTAACTTTCTGATCCAGGTATTTTTGGATACTGTTTTGGTAGCAATCACAAGATGGTGCCTCATATTTCTTGTCTTGGTGCAGGATTAAGCCTTTGAAAAAACAGTGCATTGTGTGATGTGAATTATTTTCATGGAGCTTTGACAAGCAGTAAGTAAATTTTGTTCAGTACTTTCATGTGTGTTATGCCAGTTCCTGAGGTTTTCTGGGAGCTGGCGACAGGCATACTGGCCATAAGTTTGAAAAAAGGCTCACTCTGTAGTGCAAGTAATTAAAAGTAATACATGACCTGCTTGATGAATTTCCCTGCATCAGGAACCTGGTCCACAACATTTAGATACTTGGCACTTCTCATCAAAAAATCAAGGAAATTATAATAAACCTCAGTGACCTGACGCCCCTTCTAAAAAGGAAGACATTCATTACTGTTCTCAGAAAAGTGGAAATTTTGTACTCTTGAGCTTAATCCAATATCAATCAATTCAATATCAGGCTGCTGATTCATTTCTATAAGGAGATCGTTAAGGACAAGATCATACCGTATCCAGTCCTGATTTGCCATGAGGATGTTGTTTCTGACACTCCCATCAATTATACTTCTTATTTAAAAATATCTCTCAACATGAATCCTAAAGTTTTCTGTTCCTAGTTTCAGGCCATTGCTTCTTGTCATGGCATCCTCTGAGAATTATCTTCTTTATATTTATTGTTACTCTGAAGTTATATATAAACCATGATCACATCCTTCCTGAATCTAGCCTCTAATAGACTATATAAATTCAGCTCCCTCCATGTCTCCACTTACACTTTTTTCTCTAATACTTTTATCTTTCTTGTTGCCCTTTGTATTTCTTTATGTTCTCTATTACCTTCCTAAATGGTGCCATTCTTTTGCTAACAAAACCTGCTTTTACCAATGACAGAAGAAAATGAGCAAAGAAAAGGCATTTTTTTTAAACTTCTACTTTTCCCTTTACAAAGTCAGAAAGATTAAAGGTAAAATTCATTTTCCACCTGTGCCTTTTCCTATCATTTGACCACCAGGAAAGATCACAAATTGCCCAAGAGTTACAGAGATTATAACAGTAGTTGCTGCCTGTAGCAGGTGTTTCATAGTCATTAAGTTTTCCTTTCCAGAACATTTTTCCATGCACAATGGTATAAAATCTAGCAAGAATGAAAGCCAGAGTGGGAAAAACTGAATAGCCTTAGGACACACTTTTTCAGTGGATGGGAGATATGTCCAGTAAAGGTCGGTAGTAACCTCAAGTTGCTGCCATCAAAGATGAACATGTGTCTGTATATAAGAAGCAAAGTGTTCTCAGAAAATCTGCTCTTTCACATGTGAAAATGAGTAAATTTGTAGAATGAGCCACAGGTGGAATAGTGTTTTTTATCACTTCCCACAGAAACTAGTTTAGTTCCTAATGACCAAGAGCTAAATTCAAAATGTTGTGTTTTTCTCTGTATTTTCATTTTTCTACTCAGAATGAGTATTCTGGGGTCTTTTCCACTTATGCTTTGTATTTCGATGTGAAGTTGTATTGTAATTGGTCTTGTGGTATAACCCCAGTAGGCAGCAAAGCACCACTCAGCTTCTCATCAGCAGGCAGATGTTCAGCCATTTCCAGGAAAGTAGGGCTCCATCATGCATAACGGCTACTTGGGAAGGCAAACACCATAACTCCAAATGTCCCCCTTTCTTCCTTCTTTCCCTCACATTTTATTGCTGATCACATCATCATAGAGTACGGAATATCCCTTGGGGTCGGCTGTCCTGGCTGTGTCCCCTCCCAGCTTCACGTATATCTCCATCGTACCACTGGCAGGGCAGTGTGAGAAGCACAAAACAAAACAAAACAAAACAACTTGAGTCTGTGCAAGCACTGCTCAGCAATAGGTAAGAGATTGGTGTGTTATTGACACTGTTTGCATCACAAATCCAACACATAGCACCATATGAGCTGCTATGAAGAAAACAAACTCTATCCAATCCCAAATCGGTACAATTTGGTCACTAGCTTTGCCAATATCTGTGTGTCCTGGTACAATTAAACCTCCTCATGAAAACACCTGTATTCATCATCTCTGTTCTGCCAAATAACTTTTATTCCTTGGCAATATATCAGAGGTACCTGGTTTCCATTACTTTTTTCTCTGCACTCTAGATTACTACAGTGGGATACATATATATTTTTATATATTTTTCATGCATTGCAAATTCTGAAAAACCTGTTGAATTTTCTTGGTCCTGCCAACCAGCTGCTGAGATACCCCACTGTCTGCTTGGGACAGGAAAATGATATGTGTCTGGGATGTGTATTTGCTTGTTTGTTTTTATTTATTTATTTATTCTGTCATTGAGGGGGAGTATGTGGATAGGGAGCATGAGGAGAATCAGGAAAGATCAGACCATTTATTTTTCATTCTTGCATTTCTCTTAGCTTCTGATTTCTCAAATCCATAAGATTAAACCATTTTCTGAGATCATGCTCATTCTAAGTTTAAAAAGAGAGAAAATCAGGACTGCAAAAAACATTTCTTCTTTCACATCCATAGTCATCTCTCCCCCCAAGCATTGACTGGGCTCCACAGTGTATAACAGCTGACAGTGTACTTTATTTACTGTATTCTGCAGCAACTATCAATTCATCTGCAGAATTCACAAGTGGGAGACACATAATACTCACTTTGATATATAAACA
The DNA here is from genome assembly GCF_965140915.1 of Aythya marila. Classification (NCBI taxonomy): domain Eukaryota; kingdom Metazoa; phylum Chordata; class Aves; order Anseriformes; family Anatidae; genus Aythya; species Aythya marila. The sequence continues at coordinate 148,532,279 of NC_139043.1, forward strand.
CTACCTAATCATGAGGTGAGTTGAAAATACATATTCCCTGACTAGGAAGCCTCCATAAAATCCTGAAGTTGAGGAAGGACTTTAGGCTTTGAGAAAAATAACTTTGTTTTTGCTGTATTATGGAATTCTTTGCCCCATTTTCACAAGTATAAATGTCATACTACAGAATCTACACAATGCCTGTGTGATGTAGTAAAACACTATGGAAATGTGTAGCGGTGGGGATAGAAATGATGTTAAGATACCTACAGGCAGATCATGGTTCAGAGCTGTCAAAAGTAGCCCTGGTGGCATCAAGATCTGCCCTGTGGCCACACAAAGCATCGCCCATGGGGTGCCACAGGCAGCCTGTACCTGCCTACGGGCAGCATGACAGTCTGGTGCAGCACAACAGGTAGCAAACCCACCCTAAGGCTGTGCACCTGCCCTTGCAGGGGCTGGTTTTCAGCCCCTGTGCAAGGAGCAGCAGGGTGCACACCCAGCTGGAGCACCTACACCTGCAACCCACAGGCCTGTGTGCATGTGGGGGTGTTTGAGTTTGAGCTTTTTTGGATAACTAGGAGGTTTAGAAATTTACTTCTCTAAATATTTTGTGAGTGTCTAGTTCTGTGCTTTACCTGTTGTATTGCTCATATTGATCCTGAATGTATAGCTGGCTGATTGCCTTTTTATTATGCCATTGATATTTCTATAAATTGCCTTAATCCCAATTTGAGTTAAACCACATGAGTTGATCAGTTTTCCCCTGCAGCAGTTACTGTCATTCATTTTGCCTTTCCAGGAATAAATACTTGTTACGAAGTAAGCTAATAAAATAGTTTGGTCTTTAGTATGGTATGGTTTGTTGCAGTCAGATCTAGCATAAGGTAGAGGCAATTTTGTCTAAAAAGAAGAGAATTGAGGATCAGAGGTACTTTAATTGAGGGATAAGGAATATGCTAAAGACATGGGAGACCTGTACTCTTCTCAGTTTTCCTACTTATTTGCTCCAGCATCAAAAGCAGGAAAATTTGTTTCCCCAGACCTTTCTTCTCCTCCTGAATGCCTGAGCCTTTGTATTTAAATGCAATAAAGATGGGGCAACGCACTCTGCTCTGTGTTGTACAACACCTAACTCAGTGAGGCCCCTGGTGGTTTTGAGGCTGTGTAGAGGAACTGAAACAAAATCATTAAAATTGTACCATTCTCTGGCTACAATATGGCTGCTGGCAATTCAGCAGTAAGCATAGCACTGTGACAGAGAGCACAGAGCACTTCTTTACATCTTTTCTCTCACTGGCTTTCTTAGATGCTCCCTAGCTAAGAATTTGCCTGTTTATGCGTATATATATTCTTAGAGTATACAAATCCTCTTTAATCCTGGCACTACTATTGTCCTGGGGCTCTTGGTTAATAGGAAATATTTCACTGAGTAACTCTTCCCAGAAGAAGAGTCACCAGACTTCCCAGAAGCATTTTTGTAGTTTTTGAGCAGGTTTGTTAAGCATTTCAAGGAAGGTGAGGGTAGAACAAAATAACCCAAACTGCATATGGTTTCAAGCTATGGCTGTGGGAAAGTAACAAGTTCACTTATTTTAATTTTGATCCTAGTTCTCACTGGAGGGTTTGTTTAGATTTCGCTGTTGATTGTCAAGAAGATACTGCAGAAATGAGAATTGCCTTTGTGGCCTCCAGAAAGTAAATGGCTTTGTGTTTTGTTCTGAGAAATGTTTTGGAGTGCATTTGGATTTGGACCAAATATCTTCACAGAGCAAGAACTGCCTTCTGCCAGGGAAGGCTGCAAACAAACACCATGGCTGAAATTCATCTGAGTATGGAGAAAGCCAATCTCCGTGATTGCTTTTCTGAAACATTGTCTGCAATACAAAATAAAAATTGCACTCTTCTTTCTTAGCTCCTTCTGAATGCCTTTCTCAGTTCTTGAAAACATTAATTACAAGAACAGATGTAATTGTGTCTTTAAGTGCATTTCAGATCCTTACTGTTGACTTGTGACTTTAAGATGAAGAACATAAAGGCTGGAAGTCTTGGTACCACTAGTTAGAGCTATTTGTTTTGTTATCATTGGCCAATTCTAGCCCAGAGCTAAAAGTTCCTAAGTCTGAGAAGGCCTTTCTAGCTCTGCAGGTGCACAGAAGGCAGACATCTATATGTGCATACACAATGTAACCTTAATTCTCTGCACATGAAATATTTTCTATGTATCTGTAGAAAGCCCAGCATCAGACCTAATTGAAAAGAAACTACTGGAGATACAAATAACCTAGATGTTGTGAACTGTCTTAGTGAGAACTGTTGAGATGTCCATAAATCTACCTCATTAGTCCTGCCAGCATGATTCCAAAATGGAGTGTGACTCTTGATGCTTACACATCTATAGCTGCTATAAGCAGGACAATAGATGGGAATATGAACATTTTCTACCCTTTCCTCACAGCTCAGGAAGCCATAGAGACTAAAATGTCGGATGATTAATCAGTGCTATGCATTGCACAAAGGTACAGGGTGGGAGGATTCCACAGCCACTTGGCCTGGACTGGATGTGACTATGACACCAATTAGTTGATGGCCAGTGGGAGTCAGGGGATGTGAGGTACCACAAGGTGATATAGCCAGTCTTTAAAGCATGGTGGTGGGCTCCCAACATTTTACTTGAGAAGTTTGGCAGCAGCTCACAGCAGCAGGCCTTAGCCACTGCCCTTCCTTGGCCAAAATTTTTGCATCCACTGTCTGTCACCCAACATCCTGAAGGTGGTGTGGTCCCTCCATGCTCAACTCCAAGGCCCTTGTATTTGTAGAGTACATTATCTAAGCTCCAACTGGGGAGATGGAGAGGGCAACTGGGCATTGGCATATCACTTGGAAAACACTGCAGGAACCATAACACAGCTTTTCCATGTAAGTGATGGAGACAGGGGTGCTGACCTGCAATGACAAGCCACTGACATCTGCATGAGACAGCGCGGTGACTTGCAAAGGAGTCTACAGCCAAGGAACCAAAGGTTTGTGGGTTGGCTTCCCTTCACAAAGCTTCAAAGCACATGTGCAATGATGAGATTGGGCACAAGCAAATAGCCTAAAACTAACTCACAGACATTTCTCTGAACTACTTATAGCAGAGCTGACAGATTCAACACAAATCATTTCAACTAAGTGACCCACTTCTGCAGTGCCAAATGACTTGTAAAGACAGCTGTAACCCCTGTGCTTGTGAGCTGAGGCCTTTTCAAGCAAAAAGCCCAGAACCTTCAGGCAGTGCAGTGCTCTATCAGCTTTTGGAGTAGAAGGTGACTTCTGTCATTGCCCAGGTATGAATGGACATGTAAACTGAGAACTTGCAAATATTAGTGAACTGTCACAACATTCATCTTTGGAACTGCTACTCCCATCTTCCAAAAGCCTAATTCAGATCTGGGTTTCAGTAGCCCTGTGTCAATAGAAGTCCTGATTTACATCAATGTTCAAGACCTAAAAGTCCACATTTTACCATACATTCTATTGAGTGAGAAAATAAGCAGACTGGCACTTTTATTACTACATCCTCTGTGCCTTGATGAATAAATACAACATAGTTGTCATTCATGAGATAGCATGATGGCAAAACACAGTGAAGTTTCTCCATGATCATTCTTACTGAAAGAGAAAACAGGGATGGAAAGCAAAAATTTCAATTTTGCAGAATGCCATTTTCAGTTCACTCCAGAACATCATTACTACATAACAAATGTGAGCTGGCAAGCATCTGCTTCTTAGCAGAAAGTGAAGTATTTTGTTGGTGCTTGGGATAGTTTAATATCTGTGATAAATCATCTGTAGGAGGTAGGAAAGAAGGAAAAAATTGCCATAGAGCTCATGCTGAGAAGCGCGATTGGTTGAGCCTGCTTAGAATTCAAAGCAGAATTTCTGCATTCGCATTAGTGCCAGGAGCTTTGAGACATCACACCTCAGTAGCCAAATTTTCTTCCACATAGAAATTTAGCCATCTAAAAAATAAACTATTCCCTTCCCTTCCCTTCCCTTCCCTTCCCTTCCCTTCCCTTCCCTTCCCTTCCCTTCCCTTCCCTTCCCTTCCCTTCCCTTCCCTTCCCTTCCCTTCCCTTCCCTTCCCTTCCCTTCCCTTCCCTTCCCTTCCCTTCCCTTCCCTTCCCTTCCCCTCCCTTCCCTTCCCTTCCCTGCAAAATAAAACATCCTGCTAACCGAACCACATGAACACCTACAGAATGAAGAACATGGGTCAACAGGAGGAAGAAACAGGGAGCTACATCAAAGCAAATGTAACAACAAGTCCGAGAGTAGATTTTTACAGCCTGATCTGGAAAAAGGCAGCTTGTGCCAGCACAGGAGAGCTCATCTGCTTTGCCATATTCTTAGATTACATAATAACAGAGCATAAATAGAAAGACAAGCAGAGGTAACCACAGATACAGAATAAATACAAGATCAATGATCCATTCCACACTTGAAAGATATCATCCATATGACCTTGGCACATTAAAAGCCAGTAACATCTATGCCTTGTGCTGATCTGTAACAAAAATAACTGAAAATAACAGCTGAATCTGATCTGGGAATAATGTTGTCCCATTTTATATCTGAAAATGAGGCAAATCTCTAGGGGATCTCTTTCAGGGGATTAAAACCTACATTCCCCGGAGAAAGTGTGAGTAAACAATGAGGTGAATAGGTTGCTGTTGGGGCTTAGCTTACCATCCTGATTAAACTGACTCCTTATCCAGTGATGCCTGCAGGATTCACGGAGGGAGAAGGAGAAAGCTCAGACAGAAGCTTTAACCAATAGGGTAATGTTTAGATGATTTTGTCACAGTAAAGGAAATCCTGGGGCCCTTCTGTGTCTGTGTGTGGGGGACTTGCTTTTTTGTTTGTTTGTTTTCTTTTTTCTTTTTTTAAACCCTGTAACAAATCAATGTAAAATGCATATACAGTTTCTGGTAGCGAGGACTTAAGTTCTAGTCTGCATTTCACTGCATGTTTTTAATATACATATATTGTATTGTATACAAGCTTAAAATACTGAAGACAATTATGTTACTTGTCAGACTGACACTGGGAAAAAAAATCCAAATGTGCACAGTCCTAGAGAATTGTTAAAGTCAAGTTATAACTTAAATAACAGATTTGGTACCTAAGGGTAATGGTATAAGGGTAAAAATGGTACCTAGGGGAGCATTTGGGACTGGAGTTTGCTGTTTTTAACTAGTACCCAGACACCTGTCTCTCTGCAACCACTTGAAATTTTCCCTTCTGTGTGGAAGAAAAGCCCTTTCAACAGAGAAAACATGCTAACAAGTCAGTCTGGAAAAGTCAATGATGTTGTTCTGTTCCTGTATGGTTAGTTTGCCATAAAAGCTAATGAGAGTGACCTGCTGGTGCATAAACTTTTGCTGCTGGCCAGAAGCCAGTCCAACCCTTTTCTCACAGGTTAACCTCTTGGGCATCAGGTTCTTCCACAGATTCTTCCTTTCTGACAAAAAGGATTCTCATTAAAGGAGGAAGAAAACAAACGGGAATTTCCTTATTACCATAAAAATCCAGAAAAGCAGGTATGTGGCTCTTCCTTAGAGCTTTGGAGCTATTTTAGAGAAAATAAGAGCTTGCTAGTCTTGTTTCTCAGCATGAACAGAAGGCTCAGATGGGTCCCAGGCACCCGATTCCCAGTGCACTTTCAAAGGAACCAGGCAGGAAGTCAGACTGAGCCTTTAAGAATGTCTGTTGACTTTTCACATTTTAAGGTGCCAGGCAGTGGTGCAGCTTACTGCAGGCACGTTTTGTTTAGAAGGCTAGTTCCTTAGCTGGATTGCCCCTGTGAGAGTCCAAACTTTGCTTTGGATTTCTGTCAGGTGTGGATTCCAGATTCCTTCTCCCTAGAATTGGGGAATGCCCATGCCCAGGTGCTGGCCAGGGGCTGCATGGCTTCTCTGGTGGCTCCAACAGCCCCATGGCAGGGCCCAGCTGAGCCCAGCACCAAGCTGGCGGCACCTCAGGGAAACCAGATTTCCTAAAGGGTAGAGCAGGCACAGGCCGAGGAGGAGGCCCAGGGCGAGGGAGAAGCAGCAGAGGGCCCAGGCCCCAGGAGGAGGAGGGCAGGAGGGGCTCCAGACCCATAGGCAGCAGGGATTCCCCAACAGCCCTGCAGAGCCCCCCATGGAGCAGATCTCCACCCTGCAGCCTGGGAAGGGCCCACGCCGCATCAGGGAGACATTTCCTGAGGGAGCTGCGGCCTGGGGAAGGGAAGTGTTTAATTTTTGTTTCTGTTTCCTACTGTCCAAATCAATAATTATTTTTAAATTATAATTAGCAAGAAATTACTCTTCCTCAAACACAGTCTGTTTTGCCTGCAATGATAGTTGGGAAGTGATCTTCCTGTCATCATCTTGAACCGTGAGCTTTCTCTTCCTCAGTTTCTTTACTCAGCAAGTTGAGGAGGGGAGTAAGCAAGCAGCTGGGTATGCGCTTGGCTCTTACCATGGCTAACGCACCACAGCACTGTGGGATGCAAGGGAAGGGACAGACCTGCTCTGTCCTTACCTGTTGTTAGAACGTAGCCAGAACATTAATCTCATCTGAAGAGACCATGAACATAAACTGGCTCCATGCTTCTAAAGTCCAGCAGTAGAAGCGAGGCAGTTCAAGCTGACTGTGGAAAATAATGAAAAGCCTTTTTAATAGCCACCTAAGGAAGGTTCCTGATGAAAATCCTTCATACAGATGTTCTTTCATCAGACCAGACTCCTCCAAAATATTCCCATGGCTAGCAGGTTTTTTCATTTTTTTATACCAGACTTTCATCCAGAATGCTGAAAAAGCAGTGACAGGAATCTCATGGAGTTCCTCCTGCCCACAGCCTCCTGTGGGATTTCAGGAGCCTCCTGCTCCACATTTTCCAGGCCCACGCTATCAGGTGCAGTAGTTACTGTGGCATGCTTTGGAAGTAAATTGGAAATTCTCTGAACAACAGAGTGCATGGAGGCATTGCCTGGTTAAAGGTAGCAAAGAAGCTGATAAACTGTACTGGTGCCTTTGGAAATGACTCTACCAGTGCCTTTCAAACTTACGTCACATGTTTTATTAATAGATGTGCATCTTGAAAGCTTTTACTTCTCCTCAGTAGTTTCCTAATGTACTCTCCAATGCATTTCCCCGAGTTATCAAAAGCATTTTGCCTTTTGGGCATCTTGGGCAGAAGAATATTCCATTAAGGGCTGGCAACTTGAAGCTCTCCCAGGATGGCATCGCTCTTGCCCACGCCTGGCATATTGCTTAGCAACGCCAATGAACATTTATTGCACATCCTGCTATTTATGTTTCATGCTTCACATGTTGACTTTCTCTCCTGCCTCCAAGTTCCTGTGATGGAACTGCTGTATGTTGGATGCCACAATAGTGAAGGACAAAGACAAGCCCCCATTCTGTCCCTGAAAACTAAGTAAGCAGCTGACTTCACCTGCCGTAACAAGCCTGTCAGCTTTTGCTGTTTGTTGTTATGGAAAGTTGCAGCACCTGATTAATATCAAGTATATACTCATTGTTAAATTACAGCTATGTTCACAGATGCAGGAATTACAATAGTGGTGGTCTCCACCGTTACAGCTGATAATGATTCACCTAGGGTTCTTTTTATCATGGTAATTCATTCCATTTCATACAGGTCCTGCCTTCAATGTCTTCACTGTCAGTACACCCCAAAAGATCTCCTTGCCCTTTGGTGTTCCTCTGTGTGACTGGTACAACTGTACCTCCACACTGGTGTTCCCCACATGTACTTTGGAGGAGCACAACTTACTGGGAAAGACTGGGCAGCAGGAGTCATTTTTTTCCAATTTTTCCAATATTTTTTCTTTTTACACTTTTCTAACATCTAGTAAAGGGTGTACACAAATAGAAAGCCCAGACTGACATCACAACGTGCTATGCTATGGTGCAGCAGCTGCACTACACATAAAAGTAATAAGGTGTAGGATTTTCTGTCTGAGGGGCTTCACATTTTAAGTATGTGACTCTGTTTATAGCTGTTTAGAGTTCAGAAGAGAAATTTACCCACTTACCCCCAGATGAATGCTTCTTAGGGAGGAAGGAAAGAAGTTCTCTTTAACATCCAGCTGAATTTCTTCACAGTGAATTAAAATGTCTAGCAGAGAGCAAAAACTATACGTATTGAATATAAATAAGACATGGAAACATAAGGGAAAATATCAATGATAATTCTCTGAAATGTTATGGGCTAGATTTACAGAGGTGTATGAAAACCTCTTTTTGCTCTCATTTCAGTCAGAATCTCTCAGATTTCACTTTGGGATTTGGGGTTTGACTTTAAAGAACTATTTCTGGAAGCAGCTGAGATATGTTCTGGGAACCAATCCCAGTAATTGAACGTGAAAAATAAACTATGACAATATACCTGATGCACTATTTCCATTTTCCTTATACATTTGACTGGAAAGAAGATGAGAAAGAGAATCTATGAAATATTTTAGATTAATTTAAACTAGCAATCTGTAGAATAATAAATAAACAATATTGGAAACTGTGTCTTTAACATAAAGAATCAATTTCAACCTTGATGTAAGTAGAAATTATTTCTGTATGTTGTCAAATATTACATTTCTGGGGAAGAATACAATAGCTTTTGGGATACCAAATAAGAATATTTGGTTAGAATAAGGATATTAAATACGGTTGGGAAGACAGAAAAAAAAAAATCAGCTTAAAATAATACAAATTACAGTATATAAAAATGGGTCAGTTACTGCCATTGCAAGATAAATGAAAGCGTAAGAGTGACAAAAAAAATCTATTATGAGATTCAGGAAGCTCAATTTATCACAGTGTTAAGTGCTGTGAGTTAAAGTATATGCATGCAAGGTTCAGGTTTTGCAGTGAAGTTAGACATTTTGTCAATGTTTCTTTCTAAGTTTTCAATGCACATCTAAGTGAAATGGCTTCATGACGCAGATAAATTTTTTGTTTGGGTGCTATCTTGAAAAAATCGATGCAGATTTGAAAGTTAAAAATGGATCACTAGGAGAAAAATAAGTGCAAGGGAGAAATTGCCATGTGTATCTAACTGTACATTACTAAATTCTGTAAGCCATGAAGTAAGCCACCTCAACAAAAATCTGAACAGTAGCATCCTATTCAGGATGTGAAACAAATACGGGGAAAACAATGTGGACATTTTTTTTTTTTCTTCTTCTGCCAGTGTATGCAGGTAGGAATGAATGGACAAGAGAAGATGACTGTCCAAATCCATTCAGCTGGGGAAAGTTGCAGAAGAGAGGTGAGGATTTTGATTGGGTCTACTTTGGAAACTAAAGCCTTTGCATTCAGTTGTACTTTGGTGGTGAAATGCCAGTCCTGAAATCACAGTTGTCACTCCCACTGCATGGAGTAGCTCCAGGTGATCAAGGATACATTTCAGCCTTTTTTCTTTAACAGCAAAGACAGAAGCCCCACAGTAGACAGAGTTCATAAATACTACATAGTGATCAAGAAGTAATAGCCAAACACCAGCTGTGACCAGAAACAGTTCTCTGACATCAAGAAAAACTGGTAAGAACAGGACAGAGAAAGGTGAAGTGGTATTACAAGAACCCAGAGGAAAATATCTTTCAAATCACTTTGATCCTAAATAACCTGAGCTTATATCTGCCTCAAGTACACATTTGTTAACATATTCCAAGTTGCTGGTGGGAGCTCAGCATGCCTGAAAGCTCTGTTGGTGCCATCACACCATCTTTCAGCATAGAAGATTTCCAAGGCCAAAGGCATCTGAAAACAGATAACCCATGGAGTTGAAATTTCAAATACAACTTGGGCTGCTACCACAGATGCCAAAGAAAAACATGTGTAAGTTTTCAGTAAATTTAGGGTATAAAGATTTTAAGTCAAATGGGAGCCACTGGTACACTGAAAATATGGGTTAAAGTGGTGCGAACCTTCAGGAAACCTTGTATTCCTCCAGGTCTCCCAGAAAAATGTTTTAAAGAAGCTGATAAACACTTCTGCTGCAGAAATATTCTTTCCCTCAGAAGACTGCAGAAAGTGCAAATTGTTTTTAAGACAGACTCACTACCTTTTTTTTTTTTTTTTCCAGGAGAATTCCAAATATCTGCTGACACCCTCAGGCAGAAAGGCAAATTTTCTTCTAGTTTAAAAAGAGCATGCCTCCTTCTCTCTGTAAAAAAGAATCTCATCCAAAGTAACCCAGGAGGGGAGTTAGCTTACTTTACTCAACTCCTTTGCAAAAACACCCCTAAGTAGCTCTTCTGTGGTATCCACTTCTCAGGGCAGTGGCTGTGGGCCACAGCTCCTGCTCTTAGGAACTTAGGAGTGTTCCCCGTTGCCAGTGAAGCATTCAAAGTCAAACAGGATGGCAAGGATAATTATGTCCCTGCCGCGATGATTGATGTGAGCCATTCTACTAGACAGCAAGAACTTTCTTGAAGGAAAAGAGCTGATGGTGACTATTGGAGGAGAAAACAGGACTGAAAGATTAGGTCCAAACTATAATTTGAGGCATCATTTTGTATTGGTCTGGAGAACCCTGCAGTGGTATAAAAATGAGGCTATTCTTCTCCAATCAATAGTCAAATAAAGGACCAGTGGGAAAAGAAAGCATGGGAGCATTTTAAGGCCTCGAAGGAAGGTGCAACCGTGCAAAGAATTGCTAGACAACATCCAGGAAATAAATGAACTAAAAAACACTAGTGTATTTATCTGGTGGGCTCATTTGCAAAGATAATTACTCTTTAAAACTTGTGATCTTTTAGCTAATGTGTGTCTCCAACTCTTTTTAGTTCGAAAGGAAGGAAGGGGAGTGGAGAGGGGAAGAATCTAGCAAATAAAGAGAAAAGAGAGAGTAAAGCTGAAAAGTCAAACCAAAAAAAAAAAAAATGCAGGTTGAAAGGTTAATGGATGCAAATAGCTCAACTGGGGTGCTGCATACTAAAAACTTGCAATCATGCTGAAGAAGGGAATAATCAAGAAAGGACAAAAGATAAACATACTGCGACTTTGCAAAGGCACAATTAAACTCACTGATGTTTCCTTATGGGGATAAATCCAGCGCAAATATGGTCCAAATTTGGAAAATATGATTTGCCACCTCCTTCTTTTTTAGAAACAATGAAAACATTTCTGCTCTTCTCATTTTTGTATAAACAAATGTTTATACAAATATTGCCAGTTTCATACATCCAGTTTTAATCCAATAGCTTCCAAGTACTTCCAAAGCTAAATGTGAACACAACAACTGTTAAATTCCGTCAATTTACCCTTCCTAGCTAATGAAGTTTAGGGGTAAAAGGTACAAATGCAGTGTTTGCAGACTGATTCGTGAATGGACACCGGCAGTAGTGAGAGCCTATGAGCAAACAGTACAAGTGGGCACAGAAGAAAAGAGCAAAAAATTTGTTGTATTTGAACAGTTTGGTTACCAGGTCTGTACACAACTGTGTTGTGTATTGCAGAGTGAGAACTGTGCAGCAGCAGAAGGACTGGATCTGTGCTAAGCATGCCAGCCAACTGTGTTGTACCTGAACGGAGGCGTCTGGCAGTGGGTCTGCATGACATACACAGGCTGTATTCTGTTTCCAAGTGAAGTTTCATTTGTTCTAAACTATGAAACCATAAACAGAATGCATTGATAGAAATGTGTAAGGGAAGTGTGGTCTTCTGCAATTTAACAGCACCAGTGGCACGTGTTCTGCACCACATGCAGGAGGAGAGGTCACAGCACTCTGAAGCTGAGTTTTCCACCTTCCCAGCTACTGGCTGAAATGCTTTGAACCCTTCCAACATGAGAAACTGCATATGTGCATCCCTTAGACATTGCAGTATGAGATTCAAGGAATAGAAAACTAAATTTATGTGTTTAGTAATCATGCAAAAAGCTCTTAAGCATAGGTCAGGATAAAATAAACAACACACCTCCACCTTATTCCATTAAATGAGTATAATTTTCTCAGTGAAAGCCATATGGCATCCCAAAAATCTTTCTTTTTACTGCTTCTCTCATTCATTTTTATTTTTTTTTTTTTTACCTGTCCGGTCACTCCTTAGCTGTGGATTATCTTCTGTCATGGAAGAAGCAGCTTTTATCAGTTTTTATACTCAGGGAAGCTTCTCAGGTGACTATTTGTAATTGAAAACATCTTGGACCCTGATAAAGTTACTGGGTCGGAAGAACATGAGATGGGATGTTTTGGTGAGAGACAAATGGAGACTTCCTCTAAGCCGCTTCAAGACAGAGGCTTTCAGGTTTAGCATGTCTTAAAAAGTTGGGGTTTATCAGACCATGCACTGCGGTCCTGGCATATTCAAGAAAATGAGACTTTGTTTTCCATTTCCATTGTTTTCTTTCTTAATGAAAGAGTTTCCAGGAACACCAGTCCCCTAAAAATGCCACCTGGTAAAGTAGAAAAGAGTATTTAACCAAAACAGTTCAGTGTAAAATTTCTTATTTCAGACAATAGCAAATACCATAAAAAAAGGAAACAAACAAACAAACAAAAAAAAAAAACACGAAAGCATACAAACAAACAAACAAAAAACATATTCAGAGCTCAATACCAGTGGGTTTTTTTCAGTCTACCATGTAGTGGCATATGTTCAACACCCAAGTCTGACCTTTGATACTTGCTTATGTCTCAGCAAAAATCAGATTTCCGATACGTGTGGATAAAAAAAGGAAAAACAAAAAAGGTTTTATTTCCCATATTATTTTTCAATACTTAAAAAAAAAAAAAAAAAAGGCAAAAAGGCAAAAGAGGTATCTAATGACTCTGCATGGGTTAAAAATACTGCCTGTAAAAGGAAAGTCAGAGATCAGCCCCAGAGGTTCACGGCATGCTTTATAGAGAGGGTTTTGCCCTAAGTTTGCCTCTCTAAAGGCAAAGAAAAACAAACTCCGATATGAGGCTGGTACAGACCCATAAATGTGCTTCCAAAGCAAGGTGGTTAAGGTAAAATAATATTAGGATCATTCAAAAATGATTAGAGGTTGCCCTAGGGGAAATGAAGTACAAGGGCTGGACAAACCTTGATGGGCTGAGGGACCTTTACTCAATCCAAGAATGACTACACAGTTTCCTTCTAATAAGCCATCAATTTATTCTGCTGAAATCATGTGGTTTCAAGGTCTGAAAGAGGCTATTAGTCTTTTTTCAGCAAACCCAGTAGTAAGTAAAAGCTAAACTCTGACTCAAAAACACCTGCCTGAACCAAAGTGCTACTCAATGCATTACATGAAGCACCTTTAAAGAATTTACTCCTTCAAAGGGAGAGAAGATGGTAGCGTGACAGTCTGTGTAAGCAAGAAAAACAGCACTATGTGCAAAGTCTACAAGAGTAAACAGCAAAACAAGCATTTAGGGGTTTATATTTTTCCTATATAACTCCCACACCAGTAAAACAACCCTGAAAATGAATCAGCAGTATTACCTCCCAGCATCAGCTAGCTGCTCCCTTAGGAAGGAATTCCTCGCAGGGGGGAGGGATTCTCCTTCTTCTGTGTACTTAAATTCATCTTTTCCTTTTTTTTAATACAGAACATCCTGCTCTCTGTCCTCACCAATGGGAAAAAAAAAAAAAAGGCAAACAAAATAAAACAAAGAACCAATGAGGTCAAAATTTAGTGTTCTAATCATATATGAGGGTAATAAGAGGCTATGAGGGAAGTCTCTTAAGTGCTAGACTATCGGTCCTATTGAACCTTTTTTTTTTTTTTAAGTTCTGGTAAGGAAGTGTATTAGATGATTTACTCTTACTTTAGACACTGCATTCCCCTTAGCAGAACCCGATCTGTAGCTGTCTGCAGCCTGCTTCTAACAGCACAGCCCCATGTCAAACCAGAGGGAAGAAGAGTTGAGTATACCCAATGACTCCGTTTGGCCTAAGCATTTTGAGATGGTTTATTTTGTTCAGAATGGCTTCCACCAGCAGATGCAGCTAATGCCAACACTGTATCGGGTCTGACTGCACTGGCAGGATGTTGACAGCTCTGACTGCAGGGTTGGTGGCAGCAAGGTGGTGAATTGTATAAGTGGGAACTGCAAGAGGGGAGCTGGGCACTGCTGACAACGTGCTGTGGAACTGCCACTCTTTGTCCAAAGCTTGTGATATCTCTTTCTACTTTGCTACTCTGCTGATTTTTCTTGCATCCTCCTTCCATATAGCAAATCCCTGTTTATCCTCCTAATCTTCAAAGGTCTCCAGTTACTTCTGCCCTACCTGCCCTTCTTAAAAGTTAGCAACTAGGTTAGCTCCTTCCTTTGCTTTTTAGGTGCCAATATTGTTAATTCCCCTTCCCTGACCCAAGTTCTTTTCGGCCACCTTTGTGTGAGATAAATACCATTTTAATTTAAGGCCATCACCATGCCTGCACCTCAATCACAGAATCACAGAATTTCTAGGTTGGAAGAGACCTCAAGATCATCGAGTCCAACCTCTGACCTAACACTAACAGTCCCCACTAAACCATATCCCTAAGCTCTACATCTAAACGTCTTTTGAAGACTTCCAGGGATGGTGACTCCACCACTTCCCTGGGCAGCCTGTTCCAATGCCTAACAACCTTTTCGGTAAAGAAGTTCTTCCTAACATCTAACCTAAAACTCCCCTGGCTCAACTTAAGCCCATTCCCCCTCGTCCTGTCACCAGGCACGTGGGAGAACAGGCCAACACCCACCTCACTATAGCCTCCTTTAAGGTATCTGTAGAGAGCAATAAGGTCGCCCCTGAGCCTCCTTTTCTTCAGGCTGAAAAAGCCCAGCTCCCTCAGCCGCTCCTCACAGGACTTGTTCTCCAGGCCCCTCACCAGCTTCGTCGCCCTTCTCTGGACCCGCTCAAGCACCTCCATGTCCTTCTTGTAGCGAGGGGCCCAAAACTGAACACAGTACTCGAGGTGCGGCCTCACCAGAGCCGAGTACAGGGGGACGATCACCTCCCTAGCCCTGCTGGTCACACTGTTTCTGATACAGGCCAGGATGCCGTTGGCCTTCTTGGCCACCTGAGCACACTGCTGGCTCATATTCAGCCGACTATCCACCATCACTCCCAGGTCCTTCTCTGCCTGGCAGCTCTCCAACCACTCATCTCCCAGCCTGTAGCTCTGCTTGGGGTTATTGCGCCCCAGGTGCAGGACCCGGCACTTGGCCTTGTTGAACTTCATACAGTTGACCTCAGCCCATCGGTGCAGCCTATCCAGATCCTCCTGCAGAGCTTTCCTACCCTTGAGCAGATCGACACACGCACATAGCTTGGTGTCATCTGCAAACTTACTGAGGGTGCACTCAATGCCCTCGTCCAGATCATTGATTAAGATATTAAAGAGGACCAGCCCCAGCACCAAGCCCTGGGGGACGCCACTAGTGACTGGCCTCCAACTGGACTTGACTCCATTTACCACTACTCTTTGGGCCCAGCTATCCAGCCAGTTCAAAGATCACTTTGGCTTAAAGCAGCAGCTTCCATGCGAAAACATCTGAACTGCTGCTGCATTGACATCAAACTGGTTGACTGGGAACCATAAGCACGGTCAATTTGTGTTAGCTATGCATTGTTCTCATTACCGCTAATGTTCTTGTTTTCCACAAGTCCTTGCTTGTTCATTTCCTTCTCCTCTTATAACTTCTCTGAAAACTCGAGTTCTTGGAGCTTGGAGTTAAGAGTCCACTGTGCAGTGGGATGAGACCTGGCCAACACTCAGTCTGCCTGGCATACAAGGAAGGGAAGGGTACCTTATGTTTAGGGCTGTTAGTGGAAAAGTGTGAACTAAGCTCTGAAAAAAAGTTTTTAGCTGTCTACAGATGATAAAATGGTAGCCTTTATCCTACCAGTTTACACAGTCTTTTGAAGAGATGGATATTCTGACATTTTAGCCTGTTTGCCGTGTAGACATGTAGAGGTGGTGGTTGTTGTTTGCTTCACAGCTTCATCCTCCTCAACCTCTGCACTGTAGGGCTCACCTGAAAACAAAAGGCAGCTTATTCAGCTTTCCGGTTTAAGAAACTCTTCTTTGAAGAGATGCAAAGAGGCTTTCAAAGCAGTTAAGGAAGCAATGTTAAGACACTTAATGTTAAGGTACCTTCCTTCTAAATTATCTCTGGGTTGCAGAAGGGCTAGAGTATTTGTACATGATTATGGTGTGCTGCATCTGCTGGGGAAACTGTAATTTTGTAGGTTCCTTGTGAACTGTACTTTCTGTACTTCAAAATATCAAAGACCTCATACTTGACTCTTAATGTTCTTTCAAACTCAACTTGCTATTTCTTAATCTTCTCCCTAGCTGACACCCACCTCCCTGCCTGCTGTTGTCAAACCAGTCATTATTAACAGGGACAGAGGATGAGCAGAGCCTGCATTGGCACAGACTGAGTGATACCACTCCTGCGGCACTAACCATTTTGGTGCTGTGTTGCTCTCTGAGGCTGACAGGTAGGAGGAGCTCAGTGAATCAGCAACAACCCACTCCTGCAGCCCTCACCCTTTTGTACCTGATCCACCTGGGCTACAGACTTGCATGGACACAGCTGAAACCCTGCATGCCAGTATGAAGCAGGAGAATGCTTCTCGTTTCTAACATCTTCCAGAGTGCCCAACCAAACTGCAGTGCACAGTCCTATCTACCAGGGCAGATGCCTGCTTGGGCAGTAGTCAGATGGGAAGGGGAGAAGCCCCGTTTCTGCCAGGCAATAAACCAGTGCAATGTAAAGACCTCACCAGCTCTGTAGAACAGCTTGAACCTCTTGTACTCTGTTTTCTATCCCCTGCTTTTCTGTAAATTTCCAGTGCCATCTTTTCTGTACTTTCATTATCCGTGCATACAGGAATAATTATTTCTTCTTTCCTACCTTCCTTATGAAGATCATTCTGTTAAAGTCTAAGTTGTTCAGGTCTATAGTAGTGCAACCATACAGATATTAAAAACCAGATAGACACAGACAAATCATATACATTAGGGTAAATGTGGATTTTACTTTGCCTTTCACTTGTCATTTATGCCATTGACTACAGGTGCATTAGAAAGTCTTGAAAAATCTCATTGGTTTCCACAGTACCAAATCTTGTTCCATCCTGACAACTCATCTCAGAAGCTGAGGCAAAAGAAAGGAGGGTAGACAGGAGCAGGGTGTCATTGGAGAAACATATTTAGGGAGACTTAAGAAGCAGAATAGCATCTATTCTTGCTAGAAAGGTCCACCTGTCCTGCCCAACACTAACAGCTAACCTATATATGTGGAAGCCTCTCCCTCAGCAGCAGCCACCCAGGGTAGTTTTTCAGCCTGCAGAATAGGCACTAGGCTGCAATAGGTTTCCTACCTTTCTTTCCAATGCTAATGCTTTGAATATTTGTGCTCTTCTTCATGTAGATTTAATATCACTTATTGTAGTAATATTGCTACTAATGAAATAAAAAGCTGCATGACTCAGGCACCTCCTCTGCAAGGACCTTGAATAACTGGAAAAAGATGCAATTTATGTGCATGAAAGAGAAACAATTTTGCTTTCTAACAAAGGGTGAAAACTGCATCATCTTGTACATGCAAGTAACTTGACTCATGAGAGCCATCTCGCTAATGTGAAGGGTACAGCTCATGCTAGTACATTTGTTCGTGTAGTACTTGCTCTGTTTCACACTGTTCAGGAGTTGTTACAGTATGCTTCTTCAAAACCACATTGTCAACTGCAGCTCCAGCACAGCTTTTAACTGACAAGTGACAACTCATAAGCTACCACTCACCAAATCCATAGGCAAGGGTGTGCTCTAACCCTCCACCCACCCACTTCCCCACCTACCCTGTACTACAGAACTTTAGTTTTCAGTTCAATTTGCAGCAGTTGACATGGGACATTCAGCGACTGCTGCCAAGAAGCAACTGCCATGTAATCACTTCAACATCTGCAGAATTGGTCCATTAGATGTTTAATTTATAAATGCTGTGTTGGACCAGATAGCCTTTAGTGAAGGGTGTCCACAACAGGATGACTGCAATGTGAAAACTGAAGAACATGTTGATTTTTTTTTTTTCTCTGATGTATTTGAAAATACAATTCAGCATGTGCTAAATTAATGATCAGAGGCATGGATCAGATGGTTGGTACAGGAAAATGAATCCACGCGCCATGTGCCTGTTTCTGCTGTGATGTGTTGGTAATTAGTTTAAATATATCTGTTACATCTGTTGATTTTTGGTTCTGCTGTTGAGTTATAATCCAATCTGCAGCATTATTTAAGAAATAATTTAGCTCCATACTGCAGCAAAATTTATTATAATACTGTAAATAAAGCAAAATGAAGACTGCCTGAATCTCAGGGTTGTAACAATATGAATGGGGAAGGATAACTCATGTTAAATGCACACATGAAATATTATTTAAGCTGGCACGCTGCTGGGTTTCTTCATTATATCCGAAGCAACCTTTAAGATTATGCAACAGCTGTAAATATAGCACTGAAGCAATTCACGGTTATGAGAGGATTGACAGAAGCATTGTCTTTCTTAATTCTTCAGCTATCAGACTAAGGGAGGCTTTGTTGATCCAGCAGCAGCAGCCTTCTGCCCTCCGGTATGATTCCCACTTGTGCTGAGCACCCTTTAAAACTGAAGCATGAGCTGAAAAAAAAAAGTGAATTTATCTCCTTGTTCACTCTAAACAAAATCTGGTACTCTTTGTGACTCCTGATTGCTTTTTTTGTTCATAAACACTGAGCTAAGCACTGTGTTGGAGCCTGGTTGCCCATAGAGACCTTAGGTCTGCACTGCTGTCCCTATCTAGGGCAATGCTCAAGCACCTGGCACTGTGTAACCATGCACAGGTGCTTCCCTCAGCCAGAAACCCCTAAATATGTCCATACCCAAGAGATCTTTACATTTTTTTTTGGTCAGATCAGCTTTGCAAATGTTCCCTTCCATTCTATTCTAGTAAAACTGTGTTTCCAAGTGCTAAAAAAAAAAAAAAAAAAAAAAAAAAAATCACTGGTCTGGGATAATTTCAGTCTGTTTTCTGTTAAATCCTCTAGGTCCTGCTACAGTATACAGCTTTCCACTCTCTTCCTCTGTGTGCCTCATATATTAGAGCTACATAAAAAAACTACAGGTTTGGTTAAAAACAAACAAAACAAAACAACAACACACAAACAAATGAACAAACAAAACAGAAACACACCAAATAATAGTTCTGTGACCTGTCAGGGATTTGCAGACTGGGGTAAAAAGTGGCAGATTTTATGTTTAAGACTCCAATTTTGAGATCAATTGTCTAAGATGATTGCCTTCCCTTGCATGTCCTGCTGAAGGTAAGATCCTCGGGGTTGCAAATACTGGGGCTCATCTGGAAGGAGTCAAAGAGGACACTGCCCTCCTTTGGGGACTGGCTGGCATCAGAATCCACTCTCCAGGTGTGTCTCAAATGGTCCAAACACTTTGCCTTTTAACGGAAAATTATGCCTTTCTTTTTTTTTTGTCAGTCAAAATTTGTGGAGTACATGTATTTATGACAACGATACGTAATTTAAGTGGAAGGAAGCTGGAGCACAAGCTTAACACTTTTATTGGAGCTGGGCCAAAAATTACTTGTCTGCTACAGGATGTACTTTAAAGTATATCAAAATCTGGCTGACCTTGGTAGTTCAGGATTTAATCTGTAAAATCAAAATGGGTTCAAACTGCTTCTCATTCCATGAACATTTTAGAAATTGAAAAACAGTATCAATTCATATCGGAATACAGCAAAGGTTTCTCCTAGGAATGAAAAAGTGAAGGAAGAGGAAAAACATACTCAGAGTACAGGGTAGTAGTCTGAATCAGATAGATTTAAGAGTAAGAGTAATCTTTAGGTGGTCATATCCCTGAGGACTGCTGCGAACTGGTCTCATATAACTGAGTGGAAAAAACATCTTTCTTGAAATAGATACAGTCTTAAAAAATGATTGTTTTGAAAAATGCATTTTCTTGGAGGAGAAGGAATTGCAGCAGAAGTGAAGTTTCACCTTTAACCTTTGTAAATAGCTCTACTTTAAGTTCGGTAGATCTTACACACAAAAACAAAGCTGCAGTATGTGAGCATGGGTGA
This sequence comes from Aythya marila, assembly GCF_965140915.1. Classification (NCBI taxonomy): domain Eukaryota; kingdom Metazoa; phylum Chordata; class Aves; order Anseriformes; family Anatidae; genus Aythya; species Aythya marila. Next base: position 148,552,370 of record NC_139043.1, read on the forward strand.
TTTTTTTTTATTATTATTATTTCAACAACAATAAACTAGAGATTTCAGTAAGCATGCTCAGAAGCTTTGCTTTTAAAAGTATTAAAAATTTTATATGAGTATTGTACTAGAGGGATTCATATTTCTATTAACATTTCAGGAGCCAAAAGTACTTATTTTCCCAATAGATATTTTATATTCTTCTCTTGGCTGGCTTAAATGAAATATTTTTCTTCAATGTTTAAGAATGTAGATCAAGGGAAAAATTGTTTTTGTTGCTGTTTCTGTTTGTTTGTTTATTTTTTCTTGTGGACTGAAAAGAGCTTTCATTTGACTTATAAATTTAGGACAAAGCCAGCAAGTATTCCAACCTACTGCAGTCTCAGTTGCATACTATTTAGATTGTCACATTCACAGAAAAATAAATACTTTGGCAGCTGCATTTATCTTTCCTACAGCTCTGAATAATTCTAAAAGAATTTTCAGGATGCAGTTAAATTATACGGATTTCAAATAACTTTCAAAATTTTAGGTTGTGAATATAGCTTATTTGATGAAGAGATGGATCACCAAGTCATTAGACAGGGATGGGTTGAGAATACTTGACCCTTGGCAAAATTACCTTGTCACTTCTGCGTGTATCAAAGATGGATCTGACTGTGTTATGCTCTCCATTATGGCATCACCGCTTCCCGTTGCTTAATGAAAGCAGAAAAAGTCTACCTAAAATATTCTCCTCTGTCAAAAGTTTTAATCTTGTTTCTATGCAAATAATGCGTGTGCACAGCCACTAGAGCTACTGCCATTAACTAGGGATAAACCTCGAGCTTTCAGCTCTGGAAGTATAAATCTGCACAATTGGAGCAAAAGCAGCAATTCTGTCACATACAATTAAATAAGAGGCTGCTATAGTCACTGTTACTAACCTCGGGGAGGGGGCAAATCTGCATGCATTAAACATTTTTTGTTATATTGAATATAGAGGTGCTAGAGACTGCATTTGATCAGTATAAAAGGGTAAGAATCAAGAGATGAGACGTTGCATGAAGAGACGTTGCACATACCTTTGCTTGCAAGCATGTCTGTCTCACTGTTGATTTCTTCAGCTGTGCTACTGTCATTAACTACCATAGCTGTGTTATTCAAAATAAATAGACCAGAAATCGCAATTGCAAATGAAATAATTAAAGTCATTACTGTTTTGCTGAATGTTAAAAGGCTAATTGTTCTATGTGCACTTACTGAAAGCCTGTATCTTTTTATGTGAAGCAGTGAAAGCTTACTTAAGTGCTGCAAATGTGCCCCAGATGATCAAACTAGAGACCCTACACAGTGGAGAAAACAAAAAATAACATTTTTCTCTCAGGTCTCCAAATGATGAAGTCTTGATTTCAGGGGACATCTGTCTGGAAATGCCTGACAAATAACCCATCGCATTGATATTCTGTCAGAGCATTCTGCTGCTGAAGATACAGGGGTAAAACAAATAAATCCCTTCACTAAGGAGCAAGCCAACATCAAGACTGTACCCTGTGTTTGCAAGGTCAGCTCCATGTTCTCTATAGACACATCTGTTTATAAGTGCTGTGTTCAAAAACAAAGCCCACTATTGATTCACATGTGCTAACAGCAGATACTATCACACCGAAACCAAAATAATAAATCACATGAAGCATCCTTCAAAGGGAGAGCTGCATTCTGCAGGGTTAACTCCAGAGAAGAGAAAAGCAGTACCAGCGTGGAGGCAAACATTAAAACAGACACTGGAAAAGCTTTGAGGAACACTTGTGCTGTCAAAGGGGAAGAGTCCAGAAGTCACGGTGCTTTTTCCATCAGTCTTCCCTTTCCAAACAATCCCCATGTCTCTAGCTGTCATTCAGGTTTTATGCACTCCATTACATTCTCCAGTGCCTGAACTGAAAGAATCCCTCACACTAACTTTTAGGATCTCTATCCTTCTCTGCCCCTTTCAATTTATTTAAGTTCTGCCTGTATTCTGGCAGAATTGAAGTGATGTGCTGCCCGAGAATGACTGGATCCCATATCATCTGCTTGATAACTATATCTTATCCATACAGATGTATTACCTTCATGAACATACAGATTAAAACCTGTGTGTGGATCTGTTTAGCTGACCAAACATTCACTCATTACCTTCACCTCAATCCTGGGACAGCCTGAATGATGTTCCCAAACTTGGAAGTGCCTTTCAAAGGGAAGAGGACACATCAAAAGGGTTTATGGTCCTGCAACATCACAAGAAGGCAGATGATCTTCCTCCTAAGACACCAATAAGCAGGTTATGGGAATCAGCCTTACGTCCTGAATTCTACAAAGCATGTTTTCAAATTAAGGAGTGAAGAAATGCTTCTGGCAGAGAGCAGTAGTTTAAGATGTAGCTGCTAGGTTTGAAAGAGAAAAGGATCCTTTTCCTCTGTTGCTATTGATAATGTTGAGTTGTTTCACTCTTTTATTTGAGAGGGAAAAAAAATAATAAAAAATTTTTAAAAAGCTGCTTTTGAAATGTTACCTCTGACTTGTAGTGGCACCCACTGGTGTTCAGGATTAGGCACAAACAGCCAACTGCAACACACTAATTGGGTAGGGCAAAACGGGTGACACTATCAACCTGTGCTGTATGGGAGTACTCAGTGTACACCTTGCCAGTTTTGTTGTCTCATTAAATTAAAGTAAATTAAATCACCTCTGAGGTCTCGATGTTAGGAATGTGCACAACAGAGATTTGTCTATGCTTTAAATTCTGCATGAAGCATGGATAAGAGGAGTGTGCCTTTGCAGTGCAGTTTCATTGATGTGAGGGCTGGCATTCATGTCAGGTTTTCTTTAAGGATACTTGAATGACTCTATTTTTAGATTTCACTGTGATCTTACTTCATCAGATATTGCATGCATAATGCATCATCGACAAGAAAAAATTTAATCATAGCATAAATCATCCAAAATATGCTACAAGAAATCAAAGTCCAAATTGCTTTGCTTGAGTAAATGGATTCTGCCTTTTAATTCCTAGATACAGAAGGTCTCTATGGGGGATGCTCCCCAGATGTGCAGCTGATTGGGGAATGTGAGTTGCAGGGTCCCTCAGGTTTAGTCCCAACCATGAAACATCATCACTTTTCAAACTGAAAGCAACTTCTACCACTTCAGCTCTTGCTTATGAGAAATTTAGATGAGAATTTGGGTATCTTATATAAATAATTCAGATAAAGTACAGCGCCTGACTGATTGAAAAAAAAAAAAAAAAAAAAAAAAAAACACTTGCTGATCATTCACATATTCCAAACCAAAGAAGAAAAACTTGTAAAGCAATTTCTTTGCAGTCCCCCATGACCCAGCAAGTAAACCCTTCACAGGCACAGGAGGCTCAAATGCTTCCAGTTTCATTGCCAGCAGCAAAGAGTAATTACCTGGGTCTGTGTCCTTTTATTAAAGTGTTAAGGAAATAGAATTAAAATCAGACATGTTACTGAACAGCAGCACGCCAAAAGGGAATTAACAGACCTGCTTTCTGGCTGGGAAGACTTTTTACATGTTGCTGTTGTTGTTACGGATAATCCATTTAATCTAGCTCTATAGCTTTGAAAATAGGTCAAATATGTTATTTGTGGAGAGGAGATTTGGGGAGGGAGGGCATATTCCTTTCCCTGTAGCTTACACTGATGTGACAGCACCAGCCAGTGCAGCTAGACAAGGCTCAACTGTGCAAGCAGATGGCTGCTCCTTCTTTCCCCCTCTCTGGGCAGCAGAGGCAGGAGCAGCTCATGATGTGCTCTGTACAGGGACACCCCTGGGCATAAAAGAAAGCACCCAGGGGCTGGGGGAGCTCTTGCTGCTAAATAGCCATTCTAGGTTGGATGGGTGAGCCAGATCTAGACAGCAGGTGAGCCAAATCTAGAGAGCAGGTCAGCAGCTGGACTTAACCATCTTAACATCAAATAAAGGTATCATTTCATCTGAGGGCTGTAACTAAGACAGCAGACATATTTTTTTCCTGACCTCAGTGACTCTTATTCACTTTTTTTTTTTTTTTTTTTTTTTAAATCTTTTACAGGGAGAAGCTTCCTCCTTCACAATCTGCTCAGTCTGGAAGATCCTTTTGTGTTTCTCTGGTTCATTGAACCATTACATTTTATCTTCAAGTTATTTCTTTCCTTTATTAGGCTTTTTATTTCTTTTTCTCCTGGGTTATACATCTTTGTTTCCACAGTATATAATTGAGCAGTTGAATATTCATCGTTAGTCTCTAGAGTCATATAAAGATCTCCAGAGCATGACAAAAACCTCCTTGGGTGTGTTTTGGTTAGATTAGAGACAAAGAACTAAATGGTGCTGGGAGATGCAATACCTCCCATTAGTTTAAAAGGAATGGGAGAGGGAACATTTATCTTTCCACAGGGGAAAGGAAGAAAAGGCTTTGGGGGAGTGAGGGAGAAGGAGAAGGAAGAGGAAGGAAGTAGACAGGCAGCTAGTGAGAAGGGGAAAAGCGGGTTACTTCAGTGCAGACGCTGTGATGTGAAATCATTTCTGTCCTGACACCATGGTGTTGGCTGAAGGCATTGCATCACTGCTTGGTGACGATGTCACAAGATGCAGATTTTCAGAGAAGCAATGGTAGAGAATTCAAAGAATTAATTTCTTAGTCAGCCAAGCATACCTGCCAGGAGTACAACTCTCCCTGTGAGAAAAGAATAAATAAATAAAAAAAAAAAAGCTTTGAATAATAATTTTACCTGTGGTAAAAGTAATAGTGTTAGCAGTGCTTCAGCCAGCCCAGTTGTTAAAGTAAAGAAGATTACACGTGTCTGAGCAAAGTATCATCTATTTCCCTCATTAGAGGCATGATTTCATTCCTTGGGGATCCCAGTCCCACCAGGGCATGAACTTGAACCAAGGGAAGGCTGCCTGTATTCTCCTACCATGCCTGCTTTGAGCCCTGGATCAGTAGGCTGATTTTCCCAGGCTCATTACAGAGGCAGCAGGAACAGTGGCAGTCCCAGAAGGCAGTTCAGAGCATCTGGAGGTCCCATCCCCAGCACTGACTAAACTACTACTGTAGTTTATTGAATGAATAAACAGGCTAAGAAAATGTGGATTTACCAAAACCATGCATTTTTCCTTAATAAAGTGCATGATAGAGGGATTTAAACACTTTTGGATTTGTCAGGCAAACACTCTGGTTGGTTGTAGTAAATACTTCCAATATTCTCATTTAGCAGGGCATCAGTTTGACCTTGTACACTTTTCACTACATGAAATACACCCTCATGACTGTGGTCATGACACTAGGCTAGATCTATACCCAGGGATGCAATGGTTATTTAAAGGCATTAAGAGGAGAGAAAGAAAGGCTCCAACCTTCCTAGGGTGGTGTAAGAGCATTTCCTGAGTGGGCTACAGCTGGACTTAAGTGCTGGGTAAAACTGAACACGACTGTCCTCTCCACTCCCTATTGCTATTGCTTACACCATGACACCTTTCTGGTCTTTTTGCCCAGACCCTTCCACTGTGCATAGACCAACTATATGGTTGGTCTATGGACAGGATAATCCTGTCAAGGACCTGTGCAGCTAGATACTCTTTTACATATGCTACAGTTATGTTAAAATCATCAGAAGGGTTTGAAAACAGTTTTTTTACATTTGTGTACACAAAGTCCCATGGTGAACCTCCGCACTCACAAGTACAGATGTACAGAATTTACATACGGAGAGGCAACGGCAGGATGTATCCCCATGATCCTCCCCCTCTGTACATACCCAAAGTGAGTTCCAGCACTTCAAAGCTGCCTGTAATGCTGTAAAAAGATAAAGCTCAGGACACATTGTCAGTAAAAATAAATAAATAAATAAATAAATTTGTGTTATAAAAGTCATATTAATTGCAAAGCAGTGCCTTATTGATGATGATCTGCTTGTATGACATTTCATTCATGGCCTTAGGGAGTTTTCAGAAACAATATATTTTAATGAGTCACTGTAATGACTTATAATCAAGTCAGAAAAAGATGTTTCCAGTAAAAGGCTGCATTGAATTTGGGAGCTCATATATGTTTCAGGAAATATCAAATATCTGTTGCTCATGTAATGATTTTTCACAAACCTAGTATGAAACTTTTCCTTGGTAACTGCTGTGTTAATGGAAAATGTAAATCCTTGTTGTTGTTGTTATAATTTGAATGAAGAAGAGAAATAATATTCTTTATCATGTATGTGTAGAATCTTTCTTTCAAAATAAATAAAAATACAAGTTCTAAATGTCCAGATCAAGTCTCCTGAAAAGTGACAGTGCCCTCGGGGTAGGGCTGTTTGACTTAAGCACCATTTCTTCATTTTGTCATTGCTTATACTGGCTGGGCTCAATATGAAGCTCCTGACAGAATGAATGTTGGGAACTTAATGAGGTTAATATACATTGATTTTTTTGCAGTTATGTGATTTCTTCAAGGTGAGCATATGTACTGCTGAGCCTTCAAATGATTTTAAGGCAGGAAAAGATATGCAGAAGAGCAACACAATGGCAATCTTAAGAAGGACTTAGGAGGAAAAGTAAATGAAATGACATCACCATCCATCACCACATATGTGAAATATCCCAATAATCATTTACAGAGACCAGGGGACATGTTCTTATGGTAGAGGCCTTCTCCAGGCTGAGGTAGGAGAGAGAGGTGGTTAGTAAGCAGGAAGAGGCTTTTCCAAAGCAAAATACAGATTAAAAAATTAAATAATAATAAAAAAAAATAATAAAGAGTTTACATGTTCTGAAGCACCCATCAGATATAACCATGTCCCTCTGAATCCTCTGTAGGAACACTAATGGCACAAGCAAGCCTCCTAGCTTAGGGAAAGTTAAATGCATAAAATTACCCTATAATCCAGTATGACTACCCTGCCATTTGTTTGATCATCCATCCATAATTTTGCTGACCAAAACTGAAGATGACCAGAGCTAGACATCTAACCAGTCTATAAGGAGAAAAAAAAACACAGAATTTTGTATCATGGATATGTTTTTTTTTCTGTACAAAACCAGGTGTCACCATTTGATTAAATGAAAACAAATACTTAGAAGTTCTTTCTTTTTTTCCATTTTCATTATATACATTTTGGGCAGATCAAATAAGACTTGAAACACACATTACAGAAGGAAGCAAGGCAAGCACTGCAGTTATCTGTGTACAAAGTGGCTAAGGAGAGGAACAGCAGTCAGGATTCTTTCCTAACCTCTCAGGAAACCACTTTGCTCTCTCAAGCATTTACCAGTGTTTCCAAATTGACTTCAATGAATCTATTTTTATGAAAAACTAGAGCAGCTTGGTATCAGACTCTTGATTACAAAATAATCCATGAGATGTAAGAAATGCAGCACTCAGAGCTGGTGGTTCAGAAGGTGGCACTGCAGTACCGATTCAGTTTTTCCCTGGAGTCCTAGGAGAAAGAGCAACCTCCAACACTGACAAGATTTAGAAATTTCCTGAACCATAAACCAGTGTGCCTCATGTCTGCTGTGAAGATTAGTGGGGTATGGAAAATGTCAGAAAAGAGATGGAAACTCAAGCTCCAGTGACTTCTTATCATTAAAAGCTATGCAATCACTGCTATATTAATTAAGTGTCGAAGTGCAAGTCTCAACATCCCGGGTATATTCCAGTTTGGATGATTAAAATCTGCATAGCTAAAACCACTCTCCTGCTTAAGAGGACATCATTTATTAGCCATATTTTTCCTGGGCTCCTTTAACACACTTGCTTTCCAGGTTCCTAGCACTGTTTGCATCAGTTTGTTTTGAATTTCTTGCCCCATGAATGTGTTAGCTTGAGTCTTTTTCCATGCTGAGTTAAATTTCATTATTTTCAGCTCAGATTTGAATGAGTTAGATTATGTTCATGCTGCTGAGCATTGCCAATCTTGTCAAACCATCTGTTTCAAAAATGAGAAAAGAAGTTGAATCCCTTAATGGGATGGAATAACTGTACTTTACTCCATGAGTTTTCTTTATGGGTTATGGTTTTTTGTTCACTTGTTGGTAGTTCTATCCTTTATGACCCAGCAATTTAAATACTATTATGGTCTGTGCCATTATGCCTCCCTGAAAGTTTCATTTTGCCTAAGACTGCTGACACTCTATACAATTCAATTTATTTTGCATTTCCAAACACAATGGTCTTTACAGGTTTTCTAAAAACTCAAGCAGAAATGAAGAACAGCATGTTTTATGAGACAATAACTTGATGGCTCTTCTACAGATATTTAACGTCATTTAGATTTCTATCTTATCTCCTAAACCAATAAAGGAAAAATCATTTCAGTATTCCCCTTTAAAAATACCTGTGATTCTTATTTGTTTTTTAAACTGAACATAACTCAGATTCTTCTGTGCATCCAATTGCTCCTGTCTTCAGTAAATTAAATCTGGGGGATATGTGAAGAGTCAGTGTGAGTGTGCTCATCCACCCCCATGGCAAATAAATTGAAAGCACACTGAAAGGGGCCCAACTGAAACACAAGGGGTAGAGGAGCCTGATTAAACTGTGGTTATGGGAGTAAACAAGAATAGTTTCTCCTGTGTGCATATTTGAGATTAAACTTGTTACACATTGGTTACACTCCATCTTCTGGCTCATCTCAGCAAACTGTCTTTAAAGGTGGGCATGTAGCTATGCAACAGCTAGCCATGATCAGAAAAGTAAGGCAATGAGTGTGTGTAACACAAGAAAAAGCTATACTTTCTACTAATAGAGTCCTATGCATGCATGAGAGTGATTTTATTTGAAAAATTCATTCATGCATTACAACATTTTCTAGTGACTGGTTTGTAGCAGGACCTGGTTTCTCCAAAGGATAATATTTTCCATACCTGAGGGGAACAAGACTGAGAGCTGAGCAGACAGAATCTGTCATGGCATGGTCCTTTGAGCAAAAGGGACACCAGGAAATTTTCAAATACCACCCTCACCCCACCCCCCCCCAAAAAAAAAAAAAAAAAAAAAAAAAGTTTTACTCAGAGATTGAGGAACAATACAGCAGTAACACAGGAATCAAGTAGAGCTGAAAATTTCAAAAGTTGTGTGAAAAGCTAAGAGTTTGTCTAACAGCTGTTGACAGTGATTTTTCTATTTCAAGCCCAGTTGCAGGCTGCTATTGCGAGGGGTCATCATAGGTCTCACAGTCCTCACTTTCTGCTAACTAGGATTATTACAGAATCATAAAATCATAGAACGGCTTGGGTTGGAAGGGACCTTAAATCCCATCTGGTTCCAACCCCCTGCCATAGGCAGGGACACCTCCCACTAGATCAGGTTGCCCAAAGCCCCGTCCAACCTGGCCTTGAACACCTCCAGGGTTGGGGCATCCACAGCTTCTCTGGGCAGCCTGGGACAGTGCCTCACCACCCTCTGAGTGAAGAATTTCCTCCTAACCTCTAATCTAAATCTCCCCTCTTTTAGTTTAAAGCCATTACACCTTTTCCTGTCATTATCTGACTAAGCAAAAAGCTGCTTTCCATCTTTTTTTATAAGCTCCCTTGAAGTATGAATGCAATGAGATCCCCCCAAAGTCTTCTCTTCTTCAGGCTGAATAGCCCCAGCTTTCTCAGCCTTTCTCCAAAGGAGAGCTCCTGCCCTCTGATCTCTTCGTGGCCCTCCTCTGGACTCTCTCTAACAGCCCCACGTCCTTCTTGCGCTGGGTGCCCCAGACCTGGACAGAGCACTCCAGGTGAGGCCTCACAAGGGCAGAACAGCGGGGGACAATCACCTCCCTCCCCTGTTGGCCACTGCTCTGGTGATGCAGCCCAGGATATAGTTGGCCTTCTGGGCTGTAAGTGTGCACTTCTGGCTATGTCGAGATTTTTGTCTTTGTTTCACCAGCTTTGTTGCTCTGCTCTTGACACGCTCCAGCACCTTGATGTCCTTCCTGTAGTGAGGGACCCAAACTGAATACAGTACTTGAGCTGTACAGAGGGACAAGTACAGAGGGACAATCACTTCCCTAGTCCTGCTGGCCACACTGTTCCTGATACAATCCAGGATGCTGATTGCCATCTTGGCCCCCTAAGTGCACTGCTGGCTTATATTCATCTATTCACCATGTGTCATGTCCAGCTATGGACCCCCAGGTCCTTTTCCTCTGGAGAGCTTTACATCCTGTAGCATTGCATGAGGTTAGTGTAGCCCAAGTGCAAGACCTGGCACTTAGTCTTGCTGAATCTCATGCAGTTGGCCTCAGTCCATAAATCCAGCCTATCCAGATCCCTCTGTAGAGCCTTCCTCCCTCTGAGAATGCTGTGGGAAACAGTGACAAAAGCTTTACTAAAGTCTAGGTAGCAACATCCAAAGCCTTTCCCTCATCCACTAAGTGCATCACCTTGTCATACAGGATTGAGATAGTCAGCAGGCCCTGTCTTTCATGAATCCATGCTGACTTGACAGGCTACTAGAAGATGCTAAGCAGTTCTTGCTTCCATCCATTCTCTTTGCTTTATCAAATAAAACAAAGATTATAGTTAGGGTTATAGACATGGGTGCATCTTAAAAAAGTGAAGCCAACTTACTGAAGTAAAAATAGCAAGCTCTTATGCTATCATTTTCCCTTGTAAATCATTGTTCTTGTATTTGCTTCAAAAGATAATGTGGAAAAAAACAGAATCAAAAAATGATCATGTCTATTAGGAAGGATTAAGCTACTGCTTCATTTCAAGAAACAATTTTTCAGATCAGATTTTTAACAAAACACTCATTCTTCCTTCAGCTGATCCCATCTTTTAAGCTCTGAAGTCTTCTCTTTTTTTCATTGGAAAATTTCATGTTTCTGTGGGGGAGTTTTGCTTGCATAAGGATCGTACATGTTCAAGTTACTTTTAATTTTTTATGCCATCTTTATGATTAATTATTTATACGCACTTTTTAGAAACTTTCAAGTTGGAGATTACTAATTTAATGAATCTTTTCTTCTCTATATCCCGTTGATAGTGTGTTGTTATGCAGCTCGATACAATGCTTAATGAAGCTACATTTTTTCATTCTAATTAGCTACCATATTTTTAGTAGCCTACAAAATAAAAATGATAAACTGATTTATTTTTCTTAGACAGCAATCAAAACTTCAGTATGTATATTCTAAACTGCTGTTTGCCTTTAAAGCATAAATCAGCTTGTGTCCTTTTTATTTTGTTATCCACAGAATACTTTAATGTGATGGATAACACACAAATTACTTTGAATTTCTGCAGTGTCATATGTTTTGGTAGTGGAAGAAAATTCTGGTTATAACATCAATTTCATGCTAACTGAAAGCATGCATTTACATCTTCCCCACGGCAGTCTCTGTATTGAAAGAGAATATTATCTTACTCTTTTCCCTAAATGGAAGTCACCACAGAACTCAGTACTCTCAAAAACCATTTGCTGATGGGAATTTCTCAGAAAAATAATGTTATTATGAGGAACTAGTCAGTCTGCAGACTGATTAGTTTAAACATTGGGTCCTCAAAGGTTCTGAATTCAAGTTTCTTTATGAAAGAAATCAATCACACATGAATCATTTTTCTGCTAAATCTGAAAATTTTGGATCATTTATAGATACTGCTTCATCACTGTTTTTTCTTTAAAAACTTTGTCCAAGTTGGCTAACAGATTTGAAAGTATGTTATTTATAATTGTAAGTGTCTGAATTGTCATCGATCCACATTTTTTAACTGTTTAGCTAGCGGCAGACTTTAAGGGCTCTCTGACAAAGTCTCCTATTTACTGATAGAAGTTCTAACTCCTTTAATGCCTGGTGAGGAAAAGAACAGCCCAAAACAAGGCTTGCGTTTTATACTGAAATAGTGAAACTTATGGCAAAATAAATAAAATAAGTTGCTGCACAGCCTATTAACAAATCATACAAAAATAAAGTGGCCTAATACTAAATTAATTTATCAGAATGACTTTATATTGTATTGGGATTAGTGGCAAGGTTGTTTTAGTAGTGGTTTGCTGCAAGGGTGGTCTCTGTGAGAAGAATCCAGAAACTGTCCCATGTTAGATAAGGGCCAATTTCAGCCGGCTCCAAAGGGCTGCTGCTGTCCTTACCTCAGCCCTTGAGCCCTTTCCATCATATTTTCTCCCCCTTTCCCTTTGATGAGGAGGAGTGAGAGAGCAGTTGTGGTGGAGCTCAGCTGCCCAGCTGAGTGAAACCACCACAATTATGTAAGAAAATACCATTCCACATAAGGCTGGGTTACTTTTTGACATTAGCAGATCAAATCTAAGAGATTCCTACCCCTGCTACATCTGTGTTCTTCTTAAAACACCTTCATATGGGTATTTGCCTTGAAGTGGGGGTCTGGTCTCTCAGTACAGGAACCTACTGAGTTGCCCAAGCCCATGTTGATGTAAAATGGGCTGGTATACCTGGAGGACTGCCTGGAGTATCAGTGGTGTGATTGGGAAGAGGGAGGAGAGGAGCTCTGCACAGATCACCATGCAGAAAACAATCCCATCGAGAGGTGGTGCTGTATGTTCAGTTTAGGCTGAAACTTTGTTTTATTTGATGCTCAGTGCTGGTTAGGAAAGGGGTGCGAAGCAAGTGCTATCCATGTACAACACAGTTGTTAGAATCAACACACTGAGTTCTTTATAAGAGCATTACAACACTTTGTGCCAAACTGATGCTCAAAATACTCTTTGGCAAAATTCATATCCACTCTGGAGAGACTTGTGCAGTATAAAGTAGATGTCAACTGACTTTAACTTGTACATTATATCATTTGTGGTGAGATGACTGATCTCCTCTCCATGCAGTCTCCTGTATTACAAAATAACCTGGCTGCCCTTTCCTCCTCACCCATGGCCCTGCTCCAGCGGGGACCCTGCCCTGGGCTGCAGCCCCTCAGGAACACCCTGCTCCCACAGGGGCTCCCCATGGCCGAAGCTCCCTCAGGAAATGTCCCCCTGCTGCAGCGTGGGCCCTGCCCTGGGCTGCAGGGTGGAGATCTGCTCCAGTGGGGGCTCTGCAGGGCTGCCGGGGAATCCCTGCTGCCTGTGGGCCTGGAGCCCCTCCTGCCCTCCTCCTCCTGGGGCCTGGGCCCTCTGCTGCTTCTCCCTCGCCCTGGGCCTCCTCCTTGGCCTGTGCCTGCTCCGCCCTTTCGGAAATCTGTTTTCCCCAAGTGCCACCAGCTTGGTGCTGGGCTCAGCTGGGCCCTGCCATGGGGCTGCTGGAGCCACCAGAGAGGCCCTGCAGCTCCCCACCATCACGTGGGCATGGGCACATAGTGCAGTACTGTATGTGCTTCTCCCACCTTCCCTGCACAAATACAAATATGCTCTTAATTATTCAGGTTGTTCAACACTTAGGTCAAATCCTAGGAGTCTGAGAAACTTGAACTCCCATTGCTGCCCCTAGCGGGAGGCATTACTAAATATAGAACTTGCCAAGTGGAAACTAATGAACAAGATGGTTTCTTCACCCCCCTTCATCTTAATCAGATATTGAGAATCAAGATTGACTTCCCAACATGTATGAAATTAAACAGAAAAGACTGCAAATCATCTACAAAAAGAAGCTGATTTAACACACTCTTGATTTAGTATCATATGAAATATTTTCAGATGAGATTAACCTCCTAAAGAACACGTGTGTAACATTTTTCTTCTGTGCCTACTTTAAGATTAGTGTCTACTTTGGACATTTATAAATGTGATTATGATTTCTTTGGTACACTATTTCAAAAAGTATTTTAATTGGTTTATGGAAGTATTCCATTAAAGACAAAATGAAACAGAATGCATTGCAGTGTCTAATTTGTGCTATGAAATATGTTTTCTGTACCTTGTAATGTGCTTGTTTCACAATATGTGCTGTTTCTGGAAAAATTAGTTGTTTTGCTATATTAATCCAGTTTGAGCTGCCACAATTAATATGCAAATTCTCCTAGGCATCAAGATAAATGCTCAGAACTAAGTTGTAAGAAGCAAACTTCCTTCATTTGCGTAGCAGGCTGACCTTGGCTGGTTGACAAACACACCCAGCTGCTCTCTCCCTCCCCTGTCCTGCTGAGGGGGGCTGAATCCAGTCTGCAAAAGGAACACCACAATTCAGAAAAACAGAATGCAAACAAATGAAGGAGGGGTGGACCTCAAAGAACTAAAAAATTATGTAAAATATGAAACTATAAATAATTTAATGTAAAATTATGCTGTGGTGAAAAGCAGGCTGTGTACTAAGTTCTGTGATTATAGACAACTCATGGCAGTTTATTCATGTATTAAAGCTGACAAGCAGATTTTTAGAAATAGAATTTCACATAAGATAAGTCACTGACTGTCATGAATAAAAACTTGACATGAGACATAGGTGTAATCTTTACACTCAAACATCTGCAAAGAAAGAGGAAAAATCTCATGTTTGTTATTATTGTTTAAATCTTACAATAGTTAAACTGCTCATGCTTTGGGAGAAGCAGGAAGAGAAGCAGGACAGATTAATAGGTTTTGAGTGCTTGGATTTGCTGATATGCCATAAGAGACCAGGTTAGTAGGTAGGAGGATATCCAGTTTTTATATCATCAAAAGACCTTGCTCCAGTAAAAGTGCTTTTCATCAGTGGAAGTGAGTGTACTTTATAGGGGATGTAATGTTTATTGACATCATTTCAAATATGGGGAATAGGAGAACAGAAGATGTAGTGTCTTTCCTCTAACCACATGGGGCAGTCATACTCTTGAGTCCCTGCGCATGAAGAATGCGCATTTATGGAAATAATAGTTTAGACAAGCTATATTTTTCTCATAAATTTGCTATAAACTGTTCTGATATGAACTTTGTTTTCTGCAGACACATTTATTAATCATTAAAATATTTTTGCAATCTTATTATGTATGGTGTGTTGTAAGGTAACATAGGAATTAGGCATCAGCGTCTCATTATATCCCTAGAGTTTTTGAGCTATATTTATAACTGAGTTACATTCTGAATTTTAGTAATGGCAAGGGATGTTTTGTATGAATTGAACCATATTGTTATTCTAGTGAGATACTGTCTCACTAAAGGAAAAGCAGAACTGAGTCAGCCCTACTAAAATCAGAATCTATGTCAGGGAGAGGGATAATGTTGTTCCTTAATCATTTTTGAAACTTTAGTTTTCTTCCTTGTGGGCAAAACACAGGGGATTTCAGTCTGTGAAATGCAAATATTTGAAGACCAGTGACTCCTTCCTGCTTTTTGTCCCAGTTCTAAATGTGCCTTATAGCTTGCAGACATGGTCTCCTGTCCATCTCTCCTTGCATTTCTCTTACTCCCACCAAATGTGAGTCTCTAAATGGTGGAAGAAGTACTGTGGCCTTGCAGATGGTCTAGAGACTGAAGCTTTCTGATGGAGATAAAGAAAAGCTTTGGCAGAAACAGTGTAGGTGGGTGATAAAAAAGTGGTACTAATGTTCCCGTAACCCTTTATGTTCTTCTTACCCCAGCTTTGTCTTCCTTGCGTCTGTTCCTGAGACAGAAGTTAGCAGAATATGGGGATCTTCTAGGTAAGGTAATGGAACAGGTCATCTTGAATGCAATCACATAGCATATACATGACAAATGGGGGATCAGGCCCAGTCAGCGTGAATTCTTGAAAGCCAAGTCCTGCCTGACTAACCTCATCTTTTATGACTGGGTGACCCGCCCGGTGGATGAGGGAAAGGCATTTGATGTAGTCTACCTAGGCTTTAGCAAGGCCTTTGACACAGTCCCCCATAGCATTCTCATGAAGAAACCGGCAGCCCATGGCTTGGACAGGTATACTCTTTATCGGGTTAAAAACTGGCTGGACAGTGAGGCCTAGAGAATGGTGGTGAATGGAGTGAAATCCAGAAGGTGACCAGTCACCAGTGGTGTTCCCCAGGAGTCAGTGTTGGGGCCCATCCTCTTCGATATCTTTACTGATGATTTGGTTGAGGGAATTGAGTGCACCCTCAGTAAGTTTGCAGATAATACTAAGTTGGGGGGAAGTATCAGTCTTCTGGAGGGTAGGAGGGTCATGCAGAGGGACCTGGACAGGATGGGTTGATGGGCAGAGGCCAATGGGACAAGGTTCAACATGGCTAAGTGCCGGGTCCTGCACTGTGGCCACAACAACTCCATGCAGCACTATAGGCTTGGGGCAGAGTATCTCGAAAGCTGTGCAGAGGAAAAGGATCTGGGGGGTACTGATTGATGCCTGCCTGAACATGAGCCAGCAGTGTGCCCAGGTGGCCAAGAAGGCCGAGGACATCCTGGCATGTATCAGGAATTGTGTAGACAGCAGGACCAGGGAGGTGATTGTCCCCCTGTGCTCTGCTCTGGTGAGGCTGCACCTTGAGTACTGTGTTCAGCTTTGGGCCCCTCAGTACCAGAAGGACATCAAGGCCGTGGAATGTGTCCAGAGAAGGGCTACAAAGCTGGTGAAAGGCCTGGAGCACAAGTCCTGTGAGGAGTGGCTGAGGGAACTGGGGTTGTTTAGTCTGGAGAACAGGAGGCTCAGGGCAGACCTTAGTGCTCCCTACAGCTACCTGAAAGGCAGACATGGGGAGCTGGGGTCAGCCTCTTCTCACAGGTAACCAGTGATGGGACTAGAGGGAGTGGCCTCAGGTTGCACCAGGGGAGGTTTAGGTTGGAAATGAGGAGACATTTCATTTCAGAAAGAGCAGTCAGGTATTGGAACAGTTGCCCAGGGAGGTGGTGGACTCACCATCCCTGGGGGTGTTCAAGGAAAAGTTGGACGTGGTGCTTAGGGACATGGGTTAGTGGGTGACATTGGTGGTAGGGGGGTGGTTGGACCAGGTGGTCTTGCAGGTCTTTTCCAACCTTTATGATTCTATGATTCTATGAAAACTTAATGAAACATTGGTATGTGAGTTAGTCTCAGAAATGATGAATTGTGAACCACTCATCACTTGTATTCAAATGTCCTGTTCACTTCAGCAAATAATACCAATGGGTCTGTAACTATGTATTTTATAAACATACAATTCTATGATGTAGTTACAGCATTTGTTACCACATCCTTCATTGTGCTGAAACAACTTGTACCTCAGTAGGACTTAGGGGAAAAGCTGTGCAATAGGTGGTCTTTCTGAGCTGTTCATTTTGAATTCAAAGTCACAATATAGCAGCCTCAGTGACATCAGTTCTTGGTCTCAGTTCTGTCCTTACCAGACTGTTTGCCATATTTTCTATGTGGCAACTGTTCAGGTCAGATTTTCATTTCCTATGGCAGTCTCCCAGTTTGTTAGGTATCCTGAGCAAGGCATGGGACAGCAATGTAAGCAGGTTAACTTTCCAGGTAGCTAGCCACCTCAGCCAGGGACATAGCTGGGAGGAGGAGCACAGGCTGAGATGACTGAGAGAGCAGCACTGAGATGTCACAACTAGTCCTGAAGTCCTCCCCCAATTCTTACCTTGTCTCCTGGCTGTTATTTTGTCCCTGCCATAGCTTCACCTGGCTACAATCCTTGTCTATTCTTTGTGGCTTACCTCTTGTGTGAACAAACTGAAGAAAGGTAAAGAAATAATGTAAAAAGCACTACGTAGGATGTGTTTATTTACTGGTATCATGGTCATATATTCTCAGAATTAAAGAAAGCAAGTTTCTAAACTTTTCTGATCAGAAATGTTATCTGTAGAAGAGCATTTCAAATACATGAAGTGTTCTGAGCAAATATTCTTCAAACTCAAGTCAGACATGCAATCACATAAACCCATTCATAATGAATGCTGTGAGAGAATAAATGCAATCTTATATTAAGAAACCATGAAAACCAATCATTTCCACCTGCTTTGGAGAGCCATTTTGAAACTCCCGAACACAAGCCTGAGAGGCTGAAGATAAACTACAGATGGAGTCCTTCAGTTGCTCAGCCTCCTTTGAGAAAATGACTGGTAAAATTAAGGATGAAGTTAAGATAATTGTCAATCAAACAACTGTTTCCTTCTCTCAGTTTTAACTTGCTTCAGATGCAGGTTATTGCCTCTCATTATTCTGATTTGTAAGCAAAGTTGCTTCATGTCACTACACAAGAGTTCCTGGAAAAAAAGAAAATAATAAAAATGTTCCTTCATTTATTTTTATTCTTCCTTGTGCTTTAAGAAGTTTTGCCCTACGCAAGGAAGAAAGAAGATAATTTGTTGCAAGTGAAGTGGAAAGGTATAATTTTATGGACTACTTCTCTCTGGAATGGGACTGATGAGGCAGGCAGTAGCGTCTCTCTTGTCCTGGTACAGCACCATAGCTGCAAGGGAAGAGAGGATTATACAAGCCCATTCCTCTAAAAAGGTCAAATGAGACAAAGTCTTTCCTTCAGGATGGTTTTGATTATGTGACAGCAATGCTTTCAACGTACTCTTCGAAAGAGTGTATAAAGAATACAGGAAATACTGAAATATCTTCTGAACTAATAATAAGTGGATGCAACATGAAAGTTACTGAGTAATCACATCAGAAGTTTGTAATCGGTGACAAAAATCTGTCTAAAGGTAGTCAGAGTAGATGCAGGTCAAGGTAATCTTTTGTATTTTATGATGTACTGGAAAACATTTTACATAGCTTGCTTTTAATCTTTCAATTAAGTATTTTGTTTTAAATATAATAAAAAATTATTTCACACTGTTGCCTTTTACCTAACGATCAGGTACGCAAGTACCAGTTATAAATTAATGGTTGTAGAAGGCTGTAGAAGGATGACATCTGAGACCACAGCCTGCTGGTGTGCAATCTGAGCATGTTTAGACTTCCTGACAGACATCAGATCAGATATTTTTGAACACCATCCAAATTGAGTCCCTGAATTAGGAGATAATGGCATTGCCAGTGTAAATTATACCAAAGATGGCTTAAACTGTAAATGCTTTGATAAGTCTGGTGGTTATCCAGATGAACTATGAGGAGTGCTGACCAACCTGCTCGTGGAGAGGCTAAACCTTGACTGATTTATAAGCAACTCTATCTATAATTGGAAGACTTCTGAAGGTGGTCATAAAACAACTGAAACAGATATGAATTATATCATGGTACAGTATTTTTTGTTCTACCCTTGAGTTTCTCTCCAATACACATCTTGATAGTTGTGACTTGTTTTAAATGACTGATTTCTTCTTCTTCTTTTTCTTTTTTTTTCTTCTTCTTCTTTTTTTTTTTTTTATATACTTTAGCCAATGCAAATTTTAGTATTAGCAAATTTCTCCTTTTACATTAGAATATAGATAAGATCTATTCAGCATAACGTGAAAAGCCAGATGGGTGCAAGACAGAACTTCTATTCTGCCAAGCCTTGTTCCTTGTAAAATCAGATTTTCTGTTTTGAAAAACCATCAGGAGACAGTGCTGTCAGCTGTGATTAATCGTATTAATGCAAAATATCATGGAATTATTTTCCAACAGCAGAGTGAATGTCATCACAGCTTCTGAGGAAGCTATATGATAAACAGAAAAGAGAAGGAGAGACGAGAGGAGGTGAACCTGAAAGTTCTCTCTGCAGACAAGATTTGAGTAATATTTATTTGTAAAAGGAAAATAAATAAGAAATCAGATGATCCCATTTTGATTTTATTATGGAAAATCACCAGGGAGTGACATGGCAAATATATTTGTATATTGATGCCACCGAAGCATTTTAAACAGGCCTTCCCATGATGCTATCAAAGATTTTAATAAGGTCCTGATGAAGAACCTTTAGCTCCCAGCTGACCTGCATTTTTCTACACAGACACTTTTGCCACATTGTATGTTTGCTATTAAAGTCCATTTTGTCTTGGAACCACACATTTTAATGACACATAAAAAAAGCATTGTGCACCTGTAGTATAAATACAGCACTCTGTAAAAGATTTCCCCATTAGGTATCATTTTGTCAGCCAATTCTATCCAATTACCTGAACAATAAAACCATTGTAGTGGGAGGAAATAGATGACTGCTATTAGAATAACCCAGTTATGCTTCCATAAATTAAATGTAAGAAAAGTACATGATATTGCAATAGTTACAACAGCATATACTGCTTCCAGGACTCCTCTGAGATAAAGGAATAGATTTTCACTTACTTAGTTCCTTACCTCTGAGGATTCAAAATATTACATATAAAATCTATATTTGCAAAATAAATAAGTAAATAAATAAATCTGCATTCCTCCTTGCACTGCAGAAACTTGTGAATGAAATCCTTGTTCTGCTGAAAGAAGATTTCAGGAAGATTGTGATTTTTTCTTATATCCAGTCTTATGCTATGGTAGCATCTCCAACTGTACAATATGAAGGATCACAAAATTAAATGCAGTTATTGCTGCAAGAGTCAGGAACTAGATTTGAGGATCAGGCAGAGAAACTCTTTTCATCACTGACTGCTGTGAGAACAGAGTCACAGTATTATTTGAACTCAGCTTCTGCTAACTAGAATTTCTCATATTTATTTATTTATTTATTTTTGCCTTCTTCAATACCATGAAGATTTGGGTATAGAAGATTAAAAACACATGCAAGATCTCTTGCTTCAGAAATTCTGAAATGGAAGCCATTATTTTTTTTTTTTCAAAATAAAGCATTTATTCCTCAGAAAAGTGTTGCCATTGCTGAAATGAAAGTAATTTCCTTCTGTAGGCTATCTCCAAAAAAAAAAAAAAATAAGGAAGCAAATCTATCTTTCATGCTTTCTGTAGAAAGACAATCACAAGGCCAACAGAAAATAGAAGCAAATGGAATATATAAGCAATTTAAAGATGCTTGCTTAATCTCAGTAATTACCTATACAGAAAAGACAGCATTGGTTGAAAAAGGTTATAGATATTTTTGCATTTAAAACTGTAAAGACTTTTCTCAGATGTGCTAAACAGGTTAAAAATGCTATATCTGTTCATCTGTCAGAATTGTACCAAGATAAAGGACAGAATATGGTCAAGCAACTGATATTTTCTACACAGCAGTCATAATGGATGAAAAACTCTGAGCTACATTTTGCTCATTCACATATATGCAGTCTTGCTTACTGCAGTAAACTCCCAAAAGACAAGGCGATGTCAGAAATTGACCCTGTCAGTTATTTTCTGAATATTATTTCTTAAAGTGATTTTAAGTCAGTAATGTCAAAAAGTGGCATTTTAGCACTGTGTTCTGTCACATTTTCTTTTACATTTCCTGTTTTTATTTTTTACTTTTTTTTTTTTTTTTTACTCAGGTTGCATACTATTCTCATTCCTTCACTGTCTCTCTGGGCATCCAGATTAGTTTAAAGAAGTCAGAAGGATCTGAGATTCCACCAGCTCCCACTGAGCAGGGTCAAGGTTCAGGAGATTACGAACCATGCAGTAGGACAAGGGGCTTGGTTGCACAAGTCCTAGATCACTTTGGGCAAAAATAAGGAACTCCGGTGACTAAAGAAAAACGATATGAATGACAGATAGCATCAGGCTAGTGTACTAACAGCAGTCACCTAGCTTTGGAAGTGCTGGCCTTATTGGCTGCCACCTCTTTGATCAGTTTTGGCTGAAAGAATTTTATGTCTTCAGTGTGACACCTCATGTGAATACTTCTCAATGAAGGACATATGGTTTGCAGAACTGGGTTGTACGCACACAGGACCAGCTGGCATACTTTAGAGCAAATCTGAAACTAGTTGATAATCACAGATGTGATGTGGCGATGTGATTGTATGACCCCTTCCCAGGCTGCTGCCTCCAACACAAACTAGATAAAGCAACATCTTTATCACAATTTTGTATTTGTGAACTTGACATACTGATTTAACTAAATGCATTAAAAAAAAAGGGGGGGGGGGGGGGGAAGAACACAAAAAAGGGAAAGCGCCAGGAAAGGGAAAAGGAAAGGGAAAGGGGAAAAGGAAAGGAAAAGGGGAAAAGGAAAGGAAAAGGGGAAGGAAAAAAAGGGAAAGGGAAAGGGAAAGGGAAAGAAATAAGGATGCTGAAGTAGGAAAACTCTCTTTAGTGTATATCTGGTGATGGTGGCTGTTATTCAGCTTTTCAGCCACAGGGCATAATTGAGCTTGGTGGCAGTGGCAATGTGTGTTGGAAATCACAAGAAGGAAGAAGGTAAGAAGGAAGCTGGTGGGATATGACTAAAGAAAAGGATAAGATTATGTGTGCACTGGGCTGGGACGTCCTCTGTTCATGAGGCAAGCAGATGAATTTGGGTGGACTTTTGATGAGGGATACTGGGAGATGTCAGCATGGCACTGGAGGACTCTGAGATACAGAAGGGCAGGAGTCTAGGTCTTCACTTTCTCTTCTCCTCTCCCTTGATCTCCTGTGCTTAGTCCCTCTCTTGCTCAGTTCCCATGGGCTGTGGGATTCCCATGTCTTCCATAACAGACCCTACCTTTTCCTTAGCAACTACTTACATTTACTCACATTTTTTTCAGTAAAGAAGCAACAACATCTACTCCTCTCCACACTTGTTGCTGCAGAGGGAGTAAGAAAGAAAAAAATAGACTTTAGTACTAGGAGACAGAAAGGGACTGGGAAAACACAGGAGATCTTGGGAGTGAGCAGACAGGTATTGGCAGCAAATATTTCCAAATGAGAGCACTTCATACAGCAGTAGCAATGACTGTCTAGACAAATACTCCAAAAAGATTTCTACATCTCGAATTCCATATCCCAAACCCTAATAATTCCTCAGTTCAAATGAGATAGTGTCTTATCTACTCATCTGAAAAAGGCGCTACATAAAGCAAATTAACACATTACATTTTGTGAAGAACACAGACAAGTGTTCTTCAAGCACTATGACAGAAGTCCAAATCGAAATGATGTTTTAAAAGCAAAATCTAAGGAGTAATAAATGCTTCATTGGGACATAACGTTGAACAGCGATGAGCAAACAAATTGAAGAATAGCTTGGTAAACCGTAGTTGTTATGTATTTAAAACATGGCAGAAGTCCAAGTGGAAGCAATAGTGTGTGGTCAGATACCTGTGATGCAAAACTCAGCGCCTCAATCTGAGGGAGCAAAATAAGTAGGCTCACGCCACCTCCTGGCATTTCTTAAATAGAGATTGGTGACTTATTTCCAACATTATAAATTTGCAGAAAAATGGGTTTTCTTCTTCGAGTCATTACATACTTGACATATATGTCTGGAAGAAATGGAAAAAAAAAAAAAGCAAAAAAAAAAAAAAAAAAGCTGGGTCTATGTTGATATTTTCTAAATGGAATCTACTGATTTTTTTTTTTTTTATTTTTTTTTTTCCTTAGCATATTTCAAAATTGACCTAAAAAGATAGGAAGGTTTATAATGATATAAATAATCTGAACAAAATTAATTGACTTAACTGAAGTCAGAAGTGCAGGAACACCTTTATTAAAAAGAAATAAAATTATTTGAGTTCATCCAAGTCATTTCTTAGATAGCTCTGTTCCCAGTATTTCCAGTTAACCAGTACTTTAAAAAGACCAGCTAACAACAGAGGGTTGATGGGATTCATGGGTCTTAAAGTCTATTCCTGACACAGGGGAGGAGGATGACCCTGGGCATTTCAGCCAAGCTCCCATCTCCTAATGCCCCCCTGGTTTTCACCATGCTGCCAACTCCTTCTCGTGGTCCCATTCTCCTCCCTGCATCCATTCTTTGGACTGTTATTCCAGCCCAGGTCTTCTTGCCAAAGTAATGGTAAGACTATTCTTCAGCCTCCTGTCCCTGTCTTCCCATTTCTTAGTCTTGTGCTTCCCCTCGTGCTTAGCCAGCTCTTGCAGGTCCTCCATTTTTTGATTTCTTCTTCTGTCTCTTTTTCATGAAAACTATCAATTCCCTTCAGTCCTCTCATGACTATTATCCCTGCCCACGTTAGTTCCTCTCACTTTAATGAAAAATAGTATCTTTTTAAAAAATTATGTCCTTCAGTTCTTTGACCTCTTCTATTTTGTGTACTGGTTTCTTGCTTTTTTATTATTATTATTTTACACCTAAAAAACATTACATGTTTTACCTTTGCAAAACAGGCATAGATTAACAGTCATTCTTTTAAAATAATACTATTCCTTTAACGGTCTACAAAAAAATGAGAAATGATTTGAGATAGTAAGGGATACATCTATTTAGTTTTGATACTAAATCTTAAAATAGTTAACATTTTACTTCCCTATCATTCTTGTATTTCCTATTACAAAGTGACAGCTCTTTATATTGTAATTTTATGACCATTTTCCCTAAACATACTCCTTCCTATCTTTTTTAAACTTGTTTGGAAGTACTTCTCACATCCTAGAACAGCATGCCAGCTGGCATTAAGTCAGCAGAACTCCATTCATCAAGCTGAGAATCTGATCCACTGTAATATGAAATTAAGTCTTCTATTATTTTTTTTTTTTATTTCTTTCTTTCTTTTCTTCCAACAAAGGCTCTCACCCAGAGGCCTTTTAGAAATTTATTTGGTTATTTCAGTGGATGTGACATGTCTGACAGGGAAATCTTTCTCTGAAAGGCATTAACAGGAAAAGTATAAATAAAATTGTTCTGTGATGGGTAGAATGAGTGAAACCTGATTTCCCACACTGCTATAGTCCCAGCTCCTCCTTTATTTTCATCATGACCCATATATCTCGTAACACTTTCAGTAGTTCCCACCACATTTCCTCGTGACCAGTTGAGAAGACATCAGCATGTGTCAGGCTCAGCTCGAGCTGGCTTACACACAGAGCACATCTGACCAAGGTAGGCCAAGCAACACAAAAAACCACTCTCAGTGAGCTTACTAATTCATTTCACTTTTCTCTAACCATTTACAGATATTTATGAAACTTCCAGAATCATTTTTACTGTAAAACTTCTGCTTGTGGCAATTACGGCTGAAGTTGGGCTGATCGTTCCCATGTTATTAGGGACTGACAGTGTGATTGTGTAAGCCTCAGAAACCAAAGAAAAAGAAACAAAAATAAATTGCATGGAACACAACATGCATTATTTGTTATCAGTACTTTAAATGAAATGGAATAAATGTTCTTTGCAGTGAGACTGGAGCACATTCATTCTTTTCTATAGGGTTTTAATCAATTCTCCAAAATCCAGTTGAGACTGGAAATGGAGAAGAATAATTAGGTTCTATTTTGGGATGTTATGGTAATGAAAAACCTTGACATTAGTCTCCTGTTACACAGCAGAGGGAAGAGAAGGCTTCAAGTGAAGATGTACAGAATATACCAAGGTACATCAGCTCTGAGGAATGGAACGGGAACTTGACTAATATTTAATGTCACTTGGAGTAAGAAGAACTGCAGTGTGATCAATTGGGAGTCATACATCTAGCTAGCTCTCTTACAGGTAACACTTCAGGAACTCAGGGTTTCGCATCCAATATTTAATACATCTCATTGCCACCTACTCCATATTGGAAAAGGTTCTGTACTTCATTCTCCTTCTGCCCCCAGTCAGACAAGCAAATTAAACTTTAATAACTCAGACTTTCTTTAAATATGGTTTTATAAAACCATTTACTTTGTAGAAACGCTACCAATCCCGAAAATAAAATCTATCAAAATTGCTCCAATCTGTAAAAACATTATCAGTGCAAACACTACTAATGCCAAAAGCAAAGCATAAAAACTATGTAATGGTATAATTAGAATGTCTTCTTTTTTTTTTTTTCTTTTTCTTTTTTCTTTTTTTTCTTTTTTTTTCCGGTTTGAGTAAAGTTCTCGTAAAGCAGGTCCTTTGCCTTAAGGACAATTAATGGCCTAAAAACAACCAAGCACCTATACATCGATTATATTATGGACTATTACTGGTCATCAACTCCATACATATCATACAAGAACTTTTCTTACACACATGAGGATTTTGTAGTATTAAGATCTTTAATTCTTAGGTGAAATTTACTCTCCAACTACTTATAGCCATAGTTTTGTAAAGTACTTGGGATTTTGGAGGCAATTTGAAGATTCTTGCTCCAAGACATCTGCAAGACACCAACTTTTCTGACAGCACTGCTCAGCACTTTCTGAGAATTTCTAAAAAAACATAATCATTCCAATCTATTTTTGCTGTCCCCCTGACAGCTGTCTTCCTAGTGAGCAGAGCTGTCACTGAGAACTCTCACTCAAGAAGAGACAGGAAAAAAATCTACCAGGAGCTTGGATGGTTTGGGGGCTGAATTGGCACAAACTCTGCTCTGCTTCCAGGGCTGGTTAATGTCGTCGGTTTGCATCCACTTTGCCTCCTGCCAAAATGAACAATGACAAAGCAAATACCTTATCAAAGGCCCCGAGGATCCGATCTCTGCAATCTACTCTTGGTAGAAACATCTTCTATCATCAGCTGCATTTGGCTGCTCATAAAATATTGCAATTACCACCTGTTTATAGAATCAAACATATACATATGAGATTGGAAAAATACACTACAAAATAAGCATTAAGAAAAATTTAACTGGCAACTGATGATGAAGATAAAATACATCCCAATGAGATGCCCATGAAAGGTTTTCTTTACTTTCGGTTGAGCAAGCCGTGCAGTCATTCCAATAAAACTACTGTTTTGTTGTTGGTGGTGGTTGTTTTTTTCTCTTGGAAGATAAAAATTAATTGCTACAATAGATTTATACAATGTAGTGGTGAGCAGCTGCATATTATTCATCAATTTAGCCTTTGGTTTTGATGTGTACCATATACTTCCTTACATATTTTTCTCTATGTACATTAAAATTAGGGAAACTAAACATTTTAAATATAACTGTATCCTTATACAGGTATAAAAGCAACATAATTTTCTGCCTTTTCTACCTTATACTGCTCTTGGGATAAATTTGGTATTTTATACTTTTTTGTTTCCATTAAAAATCCTTGAAAACAATTCATATTCAGACTGTCTAATGCTTACTAATCATTCCTGTTACCCTTCTGAACCTCCACTGGCATTTTAAACTGAGGTAATTTTTGCTGCTTGCTGCAGACACTGAACCTTTCATTGTACTTTTATGTGAATTTGAAATCTAATGAGAAAACATGTAACTGCAATTACCAAATTACTAGCACAGTTCACATTTTCTTATTACTGGTCATGGAACAGAACGTTGCTGTCTCACATTTTATAAACTTTGAACGTTACAATTCTAAAAGTTGTACATATGTTATGAATATCACTTTAAAAAATAATAAAACTCAGGTTACCTGGGACACAAAGTTCTGGGCACGTACAGATCAATGTATGCAAGAACTTTAGCTTCAGAAGATTTATAAGATGTTCTCAGTAAACCTGGCCAGTGCACTTAGATGTGCACTGAGTGTGCACTGAGTGCACATCTAAGATGAGTGGAAGTAAAATTGAACAGTTTGGCTATAAATTAGCAATACAGCAATTTAATACGCACTTAATTCAACTTCATAATCTTTTTGGATAGTTTGATTATCACTCTAGATGTGGTCAAAGGAAAATGTCAGTCTTTCGCTGACAATGAATGAATCGTAAAATGGCTCGGGTTGGAAGGGACTTTAAATTCACCTTGTTCCAATCCCCCTGCCATGGGCAGCGATGCCACCCACTAGATCAGGTTGCGCAGGACCTCATCCAACCTGGCCTTGAACACCTCCAGGGATGGGGCATCCACAGCTTCTCTGGGCAACCTGTTGCCATCCCTCACCACCCTCTGAGTGAAGAATTTCCTCCTAACATCTAATCTAAATCTCCCCCTTTTTAGCTTAAAACTAAACTAACCTGATCATATCATTATCAGTAAAAAGTTACACTCCATCTTTTTTTATAAGCCCCCTCTAAGTATTGAAGGACTGTAATGAGGTCCTCCCAGAGCTTTCTGTTCAGAACCCCCAAGCCCTTCGCTGCATGGCTGCTCTCAGTGAGTTCTTCTCAGTTGTCCCAGTCTTCTTCTTCCCAGTCTGTATTTCTGTCTGGGATTGCCCCGACCCAGGTGCAGCACCTTGCACTTGGATTTTTTGAACCTCAGTAGGTGTATGTGGACCCACTTCTCAGGCTTGTCCAGGTCCCTGTGCATGGCATCCCTTCCTTCTGTTGTACCACCCAGTTTGGTGTCATCTGCTAACTTGCTGAGGGTGCAGTCGATCCTACTGTCTAGAAGGGTGGCTGGATGCTCTTCTAATGTCCTCACTGAAATTAAAAAAAAAAAGTACTCTACAATTAAATTTTTTATCCATTACATAACACATAATGAAACTCACAGAGACCAGTACATACATATTCACAGACTACAGCTGTTTGCTCTGTTTTGAAATTGAAATAGGAAAACAGTTGTTTTAAACAACAGCACTACAAGTAGGCTAAGGGCTTTATTGAACATTAGTTACTACATGGTTTATACAAAAGTGTCATAAAACATATCATCTCTCTTCTAACAAACCACAATTCCAACAGTGTATTTACTTTATGATTTCGGCTTTCTATGTCTACTTGATATTCATAGATGTTTGTGATCCAGTAAAGCTGGAAGAAAAACATTTTTAAAACCCTCAGAGAATAAAAGATATCACAGACACGCGAGATGTAATGTCTGACAACTGGAACTGTCATTTCAAGTTGTTTTAATGCTTTTTAAAACAAAAGAAAAAGAGAGTAATCAGGACATGTCACTCACTGTGTTACATTTAAAATTGTGAGCGGTAGCTGAATGAGCACCAGCTGATCTTGCTGTTTGTCGCATTCAGACAACTACTAAGGACTAGTAGCTGCACTATTTGTCAGCATCTTCCCGAAACCATATGGCATTACAAGTACATTGGAGCTTGCTCTCCCTTATGTACAGCTAATAGAAAAATAAGGCAAAAATAGCTTGAATGAAGCACTTCAGTAAAGAGATCAGGCTGCCTGTAGCTGATTGTTGGAAGAACAATCTTTGAACTTGAAGGTGCATCTCATATGATGAGTTCAGGCCATGATCATTCACTTATGCTTCTGGCAGATGAAAAATTTATAAGAATTTTCTTCTATACTTCAATATAGAAATCTATTCAAGACAGACTCTTTTTCTTATTATGGTCATCATATTCAGCCCTGTAACTTCAAAACCATGAGCAGCATTTCAGAAATCATATAAACAATTTAAAAGGACCCTTTTAACTCCATCACTTTGTCCCACATTACAATATTTTTTTTTCTTGACAGTTTCCCCAAATTTACCTATTTTGGATACAGCTAAAAACTGTGAGGTATGGAGACATCTCATGTGTCATTTGGCATTTTAGTCATTATTTCCAATTAACATGTGTTACTGATCCTGATCCTGCTTGTATTATTGTTTGAAAAGAAGGAAAACGAATTCAAGCAGTGTAAAAAAAATACAAGTTTTTCTTCAGGATATGTAACATGAGCAGACCTGAAAAAAAAAACACATGAAATTCTGAAGCCAGTAATGTTATTTCAAGGAGAATGGATTAAGAGATTATGCTGCCTTGGATCTGCAGCAGTTTTACATAATTTCTATTTGGGCTATTTGTTATTGTGCGCCTGGATATGTTTGAACACTGGTTTCAGCTGCACTGCGAAAACACAGCTTGTTGGGCCCATCTCCCTCCTGTCTTCCAGCAGCGACTGTTAAGAGGCACGAACACTTAAACCAAACATAACAGCCAGGCCAAGGATCAGCTTTTCTGCCAACACCCCGTTGCAGAGTCCAACTTTGACCTCACTTATTCCCATCTGGGCATGCTACCGCCCTTCTGGACACCACATTTCCTCATGCAACCTCAGGGCTCAGACCCACCACCACGCCAAAACCAAGGTTTTAGCGGCAGCACTGCCAAGAAACCTCTCAGTCAGAGCCTCGCCCTCAAGGCTAGGGCTCATCCTGGCCCCCAAAGCGGACAGGCGTGCCTTCTGAAGCTGCAAACCCCTTTGCCACTGTGAGAAACACTCCATAGCCAATAACTTAGGCTGAGGTGAGGATCTCAGTGAAGTAGTAATTTATTCGTGATTGCAATGGCAGGCACCCCACAAGCAGGAGAGCGCAACTACTAGTTCCAAAACACAGTTTATATACTTTTTGATGACAGGACCCTCCCCTGTTTCCCCACTGAGTGGGTAATCCAGGTTCACAATCTATCTGATGCTTCACAAACAATGCATGGCCTTCAGTAGCCGGCCTGTCAAATTTCAATTTCCTTTTGCCATTTTTACTGTTTGAAGTGGTAATGTTTCCTCACTTATCTGACTTAACACCGTGATTTTCACCTAATTGTCCTAAGGAGTCTGGTTGTCTGCATTTTACAAGGTCACCTGATCAAGCTTTCTTATCACTGTAAGCATATCTCAGTACCACATTCCTTCCTTCTAAACAATGTAACTCTGCAAAAACAACATTTCTATTCCTACACCACCATTGCCTCCTCCCCCTAAGATGGCCGCCACCGCCACCTCCCCCTAACATGGCCGCCACCGCCCCCTTCCCCCGAGGGAAGAGGCGCAGTCACGTGACACAGAGAGCGGGGGAGGTGCCTACGGGGCGTGGGCGGGGCCTCGCTGTGGGGCGGGGACAGGTGCCCCGCTAGCCCCGCCCCCTTTGCCTCCGGGCCGTGGCGAGCCTTTGCCGCAAAGGAGGCTGGGAGTTGTGGTCCCTGGCTGCCTCTCTGCCGAGACTTCGCGCTCCTCAGGCGGCTCCTGGGCGGCGGGCTGCTGAGCAGTCCCAGGGGAATTCCTTCCCCTGCCCCGATCTCTCCGTAGTTGCTCCCGTGAAAAGACCGATGGGCGGGGAGAGGAGAGCAGGGCGGCCAGAAGGACTACATCTCCCGGCGTGCATCGCGCTCCGAGCAACTTAACGCGGGGGGGCTGGGGTGGGGGGGGTGAAAATGGCGGCGGCTAAAGTGAGGAGGAGAGGTGGCTGAGGTGAGTCGGGGCAGCTGCGGAGCGGCTGCTTACCCCGCTGCCACCGCCTGGGCCTGCGCTCCTCGTCCCTTCCCTCTCGCCGCGTCTGGGAGCGGGGAGTCCGGAGCTGGGGGGCTGAGGAAAGGCGGCGGGGAGTGGGTTTGGGGGCTGTGAGGAGATCTGGGGGGCTCTGAGGGGCTGTGAGGGGACCTGGGGGGCTCTGAAGGGAGCTGGGAAGCTCTGAGGAGATCTGGGGAGCTCTGAGGGACTTGGGGGGCTGCCTGGAGGAGGACTGGGAGAGGAGAAACCCCCTCAGCCTGTCCTCCTGTGAGCCCCCTGCTGTGCTGCTTGACCCCTCAGGGGGACCCCCAGCTCCAGGAGGCCTTCTGTGAGGCGATCATACGTTAAAAAACAAAAATATATTTAAAAAAACAAAACAAAACACCAACATCTTTCTGTCAGTAGTCTGGGATGTGCTCAAATATCCCTGTGTTATCAGTCTGCAAGCAGGGAAGGTGTGTGGGGGGTGTGTTTGAGTTTTTCCCACAGTGGTCTCCTTCAGCCGGCCCATAACACATCTCGCTGAGCGTTAATTAAACCCGTGTAACTAACTGTGCAATACAACTATGCTGCCACAGCATTCTTAAAGAGCTTCATCTTCTACTCCAGAGCTGTTACATGCTTTGCTGCTGCTGTCAGGGCCTCTGTCATAGCAGTGCCTGGCAGATTATGGTCATTTTAATGGACAGTCATTACCGGATGGATTTACCAGACTGCTGTACTTACCAGTAAGCGTGCTGCATGGAGCCATACTTAAGATAATTGAGGGGCAGGTTCCCAAATCCTGTTACTGAGAGCTAATTATATTACAACTTTTTTCTTTAAGCTTAATACATGTAGCAAAGTATCCCATCGTACTTCGGGCTGAGATACTAGGAAGGCAAAAAAGCCTTGAGTGGATTATGAGATCTCTGTGCTTTGTTGGCGAATTAGTGGAAAAGCCTGTGGCTGAGAGCCGAGGCTATAATTTCAGTATCAAAATCAAGTTAGCTAGCCCACGTTATACCTTGTAAATCTACAAAAGATGTTTGCCCTGCAAATTGTATAGGAAAGATAAGACCATTCAAAGCTTTGGCAAGGCATGGGCAATCTACTTCCTGAAGTAATGTAATGTACTAAAAATCATTTGAAATGTTTTCTTGAGTAACTTTAGTATTTAAGACATCTTGCCAGAAGACTCATGTATGGATGCTTTTAAAAATGTTGGTAAAATTTTCTTGGGAAGTTGGCAATTTGACTTAAAATCTTGACAGTAGTGCCTTGATGCTTGCAAATGCTTATGCACAGATTTTGTGCAAACTTATTAATAACACTTACAATATTTTTCTAAAAATTGTTAGAATGGAATTAATTTCTGATTCATGAAAAAAAAAAAAAAAGAATTGGAATGTAGCTTGTAATTAATATTTAATTATAAGGTAACTGTTTTAAGTTGTGCATCATGTTATGAAAATGTTTGCAGTTAATGATGAACATTAACATCTCTATTTCTGACCCAGGCTCATTTAGGAGAGAAGAACAAACAAATTTTGTATTAAATATAAGTGGAAGGAGACGTTGCAATATTAATCAGATTCATCAGTTGAACTTCAAGTATAATGAAAGGGAACTGCACTTGTAATTATGGAATCTAAATTGTAAAAAGTACAGGACAGAAACAGCTTTTGTTGGTATCAGCAACTTAACTGCACAGCCTAATTCTGTAATGAAATACTACTTGTAAAATTACTGTGATATTCTCAAACAACTTTGAAGATCTTTGTTTTGATATGTAGAAGCAGATCATGTGCTTTTCAGTTGAAAAAGGAAAAAGTGTTTATTTGATGGATTTTTAAGCCACCGCTGGCTGGCAACATATGTACCAGGGCATAGGAATGGTGCCTTTAACTTTATAAATGAAATGGATATTGGGTTAAACTAGCCTTTGAGAAAGGAGGGAAAGTATTACTCAGGAACACTTATTTAATGTCTCTTGTCCTGAAACCATATACTCAGACTGAATTCTGTAAGGTGAGGCAGGACAAATATCCTTTTAGATATGCCTGTTCAGGTGGGCTCTGGTGGGTGAAATAACAGAGTTGCCGCTTTAACACAGCCAGGTTCATGTGTGGCATTGCTTCTCTTCCTGAGAAAGCTAATTCAAAATCAAGTTAGGTACGTTCATAGAATTGAACTGGGCTATGTAATTCTATCTCAAATTGTGTTTTTGGGAGTTCTGGAAATTGTACTTGGAGCCTAACAGTCTACGTTTAAGAATGAGCATGTGACTTCTTAATGTTGCATCTCATTGGCCATTTGCCAATCCACAAAACTAAACTTTTTGACCAATTTTTCAAATAGAAAACATGAGTGGGTGGGGAAACAAGTGATATAAAAATTTAATGTGCAGTGTGTTTTAAAATTTTCAGCTCATGCCTGCCCAGCCTTCATTGCCTGACTCTCAGAGATGCTTAAACTTGCATTCCCTTTGTCTTAATTTGCAGGAATGGATGGGTGCCCAGCTGACAATGTCATTTTGAATACTCCAAGTTAATTATTTATAGTGTTACATAACCAAGTTAGGTAATGGTGGACTTACCAAAAGAAAATACAGTACCCTAGGTATGCCAGTTTCTGCTTCCTTCCCTGAAACTCAAGGATGTGTTACATTTTTGGAAGCACAGATTTGATTGTGTTGAATTCAGAAGATAACTTGGTTATTAATACTTTTTCTTCCCTCATCCAGCACTTGTGCGTATGAATTTAATTAAAAAAAAGATGTTTATTAAATCAGATTTGGCACAGAACTTTTTTTTTCTTCTTTCTTCTCCACTGGAATAGAGCCATATACTGTAAAATTACTGTTACAGTCTGCCACAGTGAAATATGATTCATGAGATTTTTCCATTTTAGATGTTTTACGGAGATTTTTTTTTCATAAGCCAAACAGGAAAAAAAGTTGACTGCTCTTTAGTTTTCA
Source organism: Aythya marila (assembly GCF_965140915.1). NCBI lineage: Eukaryota > Metazoa > Chordata > Aves > Anseriformes > Anatidae > Aythya > Aythya marila. Next base: position 148,586,154 of record NC_139043.1, read on the forward strand.
TTTTAGTGCCATTTATGGAATCTTTGGATAATAAGAAATAGCTTCGGCTGTTCTTTAATTTTGTATCTCAGGTTATTTAAAGTAACGACGATAAGTCAAAGGTAAGCACACAAGGGAGGAGATGATCAGGAACAATCAGTAGAACAAAGTGTTTTTTTACTCCTGTGATAAAGCTGCTTCAATCTACTAGAACAATGGATTTCCTTATCCTTGCCAAATTGTTCATGACCTTTTTAAAACTGAACTGAAAGTGTTTGTTAAGAAAAATGACACTTATGTGTCACACAAGTATCGATCTGCCTTTTAATATACAGTGTATTTACATGTAAATACATTGTACTTAATTTTTAGTTGTTTAGAATTACTACTATCCTTAGGAAAGCAAAATAACCTGTAGGCCTTGGCAGAAAACGAGTTATAACTCCTAGTTACCTCTTTTGCAAATCTAGGAGTTGGTTGCGTTGTGTGTATTGTATGGGTATGTAGCCTTAACTTTCCTCTGGTGGTCGGTAAAATATCACAGAATGATGTAGACACGTTAAACACTATTCCCTGTTTAGGAAAACTAAACTATGGCTGCCTTATTGTGGTTTGCTGTGTCTTTTTTAAATTGTAGTTGAGTTCTAGTTCAAAAAATTGTGTTTTTTCTTTTTCCTCTCTTGATCTGTAAAATCTAATTCAGTGACAAAACAGCAAATCAAACTCATAGTGGGAAGCTTCTTATTTTAGTTTAGTTCTGTTCTACCATGTCTATTAGAGGAGCTACTAGCATCAGTGGACTGAACTTTGCTCTATAACTAATCAGTCTGTGATTCAACGCTTTGTTGAGAGGAAATTGTGGATTCTGTTCTGCATTTAAATATCACAGCACCTCCATATTGAATTCTTTGGACCTGTTACATGTCATGAAGTGTTTAAAAAGCAGCGAACTATATAAAAACAAAACCAACAATTTTCTCTTTGAACAGCTGTCTGGAATGTTTAAGCAACTGTCTGGTAATTTCTACATTAACATCTTCTGAAGTTAGTTGACTGACTTAGCAGCAACAGTGGTATTGTACTAGCATAGTGTTTTGAGTTCCTGATTGCTAGTGACAGTCAGCAAAACGCTGAGTCTTTGTCACTTGACTCCCATGAACCTCTTATCAGGCTTTTTGCATTTTTATGTAGTTCTAATATCTCAGTAAATCTGTCTTCTGTAATCTCTCAGCTAAATTCTGTACTGCACTCTAATTCTGCTTTTCCAGGTTACTGCTTAACATCACAATCCACATATTTCTGCTTATCAAATTATGCTGCTTCTCCCTCTGTCCTTGGAGAGGGACGTACAGCTTGATACCAGGACAGGATATTTTAAATAAATTACTTTGAAGCACTGTTTTTAATCATGGTTGCTGTCAGCAAATTGGAACCTTTTGTTGAAATAAGTACACAGTCAAATTTATTTTTAGTAACTATGAACATTGCTTTGGTGTATGATTATTTAAACATACTTGTGACCAAATAAAATGTTTGTTCCAACATTGTCAGTGCCTTCAATAATAATCTTTGTTATATACACCTATAAACAGATACTAGTTGTATTTTTTCCATGTATATTCTTTTTTTTTTTTGAAAGCAATAGCACAGTCTGTTTAACTGAGATTTTTTATTTTTTTTAATTTATAAAAAGGTATGTTTACAAGAAGGTGGTGGTTAATAAAACCAATTATGCTGGTTTAACATCAAAAAAAAAAGATGATTTGCATTTTAATAATAATTGCTTAAACATTATATTAGGGTATGTTTATCCCTAAAAAAAGGTTGTTATAAATTTGTTAATTGCGTAAAAATATGTAATCACATCAAAAATATGCCAAGCAGCCTTTGTTTACAGTAGCTTGCTCTCTGGTCTAAGATCTATCTATTTCTTTTTAATACCAGGAGAAAAATGTACTAGGAAGTCCCACATGGATTTTTAGCATAGCTTTTCTTTGCTATGCTAACAGAAACCTTTCAGAGCCCTTTTAATTAGGTAGTGCTGTCATTTCCATTTGAAGTAGAAGTATCCTGTAAGGCTATACACCATTCAGCACCATAAACAGTGACAGTGGGAAAGGTCATCCCAGTAAACACAAGGAAAATGTTTAATTGGGCATCAGAAGTAAGAACAGAATGACACATTTCAATAACAGATTTCAAGAGCTGGAAAAACCTACATGTAGTCTGGTGAGATGAAATGATATCTGGATTTCTGTGGTAACAGCCTCTGATGTTGGAGCTAAGGAATGTGACTTGGCTCATTTTTTATAAGTTTCTACATATGTCTGGATGCAAATTGTCTAAAGATATTGTCTTGACTTACATTTCTGTTTTCTTTATAGCTTATATTTTGTGAAATTGAAGACAGATTCCTGATTAACAATGCCTGCTAGTAAGTATTGTTGCCTTCAGTACCTTCAGATAATGTTTAAGGGGGGGCTAAAATTCTAACAGAATTAACACGGGGGTAAAAGGGGTTGGAAACAAACAACAACTGATGATCACTTGCAGTCGTTTTAAAAATATTTAAGATCTTCATATTACCCAGCCTCAACCTTTGTAGATCTCAGTGTATTTTTTCTAAAGAAACCTCGTAGTTTCTGATTTGTTTCTGTTCAGTTAGATGTGCACAGTTTAACATTGATAATTTTTATGATTTAAAGTATGTTCTGAAATATTTGTACTCAAAAAGATATTTCAATATAGTGATATCTATCTTTGGCAAATTGCAAGTATTGTTTATAGTAGGTAGAATTGCTGTTTAGTATATAAAGTGATGAGACAAAAATTTTAACATTTCAACAAATCAAATGCGATTTTTGAAGCAGATGTTTCTAAGAATCAAATTCTTATTTACTATGAAGAGTAGCAACTTTCACAAATCAAAAGAAATACCACTAATATTTTTTTTCTAGCTTTTTCTATTGTATACTTAGAAAAATCTGGTGTGGTCTCTAGCAACGTCAGTCTTTGGATAAAGCAAACTGCTTTATCATGAGAATAAAGAGTTCTTCAAAAAGTTACAGTACAGTGGTATTGAGTGTACTTATTTATAGGTTTGTCATGAGTTTCACAAGTGTTTAATTTCATTTGGAAACATTTGAGGATTTTATTTAGCTGACTTAAGATTTGTAATAAACTGTGCCTGCTGGATACTTAAATATCGTACTATAATTGTTGTGTTACATGGTCACACCTCTATGAATGTCTAATCTTTAAGAGTGGTCATATTTTGATATGTAGTACAGTTTGAGCCACTGTAATGTAAAATACTTTAATGTAAGTATTTAGGATTCTTTTAATTTTCTGGTAATAAATAAATAAATAAATAAACCCTATTCCTCTACATAGACATGAGTTTATGTAAAAAAAAATAGTGGTAAATATTAATGTATGCTTTATGTATATATTCAGATTTGTAAGTGCTGGCATAAAGTGTTCAAAGTGTACTCTGGTCAAGCTTTTTGAATATCATGAACTGTTGCTGTGTTTCAATTGCAGTTTTTAGTACTAATAAGGCCTCTATCATGATAGTCATTTATGCTGGGAGCATTTTTTGTTTTTTAAGCAATTAGACTGGAAGAGTAAAATCTTTTTTTCTACACCAGGTATTTTTATGCTGATGGTCATTTTTAACACTATTTAACCTAATGCATGTAGATAACTACAGGGTCAGGTGGAACTTAAATGAGACCAAAACATCTGTAGTGAGGTGTTCAGAACTATCCCACCATTTATTTCTCTTCTGTGTGTATTAGATCATTTTTTTTGAGTATATGAGCAAAGATAAGGCAATATAATATGCATGTATATTATAGACTGCCCTCAACTTCACCTTTTGGAATGTGCTGTCTACTAATTCAGGCTTCTTGATAGATTCCACAGGATTCTTTTCAGAGCATATTGAGGAAACATTGGTTGGCGCTGTAGAGAGTTAACTTTGAAATCGTAAATTACTTGTTTTTTGTAATCTGTAAACATTCACCGTGAAGGTGGGAACTACCACTTGGACTTCCCTTGTCCCATGCATCAACAGGTTCATTGAGCATCTTTAAGAACAGAATGTGGAAAAGGCTCTGAAATATTTTCCAGAAATGTTTTCTGTTCTGCTAGGATAAGTTTTAATGGAAGTAAATAGTAGGATATTTTTACAAGGAAAGCTTGATGGAGTTTTCAGATCATCCTGACCTGTCTTCCAGTGTCATTCTGCTTGCTTTCATGAGTCTATATCAGTTCCTTTTAGAAGTTTTACACCTTTTTCAAGTATGCTATTGAAGCAATATCAAGGTGTGGACGCGGTAGTTTAGAAAGTCAGGAAAAGCCAGGACAGTGGTGTTAGGGAAAAACTGCACAGAGAGACTTGGTCTTTTCAGGGACTTTCACTCTTCCTGGAGACATTTTAAAACTCAGCCTGAAGTTATTACAGTTATCACTTCCCTCAGTATTAACTGTCTAAAAAATATGCATGAAGTCCAGGATAATCATAGGATAATCAGTCCTATTAATCCAGGATAATCAATTGCTAGGTGTTTGTTACATATTGGGGTAGTCATTTTTTTTAATTGATGTTGCTGTTGATCAATCGCACATAAGAATATGGAGTCACAGTGCTGCATTGAACCCTTAACAAAATAATGTTAAGGTTTTTGTCTCAATACGGTATTATTTTGCTCATAAAGACAAAATTTTCAACCTGTTCTTTTAATCTTAGATGCAACAGTGCTTGGCTTGAGCTAGCCAAGGCATGGCCTTTGCATTGACATCTAGTTTGTAGAGCTATCGTGTAATGCTGTAATTGCTGCAGCAATCGTAGGGAGCTTGCCAAAGCAGTGCTTTTGTAAATATTTGTAAAAAATATTTTTTGTAGCAATAACAATTTTCAGTAGTCTGTACAGATAATTTCATTTAACACGTTGCAGAACATGTGTGATTTCAGTGGTTTTGTTGGCTGCATTTGAGTTGAGATGACACAAATGCTTTTGTTAAGGAAAAAAGCGTAGATAAATCATTTACCAAAGCATTTAAGACTAGTTCTTCAGCATTAAGTTCCAGATGTTCACACTTAATGAGTTGCTTGAAATACAGTTTTCTAGCTAATGATTTTTTTTTCAGAAATAGCTAAACTACTTACTTAAGTAGTTTCCCTGACTTAAATTAAATGGTCAACTTAAAGGCAGTTTTCATACGAAAGTGAACTTGCTTGGAGTAGAAAAAATAAGTTTGATACAGGTGACAATGTCTGCATAGTATAGGAAGGTATTTTACTTGTGATAGCTATATGCATGGATGTCTCCTTTTTAGTCATCTTTTACATGACTTACTCTTAATTTCTTTAACATACTTAAATTATATACTTGATTTTGAAGGCTTTGTTAATAATATTACTTTGAACTGATCCTATCTGGTGATTAGCAGATCACTGTATGACTGCCTGCATGTCTGACAAGCAAATTCAGAGAGTAAATAAAAGGATTTTGACAAATGTAATTTGCCGTTATTCTTTTATTGAACTGATAACTGCAGAAGTTAGTAATCCAAACATCCCCCCTACTCTTTGCCAGTTAGAAAGAGATCACTTGATCTAAGAGCTTCATGTATCAGTTACGGGGAAATTTTTCCACAATCTGACCTGTTTCTGGTGCAGTAAGTTTTGGTAACTTCACAGTGCTTCCCAAAGTATGCTGAGTGTCTCGATTCCTTCTCCTTAAACTATGTAAAATTTTGTTTCCTCAACTGTAAAAATACCGTGTGGCTTTTTGTCGGTCTTTTGTGGACAAAAAACTAGTCTGCAGCTGCGTTGTACTGGTAACATCCGTAGTCTGGGTGATACAAAAGTAAGTAAAAGATAGAACAGTTAAATAGAGTGATTATCTTTCTTATTTCTTGGATGTTGCTGCTTTGAGATAAGTTACTTCATAATCTTTATAAAAAAAAAAAAAAAAACAAAAGTTTTTTCTTTTTAAATAGGGCTTCTTTGCTAAGCATAGGAAGGAAAACAGCATTTGAAATAGTTACTTGAAATATGAATGAATCCTTAGCTCGTATTAATGTTCTTTACTCTTTTTAAGAGGCATGCAGTGTTTTCATTTTGAATTTCTTTCCCCTGCAACAACTTAGGGAAAATTTAGTTATTTATCTAGGTTTATTCTATAGTAATAAGATAGTTAATAAAGGGAAGGTTTATTTCCCTATGAAGTACAGTTCTACAGTACCCCATGGTGGTTGGAGATGTATTCCTAATTCTGTCCCCATAAATACTTCATGCATTCTGTTTTTTTTGTTTGTTTGTTCGTTTGTTTTTAGCAAAAATTATGTCACAGTTCTAATTAATATCTGTGTCCAATCCTTCCACCTAACATACTTTTTCTCATCTGGTGTATGCTTCTCATATACCCTTGGCACATTAAAGCCCCAAATGGGACCTTCCACATAATGAAATGTTTTTCATAATTGCCTTAATTCATTTTGTATGCAGTAGAAATCCTATTAGCTCTCTAACAGTATTGTTGACTACTTAGAATGGTGTTAAAATAAATACATTATAACACTATAAAATTTTGGCTGTTATGAAAGAATTACATAGGGAATTATCTCACATCATCATCTGCTGCTTGATTCTAGCACCTGAGAGGAAGAAGCAGCTCTGTTATTGTCTGTCGCTGGAAGCTTTTTAAATGAAGTCCCTCTTTGAACTGCTTAATCAGACCAACACAAGAACTTGAAAAACAGATGCTAAGGGAAGGTCATCATTTGCGCTACCTTGGCAGTTTGCCATGTGTTAGACAGAGGCCTGTAAGGGAAAATAACTGTTTGTCAGGATGTCTGTGACTATTATAATACTGTGATCACAAAGTATATAATGGATTCTTTTCATAATAAACAATACAAGCCTCCAATATGTAAACATTTAGATACAGGTTTTCTCGATCTGGTTTTTAGCTGATCGTATTTTCCACACTGAAAAGAAAAAGTAAGAATTCATCTTAATGTATCCTTTGATCATGATAAGAAAAAAAATCCAGGAATTTATAGCTGAAAGAATTGTACTTTGTGGCTCTATTTCACTCATGATAGCACAACCAACTTTGTGGCCTAGTGGAGTGGCTGCTTCCATACTTTTTAATGAATCTGCATGATTTCTTTAAGACTTCGTAATTTTTGAATAGATATTTAATTTGTTGCTTTCTGTTGGCTCTCAATTTCCTCCATGTAAGTATCATCCTAAGTCTGCTTGGGAAGGGGGAATTGCATGCTTCATAGAAAGTGAAGATCACTTGTACTAACACATTGCAAATAGTATCTAGTGATGTCATTCCTGCCTTCATCATCTTCCATTTATTTTGGATCACTCTTAAGTATGGCTAAATGCACAATTTTTCTAATACATAGGTTGTCAAAACCTGGAAAGTACGTTTCTTCAGCTGTTGTTAGTTTGGTGTGTGCAGTTTGGGCATATGATTATTGAGTTATGTGTAAGAGCTGAACTTAATACTGTCCACATCAAAGCCTAGATGTGCTTTTAAACTGTATGTAGACACCTCACTGATTGTTAAAAGGTAGCTTAATATTTTTTTTCCCCAGGTTTTATTAAAATATTTTATCGTTGTTATTTACAGAAATTACTTTGCAACTGGTTTTTCTATCAGTCGATTAACCTTCATGTGCAGCATTGTTTGCTATTGATTTCTCAATCATGGGACGAAAGGGTAAGAAGTCTGATGCTGTTTATGCATGCGAGTGCCCTGATTTCTTTTTATGCATGACAACAAAGAAAAATTGATTTGGGGAGGAGTTGAGTTTTGCAGTCTGTGATTAAATGCATGCATCTGTGGAAAGACAGGGTAAACTGTGCTTTTAAAATGTTTTGCCAATCTCTTTACATGGCATGTGGACTGTCTTTCCTGTCACCATTATGTCACAAGGATACCCAGTGGTTCTCAGAAAATCAGGTACTTAGTGAATTGCTGAAGATGGAAATTAACCCTGTATGTGAAACTTGGCTTTCAAGGAGCGCTATTTTTTTCCTAGAAAATGACATAATTCAAAATTAATTCTTACAGCAATTAGACAGAAAGGAGTAGAAAGCTTGGGTAAGTAGGTGAATGAGACTTTTCCTCATACAGTAAGTCGTAGATATCAGCTGATTCCGGATTTTCCTGTTTTGAAGGTGCTTAGGTGAACAAAGTGCTGCTTGATTCCTTATTTTTTGAGTTCATGTCCCTAAAGTATCTTAGGAAATCCTGTTTGTTTGTAGCTGATGTGCTCAAGGGAATGACCTGTGGCTCCTACTAGTATCCCAGATAACTCAGACAACACAAACTTTTTGGTACCTATGTAGAGGTCAGTATGAGATTTTTCCAACATAAGGAGTAATTGTTCACATTTCAAAAGTTAAAACAATTACAGAATTCTTGTCTTGCAGAAATACAGGTAAGAATCTTGAGATTAGCAACTTAAATTAAGAAACTACTTAAGTTTCCTACAAGTAAAATATAAAAAGCAAATTGGTTAAATCTACTGATAGATTTTTTTTTTATTGAACATGTGTTTAAATAAGTAAATGTACTTGTGTAGATTGAATATTGCAGTAGTCTGACATGCATGCTCTTAATTCATAGGAAAAAAAGTTTCAGGATAATTTAATTGCCTAGTCTGTTAATTTACATGTGCAAATAACTGTGCTTATGAAAAGAACATTACTGAAGTGCAGCTATTTTAAGTTTAAGAACTTTGATTTCTTTAAAATATGGTATGCTTTTTCTATACTAGAAACATGGCAATAAAAATTAATCTTTTATAAAGATATGCAAAATCCCCAGCAATTATGTGGCAAAAGATAAATATGTGAGTTTAAAATAAGCACATTTTTTAGTTCTTTTTAAATTCAGTGGCTTAAAAAATAATAGAACTGTAACAAAAGTAGAAAAAAATGAAAAATAAGGAAAATCATGGCCTCTGAATGCAGTCAAATCTTCATCCTGCTTACCTGTTAAGTGCAGTAATTTAAGTGTATGAGTTGTGAAAGATGTAATATTTTTTCTCCATAGTTAGATTTAATTTCGTAGACTAGAACAGTTCCATCCCCATGTTTGCAGGGCAAGAGTTGCCAGCAGTGTTCTGCATATTCAGTATTCATAAGAACTTTGTGAAATCAGATGTGTGTGTCTTGGCATGGGTCAGGTCTATTGCAGACGTTTAATCTGTGTGCATTGTCCTAACTATAAAAAGAACAGACATCGCTTGCCCAAATAATATAAACAATTGAAAAGCTTTAGATTTAGACTGGAATTGACATTAGTTTATTGCCTTGGTTTTGTCTGGGATAGAGTTAATTTTCTTTTTAGGGGCTGGTATGTGCCAAGTTTTGCATGTACGAGAAAAATAACTCTGATAGCACACCGATGGTTCAGTTGTTGCAGAGCAGTGCTTGCACAGAGCCAAGGACTTCTCAGCTCCTCGTGCTGCCAGCAAGGTCCCTGGGGGTGCACCAGGAGCTGGAGGGAACACAGCCAGGACAGCTGGCCCAGAGTGGCCGAAGGGATGTCCCATGCTGCATGGTGTTGTGCTGAACAATAAATGTGGGCTGGAGGCAGGGGCACTGCTCGGGGACATGTCAGTGGGGGGTGAGCACTCTGCATCACTTGCTGTGTGTGTGTATATGGAGAGATATATAAAATTCTCATTATTTTCCCTTCAATTCTCTCCCCATTGGTATCTGAGTTTATATATAAATATTCTCATTATTGTTTTCCCTTCAGTTCTCTCCTCCATCCCACAGGAGGAGGGGGAGGGAGTTAGCAAATGGCTGTATGGTGTTTAGCTGCCTGCTGGGTTAAACCACAACACCAAATTCAAAGAGCAAAAACCTAACTTATGTTCATATAGCTTAATTATTTGCAGAATGTGCTTGTTATATCAAGTCTGAGAGTAAAAGGGTGTTTTTTTTTTGTTTTGTTTGCTGGAAGTCTGGCTTTAACAGAAAACATCAGACACCTCGAGGTGGTTAACAACATGCTCACATATATCTGCTTCTTTGTGTATGATTATAAAGCTGTCTGTCTTCCAGACTGAGCAGCTTGGTGGGAACAGAGTGGCAGCAGCAAAGGGAGGTAGCCTCTAGGTAATGAAGATGTACAGAAGAGCAATCAGTTGCGTATACATTCCTTGTGTACCCCATGGCTGATTAGAAATTACAGGAGGGGGAAAGTTGCTTTTAATTAGCTGGGATACATGGTTCTTCACAGAGCCTTCAAGGTGCATATCCTACCACTAGATTTACTCTTTTGGAGGGGAGAAAACTGTTCAGAACCTTGTAGCAGCTACTTTTCAGTTATTCTGGGACATCTGAATTGGAGCTGGAGCACTTCTTTCGAACTAATGGGGAAAATTAATGGTCGCAAGGATATTTTATAATTCAGATTAATCTAGAAGGGTTATTTTAAATGCAACTTCCGTCCTTTGTGTCTGTGTTTAAAAGTGTTAATACTGAAATGCTGTTCCATGAACTTCTGTTTGCTAATTTTAGCACAAAGCTGGTCTTCTGTGAGGGCAGGATGAGCTGGAGTAAGGCTGTCTTCAGAGAAGAAAACATGTAAAATGATTACAGGCAGGACTGGAGACTTGTTCTTAATAATATATAAAGATTAATTTTTTTAATTTCTAGCCCCAAATAATTTTAATGTTCTATGTGTTCATCCACATGACCAAATGGGAATATCCCTTTTTGTCAATTCTTTTTGAGAAGAACACATGTGTAGGGATGGACATGAGCAGAGTTCTTAATTGTAAACACATTGTATTCCTTAAACAGGAACAGAGATTTTACCACATTTTGGGCCATATCTGTATTCAGCCATGTACAGTGGAAAAAAAATAATCTAATTTATGTAATGTGGTATTAAACTACTTGTATACAGAAAGTTTTGCTTTTAATTAGGAAATGATATTCAAATTTGTGTATATGTTCTGAAGTCTACCACTGAGTATACTTAAATGAGGGTAAATAATTCTTGTTTGTAAAGCTGTCTGGCCATGTTTACATTGGTATTCAGAGTGTTTTAGTAGAAGGAAGGATGTATAGATCAAAACACTCTTGCCTGTCTTGTATGTAATTAAGTGATTTACTCTGTATTTGTTCAAATCTAGTTTCCTCAGCTAAACCTATTCACTGCACAAGCTTTGAGATTTCCAGAAAGAGGCCTGTGAGCCTTTGCTTCTGTACCATCAGGATTCTTAAACATGATGCACGTGTCTTTTTCACCCATGGAAGTCTTCTAATGCTTTTTTTTCCTTATGCAGTTCAAGTGACAACGTGACGTGTACTCCCTGATCTACTTCAGCACGGTGCATTTGGACAATGTGTGCTGCAAGGCACTGCTGGGGAGGAGTGGAGAACTTAATCCTCCCAGCCTATGTGCTGCAGTCATAGGGTAGCTGTGGTAAAGAAATGTCAGTTTTCCTAAGAATCATTTTCGCTGAGCAGAAAGATGGTCCGAAGTATAATGTTTTGAGAATTTTTGCCTCTGCAGCTGTATTCCACCTCGTGGTTTAGATGAAGAAAATGAGTTTGAATTCATGTAGTTGTGTTGTTTTAAGGATTAAAAATAAAAGTAGCAGTAGTCTACGAGACTTCTTCACATTTCTCTACATTCAGATTTTCAGTGCATGACGCTTCAGGTGGTTATTGCCCAAAAGCACTGCGACCCTGGCCACTTGCTGACCAATTACTAGCTGGTTTGAAGTGAACTTGTCTTCTGTCGGGCAGGTGGTGGTCAAAGTTTCCAGATGTCATCCTTCAGGACCCTTCCGATAGGGTAAATAAATAGTATTGACAAAACCACGCATGCCTTTGGCCTTCATGACCATACACAAATTGGTAGCACTTGACACAGTTCCATCTGTTGCTACAGCTCAAAACCAGAAGAGGCTACTGTGTAATACAGATTGTCGTTGACTAGTACATCTATAAACATGCTGGCAACTTTCCCACACATCAGGAGCCGTTCCAGTTTCTTTCATGATTCTGCCCATGGATTCAAGCTATCTTGAATGGCAGAACTGTTCGTGGTGTTTGGGTGACCAGTTGTGGTGTAAGAGATGCCAAATGAGACTAATTGTGCCATTAATTGTACCATTACCACATTTATGTTGGAAGCTTTTATCATTTGTTATCGCTGCCAGATGGATGACTTTGCTCTAGCCCCTACACAGTTATCATACCATGTCATGGTGCTCTGCCCAGACATTCCTAGCTGGGCTTCTTCAGTTGCAGGATCTGCCCTGTGTGAACCTGTAGAGAGCTTGACTTCTGTCTACCATAACATGAAAGATATCTAGACTCATGCTCTTGTACCAGCTTTCTTCTGATGCCTTCTTCCCTTCTACTCTCACCCTCAGAACACACACAAATGTGAGGTACTCCAAAGGTAATGGATTAGTTTATGTGAGTATCTGTAGCAAAACAGGAGGGACCAGCAAGTGTTCAAACAGCAAAGTAACTTCACTCCTGGCAGGGGGTGAGGGCTGTGACCAGGAACCTAGGAGGAAATACAAGGGGAAAGGAAGCATGAAAAACCTTGTTTAAAACTTGAAACTGGAACTGGGAGTGGGGAGAGTGACACAGAGGAAGTTCTGTCTGTCTGCCTTGTCTGGAGCTGGGACTGCCATCATGTCCTTCCTCTCCTTCAAGCACAACCAACGCCATCTCCTGCAGAATGGTCTTCCAGGTTAGATGATGTTCCTTCCATAACTGCTGCAATGTGGGAACAAGGTGATTCGAAAAGCAAGGTGGTCAAAAGCAGTGGGGCCAGCGGGGCAAGGGGGGTGGTTGACCCCTTCTGCTCTGCTTTCATGTGACCCCACCTGGAGCCCTGTGCTCAGCTCTGGTGCCCCCAGCACTGGAAGGACATGGACCAGAATGAGTGCAGAGGAGAGACACAAGGCTGGTCAAGAAGCTGTTGCACTTCTCCTGGGAAGACCGGCTGAGGGAGCTGGGGTCGTTCAGCCTGGAGAAGAGAAGGCTCTGGGGAGACCTTACAGCAGCCTGCCAGTACCTAAAGGGGGATACAGGAGAGCTGGGGAGGGACTCTGTTTGGGGGTGTAGGGATAGGACAAGGGGGGATGGTTTTAATCTAAAAGAGGGAAGATTTAGGTTAGATAAAAGGAAGAAATTATTTACTCTGAGGGTGGTGAGGCCCTGGCACAGGCTGCCCAGAGAAGCTGTGGATGCCCCATCCCTGGAGGTGCTCAAGGCCAGGCTGGATGGGGCTTTGGGCAGCCTGGTCTGGTGGAAGGTGTCCCTGTCTGTGGCAGGGAGGGTTGGAACAGGGTGGGGTTAAAGGTCCCTTCCAACCCCAAACTCTGCTCTGGTTCTTTGATTGTCCAGAGGGAGTTATAATGCAGACAAGTACATGCAGGCGAATGGTTTGCCTACATCCACACTTTATACTGATTTATGAAACACCTTACTATGAAATCGGTATGTTTATAAGTAGGAGTATCGTGACCTCTTTTTTTCCTCCTTCACTGAGTTTATCCCCCAGAACTCATTTCCTGCCCACAAACTCCATACTGAAAGCAGGAATGAAAATTGTACTTGACCAAAATATTTTTACTGTGGATGTGTTCTCAGTGCCAGCTGTGATGGGGAAAAGTTAAGGAGATGTATATAGATGTGTATTTCCAGTTGTGTTTTCTGGAGTGGGAGTGATAAAATTTCCCTTTTCAGTTGTTTTATTGATAAGAAGTAAACGACCTTGCTGTGGCCAATAGAAATAGAAGTAACAGTAAGAACTAAGAAGCAAATTGCATTTTAAGTCAGAGAGGTTCTTTCACTGGGACCAGATTAATTTTAGACATTGTTAATAACGTTTTAAAAATAGACAGCTCTGGTAGTATCTCATAGTAAGAGAAGAAGAGGCGGTGTTGAAGAGAACAGAAATGAGCAAGTAAAACAAAGTTCCCATGTGAAAACAACAAAGGTGGGAGAAAGAAGAGACTGTATGGAAACACTGTAGGCAGTGGAACTTGTGAAAAAGCATGTAACCAGAGAACTTGCTGTAATGGAAAACTTCTTTTTAATGGATTAGAAGTCTTTAAACGCACCGTCCCAAAGATATCATCGTCCCTGGGGATTTGTTTTAATTGCTAATGGTTCAGAAAAGAAAGCTTCACTGAAGAAGCTTAGTGGTAAGCTTTATTTAACTAGATTTTTTTTTTTTTTTTTGTATTTCTTGCTAGTAGCTTGATGTGCATTTTCATTTCTTGTTTTCACAGAAAGCTGATGTTCCAGTTATTTTCACATGCTTTTTACTGTAGTTTTCTGTATGTATTGCCATGTTGATTCTACTGTAGACGGACACATCTTGAACTCTTACTAAACCAGAATTAGCTTTACTGTAAAAATATATTCTAGGGAGAAAATTGTTTTGTTATGTTTTGGTTTCGTTTGCTTTTGAATTTCTTTTAAATTGACTGAGCACGGAAATATGTTTATTTTTAAATGTCCAATTGCCAAACCTAAGTATTGGGTGGACTTTTCCTCATTTGCAGTTGAGTGAGATTTTGCTGTCATGGGGGTCAGAAGTGATGTCAAGAAGACTCGTGTTCTTGAGAAATTCAATCTGAGTGTTGGACATTTTCTTTGCAGCTTTTTAGTGGAGAGAGGCTAGAAATCGGCCATCTAGAAGGCAAATGGTGCAAGAGTAAGAGGTGGAGAAAAGGAGAGGTTGATCTGGGGGATGGGACTTCGTTTGTCTACAGGATAAGTCCTCCATTCTCCCTCAAAGTGCATCAGGGGGACGCTGCAGTGGCTGATTAGTGTCCTTATTGCATTTCTTCTTTTTATAGCAAGGTGAAGAATATTTTTAATTAACTTCCTTATATGGCCAGAATAATTTCCTTGTTCCAAAGTATTTGATCTATTTTAATAGCAGATGGGGATTGTCCTTGAAAATAGTTTTAGCTCTGAATTAAATGCATTAACTGGCCAGGTATAGTTAGTGTACAGGTCGGTGTTATTTTGCACACTTTGCCCTATATTTGAAACAAATTTGTTTGCGTATATTTACCATTTCAGATAAAAGAAAACCAAAACAAAAGTTTATTATATAAAAGTAAAGCACTCAATTTTTATGTACTTGTATTTTAATATATTGAGCATCCAGATGTAATTTCAATACTGTTCAGTTTTTGTCTCGATGATAGCAAAATACACATTGATCTGTAGACACAGACTTCAATGTTAATTAGACTTTTTAAAAGAACAAGAGGTTTTGGAAAATCTCGAGAGATAATAAAAATCTGAATGACCATATCCAAGCTTGACACATAATAAAAAATATTCATTAAGTGAACATGGGATATTTTTTCAGGCTGTTAATGTTCTACTGCCAGAAGAGCAGTATTAGTAAATGTTTGGAAGAAATTCTAGCATAAGATAAATAGTACAGTCCAATTCTTTTGTTTTGCTGGGTTTTGATAGAGGAAAATAATTTGGCTGTTTTAAACTTGATGGAGAGAACTAGGTGCTTGATGTCAAAAGCCAGCTTCAGGTTTTTGGTTCTTTTACGTGAATAAGATACAGCAGTGAACATTTAGACAAGTGCTTTTGACATAAAACTTCTTTGTCATGTGCATTCATCTAGCTCACAGTGTAGGGTTTCTTTAGTAAGCTTTGTGGTAACAGTTCAGTGTTTTCTCTCAGTTTCCATGCAGTAAACAGTAGCTTATCACGTCTGGAATTGTAATAATTATTATTTACTGGAAATTATTATTGGTGAACTTACAAAAAAAAGAGTACCTTAATTTTCAGGATGTTTAATATACCTATATGAAAATCCTCGATTTGTATTGTCCAAGTGGATGTAAAGTAGGAAATAAAACAATGATATGATGAAAAGTTATGGGAAGTTCAACTTCAAAATTGTTGAACTCAAAATGGAATTTCTCCCTGATGTATCATACTCTTTGTGAGTATGGATGTTAAGGAGTTAAATTCTTTAACCCTTGCTTAAATTCCTAGGTTTTAATTTCATTAACCTATATATATTTGAAGTCTTTTTTTTTTTTTTAATCTTAAACCCTTATGTTTAGAAAGCCTTTTTGGTTAGCAGTCTGTCTTAAATAATATATATATATTTTTTTTTTTTTCTGGCCATTATTCAACAAGACTGGTGAGCTTCTCACTGCTGAAGTAGTTATGTCTACAGTGATATGTGGCAACTGAAGGAACACAGGTTTTTCTGAAACTGTACTGATACTTTTCCTGGTAGTCACAGAAGTAAAAAACTTGCGAGTTCCAGGGAAGTTTAATTGATGGACCTGACTCTTCAGTTTCCTTCGGTGAGCTGTGAATCCCATGTTGACGATATATATTTTCTTTTTCTTTTCTCGTGCCTGGCCTCGTTAGCAGAATCTGATACTGAAGTTTTTCACGTGTTTGTTGGCTTTATGTAGATGTCACAGAGCTAATCAGATAAGCTTACATTGTTGCAGAGCCCTCGCGGGAAGTAGCTGTCTCTGTGGTAGTGCGAGAGCACAAATTTCTGAAAAAGGACTGAGATCCCGGGGAGTGAAATCCTACCCAGGATGAGGCAGTATGTTCAAGTTCCAACTATTGAGCAAGAAAAAGCCTATGATTATAATTCCGCTTTTGAACCGAGACCGTGTATGTGTTTGGGTAGGTGAAAATACCATTTTCTGATTAAGTAGACTATGTATTTCTTCTTATTAATGTGTAGAATAGACGTGCGTAAAAAGAAATACACTTACAGCTGGTAAGTACGTACGGTCTTAACATGAAAATCAAGATTATGTTTTTTTTTTTTAGCATTTTTAAATGTGGAAATCCCACTATTGCTGAAATAAAAATAAATATTGTTTAAGACTTTTATGTTGACTAACTTACATCAGCATGAACTTCTCTGTAGAAGGCTTTAACCTTTGTATTTCCTTGTATAAAATGGCTTAACGCTGAGAGATGGTTAAAATGCAAATTATCCCTGACATTGTAAGGAAATTGTCATAGCAGTTTGGGTGAAAAAATGCTTAAACTGGAGCAGGTTCATTTTACGCTGTTCAGTGGCAAAACAGCATTTATGTGTGAGGTGAATCTGTTTATTTGTATCAATTTTATTATGTTTAAATGTGCATCTAAGAAATAATCAATTTTCAGTGGCTTAGCTTCTCACTACCTTATAAAGCATTCATCTTTCCTGGTATATTTAGTGTAGTGTTTCAAGACTTATTTATATTTAAAATCTTTTAGTTCAATCTATTGTTAACACTTAGTTATCCTGATTTTTTTTTATGATTTTTATCCATAATTTTTATACCTTACATATTCCTACATACGTTTATATTAATATTTCCTGATTATTATCAAAATGCTGAGCAATGATAAATAATTTTCCCACTAAACCTGTCTCCTGACTGTTAATTGTTTTGGTTGCATTTTTTCTTCCGTTCTTTGGAGACCCTCTCTCTTAGTTTTTCTGATAAGAGTTCTGTTTCAATTTCCTTACTTAAAATAATTTGAGGCTGAAAGCTTTGATAGATTATCTCTAGCTTTCTGGTATCTGAATGTTTTGTTTAATCAGGAGAAATCTTATAATTCAATTCGTATTCATTTAGTTTTTTATTTTATTGATGGTAGAGTTATTTGAAATTTATTTCTTTTTCCCTGTAAATTGTACTGTAATTAAATACATGGCAATTTAAAGATACCATAGAAAATCCAGAATGGGGGAAAAGATAACTTTTTCAAATCTTACATAATAAACATATTGTTTGGCCTTTTTATATCTCAAATTGACTCTGTGCCATAAATTTGAAGAGCAGTATTAGAACACCGCTGAGTTTCCATTAACTGAAACCATTTGGTTAGGCTGGAAGAATGAGCTGGTCCTCTGTTACCTGATATTTCACCCTTCTCTAATGAGTGACTGTATCCAGGTTTTATGTTCAATTTATGTAACTACCATGCTCTAAAATACCAGTCATAGATTTGTATTGTAGTTCTTTGCAAGGATTTTCTTCTTTCGCTGGGAGAGAAACTAACTCTAAAATTGTGTTACGATATCATCTGTTCTTACTATACTTCAGATAGCTGCAGAAAAATCCTGTACTACACTTACTGTAAGAATTTGTTATTGTAACTTATACTAATCAAACACAGCATTTACCTGGGGCCAGTGTTAGTAGTCTTGGGGGCAGGAAAACACAAGGACAAAGAGTGTTGAGACAGGTGCTGAGCTGCATATCTAATTCAAGAGACATCTAACAAAGTTAAGTCTTATTTTGATGATTTACTTGAGTTTCACAATAATAAGTCATATGCTAGGCGCTTAAGAGGTACTCCTATCTTATTGTGATTTCACTTGATTTTGAAATGTTATAAAACATTGCTGTCAATAGAAGAAATTCCTACAGCTGAATCAGATCTGTTTTAAGACAAGCAGGTTTTTAAACTATTTTGATTCAGTGATACCTACATTTTCTAATGACATTTGAAATAACCTTTGATTTTATCTACTTAGTACCTACATCTTTTGTGTAAATGTATGGTATCACGTTGATTGGACCTCTGTGAGTAGATGTCAGTAGAAATAGACATAGGAAGAACTTGACAGTTCTTGACAAAGTACTATTTCACACAGAAATCCCCAATATTGCAGTTGCTTATTGCTTGAGTGTATTTTTGTTTTCATAGTTCTGTTTTGACGTCATAAATCTGTGTTCCTCTTACTGATGATATTCGACTCTGTAAGTCATGGACTGAGTTAAAAGACCACCAAAGAGAATTTAGAGTCAAGGTCTGCTTTCAGAATCGTAGATCTACCTCTCATCAGTATTTCTGATTAAATACATTGTGAGTGAAGTTGTCAGACAGAGTAGAATTCAGGTTTTTCTTGCAAAAAAATAGCATCAGAAAACAGGTGGCACAGAGAAGCAAAGTCTACTCATGTAGAGTCTTGTAATAAAAGAGTACAGCAGCAGAAGTCTTAGTCTTGAACTTCCCAGATGTTCTGAAAAATATGATTCCAAACAACTGTAGTTTCTTGGATATCTTAAGTGAAGAAATATCAAATCCTGGTATATTATATTATATACTTTTTAGCAGGCTGAAAAATTTTCA
Organism: Aythya marila; assembly: GCF_965140915.1. NCBI lineage: Eukaryota > Metazoa > Chordata > Aves > Anseriformes > Anatidae > Aythya > Aythya marila. The sequence continues at coordinate 148,605,310 of NC_139043.1, forward strand.
GATACATTGTAAACAACAGTTATCCCCAAGATAACCTTTATTCTTTTCTCTATTTTGAATTGTCTGTGACTAACCTTTGGAAAATTTACTATTTTTAGCAAAGTTTTATTATTTTTGCGTACATAAATGGATATCTTTCATTAGATATTTTTAAGATAGTTAGCAACTGTGAATGATGTAGGTATCATGTACTTATGATCATATACTTCCTTGTGCAGACTTGGTATATTATTATACACTATATTATTGCTATAGATTCAGCACAGTGGCTCTTGTACATCAAAGCTGCTTTAATGTTGATCTGAGACATGACTAGTGAATTAGTCTGGTAATATTTCCACAGAAAAATTTAAAACTGGATTTGTCGAAACACATTCCTTGGGAACACACTGCACTGACGTGCAAAGAATGGGATAGATATCTGGAAGCTTTTTTTCTTCATGCTGATTTTTTTTCCACTTTATATGCTATTTTTAATACAAACTGGAATTATTCCAAAGATTTGGTAGTCCTGAATCCTAGAGGGGAAAAAAAAAAAGAAAAAAAAATACTTCATACATTTCTGTCTTGCTAGAGTATCTTTTTAAATTAATAGAATTACAAGTTAACGTGTGTTGTTCTGACTGTCATTGTATGTGTACAGTACAGAGTAAAAATGATGTCAGAACCTTTCTTCACTTCAAGTGACTTTTTCTGATGCCAAGTAAAATAGTGGGATAATGAAGTTGATTACTTGTTTTGTATATTGTAGTTTACGGCACTTTATATGGTTGCCTGTAAAATGCGATGAAGATTTTATTTCTGAATTTTTAAGAGGAGTAGACATAATGTGTTTTTAGTTAGGTTTTGAAATGATAATTTAGAATGAAGATAGAACAGCGAAGAAATAGTTGTAATTTTTGATCTTTCTGCATATATTTAAGTATGGCTTGATGACAGGTGCATTTCTGATATCCAGCATGTGTGCATATCTTCTCATGTATCGCATTATAATAGCTTTACTTATTTGACTTCCCAGTCATTTTCAATTACTGTTATTTTGTTTAAGTGCTGAACGTAACAAGCAGCTACATTCATTTTCTTTTTCCTTTTTTTTTTTTTTTTTCCTCCTTGCTTGTTGGCTACTCAGTTAGAATGAAATTATTGAAGTTCCTGAAACTTTGTTCTAAATTCTGTTGGATAAATCTCTCTGCAGGAGTGTGCTGTTGTTGTGCTGCTTTGCGACCTCGCTACAAGCGTCTGGTAGATAACATATTTCCTGAAGATCCAAAAGTGAGTGAGGACTTAAAATTGTAACGGGATTGGTTATTGAAAATCTATTCAGAAGCTAATGTTTTAGCATTTTGTTTTTTTATTTCACAGTAAATTCTGTCTTAATACTTTGTATCCTTAACAGAGATTGGTAGAAGAATTTAACTGGAAGGGGCCTGGTGCAGATCGTTTTGTCCAAGTCCCTTCGCAAAGCAGGGCCATCACGTGCTGAAAAAAAATAAATAAATAAATAAATACATTTTGTTCGAGTAAATAGAGGTTTAATTAGACATGGTATGCTGCAGCAGAGGTAGCACTTAACTTCATAATGATTTAGAAGTATGAACACCTCTTTTGCTGTGTTGACAGGTATGAACATTTCACTTGAACAATCTGGGAGCTATATTAAAGCCCAACTGTTACTCTCTGGAAACAGTTTCTGTGTTAACATTAGTGTACAGTTACTTCATGTACAATTAACATTCTGTATATATCTATACATAATCATGTGATAGTTCAAAGTAATCAAAAGCTTATGTTTATGCTGCTGTGTTTTTTTAAATGTTACCAGATTTTATTATCTTTTATAATAGTATATAGGTGAGCAGAGCAGTCAGCGTTCATATAAGGTTTGGTTTATAGAGTATCTGAGCTTCAAAATTATTTTTTTTAGAATTTTAAAGAAATGTATTGATACTGAGTGTTAGTTACTATGTTAGTATATGTTGTCGGCTGCAAATACAGTGATTTCTGTTCATATGGTACGCTTGTTTTAACCTACTTGTTTGTGACACAGGTATAGAAACACCTCAGGTGACTACAGTTGTAGTTGTAGAGCTGTAATAGCACTTGGTGGCTCTGCCTTAGTCTACACTTGTGTTAATACTCATTGGCTCAGTGTAGGACACAAGACAGCCTTAGATGTTTCACTGAATCCTTGTTTAAAATATTAGAAGACTTGCTTGATAAAATGCATTAATACTGACTGTCTTTAAAGCTTCAGTAACTTGTTTGGAAAACACAAAGCTTTGGAAACTTACAGCAGGAAAAAAAAAAAAAAAAAAAGGAAAAAAAGCCTTATTCTTCTTACCTGACAGTTAAAGTTAGTACCTGTAGTACCTCACCTAAGGATGCCTGTATCACAGTTCAGACTAAATGGGTATGTGTAACTAATTTGTTAATTACTGCCTGATCCTGTTCTAAAAATTAGCCTTCAGGTACCCTATGTGTCAGCCTTATCCAAAATATGACACTGACAAAATGAACAAGATTATAGTTTAAATCTTTTGTGTAGACTGTTAACTTCTCAGAATTATCCATCAGATATATGATGACATTTGGGGGGTAATGGAAGACGAAAAAGTGACATTGTACCAGTGAGGACAGTGTGTTGCAGCACTGATAATGTAGGTCAGTAAATACCTGCTTTTGGAATACTTGTCTGTGTCCATGTCTATTTTTCTCCACCCCCCAAATGATGGGAGAAGTTACTTCATTTATTTCAAAAATATCTTGCCTAATTTTTTAAGTTGATGATTTTTGCAGCTTAGCTGTTGACAATTTTGTTCAAAAGTTGCATATTTTGAGTAGTGTGTACAACTCAGATCTTTTGCTTTGAGTATCCAAAAGGCAAATACTTCAAAAACTTCATAATTTTTCTGGATTTTTATTTATTTATTTTTACTTCTGTATGTCTGCTCTTAGGATGGTCTTGTTAAAGCTGATATGGAGAAGCTGACTTTCTATGCGGTTTCTGCACCAGAAAAGCTGGATCGAATCGGTGCTTACCTGGCAGAGAGACTGAGCAGAGATGTTGTCCGGCATCGCTATGGGTAAGGAAATAAGTCGCAGCGTTAAAAATAGGTGCTAACATGTAGCTGCATTTAGGTCGGAGCAAATACGAGTTTAGGAGGTAAGATACAGAGTCATAAAAAGGAAGATTTAAAAAAAACATGTAAATGGCATAGGAAACTATTGAGTGCAAGAACTGCAAAAGAAAAGCAATATTCATCATGGGATATCTTTGGCATTCATGATGTTAAAAGCTATTTTTATAACTTAGAATGGACATCATACAACTAAAAAATAAAAATAAAAAAAAAAGATAAAAAGCTTTAATAAAGTAACCTCAACTATTGTCTCTTAGAGAGGGGGCTCTGCGCCCATAGAATGGACAAAAGACCATTCACTAGGATACCTAGTTTGGCTTCCTTCTTTTCTCATTCATTTAATTCTCTCACTGTGCAGGAGAATGGATAAGTTGATGGTTTTCCATACCAGGGTTTGAGTAGAGAAGTTGTAGACTAGAAAGCTAAGGTCTATAATTGAAAACAAAATGTGCTAGAATAGAAAATTAAACTACCTTTACTCAGTTAGCAAATATTATGATATTCTTTCTAAGAACGTTGTGGTTTTTTAAAAGAAGTCAGAAATACCATTTGCTTCCATCACTTCCATTTTTAGATCCTATGAAAGATGTGCCTTCACCCTTTCTTCTGTAATTTATTTTAGTGATAAAGGCATAATAATAAACTTAGCACATATATTTGAGTCTCTCCACAATTAATTTTCAGGTATGTCTTAATCGCCATGGAGGCATTGGACCAACTTCTAATGGCTTGCCATTCTCAAAGCATAAAGCCGTTTGTGGAAAGCTTCCTTCATATGGTGGCCAAGCTTCTGGAATCAGGAGAACCAAAGTTGCAAGTTCTTGGAACTAATTCTGTGAGTAAACCCAGATTCTAATTGAAATCAGAATACATCTTTGCTTATTTGCTGAGGCAAAATAGTTGCAGAATTCACAAAGTATCTCCCATTTAACATGAATTGAGCAGATTCTGTGAATGGAACGATATGCTGTCTGGGCCTAAACACAGAACATAGACCAGATGGAGACAGAAAAACATGTTCCCATTTATTCTCTAAGACTCTTTTGATGCTTGGGCTCATCCTCTGTGGTAATAACTTCTCCTGGAAGAAATAGAAAAGCTGTTCTGTCAATTCATATTTTGAATCTTTTTAACAGGCCTCCTGAAGCCATTGGTGTAGGAAAGGCAATGTTTTCTTGCTTTCAGCAACAAGAGAAGTGGTGGGAGAAAGAGGAGATAACATCCTTCTCCATTGCACTGAACATTATGGAGAAAGACTCCTATTAGCTGAAAAGTAGACAGGAGACAAAAGCTTTCAGTATTCTTAACTGGCTATCTTACCTGTTCCAGGATCCATATCCTGGCTTGAAAGGCAAAACTAAAAGTATTAAATGAAGATTTGGAGATCTGGTTTCCTGAATAAGAAGTGGTGGATGCAATTAATGTTATAATTCTGTTATGCTTCCATTTTAACCATTGTATTTCCCAGATAGTACAGCATGGTTCTGCGAAATATCAGGATTGTGGTCTGTTTTCACCTGGAGTGATTATTTTTACAAGAGTAAAGAAGTAATGCGTGCATTTTACGTACATTGCCATTGTTAGCAGTGTGGAGGTTCTGCGGATTCTATAAAAATATCGGTCTTTCCTTTGGACATGGTTCCCGGTTGGTGGAATTAAAGTGGAGTTGTGGTTCTGAGAGAGAGTAAGATACACATGTATGTATTAGTGATACTGCTCTGGAGTAGAATTTCTTATAGTTGAATACAGAGGGTTCTTGCTGTGGTGGAGGGAAGGAGGGTCCCCTAACCGCAATCTAACAGGGCAGTTTTACTGATGGTAATCATATATACACACACATTATATTTTCGTTTATATACATGCATAATACATACATATATGTCCCTGGAGAGGGACTCTTTATCAGGGGGCCTAGTGATAGTGCAATGGCTTTCAACTAAGAGAGGTTAGATGTAGATTACCTATTAGGAACAAATTCTTCATTGTGGAGGTGGTGAGGCAGTGGGACAGGCTGCCCAGAGAAAATGTGGATGCCCCATACCTGGAGGTGTTCAAGGACAGGCTTTGGCCAACCTGATCTAGGGGGAGATGTCCCTGCCCATGGCAGGGGTTTGGAATTTTTTTGGTTTGTTTGTAATAACAATACCTGGATGGGGACCCCTTTGAGAAATAAGAAACAGGTATGAAACTTACTTTCTGGAGTGCATAAAGGAAAATGTATGTCACTTTCCAGTTGTTTGAAAACCTCAGTGGTAAGCAATTACTGAAAACCTCCACTTTAATATACAAGGCGCGCATCTCTTCTAAAAGAATATCCTCTTGAACAGAGGTCACATTCTGGTCATCTGTTTGATATCCCTGTGTGTTCCTAATAAGGCTTTTTATGTGCAAAGTGGATCAGTGGAATTCCTAATCTGGAAAATAACTTCTGTTTTTCTGTTGTACTCAGTAACCAAAATAACAAGAAAAAAATCCTAAATAAGATGTTAAATTATGTAAGAAGAAGAATAATGAATATGTGGCTTTTCAACAGTATTCCAGAGACTCCTTTTAACCTAATTACGCTTATTTCCCTAGGTGCCTTCTGTAGTCAAGAAAGAGAAAAGATAGTCTTCTTGTGTTAACTCTAGAGGAGTGAAATATATTGGCACTGACAGATTTTCTGTTACCGAGAAAACTGGCCTGCTATGTTCTTAAATAAATTTGATGTCAGACATGAAGAAAGTTTATCATCACATTTAGCCTCTTTTAGATTTTCTTGTAGTCCCTAAGAAGGAATAAAAAATGAGTACAGATGGCAAAGAGAAAGTGGATTATCTTTTATATGCTTTAGTTACTCTAATGTATCACTGTGGAGAGGAAATGTATTGCCTGGAACAGCTACAAGTAAAATAAATTGTATACAAAGTAAATGTCTTTAAACTGCTGAAAAGTCAGGCAACCTTTGGGAAAGTTCCCCTTTTTTGTTGTTTTATTAAGCTAAATTTCACACTGATACAAATTCATGGTCTCTTTTTGCTTTACAAGGGAAACGATGATAATTTCCATATCATTTTAAGTGTATCTTGATTATTTTCCATTCCAAAGCTGATTTTTAAAAGCATCACTGGCATGCAAAGGCAACTGTGTCTTTCAAGTAAAATTCAACTGCCTTAATTGAGTTGCAGTTTATTCTCAGCCTCACAAGCAGATTTTACTTGAACTGTGAGAACTCTTGTGATGTTTCATTTGAAACCCTGACTTCTGAACCAAATTTGTGTACTGAATGATTCCTAGTAGTTTAAGGTCTTGGAAGGACCTGAAAGGTGCTGCTGCCTTCAAGGTTTTTCCTTGGCTTGCAACTCTCAGGTTCTTGGAGGCAGAACTTACTCTATTTGGTGCTCTATATTTTACAAAAGAAAAAAGAATAAAACCATAGAAGTTGCATTCAGGACTTTGGCTTCTGAAATTTTTTATTTTTTAAAGTTATTTTACTTTTTAAAAACAAAGCTGAAGATTACTGTTCTGGAAAAAAACAGCTGTTTCTGCTTTTAATTTGTGTACTTATGTGCATAATCTTCAGATTATATAAAATTAATTCCTATGTTTTTTATATGTTTATATTGCGTTGTAAATTACGTTAGTTTATTTCTTACAGCAGCAATGATTTTTGTATAATACAGTTGTAAATCTACTTATACAGGCAGATACTTGAGAACAGGTGAAATTCAATAGTGAATGTCTTGAACTCTATTTTTTTTCTTTGAAATCGACTGCATTTGAAATTGGCAATGTCTATAAAGTTCAGAATGTCTGTTTCTATCCTGGAAGATATTTTTATTAACCATGTGGTAAGATAGCATATGCTGGTGAGGAAGCTGAAAAAAATGTGTAAAAAAACAGCTGAGACTTTGTTGGCTTAAGTATTATAGAATCTGAAAGCTGACTGCAGTAAGTCTATTACTTAGAAGCGTATGGAAATACTAAATTTCTCTCTTTATCCACTTTACAGAATTTCAGTAACCAAATATCATGTCAAATGTCTGTACATCTGATGTACAAATAACAAGATCTGTAGTAGCTATAGACCAGAGTTATACTGGGGTAGAATCAATTATGTTTGTTCATCCTATCAAGTAGCATACAGATCTAAAATAGTTGAATTTATGGTCAAGATTTTTGGGACAAGAGGGAGATTTTATTTTTTAATGTTTTAAATTGCCTGCCAATTTATTTAGAGAAGGTCCAGAAAATTTATTTAGTGATCAGATGGTCAAAAGTGGTGGGGGTTGTAATTTAGTAAAATTTATCTTAAAATATGCTGAGGCAACTCGGTTGAATATAAACCATTTTTAAGCTAGTTCAGAATGCTGACTGGATGAATTCTTCTCTGCATTTTGATAGTAAAATGTATTTTTAATTAATCTGTAAAGTTGTGGGTATGTGTATAGAACCCATTATTATCACGTTTTAAATTATTTACAAAAAATATTCAATTTAGATCTTTCTTTAGTTGATAGGGTGCTTCGTTTTGGAAAGCAGATTTATTTTCAGCATGAGTGAAATGATCATGCTATTAGTGGCAGCGTTGTGCTTCCTGTGCAGGAGGAGCAGGTGACTGTTTGCCAGCTGTCATCTTGTTTGGTGTTTAAAAGAAGATGAGCAGCATCCTAGGTGGAAAAGGGACCAGCCAGTGCCTGATAGAGCAACGAGATTTTTATTTTTGTTAGTTTTGGCTTATGATAACACTTGTTTTTGGCTGAACTGAAGTGCATGCTCACATAAATTTAATTCAAAATGTCAAGACTGTGAAATTAAAGAATGTCAGAACTAATGTTTCCAGTAGAGTACTGATTTGTTGGTCTTGCTTGTCTTTAGCATACTAATCTGGAAGTATGCATGGCACCTTATTTGTAGTACAAGATCCTTTCATTCCATGTATCCGTGTGGAATTATATACTAGTAGTGATCTAGAATACAATGAAGTATTTCATCTCTAGAATCCCTGATCTGTCTTCTTATGCAGGAGTTAAAGGTACAGAGAGAGGCAATTACCCTACATGCCCTTTCTCATAGAATGGCTCAGATTGGAAGGGAACTTAAGGATCATCCAACTCCAACCCCTGCCCTGGGCACGGACACCTCCCACCAGACCAGGTTGCCCAAAGCCCCATCCAGCCTGGCCTTCAACACCTCCAGGGATGGGGCATCCGCAGCTTCTCTGGGCAGCCTGTGCCAGTGCCTCATTACACTTACAGCAAAGAATTTCCTCCAAATGTCTAGTCTAAATCTATCCCCTTTTAGTTTAAGACCATTCCTCCTTGTCCTATCATTATCTACTTGAGTAAAGAGTCCTTCTCCATCTTTTTTATAAGACACCCTGAAGCTGCAGTGAGGTCACTCCAGAGCCTTCTCTTCTCCAGGCTGAACAGCCCCAGCTCTCTCCGCCTGTCTTCACAGGAGAGGTGCTCCAGCCCCTGATCATCTTTGTAGCCCTCCTCTGGACACTTGAAGAGGTCCACAAACAGGATATCTTCCTATGTGATAGTTTCCTAATAATGAAATACAGTAGTTTTTCTATAAAGGATGGTAATTACTGGCATTATCATCCCTTCTGGCTAAATGAAACGTGAAAAAATTTCAAGCTATTAAAGACAAAATTGGGAAGCTCAAATATCAGAAAATACTGCTCAGAACCAGCCTACACATTCTACAGATAGATGCTCTGAAGTAATGTAATTCAGAGTTAAATACAATGAATGCTGATAGTTCTTGAACTACTGCAAAAAAGCTGACCTCCTTTGAAGAAATCCAGAGGGTATCAAAAGTTCTGTTCCTACTTCTAATTTTTCTGCCTATGAAGTATGAGCTACCTAAGAGTGATAAGACAGCATAATTATATAGAAGAAATCATGTCCTTAGGAATTCAATTTCAGAACTTGCATGATTTACTCAAAGGACTTGCACAATTTGCTTTTCCCTGGTAATAGGATCCCACTTTCTTGATGCAGTCCAGGACGAGCATCTTCTCAATAGCTAAAATGTTCCTGCTGTATTTAAGGGTAGATTTATAAGGTTTTACACTGATTGAATGCTATTGGTTTCTAACTTAATGGAAATAAGATATTACCAATGTAAGTACCTTTTTGTACCTTCTGTATTATACCAATGCTGAAGATGCTCCTAGTGGTAAAGCTTCCATAAATTATCGGTGTGTTACTGCAAGCATTTAGTATGACTGAATGACATGTTTACCTCTGTGAAAATTTCTAAGTATATCCCCGGCAGTTGCTTGGAATTTCATAAGAGTTTTGCCCTTTTTAAAGTCAAACAGTTCCTATAATTGTGCTATGCTTGGAAATATCTTAGGTGCTTAGGAGTCAAACATTTTCTATTTAACAGTAACTTCTAAAGAATATCACTGCTAGGCAAGCAGAAAGTGTAGACTAATGTGTGCTGTGTAAACTTTCCATTTCTGTTTCATGACAGTGCAACTCAGAACAGCCCTGTGACAGTTAGCTTTCCGGTGACCCAAATATTCAGTCACCCAAATGCTAGCCCTGGAACAGATTTCAGAAGTGCTTTATGTTCAGTGGGTGAAATTGTTACGATGCACAGGAGGGAATCAAAAATTTCTTTGTCCTTTGTGGATGTTTTACTGTTAATTTCATTTTGAGGGGCATAATTTCTAAGTACTTCATCCCTGCTACAAAGCTACGTTCTGATGCAGGATTAATTTCCAGAGAGAGAGTTGGAGAAACTTTTGTGGCCTAAATTCTTCATTTATTCTGACAAAACAATTTCCTAATACAATAAATCTTTCCTCTAGCAAAAGTTATTAGAGTTATATTACGTTTTTGTGTTGGAAGAGCCTGTCAATCAGATAAGTCGCCATGTATATTTAGATTGTTTCTGCTGATACCAAATTACAGATAAGTTAATATCCTCAGGGCTGTTCCCATAGTGTTTTCTGTTCTTTAAACTTTTTGCTTCTGTTCATGTTTTTGTGGAAGATTGTTGCGTGAATCAGTTGTAGACTTGAATGTTTAAAAAATACTAAGGTCATATTATTCTTTGTTTTCCCCCTGAACTTTCTGCTTTATTAAATTTTAAGGACTAATTAGGTTCTAGTTTAATAAATAAATAAAGTCTACCTCTCTTTTGTAATTAACAATTTCGTGAAACAAGCCAGTGAGACACAAGATACTAAAGCATTTTTTAGAGTCCATTGGGAAGGAAGTGATTGCTTTTGTAACTGACCGTATTGAAAAAACAGCATGGTTGCTGCTCATTTTGCTCACAAACTCTGGCAGCAGAATATGAAGGACTATTATTTTTTTTTTGCCTGTATGTCAGTTTCTTATCACGTAACTGTAAAAGATATACATCCAGAAAGATGTATAAAATGAGCTAGTGTTATACAATTTTGCACCTTTCTAAGTAATGGCTGGGAATATAGTTCTAGAAACTGTAGAAATCTCAATTTCATTTGTAGCTTTCTGTGGGTGAACTGATAGCTTAGTTGCAAGGGATAAGTGCCCTAGTTAAAACAGAAAAAAAAATATTACAGAGTAGAAAGTGTTTTTTTGAGGAATGCACAGATTTCTCTTTCAGCTTGAACACTTATCTCAGAACCTCCACAAATCAGCATACTGCAGATCATACTGAAGTGCTTTGGGTTCGTCTGTATGTATGTGGGTAATGCGATGATAAAAACAGCTTCTGCATCTTGGTAAATATACAAGAAATGCCTCAGCTTGTGCTTAGCAATTGGTAAGAAGAATACATTGCGGAGGGAAAAGTAGAGCAATCGTAGTGGGATGTTGCTGTTTCAAGGCAGAATCAGTGCTGTTAAACCTTTCCTGACGGCCTTTCCTTGCCCTTTTTTCTTCTCTGTGTGATCTGTTCTTACAGTGATAGAGAATCCACACTGTTTTCAGGCAATCTTCATTGTAGGCAGTAAAAAAAAATAAAAAAATAAAAAAAAAATTCTAGCTTAAGCAGCCTTTGCTGCAGTGTAATCCTACTATTGCTTTTCCTAGTAGCATTAAACAAATACAACTTTCTTTTATTTTTGCAGATACCTTCTGTACACTGTAAGACTAGTAATCTTTTGGGGAGTTCAAGGCTAGATAATGTGTCTAAAGTTTTGTTCATCCCTAGGATGAAGGACAGTGTTGGTTAGTCAGTGTCTCCAGCTGTGATGCTTAACCTGGGTATAGTATCTAAAGCTTAATAGTGCCAATTAGATGGCAAAATTTTCTTCATAGATCTCACAGATAGTACAGACTTACCACAATGTATATATATATATTTTTTTGTGCCAGTGTAACAGCATTGACTTGCATTGAACACAATTTATTATAACCTAAGCTTTTTTTCTGCATTCAGCTGTGTCTGGCTTGTATTTGTACAGCTGCCTTAAAATGGAATTTTGCATTTGTCATTCCTAAATTACTGCTTTAATTTTTTTTTTCAGGTCCTTTTTCCAGTTTAGAGAGTTCCAGGCATAAAGTTTACTTCTAGCTCTCGTCAGCTTAAGTGTTCTTTGCAAATTTGCTACGCCCACTCTATTATTTAAATTTCTAGTGAAATTCAGAAATTATTGTATTCCAGACAGGCCTCTTCAGAAGTTCACTCAGTACCTTATTGCAGTTTGATGGTTTAAAAATGTTGGCACGTTTTTAAACCCTTTTGTATCTATCTTATGGGGAGTGTACTTTTGACAATGTTTTTCTAGCTTCTTTGAGATTTTTGTTGTGTTCTTTTTGTTTTTTTGTTTGTTTGCTTTTGTTTTTTTTTTGTTTTGTTTTGTTTTTTGTTTTGTCAGCAGCATCACTGAAGTTAAGATATGACAGGTGCTGCTTCATCTGGATTCACAAAATCTATTTCCTTGTCAGAAGAATAAGTTTGGCTGGGTTGATGTGATTTGTTCTTGACAAATCCATGTTGATTGTTACTTATCCTTTTGTTACATTCTAGATGGTTTCAAATTGGAATTTTTATTTTTTTTGCAGTTGCTGTGAATGGAATTAAAGTTGACTGGTGACTTTTTTTTTTTTAAGATAAAAAGATCTTTGTAAAGATAGACAGCAATTGACAGAAGTCTTTCAAGTTTATTTCCCTTGAATTTTAATAAGTTGGGATGTTGCTACTTAATTGGCCAGTGACAGGGTACCACTGGATTGCTTGGATTGCATGAATTAATGACATTTACTATTCAAGTGGTAGATGTTTCCATGTTGCATAAGGTGTTATTTGGTGCAATGGCATCATAATAATAATCATAATGACCTAAAAGAAGTTCTAGTGGAAAGACTTTTAAAAGAAAACCCTCCAATTTGACTTTGTTTTCTCTGAGGCTAAACATTTAAATACTGTAAAATCTGGATTCTTTCTTAATGCACTATTTTTTATTTGTCTTAGATGAAGCGTAATATTCATTATCCTCTTTTGGGTAATTGCTATCAAAAGCTTTTTTAACATATTTTGTTTTCCAGTTTGTCAAATTTGCCAACATTGAGGAAGACACACCTTCATATCACAGACGCTATGACTTCTTTGTGTCTCGATTCAGTGCCATGTGTCATTCATGTGACCACGATCCAGAAATACAAAAAGAGTAAGTGCCTTACCGTACGTATTGTAGAGAACTGGCTGACTACAGTCTGTAATACAGTTTCTGATTATGATATTTATTGGAATATTTCATTCCATCAGAAGAAAATGGAAGTCTGACTTTTTAAAGAGTATTGAATATTGCAAATCTTACGTATATAAAACTTGTAGAATATTCAGGTGGAATTTTACCTGGTTGATGCTTCTGGATTGCATGGATTCTCTCCAGAACGGCACTGCTTACTACTATAAATGTGTGCGAGTTGCATAACTCATTTGAGAAACTAATGGAGCTACTTATACAAATAGCAAAAGTATATTTTGAGTCTGTTATTTGAGAATTATTCATTAAAATTGAATTTTATTAGATGTCTGTAGTATAATGCTGCGTGAAACCAAAATGCCTTCATGAATTTGTATTACAAATTTTTACATTATTATGTAACAGTCCTTTTTTTTTTAACTTCAGCTCCACCTAGTGATGTGTTCTTTATAGGAATTGTCAGTCAGTATTTAACTCCTGAGCATTTGAGAAAACCTTGTTTTTCAGACTATATGATTTGCATCTCTGCTGTACTCACTTTTTCTGATTCCATACATTAAATTGTTCAGCCAGCTGTGAAAAATTCATACACTGAACACTTACTCAACCCATGTTAGGTTAGCTGCAATGCGTAAAGATCTTAGTTTACAGTTTCAAAAATCTACAAACTGTCTTTTCAAAAATAATATATTCAATATTATTAAGAATAAAGAAAATTAATGCACATTTCAGTCCTCCTTCAGTCTTCTGATTCATTCCTCCTTATTGTTCATAATTCGCTGCCATCATAGTTGTTGTCCTGTTGCTGTTTGCAGGGCTGTGATGTAAACATCTCTCTCTAAAAAGATCTGTCTCTAAAAATATAGACACTTACAACAGATGTTTTTCACCCTGCCTCCTCTGTTTCCATTTAGAAATATTATTCCAGTGAATGATTTTACAGGTTGGCTGCACAAATTGTTCTGGGAATAACTGAAGGGATTGTGCTCAGAGACCAAAGGGAATGCAGACTTTCTGCTGGGGAGAGACCCTTTGTCAGGGAGTGCAGTGACAGGACAAGGTGTAACAGTTTAAACCAAAAAAAGGACAGGTTTAGATTAGATACAAGGAAGAAATTCTTCACTGAGAGTGGTGAGGCATTGGCACAGGCTGCCCAGAGAAGCTGTGGATGCCCCATACCTGGCAGTGTTCAAGGCCAGGCTAGATGGGGTTTTGGGCAATCTGGGCTGGTGGGAGGTGTCCCTGTCCGTGGCAGGGGGTTGGAATTGGATGATCTTTAAGGTCCCTTCCAACCCAAACTATTGTGTAATTCTTAAGAGGTGTCACTGGTGAAGCTGGTGTATCATACAACTACTTCATAACTTACAATTCTTTCAGTGTATTCATTTATTGGAAGCCAATAGTGGCAAAACAGTATTTGTAGATGTTTTAAAGAGATTTTTGAGATTTTGCCTTTTAGGCTTAATGAAACTAAAGCTGAAATAAAATACTAAACTCAGCATAAAGCATTCCATAATAGGTTAGGATTTAAGTTCAGTTCAGGATTATTTATTTTTTTTAGAATTTCTTCCACTGTTGTCGCCCCTCACAAAAGATAAGTAATTATAATAATGAACTAGAACATGGAATGAATCAAGATAAGATATAACCCTCATTCATCTGCCGAGTATGATCAACCACTCCTAAGGGTACCTTAAAGTAACATACCTCAAAGGTATGATTATCATTGGAGAAGAGAACTGTGGTAATCTTCTGATTTGTAGATTGTCAGCCTGCGCTGTTGCTTGTGCTTCAGTCTGCAGTGCTGATGTACCCTTAGGGTGGAATTCAATCCTAGTGAAGTAAGACTGCACACGACCTTGATTTAAATGTAGTCTCTGCTTTAATACCTATCTGAGCCTTATTAAGATGAAATAAATATTTCCTCTGTGTGTCAAAATTTGGTGCTCTGCACCTTCTTTTAGTACCTCAAACCTCATTTTTTGACCACCTGCACAGGAGAAAGCATGAAATTAGTGCTAATAACAATCCCAATACAGAAAACATGGCCTTTTTTTCCCCATGTGTATCAGTGGGAGTTTTTACTCAGGTTAACTGAATGTGTAGTAATACAGCTTTTTCAAATCATTGTAGATAGTTTGAATGCATCTCTTCTAAGAAGATCTTTAAAACAATGACTCCCCTTTATGAAAACCAATCATTCTTGGAGTGGGCCTACTAGATTTGCTGTAGGTACTGAGGTAATTCAACAAAACAAATGACCTGTGATTCCAGATTACAATTCTAGAAGCAGATATCAGAAGAAGTCAGTGTAGTTGATAGAACCTAGTGTGTATTTCAGCTCATCCTACCATGGACATCTGTAGCTGTTGTTCATCTGCACAGCTTGAGGTTCCATTGAATTTACTGACTTGAATGCGAGCTTGAACATCATCTAGACACGTAGTCAAATAATGTAGGTTTCTGAGTCTGAAACAGAATCTCACCTGGTAAGTGGCATTTCCCTTTCAGCAGGGGAGCCTGCTGAAAAGCCACAGTATCAGCAAAACTTGATTACCTGAAGAATTAATAATTAAAAAGGAACTAGATTCTGACAAAAGAAGAAAAAAGAAAAGTTGCTGCTTCTTAAATTCATATTGGAGTTATATGTAGGTGACAGTAGTTGCCTGTGTAACGTGTTTCAGTGATGGAATTTTGGAAGCTCTCTGTCTTAAATGTCAATCTTAGACTCTTAATATTGGAAACTTAATATTGAATACTGCACTATATTTGTACTGTAGGAAGAGCAAGTACTTTTCTAGTTGTTTCTGTATCCCCCTCCTTTCCTGATATATATGTAAACCTATTAAAATTGTACTGAAAGGTCTAGAAGGTCTAGATTCCTGATATTGGATCCTATTTGAATACACCTGAATTTGTACAAATATGGATGAAAAAGAGAGGGATACAGTTTCAAGTATTTCTACATTTATAAAAGTCAGCTCTGAAGGTCATCTACTAAATGTTGCAATGTAGTGAGTTTGACTGAACAAAGGCGAATGATGTGTTGTCCATAGTGAAGTTAAGATTTCCATTTTGAGGGATTTATTTTCATAAAAATAATTTCAAATTTTAGCAAAGCTTTGCTGTGCTTATTTCACTTGATGTCTGTATCATCCTTTCTTCTACTTGTTTTTAGGAAGTAAAATTCTATTCCTAGCCTTTATAATAATGCCTAATGACTATTATCACTTCAGAAAACACTGTTTTACCATGCATTTCATTGTACACATTCTCCTTTTTGTTCAATGGAGTAATGAAAATAGCTAATAGCTAGACTAAGTCTTAGAAGTTGCATTAAATTTTCTTTTGTTGTTGATCAGTCTCTGTTAATTTAGTTCAAACAGTTTTAGAATAAAAGTAATAGTTCCTTTGGTGTGTCAGGCTTAAGCTGACAGAATTATCTTTTGTATGTTTTCCTGTTGTTTATTTATGACTGTTCATCTTCCACAAATATTTAAAGATCTGTGACTAATCCACAGTCTTAACTTCACTTAACTTTAAGGACTTGATCACATGATTGTGGTACCTCTTGCATCAACTGAGCTGTGCTAATTTCACATTTTTTTCAACACTGGTGTAGGTTGAAATGCAACTGATGGGTAGTAAATTCCATAGAGTTGATGAGTTTTTACCCAGAAATTTCCAAATTATTGCTTTAGAGAACTTAATGGAATTCTACCCTACATAATCGCTAGTGCCTTGCAGCCAGCCATGCTGCAAGGTGATGTCCTTCTCCTATTTCATAACTCCTTTTTTCCTTCCTTAGGATCCGAATTGCTGGAATCAGGGGCATTCAGGGAGTAGTTCGAAAAACAGTTAATGATGAACTTCGAGCAACTATATGGGAACCTCAGCACATGGACAAGATAGTACCATCATTGCTGTTTAACATGCAGAAAATAGAAGATGTTGACAGGTATTTTTATTCATGGTCACTGGTGTGTTTTTTGAGCAACGTTTTAGTTTTTATTTTACTAATCTTTTTTTCTTATTAGAGGAAATCCCTACTGAAGTTTACTAGCCAACGTGTTCTTGAAACTGATAACACAGCTCTGCTTAGCAGCTGTTAATGTTTTTTGTCTTAAAGTCTTTTCAACTGTCTGTATTTATAAGTTATATATAGAAGTGTATATATAACTTATTATAAAAGTATATATAACTGTATAACTTATTCTTGCTTCTCTCAGTATAAAACCATACCAGAAATTGTATATCCATGTTCACTTTTTAAGAACTGTAAACTCTGTTTTTGTAATATGATGCGGAGATTAGTAAGCACAAGTTTGTAGGTAACTCAAATCATTTTTTCCAGTTATATTTATTAAAAATTAAGGGTTTAATTCCTGCTGAGTCATCAGTAGCAACTGTCTTTTCTGTCTACAACAGTACTTAAGTTGAAGATTGAAAATTTCTTGATATGTAGGCACATATTTTCTGCTCTCACTAGCTCCTGGGCATATTTACCTGCCAGGTTTGCTTTCAGAAAAGACATCTGTAATAACTGATGCTAAGGATTATGTCAGTTTCCTTACCTTACATGGACAAAAATAAAGCGACGTTTTCTATTGCATTTGTACCTAAACACTATGTAGGTGTAATATATGGTTAATGATAGCACTGGGAATTTTCCACATATCAAAACTAACTTGAGCTGTGCAAAAAAGCTTAAATGTTTGTGTCATGTCCAACCCCCTACCTACTCTAAAACTTGCCAAGTAGGTTCAGCAGACTTCCTATAACAACATGCTTTTCATGCTTTCTTATGACACAGCTTCTGGAATCTGTCAGATTTTTCATTCGGCAGCTTTACTTTTCTTTTATTCCTGTGGCTCTTCTCTGAAGTAAACTTTCAAACTAAATAACTGAAATTGATATTTGTCTGTCTGTGCATTCTGTAGCTATTTACTGCATATAACTTGGGGCCCACAAAGTACATGCATAAATACCACTTTGATTTTACATCTGAAGAGAGATGTGAATAAGAGCCAAAGGTTTCTGAACCCACTCTTTGAACAAGTTTGCCTTTGCTTTCTCTTAGAAAGCTTCTAGATACCCTTTCCTTCATTACCCTTCACAGTGCCTCCAAGCATACTTTATAAACCTTTATGAAGTCAAATTAACTACTGATGGGAAAACTGACTCAAATGGGATTGGGATCAACCACTTACAGCAGATGAGTTTGTATCTACTGCAGAACTCATTTTTGTCATTTGTTGAGCAATGCAGTGGTGGTGGTAGAAAAACAAATCTGTTAAAAAGCAACTGTTAAGTAAGTATCTGAACTGGCTTCTCAAAACTTTTCCTGTAATGCACATTCAACAGAAGAAAAGACTAATGGTTTTCCAAATGGCAAGTAGGGGCCTCATATAATGCACATATGACAGAAAAGCTGAAAACAATATTTATAAATTGTTGACCTGCTGGCCTTGAATGATGTTAGAGAATTTCTCATTTTGTTTTATGTGACTTCATATTTGTGGAGCACAAACAGAGGCATCTTGAAGAGTAGGAGTAAGAAGCATATTGTTCTAGCAGATGGAATCGAAGCATTATGTGAGAGAGCAGAAATTCTAGAAAATACCCCCTACTGAAGTCCATAGAAAATAACCATTTTTGGTTAAAGCTGAAGCACACACATTCAAACTTTACCTTAAATATCAGTGTAATTGTTACTTGTGGAACCTTCAGAGCTTAACTTAATATTCTGAGAATGTGTCAGATGAGACGCTTTTTTAGTTGAAGATTGAATATTTAAACACCATTTTTAAATTAAAGACAGTTGTATTTTTGGTTTATGTGTCTGCATGTCTGAATGCATATTCTAGTGAGGTGACTGTCAGACAAATTTGCTTTTGTAACATACTCTAAAAATCAGACTGCTTTTTTTCTTAGTTGCGCTTCACTCCAATCTTGTACTGCAAAAAAAATGTAATGCATACTGCAGTATAAACCTGAAAGACTCTTCTTCCGCTTTACAAGTTTTCTAGAAGATTCAGAACAGTCAATTATGTCCATTTATACACATTTCTAAAGTGTGGAAGGGATGGATGAAATGGAAAATTGAAAGGGTGTTTTCAGTTAGTTTGTAGCATATTCCTCACAATAACTGCAAAGCTAAAAGTGTCAGCCTTATTTAAGGCATAAGGACACTAACACTTGATACAGACTTAAGGGTATATTAAGAAGATTTAAACGTAATGTTCATATAAATTCTGGTTTAGAGGTAGATTAGAGTGTATTTTTTTCTCAGGGTAAGCAAAAAACAACTGTGAATCATAGTTGAACACTTCTGTAGCTATTCTGCTCAAGTTTTCCTTAATGTATCCCATCCCATCTCAGCCTATGCTGGTTTTGTGGTATTAAAGAACTCTCAGCTGTGAGCTGTTGAGTTGCTCAGATCCAGTTTTAGTCTGTGCTTAGATGTTTGCTGTAGAAACTTCTGTACTCCAAAATGACCCTCCTTCCAGCTCCTTGTTGCCACATTTTCTTAGAGATTACCCGCAAGAAAGTAAGTAGGACAGATGAAGGGAGTAGTCCTTACCCATTTCATGGCAAAATGCACCTCGTGCTTTCTTTATAGAGGAAAAATTGCTTTTAATTGAAAAAAATTAAAGGGTCATTTTATAATCTTTGTCTTTCATTTGTTAATGACGGAATATTCATCAGTGAGAAGTACTGAGAGCTGCTGTTAAGACTCAAAATGAAAATGTGATCCCTACAATGGAAGATCATTTTGAGCTTCAAATGGTTAGAATGCGCAAATCTGAAGTCTGAGATTTTAGACCAGGAAGGTTGGTTTGCAGTTTTTTCCTCTAACCTATTCTGAGTAAGACTCCAAGCAGTTCTAAGAAGTCCTCTTCTGTGGAATTGCATATACAAACATGCAGAAAATAATTTATTTTTACTGCCTTTTAACTAGAAATCTTCCACATGTTAGCTCTGTGTGTTCTGCAGTTTGCTGTCTTTTTTTTCCCCTCTCTCCTTTTTCATACTGCTGTATTCTAGGGAATCTGTGTCAAAACAGCAATGAGCATGACAGTTATCCCTGCACTGTCATTTGTATCTCCTCTGCTCTGAGGAGGATGCCCATATGTCTGCACCAGAGTCTAGGCAGTACAGGGGAAAAAAAAAAACAGGGAGATTGAGGGGCACGGCAGTTGGATAAAGCTGCCGTTTAAGTGGTATTCTTGGTGGATTATATCCAGATTTTCATGCCTTTTACAATTCTAATCATTGTGCGTTTTTAAAAGTGTTTCTCTTTACTTAACTCACAGGGTGCCTGGGGCTTTTCTTATTATTAAAATCTGAGGAGCTAGCAGTACTATTGTAACTTCTGAGAATCTGACCTTACCGAAGGCAACAGATGTTTTTTTTTTTATACTGCAACTTTTAGATTGCAGTAGTCTTGAAATACTAGGAGATTTTTTCCTTATAGGAGATATTACAGCATGCAGATGTTACATGTTAATTTGACTCACAGCATCTCAGTATTTAACTTTTTATAATGTTCTAATGCTGTGGTGATGCCAGAGTGAATATTGCATAAGCTGATGCTTAATGAATGTTTTTCTAAACCTACTTAACGTGCAAGCTTGAGCTGCAGAACTAAATATGTTTATGGCTTTAGCGTACTGATTTCTGCAGTCTTGAAAAAATAATAGTAATAAAAAAAACATTTCCTAGTGCATAAATGCATAATTTTAATGTAGGTGAATGAATTCTCACTTAAGTTTCTAGTATGTATTTTGTGGGAAAAACAAAAAACAAACAAACAAACAAACAAAAAAAACCTTGCGCCCTTGCCAGCTGTAGGTACAGCAGTTCTCAGTAAGTTCTGTTTCACCTTAAGGGGAACCATTTTCTTTCTTCCTATACCTCCTATTTCTGAAATGCTCAATTTAAATGAAACATTGGCAGTAGCTTAATAGTATGATGTGTGAAGCACTTAAGTTCAGAAATATATTTCATTTGCCTTTAAGTTTCTAAAATAACTTAGGTCTCTGTGTGCTGAGGAGGGCACTTGGATAGGCAAAGGAAAAGAAACAATAGCCAAATAATAATAAGCATCATTATAAAGGCTTGTATCAAAAATGAGAAATGTCAGATGGGAAACTTTTCTGGAAAAGCTCCATCATTCACTGCCTATAGTGCAGGTGCTAATTTTACGTTTTGCAATGCAAGAACAGGCTGTTACCTTCAAAAGTCAGTTGTAGAATTTGGGCCTTGGCTGGTTTTAGTTTGTCCAAGACACAGCATGGTTACTCCAGCTTTGCTTCTTGTGTCTATATTCTCTAATTCAGTACTCTTACTCTCTTTGTACTGTGTTGATTTTAAATGGTTGACCTAATTCCCAGTCACCAAGAGAAGAGAAATAATTGCAAACGGCAGTGTTTGAACTTCAAGAAAGCTTGGTTATTGGTACTGCCAGTAGTACAAAACATTAAAATGTTGTTTTTTACTGCAGGATTTAAGTTGTAAGTTAAAACTTACATATGAAATCAAGTTGCTATTTGCTGATTTTAATTCTTTCATAATTTAAAAGAATTTCTATTTTGGATTAAGGCATTCATTGGGGGTGTTTCAGTGCCTGAAGAAATAGTAGCTCTGGTAATAATAAATTCTCTTCACATCCATAGCTTTTTCTCTCTCTCCCATCATGTTATCATTTCTTACTGTTCTTTATTATCAGTAAATTTTCTATGAGTGAAATAACTGTGATATTAGCACCTTATAAACGAAGATCACAATTATTTCAGTCATTTAAAGGACAAATTTCCCTGCAAAACTTTGTGTAGATAACACCCTTCAACCTGTATTTTTCTGATGTAGTGCTTGATGGCCTATTTTTGGCATTGCTGTTATTTATTTTCTGACTGAAAAAGTCAGTTGCTATATTTTTTTTTTACAATAATCCAGTAAGGGACGGGAGAATTCTCCTTCAGCAAGTTATAAACACATAATGGAGAAATTAACATCGGTATCTTTATCTTAATATTTCCAAATATAGAAACGTCTATGTTACTGGTAACACTCTATGTGATAAACATAATCTGCGCGATAAACATAGTCCAGTTGCCCAAAAGTATCATAAAGGTCAAGATTCAACTTGATAAAGCATTATGTTTAAATAAGGTGAAACATTAGAGCTTTGTGTACTGATGCAGACTCTAAGAAATAGATCCTCTGCTTGCTTTTGAGTCCTTGTGGCTAAAGGCCAGACTCCTACTCAGCTGCTCTTTCCCTCCTCAAAAGGACAGGGAGAGAGTAGGATGGAGAAGCCTTGGATTCGAGATAAACACAAGCAGGTAACTTAATTTACCGGTTACCATTATGGGCAAAACAGACTTGGTTTGGGGAAAAGTAATTTAATTTATTGCCAATTAAAGTAGATTTGGCAAGTGAGGGACAAAACAAAAATAATAAAAAATAAATAATAATTTATAAAGAACTGCTTGTTCACCGTCACTCCTGCACCCTCTACCCCAGCTGGCACAGAACTCGACTGTGCTCAGCTCCCCCCTAGCACCTCTTGGCCACCCTTCCTCCTCACCCATGGCCCTGCTCCAGCGGGGGCCCTGCCCCAGGCTGCAGCCCTTCAGGAACACCCTGCTCCCGCGGGGGCTCCCTAGGGCCGCAGCTCCCTCAGGAAATGTCCCCCTGCTGCAGCGTGGGCCCTCCCCGGGCTGCAGGGTGGAGATCTGCTCCATGGGGGGCTCTGCAGGGCTGCCGGGGAATCCCTGCTGCCTGTGGGCCTGGAGCCCCTCCTGCCCTCCTCCTCCTGGGGCCTGGGACCTCTGCTGCTTCTCCCTCGCCCTGGGCCTCCTCCTCAGCCTGTGCCCGCTCTGCCGTTTTGGAAATCTGTTTTCTCCAAGGCGTCGCCAGCTTGGTGCTGGGCTCAGCTGGGTCCTGCCATGGGGCTGTTGGAGCCACCAGAGAGGCCCTGGAGGCCCTGCAGCTGCAAGCCAGCACCTGGGCATGGGCACCCAGCACAGTCCTCTCCATGGTAATGTTAGTCACCTTCTAATTGATTGTCCCCTAATTTCTACATTATCTAGTTAGAGGTAACTGTGTGGGTGACAGTGCTCTAATTAGTTTGATCAGCTTTTTTTTTTTTTTTTTTTAAACTTGCAAGCCATCTGTTTCTGCAGAAGTATTAAGAGTTTTATTTAACACCCACCCACACAGTATGGATTCAGTAGTGGGCAGGTGAATGAGATCATTAGTCTGAACAAAATAAAATTCTGCACATCTCTTGTCATGGTCTTCGTTTCTCACTTATAATGGACAGTATTTAGTCAAAATACAATGAGTAACTAGTCACATCAGTATTATTAGCCATTGTTTTTGCCACTTACATATTTACTAATATAGTCCACAGTACTGGGTAAACATGAAGATCCATATGGTCCTAGTGTTAAATAACAATGTTTTAATCAGAGTTCTGTTTTTTAATGCATATTTGTTACATGTGTGTGTTGATTCTAGCCTGGATCAACAGTTTGACAGCGGACAACAGTGTTGCAGTGAATGTTGTAGAACCAAGACGATGTATGTTAAGGAAGATGAATATTAATCAGCAGTAACTTGAATGTTATTTTGTCTTATTTCAGCAGAACTGGCCTTCCATCCTCTCCTACAGGAGGAGAGAAAGAGGAAAATCCTGCTCTGCTGGCTGAAAACTGTTTCAGAGAACTGTTGGGAAGAGCCACCTATGGAATTATGAACAATGCTGTCAGACCAGTTTTTGCGTAAGTTGGAAATTCATGGAAGATCTTAAGAGACTTTCAGATTTCATCCTCTAATTATGTTACATTAGTTCCTTCCTTCTTTTCAACCTTTAGGATTCTGCTGAGTTTTTCATATTTCTTCAAAACTTTACCCCTTTTTTAACCTCATCACTTGTTGACTCTCTGTTAACTTGAAGATAGTTAGGGAGAAACATGAGTCCCATTCTGCTGATTTCAGAAGTGTAGTATAATGATTGGGATGGGTTGTTGCCACAGCTAACATTTCTTTATAGTGGGAAACTGTTCCTAAGTATTGATGACTGTTGCAGTCAGTAAGAGAGAAACCAGGTTGCACAAAGGAGTATTGTGCTCAGATTAATAAAGTTAAGATTTCTACTTTCTTGCATTTTTTTCCAAGACCCATTTTGATATTCTGTGGACTATGTTTTTAACATCTTAGTTACCAGAGAATGGCAGATGTGTACACAGTATGCACATTATACACAAATGCACCTACAAATTTTTGCTGGTATGTCAAGTCCAGCATCTTTCTGTTTTTTTTTTTTTTTTTTTTTTTTTTTTTTTTCTGCCTGGTGCTTCTTGTAGATCTTCAAAATACTCATCTGTTATGGAAATACCTGCTTTTAGATGGTGTAGTTCTTGCTACAGACTCTAAGGATGTGATTCATACACTGTAAGACTTTCAAGCTATTGAAAGCTATTTTCAAGTTACTACTATTAAGCCCAAACAGGAATGCAAACTGAATGTAGGGAAGCTCATTTACTAAATCATGGCAGAAACCTTTTGTAACTACTTGTTATTCTCCCAGAAATATTGAATGTGAAGAACCATGCTATTATCCTACTTCCATGTGCATCCATTATACCAGTCCAATAAGAGTTTAACTATTGCAAAGTTGAGTATTATAAAGTTTCTGTGCTTTCTTGCACTTCAAAATTCACTGCACCTCCAGAATACCAGCCCAACAAAATGAACTAAGGTACTAAGGTACTAAGCAGCCCGAATGAACTATTTGGAACTATATTGCAGCTGTTTTCTTACTGCTTATACGTTCTTCTTAGGGATATATTCCATGACTTTATCAGGACATGCTGTCTTGGAAAGTCTTTGTCTTTTTTGGTCGCTATTTTTCTGGTCAATTTCAGTAAGAATAACCAAATAAGTAACTGCCGTAAAGTTTTAGTGTTTGTGAAGAACAAAAGATGTGAAAAATGAAGTTTCCAAGCTGTGCTTTTCCTGAACAAAAACCTAGTGCTCTATCTAATCAGCTTCACTTTGTGAATGAGCAGAACTGTTAAAAAAGAAAATTTGATAGTCAGGCCATTGCACTTTTATCTGATTTGAAAGAAATGGATTTAAATATGTTTATATGTGATTAGAAAACAATTTCCTTTAGCAGTTTTCAACAATTGAAAAACTTCTTAAAAAGCGCTTGGAATAAAGATAAGGCCACTTATTATGTTGATAGCAATGAAGATGCAGGTTCAATTCCTCACCTGAAGGCTTGCTTCATGTGGCACTGGAATATTAGACACGTGTTTCTTCCATCATGAGGCTGAATACATTCCAAGATTGAAGGATTATAATGAATAGAGTTGAAATCTGAAGTCTCGTGGGTTTAGAATGACCTTTGTTCTCCTTGCCTTTGGCAGAAAATCTCTATGGTTATAAGTTTCTCTATGTTTATTATCTAGAAAATTTCAAAATCTATTTTTTTAATGAAATCTGAGAGGCCTATCTGGTAAACTGCTTCAAAACATTTGAAAGTTTTCTATTAATAAGATACGAAAAAATGTATTTTATGTCTACAGTCACGAGTTACAAGAAATTTAGCATGAATTTGCAATGGTGAATAGATGAGGCAGGTCCAGAGGGATACAGAAATCTACTAAGACAAACATCTTCCCAAGTATAACAAGTTACACCCTGCTCATTTCACTGTATTTCCATTCTTATGCCAAATCATCTGTGCAAGGGTTTTGAATGTTATCAAAAGGCTGCTCTTTCGTGCTTGTTCAGCAGACATGATGTATGACATTTAGTTACATATTCCTATACAAGCTTCAGTTCTGCTTTCTAATCAGCAGTATTGATTTATCATTTTTTTAGTGTAAGGATTGCTTTCATTGGTGACTGTTAATGTGAGTGAATTCAGGATCTGTTAGTGGTTCTCACTTCATTATTAGTTATTTGCACCAGTGGTTCTGCTGTTGCTTTTCATTTGGGAAATCTAATAGTGCACATTTGCTAGGTACATGAATCAGGTCTTAATGGAAGGCAGGTTTTGACATTTGTTAACCCACCATTAAAATGTTTTTCAATTTTACTCAGATGATCTTTATTGAAAGAACTAAGATTGGGGGAAAAAATAGGCAAGATGCGACTTGATTTTAACTAAACTAAACGTGTCATGCTGCAAATGTCATCTGTGGTCTTTTTCAAAACCATAAAACTACATTGAATGCACTGCCTGCATTATGACAAATAAAACGTATCACCTACATGAATCTAATAATCCTTTTCTTTGAAGGAAAATTCCAGTACAAAAAGTATGTTGTCCATTCAGCTATTACATAAAACATTATCTCAGGCTGTCTTCTTCCCCCTGCTGTCTTCCCATCGGTTCAGCTACCTGAAGCTAATGTTTTGCCTTTCTGGAAGAAGAGAACTGTATGTCTTGTTTTGAGAGGGAAGTTGTTTTTAAACAAACAAAACCAACCTTGATTTAAGATGTAGTTGACCATAATCTGTTTGAATTGACCTTTGGGACAGATAAAGATGTGCCGCCAGGTGTAACAGAGAACACATACGAACCTAAAAGATCAAAGGATCAGTTCCAGTCAGATAAAGATAGTGGGGAATATGATGTTGTATTTGATAAGACAACAAGAAAATAGGTAAGCTAAAATGTGCTGTCATGTACAAGTAATGATGGACCCTACTTGAATGGTATTAGGGAGAAAAAAGACATGAATAAACATTGATCTGCAAAACCTTGAAGGTTAAAAAAAGGTAATTTTGTTTGTTTTTCTGATGCCAAGGTAGGATTAAATACACTTGTGTGTTTGGAATGTACACAGAAAAGGTAGCCATCCCCAACGGTTAGTCCAATTTAATAGTAATGCAAATATGCTATTACCTTGTAAGGCCAGCTTGAAAATTACACCTTTAAAATTCTTGAAAATCTTACAGATAGGGATTTGTATTAGAGCTATGTAATATGTCAAAAAGACAGTGCGTTTTCTTAGCTCTACAATGGACTGACAGATAATCTAGGACATGAGAGGGTGATTCTGCTGCTGCCGGTTTAATCAACCTTGAAGGAGACCTGAGTAGGCTGCTGGGTCACTAGGCTGGCAGCAGCTGGCCACTGAGTTAATTGAGACCTCCAGATTCTAAGTAGAGTAAGTTAAAGCATCCTGTCAATCCCTCTGTGTTCAGAGTGCTTACTTCTTTCACCTGTATGCTTTCAATTGTGTTATTCTGAAGCATCATTAGATACTTATTATGGGCTTTGGGAAAGGTCAAACCAAAAGTGATTCAGTAGCTGAGATACCTATTTAGAAACATTGCCTAAATTCAGTTTCTGTAAGAAAGTTTCTGTTGATGTCGCTTAACCTAAATCATCCTGATGAAAAAGTATCCCTAATTGCTTTTTCCAATTTTTTTTTTTTTTTTTCAAATCTAAGTTTTTCAAATTTCATATTTAAATTCTTCCAAATTTAAAAAATGCACTTGTTTTTGTCATGCTTTTCCGTATCTCCTTTTTGGAAAAGCTGACATGTGCCCTACTCATACCTTTCAGCACAATGCTTAAGCTGTCCTTGCTTGTAACTCTGACAAAGTTCTTAGTCAGTGTTTGCTTTCACATTTAAGGAAAAGCAGGAACATTTATTGTTCTGATTTTGTTTTGGCATTTCTTGAAGGTAATGTTGTGACTGAAATGCTTTGGAATTATATGGAAATGCACAGAGAATAATTCTTTTAATTTTTGGTTTCCAAATATATTATTCATGAAACCTCTTTGAAAATGAGAATAGCTCTTAGAGTCTTTTCTGGATGTAACATTCATCTTTTTGTGACTCCTGATTGAAAAGAAATTCTTTATCTTACTTGAACTATAAGTTTGTCAAGGTACAAACCACCTCTTAACCGTCTTCTTCAATCTTTTCATATAAATGTGCATGTAATACCATGTCCATTTTTATGCATGCACTTTGAATGGAAATGGTATATTCTATATAACCTTGGTATGACTAAGATTCCTTACATTTCTGAAAGCAGAAGATCAGATTTGGCTATGGGAGTTTGTGTTACAGCCAAATGTTTTGTTATTAAATATTAAACCTTGAAAACAAATTATTTTCTGAAATCCCAGTTTTCTCACCTAGTTAATAAGTCATTGTTTAGAACCTACATGTAAGGAAATAATCCCTCCGAGGTGAACTTTCAGTAAGCCGTAAGGGAAAACATTTATTATTGTACTGGGCTTATGTGGCAAGGTTTTGCTAGTGTGGGAGCTGAAGGGTGGGTATAACCTGGAGGAGGCTGCAGCCCATGGAGAGCCCCCGCAGGAGCAGGGGGTCTGGGGGGAGCTGCTGCCTGTGGGAAGCCCATGCAGGATCAGTTTCACAAGAACTGCATCACTGCATCATGTGGGAAGGGCCCCATGCTTGGATTGGAGCGAGGGCAGAAAGTGAGGATGAAGGAGCGGCAGAGTGCTGGGGACTGACCACAATCTGCATTTCCCTGTGCCTTAAGCAGAAGAGGTAGAAAAGGATGGAATGGGGAGGGTGAAGAGGAGGGAAAGGTGTTTGTAGTTCACTTTTAGTTCTCACTGCTCAAGTCTGTTATCAGTAGGCTGTAAATTACACTGGTCTCACTTATGCTGTTCCTGTTTTGCCTGTGAGGGTGAGCGATCTCCCTGTCACTATGTCAATTCATAAGCTTCGTATTTTCTCCCTCCTGTCCTTTTGAGGAGAGGGAGTGAGAGAGTGGCATGGTGGTCCTTAGCTGCCCATCGGTGTTACACCTCTAGAGTTATGTGTGTAGAATGTTATTATTTCAAATCTTTTTTTTTTTTTTTTTCCCATAGGCATTTAGACCATCATAAGCTATGGGATCCCAACGAATTTGCTGTTTCCTGCTTCAAAATCATCATGTATTCTATACAGGTAGGTTTTTTTCGGGGTTTGCTTTCCTCACATACACATTTTGAGTACATGGGTTAAATGCTTACTTCACCACGGTAATGCTAGATAGTAGATTAAGTCAATGAATCCGGAAAATCCTTTTGCTTAATTCCTTTATCTTAAACTTTTCAAATAATAACTTCTGATCGCAAAGCATAACTAAGTTATCTGATTTATTTTCAATTAATGTACACTTGCAAAAGAATAAATAAGTTATGGAATGCTTAGTTGATGGTATTGTGGAGGTCCCTCAGCAAGCTCGTGAAGAAGGAGCAGGATAACCATACTGCTCTGGAATTGTGCTTAGTAAATAAATGTCTTAAGTTGGCCGTGTCTCCATGCCAATACAGCTGTACTGTTCTTACAACCCAAGAAACAAACTTCATATAGAGCTGCGCTGCACTAACTGGTATATATATATATATTTTTTTTATTTATTTATTTTTTTTACCAGTGGACAACTACTGGGTGTCTGTTGCAAAGCAATCAAAGCCTGACTCTTGGACTGTGTAAAGCACAGACACCCAAAAGATAAAGTCATGAAATTACAGCTTTGTAAAAGAAAGACAAGTTTACTCAGTGTTTGTATCAACAATGCATTTCTGTAAGATAGCTAAGTCCTTGAACTGCATTTAGTTGAATTAAATAGTATGTCATACATCCCCTGTTCTTGCAGACACTTCTAGGTACCTGAATACCGTAAGCATTTATGTGTTGGGCTACATGGATCTGCGTGGCATCATGTGTTACGGTAGTTTTGTTAGTCCTTATTTAATCTTGAATTGAAATTTAAACAAAGTTGTAAGAATGTTGTAGAATAGGAACATGGTGATGACTGTAGCTGAATAGTGTATGAGTTTATTCTTTAATAAAGTCACAGATAAAGCTTTTTTCTCATTTTCTCTTCTTTAATAGGCACAGTATTCCCATCATGTAATACAAGAAATTCTCAGACACCTTGATGTTTGCAAAAGGGATTCACCACGAGTTCGTGCTGGCATTATTCAGGTTCTTTTGGAAGCAGTTGCAATAGCAGCTAAAGGATCAATAGGTAAGTCTTACTAAAATAATGGCATCAACCAGAGGATAGATTTGAGGGATGGTGTTTGTTTCTGCTTTGTTTTCAGACTAATAAAAAGATGCATTTTGGAGAAGGCTTTTTGTATGTTAGTTTTTTCCTCTGTGTGCTGATAAAACTTGCTTGAAATCTTACTCCATTTATAATTAATTAAATGTTCTTGGTCGTTTGACTGCTAATGGATGTATAATCCTTTGCATAAAAAAAAAAAAAGTAGATTTATTTTTACAGCCTTGAGAAAGACAGGAATTTCTTCTTGATAAGAAGTCGCAAAGTCTTGAGGGAACTGTGTGTGTCTACAAGAAGTCAAGACAACTGCTGCTTTGCGATACAGCTGATATAAGAGGACCAGTAACAAAGGAATTGAGAGCAGAATGATCTTGCAGAATTTTACCTTAGTAAATATGAAGCAGCTAAAATAAGGTGAATTACATAATTTAAGGTAGTATAGTTCCACAAAATTAGAGTATTTTTTCAGATCTGTACACACGTGTACTTCTCTGCTGTTGCTTTTCTCCAGTCTTGAGCTGAAACATTATTGCTTTAGTTCATTAACTTGTGTCTGACGTAGACTCACAAGTACAAGACCCACTTAAACACAGAAATGAAACTTGTGAAGGCTTTTATCATATTATGAGAAGAGCTCGTTATTTGATCCAATAAATGGAACTGGAGTTTAATAACTGAAATTCAGGGGCAAGCTCATACAGTTTAACCCGTTCAGCAGCCACATACCATTTCTATGTAGAATTTCTGGTGATTTGATTCCAACCAATAGTGAAACACCCACACAGCCACTTGCTTACATCCCTCTTCCCCAGGACAGGGAGGAAATAGCAGGAAGGTGAGAAGTCTCATAGATCAAGATAGCAACAGTTTATAAGTGAAGCAAAAATTGAATGCGCAGGCAAAGCAAAGGAATTTATTCGTTATTTCCCATCTGCGGGCAGATGTTTAGCAAGTCTCTGAAAGCAGGGCCTCAGCATGCATAACATAAGTTATGTGGGAAGACAGCTAGCATACCAGCAAATGTCACTCCCATTCCTTCTTCTCTCCTTGAGATTTTCTGGCTGAGCTCGAGATTGTATGGTGTGGAATACCCATACCAAAGGGGTAATTTTGGTCAGTTTGTGTTAGCTGTCTGGGTTGTATCTCCTCTCAGTTTTTTTTTTGCATGCCCACAGCCTACTCACTGTTGAGACAGAGTGGGAAAAAGAAAAAGCTTTGGTGCTGTGGAAGCACCATTGACCAGTAGCCAAAAACACTGATGTGCTATCAACACTGTTTGAGTCAGAAATCCAACGCATGGCACCACATGAGCTGCTATGAAGAAAATTAACTCCATCCCAGCCAGACCCCATACAACTTGATAGTAATGGGTTGTGCACATACACGTGATCGCGTTTCCTGATTCTGAAGTAACTTCTAAAATACCAGGATGTAGGCACACAAGCTTATCTCTAGGCTGTATCCTTCAAACAGTGAATTTCGCTTGTTCTCTGGTTAATCTTATTTCTCCTGAAAAAAGACAAACTCAAAAGGCTAGTTTTCATTTTCTTAAGGCATCTTTCCCTTGATGAGTGCAATCATGTGTTGTTTCCAGGTCCAGCAGTTCTGGAGGTTTTTAATACCTTACTGAAGCACTTGCGCATCAGTGTTGACTTTGAGTTGGGTGATAGGCGCAGTTCATCAGGAAGTGCCACTTTCAGCACAGCCTCCAAGGAGAGTGATGAGAGGATTGTCCAGAATGCTATTATTCAAACAATTGGTGAGTAATGAGGGTATCACAGGCTCATTTTTTAAGTTCTTCCTCCCACCCTTTTCTCAGCAAGGAGGTACTAAAACAGACCTTGAATTGGAAAGGAATAAAGGTGAGTGGTATCTCTGTATTTGCGTCTAAATCACAGGCTCACTTTACAGAATTGGCTTCTGAAAGACTGTTCTTATATAATATTAACTGAGCAGGCAGCCAGGAAGCTCAAAGAAAATTAAAATGCTGGTGGAATTGCAGTAAATGCGTTAGTTCCATTATTATGTATCCATTGAAATATAGACATCATTCTGTACCTTTGGTACAGCTCTAATACTAGTCTGTTAATGAAAATAAGCTGGCAAGTTGTATGAAGTAATGCAGTTTTGTAGATACTACTTGAAAGCTTGTAGAAACCAGTGTTAAAACACAGCAAGAGTGACACCCAGTGGCCAGTTGTTTTACCATGACTTAACTGTAGTACTTCTGTCATGGAATCATGGAATGCATTAGGTTGGGGAGAAACCTTTTTATGCACAGCGCTCAAAATGATAGCAACAGTGTCTGTAAATGATTTCATAAAAATAGGCTCCCTCATTTTTTTC
The DNA here is from genome assembly GCF_965140915.1 of Aythya marila. Lineage (NCBI taxonomy): Eukaryota > Metazoa > Chordata > Aves > Anseriformes > Anatidae > Aythya > Aythya marila. Next base: position 148,637,506 of record NC_139043.1, read on the forward strand.
AGATTTTTCTGTTTAACGATATATATTGCAGTGAATTTATGATGTGTGTTTGCAGTGCCCTTTGCATTCCTCCTTCTTTAAGTATCTTAAATTCTATTCCCTAGGCTGTATCTTTGCTCATTCCTTCCAGCTTTCTGGAGCAGTAGAAAATATGTAGTAGACTGTTTCTCACTATTACAATAAAATTCAAAGTTAGTTTTAATATATATTGTCTCTCCAATTCTATCACAGTTGCATTTACACTATCTCACAGTGATAATCTCAAAGTAATATAGTTATAAACCTCTGAGATCTGTTAGCAAACCCATTCTATTTAATGGTGTCATAAGAACAGACTAAAGTAGTAACACTGTGTTCCACAAGAAACACTTACAATTCCTCGCTAGTTACAGGTAAGGGTTGACAACTTCTCAATGATACATTTAAGAGGATGAGATTAGAAAATATTAAAATTCAAAGAAGAAACTGTCATGAAAAGACTCTATATGCCATTAAGTAGAAGCGAACATGTGAATATTCTGCCCTAAAACAAATCATAGTTTATTTCAAAAGATAGACCCAGATAGAATAAACTTCGTATTAATCTATTTTGACTTTATAAATGAATTCCTTGTATAAATAAGTTTTATCTTTTAAAGAGGCTCTATATTTATTTCTTTGGTCTGTGAATTCAGCCTTTTTTTATTATTATTATTTTTAGGATTTTTTGGAAGCAATCTCCCAGATTACCAGAGGTCAGAGATCATGATGTTCATTATGGGAAAAGTACCCGTTTTTGGGTCAACTTCACAGTCACTGGATACAAGTCACCTTGGGTTTGTATGAATTCCTATATTTTTGTATTTCTAATTAAAAACATAAATTTTAGAATGCTGAATAAGAAGTAGGGAAAAAAAAAAAAAAGAAAAATGAAATGCAAATTCTCACTTATTGGGGGCTACATTAAATGCCATAGAGAAACAAAACAAGCATAGCATCATCAACATGAACTCAGTCTTCAGGCATATCACTAATATAGAAAATACTTGATTGAAATGCAACTTATTTTGCACTAAAATATTTTTGCTCTCCATATCTTTACAAATATTGCTGAAATTACCTACTTAATGGCCTGTCAATTCCATAACTTCTTAAATGTGTATTTTCTGAATGAGGGAAATTGAACTCTGACTACATTTTTTCAAATAGCTGTGTAATTTACTCACAGGTTTTGCTTTCTTTTCATTCTGTATAAACTGATTTCACATTAAGAAATTGTAGAAATTACAGTGAATTTGTGTCATTTTAGATTTACTTTTTTATTAAGAAATAGGAAAAAGCTACTCCTGTAATAAACCTATAATTAAATAGCTGCCATACTAAGAAATAATACTTTTTGTTTGTTTGTTTGTTTGTTTCTGTAGCTTTAATGTTAATGTTTAAAGCTACTTTTCCTTAATATGAGGAAAGTAACTGAAAGGGTTACCTCTGTTCTGGCCAGGTATGCATGGATACTTTGTACCACATATACTTTTCTAGCAGTCTGATATCCCTGCTAGCTTTAAGTCACTCTCATTCTTCTTGTTTCTTGCTAGTTTTTCATATACTTTAAAAATTCAAAATAAAATAAAATACTGTGTCCCTGCAGTATGAGCAGTAGTGCTCCATAGAAGACAGAAATCTGGCTGTGCCAGGCAATTAACATGGAAGGCATTTGAAATATGGATTGATTTAGAATTTTGTACTTGGACTATCAGTTGCAGGGGGAGAGGAGCCCCCCTACAATTTTTCCTTGTTACTTTTTGTAAACACAGGACTGAGCAGTATGGTATGTATGTGCCATTCTGAAGAAAGGCTTTCTGACTGATGGTAGTCTTGCATTACTTACCTGGAAATTTGTTCTCTGCTACACAAAACATTTGACTAATACTACAAGTGGATATAGCCAGGGTAATAGCCAGTGGAAATGGAATTTTCTACTGTTACGCAGGAGCCAACTTTTTACTGGTAGAGGCTTGCTCTTCCCTTACACTGTTTGGTGGACAAAGGGGTTTGCAGATTAAGAGTGTATCTTTTTCACTTTCTTGAAAGACTGCTTTTGAATAGAACACTTTATTCCAATTACACTTTTATTTTGTAAGATCTTGCAAGAGCAGCACAATGTGGCTGTAATATCGATAGTTATTTAACTTCTTTTAGTACCAACAGGTGGAAAATGAGAAGAGATGAAGAACAGGTTAACTGGTGTTTTGCGTGGCTTCCTGTGGTTTCTTTCATATTTTTGTCTTGCTGATTTTGCAGATTACTTTTTTTCAAACTCAAAGTTTTGGGAGAAAAAATGTTCTGGCTTCTTAATAGAACTCAATTACATTTTAAGTCTGAAAACGTTCTGAGCACTGATGCCTATGAAAATAAAGTCAAGCATGTACCAATTGAACGCTTTAGATACTTAGATACATGGAGATTTTAAAATGGAACATGAAGATTTGAGTCTGGTTCACATATATCATTTACTATTGTTTCAGTTGTGTATGTGTGTTCATTATTTAAGGTTTGCTATAAGTGTCCCTTTCAAAAATGCTTAGGTACTGCACGGCATTTGGAGATATTTTCCTCTTACTTCTGGCCATCCTGCGTCCCGTCCAAGACTACTGTATTCGCTTGTCAAAAACAAAGTTGCTAGAATGGTGTTATAGATGAGTAGAATAATATTTTGAAGCTATGCAAAGGATTGATTTTCAACTTTTTTTTCCAATTGTAGGGATTTGGGAACTAGGAGGATTCAAATCATGTTATTGAGGTCTTTACTTATGGTAAGCCTTCTGTATTCAGTATAAGCATGCAGTGTATTATGTGTGTATTTATGCATATAAGTACAGTATTTCAAATTTGTATTATGAAATTTAACATATGTTTGTATTAAATAGATCTGTAGTTCTACTGAGAAAAATTGTGACAGCGTTTTCCCAACATGGGTTAGAAGCAGATCAGGAAATATGCCTCCATCTCTTAGAGCACTTTAGTGAGTATCAGTTACAATTGGATCTGCAGATCCAAAAGAATATCACGAAGTAGGTTGAGCTGACTTGTTCTGCTAGCAACATTAAAGTGAAATCACTTGTCTCTGGCATCAGAAAGGCTGTAATTAGTAAAATGACTAGTATTTTTAAATTGTGGGAATGGATGCCTATCTCCAAGGCTTTAGAGCCTCAGGCACCATTGTTCTTTCCTTCCTAGTATTTCCCAAATTTCTCGTAAGCTACAATTAAATGTTTTATTACAATTACACTTTTCAAATGTAAACCTTCAAAGAGTATTTCTGAAAATTGCTGGTGTCATCTTTGAAGCATTTTATGATGGACTAAAATAAAGAGAAACACCTTCTGGTTTAAAGAGACAATTTATCCATAGTTCCAATGCAGGTTTTATACAGATATTATCAACGCAAGTGTGTACCTGGGAGGGTGAGGGGTGGTCACTAGTTCTTCTTTCAGCATTAACAATGAACAATGTAGAGGGATGTTCTTATTTAATTCACATAGAATTTAGCAGTGCTTAACTCTGTCCATTGTCCATAGCATTATCTTAGAGATTTAGGCCTGTCAACCTCTTTTTAAAGATTCCAATTAGAACTTACTTGTCAGGAACTTCCTGAATGCTAGTTTTAACCCTAATACTGGCACTTGTGGGTCTTGGCAATAACAGAAATAATCTTTATTGCACTGGTTGCAGTAAATAAATAAAAATAAAATGACAGTAATCTAAAAAAGTAGATGATAAAAGAAATTGTTTACACAGCCTTTTTTTCCCTCATAATATAAATGCCACAATTCTCTTGGTTTATTCAGTAAAAACAAGGTATGTCCTGATAGTAAGATTCAGAAGTAAGTAGTATATGAGGCTCTCGCTTGTAGAATCCTGGCCTATTTTGTTAGAGAAGCTGAAAACTGCTTAGTGACTGAGGTAGGGGAAATAGTATGAAGAACCGTTTCATTACTAAAACCGTAGAATGCCTTCTGGGAAAATAAACTTCTATCCCTGCATCACCATGAAATTTGTGCATGGTGTTAAGCAAATCAGTTAAACAGTTCTTTGCAGGTCAGAATATGAAATCCTAGACTCTCTTGCAGAAGAGCTGAGCAATCACAGTTACAATTTAAAGACAGAAAGCACTTAAAAGCAGAAAAAGGAAAGCATTTAAAGCAGAAAAAGGACCTCATAGGGTCATATTGCACGCTGTCTTCATTTAAGAATCAGCTATGTCTAAACTGTTTCTGACAATATTTATCTAACCAGTCTAAAAATTCTATCCAATTCTATCCAAGAGCTGTTGTAATTGTTTGGGATGCCTGCAAGTAGGCTGTGGGGGATCCAAATTTTGCATATGGATGGATTTGAACGCTTTTGTTGATGAATTTTGTTTCATATCTTCTTGTAGGGTACAAAAGTAAAATCACATCACTCCCCAAAGATCTGAAAGTAGATGTTTTGATGCGTAATGAATTACTCTGATATTGATAAATATTGTCAAAAAACAGTGGAAGGAATTTGTGTTCAAAGCAAAAGTTTTTTATTTCAGTATATAAGGTGTGGACTGCACACATCTTAAGCAACTAGAAGTTGCTGAATCCTGCCTGTTCTGTGTGCTGAACTGAGCACTGTGCATCATCTGTTATGTAAAAAATAATGCTTCATAACACGACGAGTCTCATCTGGCATACACACAGGCAGACACCTTAGTGTTGTATAGGCAATTCAAATCTGGCACTTCATTAAATATATGAACTTTTATTTGCAGCATTACTGTTTGTAAAATTAATAATTTTCCATTTTAATAAAGATTGATCAGATTCCTTCCTGTGGCATTGATAATGCCCTCCTGCTACTTTGCCAACCAATTTCCTACCTATTCAGTTACGCAGTAGGAATAGTGCTTGCACACATTTGCATGTAAAAGCAGTAATAGTATAGAATGTACGCAATGAAGATATAATTATGTAGTCTTAAACATATGATTGTTTTTATTATAATTAATTTTTGGATTTAACATCTACTTCAAGAGATAGAAACCATTTAAACATTTCTGACTGCAGTAAATGTACAACTGATTAATATATAATCAGTTATATTAAAGTTAACTAACTCTTCATTATATATCTGCAAATCTTGTTTTAGAGAAAAAAAATGAGGTAAGTCAGCATTAGCATTAATTTAAAAAAAAATACCACTGTAGCAGATTTCCAAGAAAATGCTTTTTCCTTGGTTTCTTTTTTTTTTTTTTTGCAATAAACTGGTATCCATAAATGTTTAAAATATATGTATAGGGCTTGATTTCTCTCTCTCTCTCTCTCTCTCAGAAATTGTTACCTTCATTTTATGCCCTGCAAATCACTCTTGTTATTTCTTATAAATTTGATAAATGGTTACTTTATTTTTGCTTTTTAAGTGTTGACAGAGTAGGGATCCTAAGAAATACCACTTTAACACAGATTAGTGTGTTCATTTGAACCTGAATATTAAAGTCCGTCCAAATCTGTAGTGGAGTTAGGAATTTTCAGAACTAATACAGTACTTCTGGTTGAATCCACTTCTCAGATGCCAGCCAAGGCCTGCTAAAATGTGAGTGACAGCTGCAAGTAATTTTCATACTGTAGTAATGACACATACTAATATTCAGCTTCAACTATGAACAGGTAACTTCAGGATACAAAGCAACGACGATAACTAATGCGCTTCCCGCCCCATTTCTGGACCCATTGTTGTCTCCTTCACTCATGGAGGACTCTGAGCTAAGGCAGCTGGTCTTGGAAATACTGCATAATCTCATTGATCGGCATGACAACAGAGCAAAACTCAGAGGGATACGGTAATTCTTCTTTGTTTGCCATGGTTCTACATTAATTGAAGTTCTACTTTAGTATCTGAATGATAAGTAATTTTGATTTTTAAATATTTTTCCAAATATGAAATGTTAATGTACTGTTTTGATAAATGCACAGTGTTCTGTATCGTTTATTAATGGAAAGAATTTTACAGGTAAACAATTCATGATACATTAAAAGACTGCTCCAATATCTGAAAGTTTAATTGACTTTGTGACTGATTATCTGCTTTGTGGATAACAGACTATGGTACTTTATATACAGGAAAAAAATACCTGTGGTTGTCATAATTATGTTTATGGTTCTGTCTCTTCAACTGAAATCTGAATATCATTGTTAAACATAAATATAATTAAAATGGAAATTGCTTCAAGATTTGTTTGAATAGTTCATTTATTTCATGTCCTCTTCCCCTTTCAACTTTTTTTTTCCTGAAACGGTATCTTGGTTTCCTTTGTAGAATAATACCAGATGTTTCTGATCTAAAGATAAAACGAGACAAAATTTCAAGGCAAGACGTCAGCTTCATGAAAAAGGTAATAGAACAAAGCTAACTTTTCCATCTAGAAAGAAGATGAAGTAACTGAACCACTATCTTTGCTTTTCTTCAACTTTTTTGCAGCAAGCTGAATATATCAGTATCAAGTGATTTTAATTCTAATTAGTTTCTTGAATGTTGAGGACTTGTAGGTGCTTCAGAGATGGTTCCATGGAATAAAATTTTTATTTATGTCTTTCGTGGAAATCCTTGCATGTGTGAAATTAGAGAAGTGTATATCTAAACTATGGTTCTGAAAACCTTTCTCTATCGTTAGATCACTGTGCTGCATTTCTTTTATCCTCAGTATGGTCTTTTCATACAGATTCAATTCTCAATTCCTTAGTTAAAACTCAATTAAAATAAAAACTCAATTAACAATAGTAGTTGCACTTATTTTCTGTGTATTTTCACGTTTAATTAAGAGCTCTTCTTTAAAAGCCTTAGCAAAATGTCTTATGTCTTCTTCAAAGTTAACATTACTTCAGACATAAAAATTGAACCTCCTTACAAGGTACTGTTTTTTTCAGGATATCATTCCAATTGATTTCTGAATATGTTTGGTTCTAAAGAAGAACGGATTTTTTTTAGATGATTTTTATGTGGGTTAAAATTACTTCTTTATACTAATCACTTTACTTTCTACAATGTATTTAGTTACTAATGTGCTCTGTCATTCCTGAGTATAGCTGATCTGTGTGGTTATATTTGTAAACAAAAAATACAGATTCCTGCAGTGAGTGGAAGCAGGCCTTAAAAACGTTGATCATTGTCACCTGCCTGAGATGATATTAGTTTCTCACAGCTGTCCTTTGCTGCATTCCTTTTGTTTTCTATCAGCTATGAAATAAAAGATGCATGTCTTTGAAGTATAGATGCGGAAGTATAGGGTCTTCAGTGTATAGACTCTGAAGTAAATAATTTTTTAACATTAAGTAAATCTTTGTTAAATATTTTGGTTAGAAAAATTGGGAGAATTGATATTTAATTTGTCCAGAGGCAAAGATACTATTTCTATATAAAAGTATGCAAAATAGTTGTGCTGCTTTCAAGTAAGTTTGCAAGGTATGCGTTCTTGCTAGGTTAGTACAGTTGTTATTCCTTGCAGTATATTTGTCCCTGTTCTGAATAATGTTGGAATAAGACAAGTATAAAGAATACTCCAACATAGGCAATTAGTAGTAATGTGTCTTTTTGAAAAATGAATTATATTGGAATTCATCGATACAGTACCTTGGATTTATTTACATCAATCAGTTTGGATAAGCTGCGTATACTGATTACGCTAGCATACAAATTTTAATTGCCAAACTAAGTATTTGACAGTTAGTCAAGTTAGTTGACAGTTGACCATTAATTAATGTTCTTATCTGAAAAAGAGGGCAGGAGAGGAAAATAGACTCTAATCAGATTAAGAATAGATTATACGGTCTTCTAAAAATGTTTTAACCCTGTGGAATGATATCACTTAATAATTATCTGTGATACTGTGTTAGGTGCGTATCATAAACTTGATTTTACATACCCGATTTACATCCGTAGTCTATTCATACCAGATAATTTGTGTAATCAAAGGAGAAAGATGAAGCACCTCCAGAAGTCCATTGAGATCTGAATGACCATCTAGGCTCATTTGATATTAAGTGGGGATCCCACAGCAATTATGTATCAAACTTAAAAATTTCAGTATCTAAATTCAGGTAGAATTAAACCAGACATAGTAGCAAAGCTCTTTTAATCTCAGTCTGCCTTCTCAAAGGAGACTCCTTCTGTCATTTAAAGATTCTAACAATAGCCATTGTCTTATTAGGGAAATGTCAAGCCTCTGGCATTTTGTTATCTTTTAGAAATACTACATGGTCTAGAAAACTCTACATTATACATTTATTTTCATATAACCATCTGTCTTTGCTAATGAATGAATTATTTCATTACTTTTATTTTCCAAATATACTGTCCATTATAGATCTAACCTCTTAGCTGTCTTTATTTCACCATTTTGTGCTCTGGTAATAGCTCCATGTTTCCCTCCTTTGAGTAAAAAATTCAGTTGCCCTTCTCCTTCTGAAGCTGAATTATTACTTTCAGAGATAAAGCATCAGTCTTCAGATATTGAAAATTATCTATGTCACCTGAAATAGACCTGTATCCTCTACAGATTAAGAATGCTGGAGTGATCTTAAGCAGTGTCTTGAATACAAAACCTGCTTCTTAACCTGCCTATCTCTATTTTCATTTATTTTAGTAGTTGAAATAATAGTTTTGTTACAAAACTTTGGTTAAGCACAATGCTAGGAGGAAATTAAAGTCTCGTTTGTATTTGAGGGTCTTTGATTAGATAACTTATGTTCTTCATCAGAGTTCCGTATGTGCAGTGATAAGTGAGCCTTGTCCATCTTCTCAACCCCCCTTCTAGAAGAATTTTTTTTAGTTTGCTATTCAAGAAGACCTGCTTAATGCACAAATTTGGTGTCTACACTAGAGAACATGCATAACTCTTGTAGCTCCTCAGTTACGTGAATATGCTTGAGGATGTTCCAAGATCTACTTTTTATTTTCTCTTTTTCATAAACAGGCTTTTTTCTTTCTTTTTCTGAATATTTCAGTAAGAAATGAATGTCAGTGTCTGACACAGTGTGGTATTCATGTGCAGTTCTCTGCATTATCTTGCCCATCTGTGAACTTCTACAGAAAGTGGAACAATACTGTGTTTTGAAATAAGCTGCTGTCTTTATAGTAAACTAGTGGTCTTAGTAGTTTTCATGTACTTGTTTGTCTATGTGTGTTTTACCTATTTTTATTTTTTTTTCTAATTCTGTATCCAAAGTGATCTGTCATCAGAGGGAATTTTTCTAATTCTGTATCCAAAGTGATCTGTTATCTCCTTGGAGAAGGGAATTGCGCTAGATGACATTTAGATATAATTTCTAACCCAAATTATTCTGAGATTTTAATATTTGTTTTCACTTTCTTTGTCTTTCATAGCATGGTCAGCAGTTGTACAGGCACATCTACTTAGGCTGTAAAGAAGAAGACAATGTCCAAAAGAACTTTGAGCTGCTGTATACATCTCTAGCTCTTACCACAATTGAACTGGCCAATGAAGAAGTGGTTATTGACCTCATCCGATTAGCTATTGCTCTGCAGGTATGAGTCTGAACTAGTGCTGGGTTCACTGACTAAATTTATGTTTGTGAATATAGATGAGAATAGTTCTGTTTGCATGTTGATACTCAGACTGGAAATCATATCACTCAGTCCTAATATGATGAATGCATTGAGCAAGTATACTTTATGCATAATATTTAGTAATGGTGAAGCTTCAGCTAATCAGATTTGTTAAAAAATTCTACAGCATATTCTCTTCATCAAATTTAGCAGATGCAGAAATCTGCTGAAACATTCCCTCCAACCATTGTTATATTCATTAACAGATTTAGAAACTGTTTTTATAACCTCATGTATGTTCTCACCTTGGAAGAAAGCTCTTGGTTAATTGACTGGAAACTTATGTCACAGCAGGCTAGTTAATCTTACCTATACTAAAACTGTATCAGTGTTGAGAGGCTTTACTCTTCAACATTTCTTTTATAGTATCAAATAGGATTTCATTCTTGCATCCAGTCTTCAGTGAAACTGTTAAAAAAATAGCTTTATCTATTTACCTAAAATCAAAGCATTGCAAAAAATATTCTGTGTGCCATGAAAATTTGATAAGATTGCATACTGTGTTCTCAGTTCATTCTCTGTCACTAGCCTTATTCCCTAATGTGCACCTGCATTGTGAAACTTCTGAAATGCAGAGTGCATCCTTAGTTTTAAAATGTCACTGAACCTGATCCTCCCTTGATGAAAATGATGATAGGAATTTGACTAGAGCAAAAATAATACCATCTGAAAAACTGTAGAAATGCTAATAAGCATTAAATAATTCCCTTTATGCTATTGTATCCATGACTCACGAGGATGATTTCTATTTTTAAGATACTGTTCCTAATTTTCCTGATCAGCAGGTAGTCCTTCTGGAAGTTGCACAGAGATACAAGTCATTATTACACTGTGTTCTTTCTGAGAAACGGAAGTTTGAGTTGAGTAGATTTATTTCTATTCATAGGGGTTAGATCCTGAAGGATCGAAGACTAGGATTGTGAGGTGAAAGGTATTAAATGCCAAGTAATACCAGATAGTCATCGTAAGTCAGCTAGTGTTACTAGTACTAATGACTTCTATGCTTTTGGACAGCCTGTTAACTTTGGAGGATGTAACGCTGTCCTCTATGTTTCAGGACATTGCCATCATCAATGAGGATAATCTACCAATGTTCAATCGTTGTGGTGTCATGGCATTGGTTGCAGCATATCTAAACTTTCTGAGTCAGATGATTGCAGTCCCTGCCTTCTGTCAGCATGTCAGCAAGGTAACATGTAATTAAGTAATAAGTCATTTAGTGTAGTAAACATCCTATTAGGTAAGGAAATATATTCTTTCAAGTAATTGCTTGTGTTCTTGATCTCTGGATATTTATTCACCAACATTGTTCTTTGCCTTCTGTCGTCTTACCATCTTCCATCTTACTTGCTGAATCTTAAACTTATGCAGAGAATTATTCTGTCACCATATAGCATTTTTGTTTGTGCTACCATATATGATGAGCTAAACTGCCATCTGGGGTAAGACTTTACAGCCTCACTGGCTTTGATAAAACAGTACTGATGTAAACAAGACTATGAGAAACAGATTTTTTGTCTAAAAGGGTGAGTGCCACAATACTTTCTCTGGTTAAGAGAAAATTCTAAAAACCTCAATTTTGATGAGGTAAATATTAGTGAAGGACTGATAATCTGCTACAGTAAAACTATTTAAGCAGCTTAGTCATTGGATATGTTAGGTGTGGAACTACTCTATTCATACTATTTGTCTTGGCTTTTTTCAGGTCATTGAAACTAGAAGTCTGGAAGCACCTTATTTTCTACCAGAAACAATTTTTAAAGACAAATGCAAGTAAGTAGATATAAAATATAAATTAATGAACAGTAAACCACCTCTTATACTATTAGAAATTGCATATCATTGAAATGTGTATGTGAAAATTATCATGTGTTCAGGATAAGCAGAAAAAAAAAATCATTAGAAAGCTATATGAAAAAAAAGAATCTGATTTTTAGACTTCTTTTACTGTGGTCAGAGATAGTTACACCAAGCACCATATGATGCAGGTGTAAGTGTTAATGTAGCAAAATGAATTTCCACAGGATTGCAGAATGTGTGAGGTTGTAAGGGACCTTTGCAGGTCACCTGGTCCAAACCTTGTTCAAGCAGGGCCACCTAGAGCAGACTGCCCAGGACTACACCTGGCTTTTGAGTATCTCCAAGGATGGAGACGATGCAACGTTTCTGGGCAGCCTCTATCAAGTCACATTCACAGTAAAGAAGGGTTCCCCTAGGTTCAGATAGAACCTTCTGTGTTTCAGTTTGTGCCCAGTGCCAGAATAAGAGGCACCACTGAAAACAGCCTGATTCTCTGTGCTTTTCAGGTTCTCTCTTTCCCTTCAGGTGTTTATATGATAAGATCCTCCCCTGCACCTTCTCTAGGCTGAAGAGTCCTAGCTGTCTCAGTCATTTCTCATAGGAGAGGTGCTCTAGTTCCTTAATAATCTTCTTTGGAGGCTCTCCAGTCTGTTTTGTACTTGGGAGCACAGCACTGGACACTCCAGCTGTGGCTTTACCTGTGCTGAATAGAGGGGAAGGATCCACCACCCTTGACCTGCTGTCAAAATCCCTCCTAATTCAGCACAAGATACCATTAGCTTTTTTTAGGGCAAGGGCACATTGCTGGCAAATGGCAAATACTATTACTCTGCAGTTCTGTCAATTTAACAGAGACCATATTCTCTCAAGATTTAGCCCAGTACATGAACTTGTTTCATGTAACCAAGAATTATTAAGGTAATTTAAAATATTGGAGAGAGATTCATTTCACGTGTTACAGGGTATATATTCATTTGTAAATAACTGAGCACATTTTGTTTCTGTCAAACCATCATTGTTGACCCTTTTTGGTTGCTTGCAGACAATGGAAAAATATTTTACTTAATGAACAAATCTCTATTGGTAGATAATAACTTCAAATATATATTTTAACAGTCTTCCAATATCGTTAGAGAAGCATGAAAAAAATTTATTTTTCCTGACAAACAAGATTGCAGAATCATTAGGCGGCAGTGGATACAGTGTGGAAAGATTGTCAGTTCCTTATGTACCACAGGTAACAGGTAAGTGGTGATAAGTGGCAAAACAGCTAAGTACTAGTTATTAGGAATGCTTTCTTAATGTGTTGTCTGTCAGCACATCAAATAAATGTAGTGTGACTGCTTGGCAACAAAACTTGATCATAGTATAATTTTGTTTTCCTGAGATTCTTTTTCTATCATGAGCTGCTCTATTATTGCAAAGGTATTTCAACTTTGTGTCCTTTTAACATTTTTTATTTAAATTCAGGAGGTGAGGCACTAAGTTCTTGAGCCCACTTCAACTCTTAAAAGAAAGTGTTTTGCTTTCCAAATAATACCTATAATAATGCAGGTGATTATTTCTGTTTCTATATTAACTTGAGATAGGTGAAGAAGGACTATAAAGTCAGCATACTTGATTCTTTTTATGCAGTCAGTGAATGGAACAGAAGCTATCCTTTTGCCATCTGGCCTTCTGCTGACTTGAGATCTTGATCTTAGTCAAGTTCTAAAGGAGCAGATGTTATTTTAACCAAGAATGTGATGATTGCCTCCATCGCTAACTTAGTGTCAGGTAACACAATAAAAAGTATGCCTGAGGAAGATTTGTGCTAGTTTGTGCTTCCTAACCAGGATGTGAGAATAATGCATAAGCAACTATGTAGTATTTGACATTCTTGCTTTTCTGCTTTTAATATATTTTTTTTTTCAAAATTCTGTTGAGGAGCATATGGAAAATTTGTTTGAAGAATTTGTTTTACTAACCATGTGTGTTTTGTGGCTGTGTTTAACTCGTTTTGTGGCTGTGTTTAACTATAATGTGGCTATGGGCCATTCCAGTCTGAAGCATGTCTTTTTTTGCAAAATACAAGTACCTGGCAAGAAAGTGATTCCTATATTCTGTAGATTAAACATAGAAACATAGTACACATGGACAGTGAATATAATCAAATCATGCTTGCAGAATGGTTCAGCTACATTCAAAGACAATGACGTTTGCTGAATCTTTTGGGATAGGTGGGGAGGGAATGAGAACAACTGATGTGGTTTTGCCTCAAGTATTAGCAAATAGACTAGCGATACATTCGGAGACACAGCTGAAATGTCTGTTTTCTCTCCTTGCTGGGTATTCTCTCCTTGCTGGGTATCCTCTAAAAAAGGGAAAGATTTGTACTTTTTTTTTTGAAAGTACAAGGGTACTGTTTAGATTATTTCTTCTGGCATCCAAAAACCAGTTAACATTGTATTTTAGTACTGGCAGAAGAGGTAGGTACCAAGTAATGAAATGTTGTGTTTTCAGATTTTTACTGTTTTTTTGAGTGAGTGAGAATGGAATGAGAAAGATAGCATGGTTGGAAAATTATGTTGAAAGTTACGTCAACCCTCTTCTAGAAAATAAGATGCATTTGTAGCTAACTGACCTTACTAGGATTTACTTGGATACTTTCTTAAAATACATTTCTACACAGGAATTAAGTATGTTCTGACATCAAGAAGGGTTAAGTGAGTTCAGGTGGAAAGTAATACCTGCTTAACTGCTGCTTGGGTGATGAGAAATGCTTGCATTTCATGATAAATGTTAGTGTGTGTGAATCAGATGGATTTGTTTTGTTTGCTTGTTATAATGTTCTGCAGAGAACTGTAACCAATACTGATTTCATATCTGTTATTATACCTGATTAGAATCATTAAGCTTTGATCCTGTGGAATATTGCACTTCCGAGGTTTTCACTGAACTAAATCAAAGCCACAGTGAATATTTTGGAATTCTGAAAATTTTCATTTTGTCTTAAATGAAAAGTTTCATTTCTACCATTATACTATAAAGTTACAATACAGTGTTCAAAGTATGTCAGTAATTTTAGTAAAAGATAAATCAATTTTTGACATATTCCCATGAAAGTTACGGTTGAACTGAAAAAGCTTGTAAAAATTTTCATCTCAAATGTTTCTAGTATATTTAAATATTAATATTTAACAATGACATATAGAGAGAATCATCATCTTCCCCCTGTTTGCCTGCTAATTTTTGGCGCTTCCTATCAGTTTGAAAGACACTTTTTTTTTGTTCTTGTTCTCTTCTTTATTGGAGGGTGTGGAGAGGTGTTGCAGGGGTACAGTGGGAAAGCTGATATTTAAATGTGCACATATATATATATGTAAATGTTTTAATTTAGCTCTGTTTCCATTAGGTAAAAAAAAATATAAATGCAGACACAAGTCAAAAGGTAAAACTGAGTTGTAGGACATCCCGCTCTCCTGCTAGCTGTGGTGTGCTTGGATAGGATGTTCCCAGTCCAAAAAAAAAAGTGCTTTTAGAAGGCTTTTAGACAAATAGGCCATAAATTGTCTTGTACTTAGTGTGTCATTCTGCTTTTTTTGTTTATCTCCTTCCTTATATGCCTGTAGCAGTGTTTGCAGCTGCAAGGTCTGCTTTTGTGCTTGTTCTTAATTTAGAACTCGAAATTATGGTAGCTTCCTATTTTCATTCCCTGAAGGTGGTAGGGCGGTAGGTGTCATTTTTTTGTGACGGTACTAATTACCTCTTTGAGTGAATTACAAGATCTTGCTTGAAAGTTGGAAGAAGCTGTCAACAGCTCACAGAATGATGATTCATCTTACTCTAAGTCTGCGGTAAACTACAAAACTGAGAGTTTTATTAATGAAATATGAAGATGAGTAAATAACAGCACTCACCAGTTTTGCTTTCATTCAATTCTGTTTATTTCAACTTCTAATTCAATCCTTTAACTCATTTTAATTTCTACTTGATCTATGTTAAGTTAAATAAGGATTTTATCACACATTTTCATGCTCTAATGTTCTCTTTAGCTTTTCCCAGTAGCATGGTGAATTCAGCATAGGGTAGATTCTATTTTGTAAACCAAGAATAAATTCTCTCTGTAGGTGCACAGTTTGTTTTTATTCCTTGTACACACCCACTGTTGCCAGTATTACTGTGGCAGAGTGCAAAATCGATTTTTTTTCTATCCCTGAGGAAAAGAAAGTTCCTAAACAAGTAGTTCTGGGCATCTGCATGGATGCAACTGGCAGCACAGTTCAGGATCTGGCACTAAGCTTGCAATGACACACTCTTCAAAACAAGAAATCACAAAGAAGAAATGTCTGGCTGCATAATATTGTATTATGAGGAAAGTGTTTTTTTTTTTATCTGCTACCATCCAAGTAATATTGATTGAACTACATAGGTTCTAGATTCTTTTTACTTAGGTTTAGCAATTGAAGTATATTTTAAGTGCTTATTGTGAATTGAATTGTGAAGATAAAGCACCTAGCATATTGATTTGAAAATCTTTATTTCACTTTAATAGTTACTTTGATAAGTATATATGTTATATATATGTATATGTATTTATATGTTAAACTTCTAGTCACTTGTGAAAGAGATGAAAAATACAGTAGACAAGGTTACTTTATTTCCTCTCAGCAAAAATGTTTGCTGCACTCTGCACTGTGTATCTCCAGTCCTGTGCTCCAGGTAGTGTTTCCTCTATGCTGAGTTTAAGGAAGGTGTTTTGCTCAAGATGTGGAGGCACCAGTCTGATATTAGAAACAGGATGAATCAACATTGCGTGTAGCTCAGAATCTTCAGGAGATAACTTTTGTATCATAAAAAATGAGCACGGAAAAAGGCTGGAGAGAAAGCAGTCAAGATGGTGAAGCAATTAGTAAATAGTGATATTTGGAAATTATCTAGGTTCATGGAGGAATAAACTTTGCTTCTGTTGAGTAATAAAAAAAATTAAGCCTGGAAATTTCAGCTCATATGCGTTTTTTCCAGAAATTTTGCTTTGGAGGACAAAAAATAACACAGCCCATAGGAAGAACACTTTCAGGGAGAGGGTTGGGGCTAGGGAGGTGGAATGGGACTCAACACTTGACTGGAAAGGCTAGTTTCATTCTTAGCACAGTGCTGTCATTTTAGAAAACAGTCTGTGAAGAAATGGTCTGTCTTAATCAACTTGATGAAAAGGATGAGGGTCTCTTGACTCTGACTAGGGGTATTGGGGAGCTCCCCCGCTGCCTTAGTGCCTCTGGGATCCTTTGTGTGTGTGGAAATAAGCTTTGTATCATATAACCTAACAGCATTGGACATTGCACAATTTTTTACCCACATAATCCGTTGTTATTAGAGAAGAATGGCACTTATTAGGTGAGAACAGTGAGACACCCACTATAAAAATGAGTTCTGTCCAAAATAGTCCCCAAAGCGTGCCTTGTGATGTTTCTGTGTCATTTATAGAGAGAGCAGCAAGATGGCAGCAAAGACGTGCGTTTGCCTTGTGTTTACCCTTGACTGGTTACGGTGCTCTCCTCTCTGCATGTGTTGGGTTGTGTACCAGTGAGCCAGCAGGGATTAAAAATAAGTAAATCCTTCAAAATGCCACTTCAGATGCTCAGAGAACTTGGCAAAGATTGCTAAGCTTCAGGTGTTTTTCACTGCGCTTGTTCTTCCACTGCCTCTTGATCTGAAAATGGCATTTCATTTAGATGACTGTTCTGAAAGTTATTTCTTGATTTATAAAAGCCAAGTACGTTCAGCTATGAATGAACTCTTTTTGTGATACTTGCACTGCAAAAGCCCTTTGCTAGAAGTGGTTTAAACAAAGAATGTGAAGGAACCAACGTAAATTACCATACCACTGGGGAATTTTACTGCCCTTCTCCTTATTTTACCATCAAGTGCCTGTAGGTGTTTTAACCCAGTACAGTAGAAGTCTGTAATAGTAACAGCCACTTTCCAATATCTTTATATCAGCTAAAATCTAAAATGTGACATCAATTCATGATTTTGTAAATGAGATGCATGAAAATTAAGCTGTTCTTGACTCCGTTTGTTAGAGGTTCCTCGTGACGTGTCTTTAAATGTTTTTTTGGTGTTTCTTATCTTATGTTCCTATATTAAACGTCAGAATGAGAAACGATTATTGGTGTTTTGCTTCAGAAATGCAATCACAGAAAGAAAACCCATCTTGTGATGGATCATTCATTCATAATCTGCTTCTGCATTAATAAAATTATGTTCCTTTTAGTATCAGCATAGTTGAACTTATTCTGACAGCTTTTAGGGCAATTGGACTTGCTAACATTTGTAGAAAGTAAGAAGCTAAAATTTTTATTTTTTTTTCACCAAGTAGATTTTAGACATGCTGAGTGCGTTATTTGTAGCAACAAGAATAAGGAAGGGTTATAGTTCATTTCCATTCAGAAATCTTTATTTTCTCTTGTCAGTGAGTCATCTTCCAAGAAGCCCTTTTCTGTTTCAAAATACCTTCAAATTGAGACCTTAACATTTCAATTTCACAGCAAAGATAAAAAATGTTTATGCTTTTGTAAATTACTCTTCAGCAGTGTATCATTACGTGCTATGCTACTTGTTCATTTGAATAAGATCTCACCTCATTTTTTTTAAGTGGTCTTTCAAGGGAAAGTTAGAAGGTTTGGGGATGGGTGGGGGAAGGAACAATAAAGAGGTTATTTCTCTTTCCTGTTTAATTATTTAGTCAGAAAGTTAACGCATTATTATTCACAACAATCCAAGTGATAAAACAGGTGATCTAGGGTTAAATAGTCATAGGAACAAAACTATCTGATGTGTAGAAATTCTTATAACAGCTGAAACAAGAATAATCATAAAGTTAGTTATGTTGTTGCCTGTGTTGTGTTTTTTTCATAGATGAGGACAGACTATCCAGGAGAAAGAGCATTGTGGACACGGTTTCTATTCAGGTGGATATTCTACCTGGCAACAACACAGAGGACAAGGTATGAAAATCACAGGATATTTTAAGGCAGCATTTTCAGCATTGGTGTGGAGGTAGAGGTGGGGGGAACAACCTTCAAATGAAGTTTCCCCCAAAATTCTAGTATTTAATCATTCTAGCAATGTTAAATGCTTTCTTGATGTGTTTTTTCTAATTCCCATACTTGCAGAAGTGTGTTGTCAAACACGCTGATACTGATCTTGCTGTATGAAAATGTGAATAACTTTTCCATTATAATTTTTACAAGTAGTATTGCAGAGCATGTGTGGCAATACATAAATATGCCAAACTACTGATATTTTATTAGTAAATACTTTAAGTAAAATATTTTCTTTGCATTTTGAGGTATTAAATAAAATTCCTGCATGTGTATCCCTACATCATGTGAAATATCCCTGAAGGTGGTCATCTTCAACATGGGGCTGACAGATTTAAGAATGTTGTTGAGACAGGCAGGTGAATACTAGGCAGGCTATTTACAACACAGTGTTACAGAGTCACACACACAATACTGTAAAGACACGGGAAGGAAAGGAGTGGAAACAAAAGGTTCATGTGTAGGGTACAAGAGCTGATGCTAATTACCTCTCATGAAAACTGTGTTATAATTAAAATCATCGCACATCTTTTGACACCTCATTTGAAGTGTTTCTTAAAATAAATTTCCATTTATTTCCAGTGAATCTTTCTCAAAGCTCTCGTGATTTGTTTGTTTATTTATTTATGAACCAAATTTCTTCTGGCTACAAAGAAGATTTGCTGTTGTAATTGAGGTGTTTGTGTCTGCAGGTGAATCGCAATTCATCACAATTGTTAGCTTTCTGAAGAAAGTCTATATTCCTAATAAGGATGATGCTCCTTTAAATTTCATGTGTTTTATATGACTGAAGAATTCTCTCTTGAATATAAAATTGAATGAGGGAAAATCTCATTTCAGATTTCAAGTGATTAAGTTATTTTAAACATTGATCTGTAGCCATTTATGGCTATAACTATAGCTGCATATATAGCTGGATGCAGCAGTTTTAGATGAATTAAAATCTTTGCATTCTCAGTTGAATGCAGTACAGCATCTTGGATGATGAATTACTGTTTGTATCTTCTAAAAACAAGAATTTTATTCATCAGAAAGACATGAAATGGAAAATTCTTCCTTTAATTGCTTAACAGTGTCATTCCATTTTTTTTTTATCATGCTGAGGGGAAAATGGTATTTTCTGATTCGCTGATTACACCTTGATATCTAATTCAAAAGCATTTGCAAAACTTTCCTTCTGTAATGGTGCTCTGTAATTTTTTGCTAATTATTGTTCTATTATAGTGGCTATTTTTGGCCACTGACAACATAAGATGGTACGCTGTTTGTAGCTTAAGAGCAGGGAAAAAAGTCTATGGAAGTGTTAAATCTGAGTCTCTTGCTGTGTAAATTAGTAACTATAATATCCATAACGTAACAACACACAAACAATAAGGAGAGGATAAACTACCTTTGTTGTTGTTTGGTTGGTTGGTTAGTTAACCTGTAGTACTGATGATATGGAGTATTGTTTCTACACTGTCTGAGGACTTTGTGAAGACTGCTCATCCTTAAAATACTTACTTATTACCATGTACAACACACACACGGTTGTCAGCACAATTGAAGTTTCTCATTCTGACATGGCTGTAAGTGAATCCCATTTAGGAATGTGGACTGTTCTATAGGTATTTCCTTTTATATGTGGAAGCATTTTATTTGTGAAAGCAGCTAGTCCTATAGCCAAAAATAATGCTAGTTGATATCAGAAAGTATTATGGCTGTTACAAGAAATCTAAAAGGCTGCAATAAACAATATTTACCAAACATAAATCATATAAAAGGTGATTATTTCAAAACCTGAGTACTCTGTCTCTAGCACTATCAACGAACATTTGACTAAAAGGAGACTTTGCTGTCTATTATTTTTTGGTGTTTATTATTTTGTTGCTGTTTATTATTTTTTGTAGTTTATTATTTCTTTGCTTTTTGTTTAGTATTTTGCTGTTTATTTATGTATTCAAAAGTAGAGAATACAATGCTACTGCAGTAAAATTTGTTAGAAAAGTATCATTTACAGCTGCACTTCCTCAAATAATGCTTGATATAAAAGCAAAGCTACTATTTGTTAAGGCTTTTTCATTTACAGTAGATCAAGTGAGTGAATTAACAAACAGAATTCAAAGAGTCTTCTGAACTGGGTGATGCAACATCTTGATACCTTACAGGTCATTCATATTAAGTTAAATTAGAACATTATAAACAAAGTTTATAAGGAAAAATAGTTGTGCTAAATATTTACACATAGTTTTGAAGAGTTAAAAGTATGTAGGCTAAGCTGAGAAAGCATGTTATATTCAGCTGCACACAGTTCTCTTGTCACAGCATTCTTCCCTAACATTGTTGCAGTAGTTTCACTGTAAAAAAGGCTTCCTGATACAGAAACACTTTGTAAAGAAATGAAACACAAAGATCCGTGAGACGGAGCTCTGCAGAGAAATGTTCATGCATCTTTGGTAATTTTGCAGCCCAGAGCAATCCCTAATGAATTACATCTACAGAAGCAAATGGGTGTTCATATTGGTAAATGAACAGATTTTCTCAGTGCATCAGACATAGTTTGTTATGAAGAGCCCTTTAGCTCCAGTGCTTACAACATAAATACTAAATTTCTTGGAGTCTGTACTGGTACAAAGTCAGTCTAATGCAATAAAAATTTTCTACTCTACCCTCAACCACCAACTCTTATTTTAGTTTCACATTGCTAATAGTTCAACTAGTCTCAGAAAGGACTTACATTATTCTCAAAAGATGTCTAAGAATCAATTCTGAGGTTTACAGTACAAGAAACATAAGTGTATTCCTGACACAAAGGAGAGAGCCACCAAAATTGAAGTTCTTTTCCAAAGTATTATTTGTTAGAGAGCATCTTGACCAGAAATTTGGAAAGTTTTCCTTGATCTCACTTCATTAAAAAAAATCCTCAATAAATAATCATGACTTTTAGGACAGAAACTTCAGCCTGAATGATCTGTTGTTGGTAGCTAGAAACAGGTTTGTAATAAATAAATAAACCAACTGGCTTTAAGTGAGGCTGGTAGTATCAGTTATCAATATACAAAGATAGTTGCTTGCAAAGAACTGCCAGTCAATCCAATGGCTAAGAATTAATGGACTGTTTTCTATAGAAACTACTGATGAAAGTATTAGAAACTTTTAAGGTAAAACATGCTTTGTAGCTATTTTGGCCTTCTGTTTTTTGTTTTTTTTTTTACATTCCACAGTTTTTTGAAGTTTGTGCCAGTGAGGTTTAAGATATTTTTGTATTTTTTGTCTTTAGGTTAATAATACTGAAGAAATCACCTTTGAAGCTTTGAAGAAAGCAATTGGTAAGATTTATTACAATTGTGTTTAACAGCATACTTCTAGATTACTGTGGAATTACTAGAGAGAACATGTTGCCAGAATAACATAATTAAAATACTATATTTGTTTCTCATCAGCTAGTAAACTGATTTAAAATTTCAACCATTTATTTCTAAATATCTGAAATGAGATTTTGATAATTTTTGTGAGTTCATTCTCTGAAGCTAATGTGACTGAATGAAACCATCTGGAAGTGCCTATCATCTATTAAATTTGCCCTTACAGACCAATCTATAAATAACGTGAGATTTTCAAATTCTGTTGAGTGATTATTTGTAAATGAACGTAATTTTTTTTTTACTTATTAGGAACAGATTTTTAGGTCTTCAGTGCATTCAGGAAACAGATTGTAAGACTTGAAAAACACTCAGTGTCTGAGTTATTGTATTGATACAATTGTATTCGGTGTGTTTAGAGGAAGATTCTTCTGAACAAGGATCCAGCTAGTAGAACTCTGAATTAAAGTTTCCTTATTTCATACTGCTATAAGTAATTACTAATTAATGTCCACCAAAATTCTGCCAAAAACAGGAATTGAACATGGACATTTTAAACAATAATTCAGTCTGACCATTTTCCAAAGCTAGTTGCTGAAGTACTGTAATTTGTTAGATGCTGGAAAGTTCCAACTGTTGTTCACTCAGCCTATGGAGGTATAACTCACTTTTCCCAAATTCTGATTAAAAAATCATAATAATCCTGCCTTTTTGTCTGTGTGATGCTGGGAGGGAGGATACTTCCTTCTTTGAAGCTGAACCTGGATGCAGTGAGTGAGAATTGCAGTCTGGAGCCCAGATGATGCAGCAGAAATAGGGCTGACTGTCCTAGTGATTAAAGCACATAGTGAGAAAGGGTCAGAACTGGCATCCTCAAACCAACTCCATGAAATTGTATCAGCATTTTGCTTTAGAAGCAGTGACAACTGACGGCTTGTTTGGGTATGGTTGCATCACTTCAAATACAGTGCTTGTTTGCTTCTGTAGTGCACTTTGTTTTAAAAACACGATGTAAATGAAGACAAAACACTGACATTTAAATCAGGTGCACTCGATAGGCAAAATTACAATTATATTTTTTTCCTGTTTATTTTTTTTAAGACAACAATGGACTTGAAGAACAAGAAAAAGAAAAAAGGCGTCTTGTGATTGAAAAGTTCCAAAAAGCACCATTTGAAGAAATTGCAGCACAATGTGAAACCAAAGTGAGTTTCTGTAATATGTTACACTGTAGTGAAGATACCAGCATACGCATTTATAGAGATATGCTGCCTAAAGATGATTTATGATATTATATCGTTGCTGCTGTTGTTGCTAAATAACAGCATTCAGTTCTTTGTCTTCAGCTATTGTCTCCACAATAATAATTATCTATGTTGGAAAATTCCAGTTATTCCAGTTATAAAAGTATATTTTTTGTTGTTCCTACACCATTTGGAAAGGACTGGAAATCTTACACAGTCTTCATCTCAATGTTATCCTTACTGTCTTTGAAACCTAGGTTCACAGTCCACCCCTATTCCATCCCAGGATAAACGGAGCAGTATTTAGGTCATTATATATATTGAATAATTAAATGTGTAACTATCTTCAACAACAAAATCTGCTATATAATCCCTTATATTCCAAGGCAGGCTCACTCAATTTCACATGCCTCTTCAGGGTTCAGAATTCTTGGAGCAGTGGGAAATTACATCTAAATTGGAAATGCTGCCTCGATTTGCCATGTAGCAAAGTATGGCCTGTCACATTCATTTTAGCTTTGTTGAAGATGCAGTAATTATTAATTTTTTTTTTCTCCAGGCAAACTTGCTTCACGATAGACTTGCACAGATACTGGAACTCACCATTCGGTAAGACTTTATGCAAGAAGAATATGGTGAATGAAAAATGAGTTATAAAACTGTTGTGATTACGTTCAGGTGGTCATGTCACAGTGTTCTTAAACACACGTAATAGGCAGAAGATAATTGACTTATCTGAAAACAGTAGTCTTAAAGAGTCACTTTGACTTTCTTGTTATTATTTTGAATCTTTTAGGTAGTGGAAATTATCCAGGAACCATGCAATAGCATAAATCCTACATCTATAAATGCCTCTTCAAAGTTTAATTGCTCACTTGAAATTTTTCAAGAGTTTATCAAAGAGAACATAACTGCCCCCTGACTGGCAATATGAAGAGCTTTTATGATGTTATATTACATTTTAACAAATTTGAAATATTTTTATACTTGTGTTCTTAGATTATTTTTATTTATCTCAGTGGTATTAAGGAACGTTGTTGTCTTCCCAGAGCTACATTTGTTTGAGAAGGTAATTAGAAATTGAACAACCAAAGTATTACATGACATTATTGTAGGGAGCTTGTGCACATCTTTGGTGCAGCCTAAATAATATTTGTAAGTAATAAAATGCAGTTTTGTAATTCTGTAACATCAGTGATATGTTTATTTAGAAAAGAGCACCGTTAAAATTGAGGCATTATAATGTCGTTAGAATTTCAGGAACAGAATAAAATACTGAGGGGAAAAAAAATAGATAATTTTTGTTTCTTAGATATTAGTGTATAAAGTTGTTAGGAAAAAAAAAAAAAACAACTATCTGTATAATTATATATATTGATTGTTCTTCTCATGCAGTCCTCCACCTAGCCCCTCGGGAACCATGACCGTTACTGCTGGACATGCTCATTACCAATCTGTTCCAGTCTATGAGATGAAGTTTCCAGATCTTTGTGTGTATTAAGTGTCTTCTGAAGTCTGCTGGAAATTATTTAGAGTAGAGTACAATAGAAAGAGCAAGATGAGTTTTCAAATTTTATTGTTTTTCATTTAAGCTAAATTTAAAATAATGATGAATATGAGCCAAAACCAGATTATTTTAGCCAAACTCTTGAATCTGTGCTGAGTTATTTTTTTCTGTCATATAATTTGTTAGGTTTTCATTTAACGTTTCTTCATTTTCATGTTTCAGTACATGTACAAGTCAGATATATAACATGTTTTGCCATGTATATGAATAGTTCAGTTATTCTAGGAATCTGTATTTCTGTAAATTCCTTTAATTTGTGTCAATGTAATTGAAGAACCTTATTTTCCTTTTTATTTTTTGTTTCCTCTCCTTCTCAGTCATATATCTAAATGCTTTTGGCTTGCTTCATCTTAATATATGTAACAGTGGAGCGCTGGCCTAGCTCCCTTTTGTTCCTGCTGTTACAGTTAGTTAACTTGTTTATTTTGGAATATATGGAAAAAAAACAAAAACAAAACAACAACCTTACATGTGTTCAAGTACAGTAAATGAAAGAATGGACACTTGTTAAGTAGTTTTAATGCATAACATATTATGCTTTTTAGATACATATTCTAAACATGCTCCAGTATATGTCCCGTGTTTCTTGCTGAGAGCTACTGCTTTACGTAAGAGAGGAGAAATCTCCTCTTGAAACACTGAATTGTGCAATATTTTTCATGTCTTAAAGTGTATAGTTTACAGACTGTACTTTTGAAAATGCAGTAGTATTTTACTCTGTTTTAGTATAAATACATGAGAAATATATTTAGTATAGCAAACAATAAACTGAGGGCATTTTAAATCATAAATACAGAAAGTACAATTATATTCTATGGGATGTTTCTTTGTCATTTATTACAGCTTTTTTAATGATATTTTAGAAATTGAAAGAAAAATGGATGAAACCGTTTAAAGACCAGGAATTTGTTACATGTGTTTTCAAGCAAAAGCATTTTTTTTAGAGATGTATCTGTTTGTCTGGTTTTGTTTCGTTTCTCAGATCTTTCTAGATATAAGGAAAATGTGCTGACTTTCATAGGTTTATGTATCTGAGCATACTATTCAAATGTAAATAAAACTGATACAGTAAATCAGTGAGCTTTTGATGATAATTGTCAAGGCTGTCTTTGACTCACTAAATTCTGCAGGTAAAAAGAAAATGCAGGAATAGTTGATGCTGTGAATCGCAAGCTGGAAGTCTCTTAGTCTATCTGAATCTGAAGCAACACAAACATGAACAAACAGTCTCAAATGTCAGACATTTGAAGTAGCCAGCATTTATATAAATGATGATCAGTCCACCAACCAAGTGATCTAACTTTGCTTAGCCCTGCTTTGAGCAGGGGCTTGATTAGATGACCTTCAGAAGTCCCGATCTAAATTAATCTATGATTGCATAAGTCTACGAGCTGAATGGTTATTTTTTGTCAAGTAGGCCAGCTAATTTGCTGACTGTTTGGGGCATTTGAAACCTACTGTAAAACAGACATGTAAGTTTTTGAACTGTAGTACAGTACGCATTCCACTAGACTACTCTCAAATGTGACAACAGCGAAATTTCAGCTACTTAAACCTATGAGATAACATGCTGATACTTTCAGAAAGCATTCGCAAAACTCAAAAGGTAATTGAGACCTTCTTTTCAGTTTAACAGTGAAATCACAGCTGTTAGTGGATGACGAAACAGCCCCTTATCTACAGCATTCCGTTGTGATTTTTACTGCTGCAGCGTATCAGCCTGATCAGACCACAGTCTACACATAATTAGGACTCGTTGTCACTCTAGCTTTTAGTTTTCACTTTTTTTTTTTTTTTACGGTAAAATGTAATAGTTTTTTGGCCTATATAAAGAGTGTAATTTTTTAAAGAGTAAATCTAACCTAGAGTTACAATGTAAAACACTTATCCACTCTGTCATTTTTAAGAATAACACTGTGCACTTTTGTACAAAAAACAGAGTCTAAAGAATCAGAAATAAAGAATGTACTTCTGTTTGCACTCTTGCAGTATGCAGACTGTGCTGTAAATACTGGATTGTTTCAGTGATTAAATTCTGTTGCATGAATGCTGCATGTGAAAATAACTGAATTCAGCATTTCATTTTCTGTTCTGTTTATGAAGTATCATTTATGCAAATCATAGGTTTCCATGTTTTCAATGTTCAATCTAGCTTTGTTTGGGAAACGCAGGTGTTGTGCAGGTATTGTGCAGGGACTGAAGAGCTTGTAACACTCTGTGATCACATGATATTTAATTTCTTCCTTTCGGGAAATTCAGGGAGTCTGTAAGTTGATAACTGGTTCACTCTGGCCATTTTAGACAGCTGGAAGATGAGAGTCACTGTAAAATGTATTGTTTTGAAAGCTGTTTTAATACGATGATGATGAATGAAACCAAATGAATTAAGAGTGCTGTTTTACAATGATGTTGCTTTTTTTCACTTACCTCTTTATGTTCTTGACACAAGTTGCAGAACTTAGAACCTCTTTTCTCTGAACCTCTACTGGCCCTGTATTATCTGCAACACATTGAGTAGTCTCACAGTGTTTATACATTGATATCCAGTTCAAATGTATTACAGCTTTTGCTTTGAGTTCTTTCCCATGGTGTCGTTTTGAAAAATTATGGCTTTTGGTAGTGGGTCACTTTTGAAGTAAATGAATTCCTTGTTAATTTCAAAAAATAGAAATAGGCTGTTGTCCAAAATCAGAGTAGGGCTAATTTCTCTGTTGTTCTGATGGTCATATATTCTGTACTGTATGTAATGAACCAGTTCAATAAATGTAAGAACACACTGTGCAATCTATATTTAAGCAATAAAATAAACCAAAATTTAAAATAAATCTTCTCTAAGTTGTCATCTGATTTTTAGTATTTTCAGTTAAAACTTAAATTTTGTTTTGCATTTAATCTAAACTTCATTTTACACACCTGTTTTTCTGCAAAAAGTCCTACAGCATTGTTAAACTACTACTTATACTTACTTTTGAACTATTACTACTGCAAAAACCACCGAAATTTGAGAAAGTAATAATTAAAAAATCATTTCCCTATGACAAATAAGCTCCAAGAAAAGTCATGCTTTTTCAGGGCTGTCTCTCTGAGGTATTGTGATGTCCGTTTCAAGGAATGATGCAAGAGTTTTTGAAGATCTGTATTCTCCCCACAGGTACCATTTTTCAAACCATGATGCCGTCTAGTAGGTTTGAGTTTCTGTTTGTTACCTTCTGTTTTTGTAGCCTTCTCTTATTTACAAGAAGAATTTACTTTCCTGTTGTTATTTTACTTTGAGGAAGTTGGGACCTTCTCTTGTTCACGTAAGATATATCTTAGATATAGACAGGATTATATATATATTTTTTTTAAAATTTGTTCCTCTGTTCTTCATTTTTGCAATCATTAAAATTTGGAATATATTTACAAAATGTTAATAGGGTAGGCATGTTCTTTCTATTTGTCATTATGGCTTATTGTGGATCTCAGAACCTTCTATTAAGATGCATGGTCAAGGTTTTCTCTTGCTCAGGTCAGTGAGAGCAGGATTTTGATGCTTGATACCTCAAAAAAAAAATCCAGGGAAAAAACATTAACTACACGTGGAAGGTTCTGAATTCTTTGTTGTTGGTGGTGGTGGTTTATTTTTTTGTTAATTTGTTTGTTTTTAAATCATATCTAAAGAGAAAATGTAGAGGTAAAGGAGAGATTCTGTCACTGTACCACATCAGACCAGTCAAGGGGAAAAAAGTCAGCCCCATTTAACACTCCGCAGCTGTAACACAAAACCAAGACTTGTAATGGGCTACCTTCTGGGTTTTGGAGGAGTTTGTAATCTAAGCAAAAAGAGATTTTTGCCTTTGTGTGAAAGACTTACCTAATTCGTTCTTCCTAATTTTAATAACATTGTGTTGGAGATGTCCAGTACACCTGAATAGTATTGTCTTTCAAATTTTCCAAAGAAGTTTGAAAGTCTTCCTAAATTATTTCAAATTTTTCATAAAATCAATTTCCTAAGTCTTTGTTTCTGTAGCAGGTTACGGACAAAGACTATATGCTTAAAAATAAGTAAATTGGTATCTAATTAAGTAAATAATCTTTTTAAATGAGCACATAATAATTAGTTGTTTGCTTTGTGGATGCAATTTAGTTTTGGGAAAGTATGTCCCAAATCTTTTAAAACTGTAGTGTAAAGTTACAGTGAGAATGAGGGAAGAAAAAACCTATGATAGATTTCTCCCTCATTTTGTTCCATTTATTTATTTTTATTTTTGGAGCTGATCTCTGAGAATGAATATAGCTAATCATAGCTAGACTTACTCTTTATCAACAAAATTTTTTATGGTAGCAATTATAGAACAATTTGAAAGTTATTTTTTCCTGAAATGAGATACTGGAAAAAAACTCCCACAGCAGTTAATTACAACATCACCTAAATAACAGCATATTTATAATGTAATCTTTGTTACTTGATTGATTCAAATGATCCATCTCTATCTCTGAAATTAAAAAAAATGACATATTTCAGTGAATAAATGCTTGTGTTGATTGTATAACCATGAATGTAATCCTAGTTTCTAATAATTAGCTGTAAGGGATTTTTTTTTTTTTTTTTTTTTTCTCTTAAGTGTGTATTTTAAATGCAGGCTTCAGAGCAGCAGCACTTTTTTCATCAATCAGAGAAATGAGACTGTGATTTTATAAAGTAGCGATGCACTTAATTCGCTTGTTTAAAGGCCAATTTTTCCCGTTTCAGGTAATTAGCCATCTGACCTTTTAATTATCATTTTTACTTCTAAATGCTCTGAAACACAAAAATAGTTTTCCATCAGTATGATAAAAGGCTGATAACTCAGAAGTTCCGATTCTGGATTGAGTAAATGTATCAGCTTGGTGCAAATTTCATACTCAGCACTGCACAAAAATGAATGAGCACTGATCTAATCCTTTCCAGTTTTTAATGCAGGAAAAATACTGAAATCATGACTAACCAGAGGTCTGTAGTGTTGACTACTTGCTCAAGAGCATTCAGTTGCATTTTCACCTGTTATCATAGTGCTGACTTGTAAAAGGAGACCAAAATGATGTGGTCAATTAAGTACTTAATGGTAGGGAGGAACATGGGCAGCATTTCTATCTCCAGCATTGGGTTACAGTCATTAATCTGTAATGAATACTTTTATTACAAAATTAGACTTCTTAAAGCAGGACTATAGACAAGAGCCTTAGACTTTTCAGAACAACTGAATCACCAGGCAGTTTGTAGGAACTGGTTTTGTTTGAAGAAATGTTAGTGGTCATCTTTTGTTCTGGGGGAAGGTTATAGAGAGAGGGAAATTTGGAAAGCTTTTAATGTTTATTAAAACATGAAGTTGCTTCCTGATTAGCATTTTCATATTTCTTTTCAGTCAATAATAAAAGCCTACTTTTGTTAAGAAAATTGAAGTGTGAAAATTGTTAGAAGCCTTCCTAGTTCCAAGGCAAAATTGAGACAGGTACGACTAGCTTTTTTATTCTAATTTTTGTTGCTCTTTTTTTACTCTAGTTTTGCATTAGATACTATACACTAGTTTCAGTTGTTCCCAGAAAGTAGAACCTTTAACATCCTGAAATCTCTCAAAACTGGAGATAACTATGCACAGTACCCAGGGCTGGGGCACAGAATATACCTTTTATTGCTGTGATCTAGCAGACCAGCAGAAACTCTGGGGTGAAAATTTCAGTTAGGGAAGAAGCAATACATTTTAATGTGATTACCTTAGATTCCTGCTTTGCTTGCTAAAGGAAGAATGCAAAAGGAGTTGGAGTAGTTGCAAATTGATTTAATTAAAAATCTGAAATATTTAGCCACCATCAGTAAGATCCAGTCTGAGCCAACTACACAGTTAACAAAAATCAGAGCTTTGATTGGAAATCAAATAAAGTGATGCAGAATGCCATCAAACAGTTATTTAAGGTAACAGCTGCTCTACATAGATGGACCATAGTGATGACTTCACTATGGAAAGGAGAATACATCTTAGCTTTAAAAATCTAGCCTATGATTATGCCATTAGCATGCTGGAAAATGTAAAACTGCGTGCAGAGTGATAAGAAAGAGTAAGGGCTGGCTGTGAAATTCCCTGTGCCATTTCTCAAGCAAGTGGCTGTGCTCGGTTATCTGCCTTCGTGTTGCCCAGTCCTGGGCTCTCCAAAAGGACGCCCCGTGTCTCTCTTTGCTCTCCTGAATGTGCTCCACAGGGGACCTTCCTCTTCGCTGCTCTCCTCAGAGCTGGAAATCCCAGCACCCGTTTCTGTGCCGATTGGAGGCCTTTCATAAGGGCCACTTTGGCATGAGACTTTCTCCTCTTGGCACACTTGCCCTTGTGGAAACTTAAGGCTTTCATTGAAGAAGGCAGAAGCCATGCACTCAGCTGCCGTCTTGTCACAAGCACATAGGAGTTTCTCACACAGGCTCCAACCAATACCTGAAAGAGAAAATTCAAAATTAATATTCAAAAGCAGTTACAATTAGTCAACGTGTAATTTGTCACAGGTAGATGAGCTTTGAAATAAAATTTTCAAATTCACTTTTAATCATCTAAATATGCCCGACAGTGAGGTCGGAGCAGCTGAAGCTGTGACTGGCTTTTGCTGAATTTGTGAATGTAAAGACACTGACAGGTGTCCTTTGTCTTCAGTCAAAAAATACGAATGCAATTCTCTCATCTTTCTCATCTCATCACATCTTGCACAGTGATGTAGTAGCCTTTACCTCAACTAGGAAAAATACTTCAGCTTTGGAGTAAACATTGATGAAATGTTGTGAGCCATTTTATTTTGTCTTCCTACTCAGAGCTAGCACATCACAGGTATGGTGGTACTCAGTCTGTAATACTTTGATACACTGTCATCAGAAAACAACAAACATCCTCTAACCCAAACTTACATTTTGGCATGTGATCAAAACATACAACTTCAGATCTTGAGGTTCTTTCTGTATGGCATCCAAGTTTCTTAACTTGTTCCATACAACAGTGATGAGAGAAGCAGCACCTAAAATAAAAAATAGGTATAACTGGACAATATTTCATTTTCCTGCATCAATCACAGTGCATTCCTAATTACTTTATCTATTTATTTTCAATGACCATTAAAACTAAGAAATTACAGTTTCCATATCATGGAAAAAAATTTCCATGAAGAAGAAAATAATAACATCTGCATTTTACAACCATCTTCCTAATTCATTTGGTATAAAGTGCTTAAAGGTGTTGTAGTTTTGTTTGATAGTTTAATTTCAAGATTTAAAATAGAAATTGCAACTGTGTCCTAATGCTCCATTAGCATGGTCTTGAAGTGTTCAAATGCTGTTGGCTGAATGAAAACTGCAAGATGACCAGAGCCTTCACTAGCCTTGATCTAGCCTACTTTATCATGTGTGGGTAGTTTTATTTGTGTGCAAGTTTAGGAAAATTTTTTGTGCTGTACACTATACTTAGACCCCATGTGGCTCCCAACTATTATGACTTTCACCTAAGGAGAAGGTTAATTTGTAAATTAACTGATGGCAAAAGGCACACTGATCTTCATTGGTCCGTAATGCCCAAAGCTAACTGCAGGTTAGAGAAGAGCCCACACCTGTCCAGGGCATCAGTAGGATAACCTCTGCCTTCTTGTCCACAGTAGCAACCGTAAGACTCAAATTCCTCTGGGCACCGCTCAGTTAAACAGAACAGCATTTCTCCTAGCTGCGGCAGCTCCCTCTTCACTCTTCCATTTCCTCTGTCTTGCAGAAAGGTTAATCGTTCGCATACTGTAAAGCAAGAAGATGTTATTTCACATACCATGTTTTCAAAAGTTGGGGGCTCTCTTCTGATGATAAAAGTATTTGGGGAACCATCAATTATTTTAATTTATTTTTATTTTCATTTTTTAAGACAATGTAATATTATTTCAAAATCAGTGCTTCAATCCACGACCTTTTATAATACCACTGAGCAAGTCAGCAAGAGAAACGGGGGGAAATATTTAATGGAAAGAGGGATTCCCTACACAAATATAAAATACAAGTCAAAATGGGTTGCAATGAGAGTAGTTTGCAACCCTTTGTAATCTTTCATATTTAAGTATTACTTCCAGAACATTCAAGCCCAGCTGAGAGAAATAAGAATTCAGTAGCTTCTCTCTTAGCTAATTCAGAAAACTAATGACTCTATATCACTCCACAGTGATAGCTGGGCAGTGACTAAGTTGTGCTGAAAGAAACAACAAATTTTGTCCTAACCTTTCAAATTTTTATCTGAAATATCATCCATGTAGCATTAAGAGTATATTCAAACAAAGATGTGCACAATTCCTTCATGGTACATGTCCATATGCATGTGTCTGACTGGCTTAGAATAGCTATAATCTTTATGGGTAATACAATCCTACTTTTTAAAATAAAGGTACGTTTTTCATTAGATGTAACTGAAAAAAAAAATAATCTTAATTTACCTTTTCCTTCAGGTCCATTGGGTTCCCTGTCAGATGGTGCCAGGTCCAGAGCTACCCCAGTGGAAGCTGTGCCCTGGACACCTCTTGCAGGGCTTGTTTCTGGAGATTACACATGCACAGGTTAGACATATAAAGATTAGACTTGCAAATCTAGAATAAACTTCTACAAGTAATGTGACCAGAAGTGCATGTTCTAAGCCATAATCAATTAGTATTCTTCCAACATTTGCTTAATTAATAGACTGAAGACTATTGATGGTTAATAAATTTTTCCTGGTCACTGTTAGAGAGTGAACTGCCCCTTTCAGTGTTGAATACCCTGTGTCCTTCTTTCCCTGTTGAACACCCTGTATCCTTTGTAACCTAACCAGCTTTAGGGAGGAAATTATGAGTCGGTGAGAAATGCTGGTTCTTCAGGAAGCTCTGAACAGAACGGTGTAAATTATGTTGGTGCAGATGCAGTGCAGCCTGTACTTGCCTTTTCCTTTCACCCGTGTAGATGTGCCTGCAGGAATATTCTCAGTAGGGACAATTTTGACTTCCACCGAGTTAACATCTGCTGGGGAGGAGGCTGGGGAGGTGGTTCTTACTCCCACAGGGACTACAGGTTCTGAAAATCTGTCCTTTCCTGAATAAGCAGAAAGAGAAAAGCAGAAGCATGGAGCAACTCAGATTTCCATTTCAGATAGCAGGTCAGGGTAATATCCTGGGGCAGGTTTGCTGTGAACTGATGGTCATAGAGAAAAAAATAATCAAGATGAAGATTAGAAAAGCAAAGAGTATCCACACTGATCACTTCTTCACATATCTTGCCTTTCAGAAAAAAGTTGTGCTTGTTAAATATGACCAATGTAACTGCTAGACTGGGCAGGAAGAGATTGGTTGGTTAAGAGATTGGTTACTTTTTAGTTAGTTAAGTTTGTTATTATTTTTATTATTATTATTATTGTATTTGTGGTTTTGTAAATTTTATATGTTGCATACTGAGGTAAAGAACTATGCCAGTTATTAGGAAAAAAAAAATGGGTTGCTGATTAGTCAGCCGTACTGAGAGAAGAAGTGCAAGTGAGATAACATGAGATGCCATTTCTGAGTAAGCAGCCTAAAAAAACATACAGTGTCAGTTCATACAAGGGTACCAAAACTAACAGCATTATTAGTGAAGGTAGAAAATGATTTGACTGATGCAGAGCTGTGCAAATGCAGGATTTACTGCATTGTAACTGTAAGGAAATATTAAGGGGAAAATACTTCGAGGTTAAATAGCAGAATAATTTTAGGGAGGTTCTTTATCCTAGAAGTTACATTGGTCTTTATTTTTAGATTATTTTAAGCTGTAGCATTGACCAGGAATGTTTTGTTGAATTGGGGTGTTATTTATCTTTTTTTCTTCTTCTTTTTAAAATTTCACTATTAATATAAGCTAATTTGTAAATGAAAAATCTATTTTCAAATAGAAATCAAGTTGTTTCATTTTTTTTTTTCTAAATGTTAATACAAAGAACATGTTATTTCACATACAAAATAGTTCATTTTCAAAGTGACTATGTGTATGGTTTCCACAATTTGAAAGCCCTTCCTTTTATGTACCCCAGCTTAACTAATTAATTGAATTCAACTCAAATTCATTAACTTTATCCCTCTGAAGTTCTGTTTTTAGTACACATTGAAAATAACCTGTCTGAGGATCAGAGAATGGAAAAAAAAGGGTGAAAATACCGCTAAGAACACAGGGAAGCCCATGAAAGGATGCAGGAAGGGATCAATAGCAACATGCTGGTCCTAATGGCTCAGCAAGGTGCTCATTTCGTGATGCTTTGTTTGACAGTGATGTATTAAAATGAAAGTGATTCCTGCTAAATGTAGATAATATAACCAGAATTTGGGCTATTCTGCACTTTGCCAAGAACAGACATTACAGATAACCTTCTAGTAGCCATGCAGACCTCCAACACAAGACATGCATATTCAGATATGTTCAAGCTCAGTGATTCTGAGCAGCACTCAGTACAGCAATGCCATTTTTCTGGTCTAGGAAGGAGGACATGGGTGTTATCCAGAGAGTGCAATCTGAGTCAGAGAGTGCAATCCAAGTCAAAAAGCATCTCCTTCTTTCCTGCCATATTCAATGTCATTTGACATTTTCTGGTGTATTTACTTCTTTCTGAATGATCATTTCCACATAAATGGGCCATTGAAAACCTCCAAGACATGGTTCTCCACTTACTTTTAGCTGTAGCTAATGGCGTGAGTGTGCTTGTAGCAATAATAACTGTAAAAGGTGTAAAAGCTGTTAGACCTGGAAAGAGTTCCATGAAATTCTATGTATTAAAGGAGGAGGTAAAATCAAAATGAACCCTTCAGGCAGCAAATGCTATGAATGTAATTTAAAGGATCAACCATTGTATCAGAAAATATATTACATGAAGAGGTTTTGCAAGTACTTGCATGAGGAGTGCAAGCAAGTGGCTGGAGGCAATGAACAGCAAATACTTCTCAGTGTGATTTTACTGACTGTGTTTCTGCCACCTGATCCCAATCTAAATTTTCTTCTCCAGCAGCCCTGTCCTCACCATGTGTAATTTTGAACTGTGATGCTTCAGGTAAAGTATTGCTATGCCAGTCAAAGGAAAAGAACAGCTCGGAGGCACTGACCTTTCAGCAAGGGGACAGGAGGAGCAGGAGCAGTACCTCTGGGGTTCTTTGTGATAACTAGACAAAAAGCAGAGGCATCGTGGTAGTGGGATGATACCTGCTGCATCTCTGCAGTGTGTTTTCTGAGTGATTTTTAGTGAGAATGTTATATACTTTAACCAAATATCATTATTAACCTTTCTTTATAAAGAGGGTAACTAGGAGAAACAAAGTAGTTTGCTCAAGAATATTCAGGTCAGCAGAAGAACTAGAGGTATTATCCAGAAATCCTGAGGTGCCCATGACAACAATAAAGCCTAATAAACCAAAACCTGTTATCACCTGGAGCCAGGAGTGCCCAATTTATCAACAAAAGTATAAGCAGACTCTTACCTTCCACAATGAAAGTCCCCAGGACCATCTCCTTGGGCTCAAAAGAAACCACTGTTGAGGACAGAAAATGTAAACTCAGAGAAGTTGCCAGCACAGACTTATGAAAAATCAAGCTGATGAGAAGAGATTTTTCAGCAGAGAAGGAAAGATCCCCAGCATTTCATTTATGGAGATTTGCCTGGTCTTGTCTGCAGTACATTGATCGTTACAGACAAAGTGATACTCATAAAATAAGCTCATTGTACCTTTGAATAATGTGCTTTCAAAGAAGCAACATAAATATGAATGAAGCAGAAAATTCCTTATTAAATCCATCTGACAGACTACACTGGAGAGAATTAAGTGTAAAATCCCATTGTTGTGCACAGAACAGATGCATACTCCTTGTGAACACCTTGTGTTTGACTGCATTGAAAATCAAAAATGGATGGGCAGCTACAAACCCAAATCCTTCCTTAACCTCTGATTTATTTGTTTACCTCACATGCTGATTTTTATATACCAGCTTATTTTTGATAAATTATAAACAGAGCTACCAGGTAATAAAAAAAAAATAATATTAATCTCTGCATCTTTTGTGTGTGTGTGTTTTAGGATGTTGTGATATAAGGAAGTAGGTCTTTGTCTTTGAATGCATTTCTGCAGAGTATTTAGCTTTGGCTTAATATGGTTCACACAGCAATGTTGAAGCTCCCATGGTTTAAAATGGGGACACAAGTAGTTAAATGGAAATGGTTCTCCAAATATTTCCTTTGCAGTCTGACTAGATATGTTATCTGTGTTATAAGTTTAGCTTTCTAAAATTTCTATTACAGGCTTTTATCCCTGGGCAATATATCGAGCTTTATGATGAACTATACCAGTTCAGAGAGCACGAGTAATTGGTTTGGGGGAAGATTGGTACAGATGTGCAAATACTGCGCATAGCTACTGTTTCATTTTGTATGATTAAACTCTTTTTCAAGACAAGGAGTATGCAACTGGCTGTGGGTGCAGAAGTTGGCAGCCACTCAGCACAGCACTGCCAGGCAGCCTCCCTGCTGCAACGTCTCTTCCCAGGGTATAAAGGTCTGTTCTGATGAAAGCAGGTTTTGCCACAGAGTTCTCAGTCTCAGCCCTTGGGAAACTTCGTGTAAACACCAGTTAAGCACGTTGAGCACACAAACTGAAAAATTGCACCTTCTCATTCAGTCCTGAATTGGATCACCAAAACATTGTGTCTACTTTTATATCCAATCATCTAGAAGGGCTGTAAGAAAACAATCAGCCTGTTCTGTTTTGTTCTTCCAGCTTTTGGAAGCTGAAAGCAGTGCTTCTTGCACTGTTAGTTGCAAACCTTCTTCTACAGATGCTGTTGCAGCCAGTGTTTTGTCAGTCCTGTGATGAGGGAGCTCTGCAAAAATAAAAGTATTCTTACTGCAAAGAGAATTGTGGCTTAGGATGCCTGTTAGACAGGAACTTGGTGTAACATGGTCAGAGTCAGCAGAATGAAACTTATTTCCAAATATTATTATGATTGTACTTTTCATAGGGCTATATTTATAACACAAATACAACAGGTATTAATCGAATTATTGTTAAAGTAACTATTAAAATACTTCCTTACTATCTATTGACTGCTGATAACAAATCCTACTCAAAGAAGTACATTACAATTAGAAAAAGCCCTCAGTCTCTATCACAGTTTTAATCTAAACAAGAAAACCGATCAGCAGAGAGCATTCTTTACATTCTCATTTCAGCAAATGCTTAAATATGTGTCCTGTTGTGAAGATATGAAGATAAGAATTAAATATTTATACATGAAAAATGTTTTAATCCAGGCACTTGGCTAAGAATCTTACTGAAGCATGGCTTCCTAAATACTCGATTTATTTTTCTCAATGTATACATTCATCTTGATTTAATATATTCCAGTCATAGAGTTAAAGAGGTGGGGACGTACCCTCCATGTGAAGTGTTGTCAGCTCTCTCTTGCTAGTTGTTTCTGAAAAGGAGAAAGCTCTTAGAGACTAAAGTGAAAGAAAGGGCTTTGTCAACATTTTATCTCAATAGTACAACAAAACAGGAGTTCACTGGATTTATTCCTATTAAAGTAAAGGTTTAGGCAAATATATCCCTATCTCATTCAAATTTTCTCTGTAATAAAGAATCAATATTTTCCTGTAAGTTTTGTCCTTTATTTTTTATTATTATTATTATTTTTTTTTACAAAGCCTGAGCTGGACAGAACAGACACAGAAAGATAATAATATGAGCAAACACTAAATAAAAATGTTTCATTCAAAGGATTTATTTTTTCCAGTAAGAATTAAAATCAGGAGCCTAAAATTAGTGGAGATATTCAGTGAAATAAACTGTCATCTGTCTTTATCAGTAAGAGTAGCATGATTTTCCTGTTAACACTTGACAATTTCTCTTTTATTTGTAACGTGTTGGAGCTGCCATATTTTATATTAGAGTCATCTGATCCCAGTGAAAGATTACTGGCTTACACAAAGCAATTTTCTGGCATCAATGCAAACTTTGCTGTGGCATTTTCTTCTCCCTTGACTTCTTCACTCAGGGATGCACACATGCAGAGCCCTAAACACGTATAGCTGTCCTTAACGTTGACAAATATAAGCAAAGGGATGAGAAAAACTAGCAGAGCTTTTTCATATCTGTCTCAGCTTGGGTGTCTGAAGGTCCTCCCCCAACCATGCTCTGGTTGCAAACCATATGAATTAAGTTTTTAATCCAGCTCTGTTCCCACAGGCTGGGTATTCAGTCTTACCAGGTTGTAATTTCAGCTACAGAGCACAGGTCAGCGTATGACAATGGAGATAAATATCCCCTTCACCTTTATAGGGGATTTTTCCTTCCATAATGGAAAACAAGTAACAGAGCAGACTGGGTCTATTTTTTTCCCTTATAGTTACTTTTTGCATGCTTTAAGGGGAGATCTAGCTAGCAATACTGTCAGTTTCACATTCCTGCTGGTGACCTCAGCAGGTTGCTATAACCCTAAGTAGTACCCAATAGCCAGATTGGCAAAAAAATAAAGAAATGCTCATGTCTAATTGGACTTTCCCTTTTGCGGTTGTGTTCCTTGCCTCTTGTCCTGTCCCTGTGCACCTCCAAAATGAGTTTAATCTCCTTCACCTCTGCACACTTCCACTTGGTAGTGGAGGAGAGCAATAAGACGCCCCTGAGCCTTCTCCTCTTCCATCAGATTCTCCAGCCCCCTTCTGGCTCTGTAACCTCTTCTGGCCTTGCTCCAGTATGGCAATTAGCCTTCTTTTTCTCTTCTTACATTAATTTGAGTAGCAGTAAATGGAAAGGGCACATGAAATGGAGAACAGGACAGACCGCCAGATTTAGTGCAGGAAACCACCCAGCTACTGCTTCCTTCGCCTTCGGTCAGATCCTGATTGTTACCTGTAACCAGAGCTGGACAGAGGGAGACATCCAGCCCATTCAAGGAAGAGTTAATATGGGTGCTCGCAAAACACTCAATGGCATCTTTGTCGCATGTGCAGAGGAACTGTTCACAGGGATCCCCAGTTTCTGGAAACAAAACAACAATCCAAACAAGGTGCTATTGATATATCTTTTCCCTCCACCTGTTTTTCCTCCCTGTAAGGCTTGTGTCCATATTCATTAGCGCATACCTATTTATACTGTGATTCTTCACATTAAACACGTTCACGTTCTGTAGTTTGGTTTTGAAACACGGCTCTGTGTAGCCTGCACAGCTGGCACAGAGCACTGGAGCAGCTCCTACTACAGAGCAGCAAGGAGCACAGAGCAGGGCTTTGCTGCGTCTAATTTTTCCATGGAAAACTTAAGCCAGCTGATACTGAGTTTGACATTTCACAGACTTCATTAAAATAGTCTGCCTAACCCCAGGACTTCACAGTCCTCAGGCGAAGTCTTTCATATAAAATGTGTTTTGCTCCTTATAAAGGCTATGAAAGAGTTTCCTGAAAAATACTGTTTTCCTAGTTCAAAGCCTTCTACCTTTCAGAGCTTCAGAAAACATTGATCTTTCAGAGGGTTCTCACATCTTTCACATTTTCGACAGGGACTATTCATTTAGTCACTTTCTTTTTTCTTCCTTTTTTTTTTTTTTTTTTTTTAAAGTTTGAACAAAATGTTTTCTGATTATTAAGCATAGAAAGAGCTAGAAGAAACACTACTGATGTTTAAATGTGCTTGGGTATTTATAGACTGGTTCAGAAAACCAAATTGGTTTTAATTTGGAACAAGAAGTGTAAATTGGATCAGATCATTATTTAAACAAGCTGTGAAGATCTTGGTTTTGTGATTCTGCTCTTCTTTGCTGGTAACCTCAAATCCTGTTCTAGAATATAGTCTTTCCTGAGTGCTAATACTAGGTGAAAAATTATATTAAAATGATTAGGGACACTCTACACTCACTGAGATTTTCCTAGTAATGCATGGAGTAGCTCCTTTCACAACAGTGTGGTCTCTGC
The DNA here is from genome assembly GCF_965140915.1 of Aythya marila. NCBI lineage: Eukaryota > Metazoa > Chordata > Aves > Anseriformes > Anatidae > Aythya > Aythya marila. Next base: position 148,678,129 of record NC_139043.1, read on the forward strand.
CCTTGCTGTTTATGCTGTTGTGCCTGAGGAGTGTATGTGACCCTGTGGACAAAACTTCATAAGGAGCACTGCTTTTCAGATCATTCCTCAGTATCATCTCTGTTCCTGATGTGTGGAGATATCTCAAGCAATGCTCCATGGTCCTGCAATGGAGCCTGGAAACCTCATTAGGAGGCTGCCTGTTAGAGGAGTCCTGATAAATTTCTGGCTGCTGGACCTCAGCTCTTCTGTTTATCTGGGCTTTGATACCTCCTTGTATTCCTATCGCCATTCTCCCCTGAGCAGAACACTTAATCCCTCAAGAATCCACAGAGATGTTTTCTGCTTAATTTATATGTGGTTTTTGGTAGATGGACCAGAGTGAGCTTCTCAGCCACAGTGCAACTCTAGTATCATGCTTTTGTGACAAGTTAACCTTACCACAGGTCAGGTTTTCAGTAGAGCAGCTGACATCTGTAGAAATTTTTGATGGGTCCCACGTGCACTCCATCTCCATTGCTTCCTCGTAGCATTTGCGGTGCTGGAAACAGCATCTTAAAGAGTGAAACAACACAAAGTTCAGACAATTTATTTTCCTTCCCATTCAAGATCAGCCTGCAAGATCAGCAATGGTCCCTAGGAAAAAGAAAGGCTGAGTACTGCTTTTCCCCAAATCAGTCTGGTGGGATTACAAATACAAAACTCAGTGGTGGGAGCAGGTCTGCAGGCTGTGGGACACTACGCTTGCATTTCACTACTGCTACAGTACTTGAGGTCCCACAAAGACACTAGAAGCAGTTTCAGTAACAAATCCAATGCCAATGCCCAAATATCTGCTCACAGCACACTGCCAGACAGAGCCCCACAGCTTGGCTCTGGAGGTCCTGTCTCCAGCTCTGGCACAAAGTTTCTCACTGCGGATTTGGAGAACTACGCAGGACCCAGCACTCAGAGGTAAAGGTCTCTGCAGTGCCTTGTGAATCACTGTGTCTCATTGGGGCTATTTAAATGGGTGGGGTGTTATCCTCTCTTTCTTGTTCTTTCTCCTCAATGCAACAATTAGAATTAAAATAAACCACTTAACCATGAGAAGGGGCCTCAATGTGTTTCTTACAGCATAGTGAAGCAGCTTTCTCCTACCACTATACTACACAGGCAGCTAGAAACCTCACCTTGTCCTACACAACTGCTGTCAGGCAAACCCCAAATACCTGCATGGCCACTTTAGCCGTGAGTAGCAATGAAAGTTCAAACAAAACAAGATCCTCATCAGTTCTCTCTTCACTTCTCAGAAATATAGGTAGTAACCACTCTTTGGGAGGGTGTCTTGAACCAAGAGACCATATCTGTGCCAGTGGCAAAAGAATCATCAGTCTACATTTGCTGCAAACTGCAGTGGGGTTGCCATGCAGCTAGGGAAACCTCACTGAGGGACTGCTAACATCTCTGTGCTCTTTTTGTACTGGTGCTGCTCTGCATTGAAATAGAGCTGAGTGAAGCAAAAGCCCAGGTGCTCAGCTCTTCAGGTATCAATCCATTGAGTTGCCTCGAGCTCTCATTTCAGAATGTCATTGTGTTTATTTATTTATTTATTTATTTTCAATAGCAGGGTTAGATCTGCATTTTCCCAGCCATCCCATGCTGGAAAGTGGATGGACTAATTTCCATCTAGCTATAGGCAATAGCCATTGGTGTCTTCACTCAGGAAATTATTTTATTGCATTGCTGTAAATGCCTTTTTTTTTTTTCTCTCTATTTAGACGTAGATGTATCTCAATTTTCTTTTAATTTATTTTCCTAACTCCTGCTGGTAAAAGTGTATAGCCATTTGATTTTCTTGGCTGTTTTTCCTGATGTTACGTTTTATTTCTCACTAGCCCAGCCAGCGTCTGGAGCAGTATATCTTCAAAGCACAAACTGGGGTTTGGATGGTTTTGTTACTAGTGCATGGTACCTGGAAGAGCTTTTGAGCTACATTGCTCTTCTCTGTGCCCAGATGCTTCAGTGTCTCATACCTTTGGCATAGACAATCAGGGCAAGATTTACTTAACCTCTTATCTGCCACTTGAAGTCACACTTAGCTGTAACCTGGTTCTGTTGATGCTTTATATCCCCCAGATGCTAATATTTCCATTAAAGTCTACGTGTGCTTACGCTGCTGATGTATTATCCTGTTCCCAATAGCAGCACTTTAGTAAGGCTGTAAACCCACTGAGAAGCTCAGATTCACATAATCCCACTTGTCTTATTAACAGACCCTCCGAGTTTTGGCACCACAGTGTGATTTCAGGGTGAGACAGAATTCCCCAGCACAAAGAAACAAATGATGTTTTGTTCATAAAGATATGCTCAGAATTTAGAGACACGTGGGTAAGGGATACCAAGAAGTTGGCTTTGATGCTTACTCTATTGCAGGAGTAGCCATTCTTCACCACCAGTTTAAACCAGCTGTGCCACTAGGCTTACACTGGTGAAATTATATGCAGGTGTGGGAGGCTGTTTTTATTTCTAGGAAGTGTGCCTCCACATTGAAGTGTAGTGAAGTCCTTAAATCATATAGGCAAGTGTTATGCTTCAGGACATCTGACATGCATTAGACTTACTCATCAGCTTCATCCACGGGGAGCCCTTCCATCTCAAACCGGCAAGAGCAGCCGTAGTCTTCAAAATCCCTGGGACAAAAGCCACTAACACACTTCATTTTGTTCACGAAGTTGAGCAGGGCAGGAAAGTTAGTGAAGATGGACTGTAGCCAGGTGAAGTGAGAACCCAGGCAGTCTGGAAAGAGAGCAGCCATAAATGCCTGATGCACAGAGGTGAGCCAGGCCTGGGACACACCTGGGTGGTGGGAGCATGAAGCAGAGCCTAAACAGTGCACTAAATGGGGGCATCAAACAGTGCTTGATATTCATCAGTTTTCAGTATTATTATAGTCAGCGGGGAGATCTGCAGCCTCAAAAATCCTCATCACTTTTCACTATATATAAAAACAAACTCCACAGCTGAAGTACAACTGGAACACATACTTACCAAAAAATAATGCAACACTTTCCACATTTTGAAAGACTCCATTCAGTAATGTGGCATTGTCTAAATGAAAAAAAAAAATGTATATATTTTTAAAAAGTAGGTGACAAGAATGGCCCCCAGAGCACCCCTGGCCTTGCTTCTGTTGTCAAAACACTTTGAGATAAGAGTTACTATCCATTTGCTAACTGCATGCTACCCTGCAATATTCTGGGGCACGAGTTATTCCCCTCTGCAGTGCAATACTATAGAAAATAAAGCTTAAAACATTCTTACTCAAGATTCTTTCAGGTGTGTTAAGAAGCTCTGGCAGAAATATCGGTGGCTCCAATTCTTGGCCACCTACCTCGGCAAACAAATTTGAGAAGAAAAAAGATTTTAAAATTGAAAACACAATAACATACTTCATTATGACACATACACCACATGCATTTTGAATATCTTCCCTACACCAACAAGCTGATATAGCAAAACAATGAAACACTTTCTTAGCTCCATGTATACCCTGGGGAGTCCAGAAGCAAACCTGTAAATCACATTGGCTTCAACTTAAAAATCAGCCTCTGTTAAACTGTGGTAGTGCTAGTGAGGATGTGCTGAACCTCACTTTCCTGTGCTCTTCTGAACAATAACACCTGCTGGAAATCATTATTATAATTGTATAAAACTGCTTTAGTTGCCCAACTACTTGCATTGTTTCAGATGTTTCTACTTTGTAACCCTGTGCTCTTCAGCTGTTGGAAGTCAAGAGGTTTGCACAGACACCTCCACAGCTGTGTTTGCTGCATGCCTCTAGAAATCTTCCAGCAGAGATGGGAGCTGTGACTCCAGTGCTTGAGTTCAGGGGAAGCACTCAAAGCCTGGTGGATGGAGCTTGGGTGGAATCAGTCCTTGGTTATGGAGAGAAGCAGCAGCTGATTTGCCTTCTCTGTAGCATTAACTGCATCTCCCAGGCAATTACTCTATAGATAGCGAGACAGCTTTTGTATTAGACATATTAAGTGCTTCTCCACATGATGTTTCACTTTGCTGTTTCACCAAGATGCATAAGGGTTTACTGTCTAGATACATCTCCAACTATTTCAAGCCTTTGCTCTTCATTTAGCTAACAGGTCAGGTCAACAATTTTTCCCACCAAGATGATGTTTGCTAAATGATACAAACGTAGAAAAGACAGACCTTCTCATGTAAAAGTGGAAGCTTCTCAGATTGATTTTGTGGAGAACTTATTGCCTACAGTTTCTTCATATTAAGTCTATATATATATATATATATATATATATTTTTTTTTTTTTCACATTTGAAGATGCCACAGTATATTTTCTGCATTTTTTTTTATAATACCTTGAATTAAGATAAAATATAATACTCTTTCTTGCCTGTCCCACATATTGTCCTTGTTCTTACTTTCTGTACATTTTTAGGAGAGAATGTGTTACTTTGAATTGATTTAAACTTAACGTTATTATTATTATATTATTATTATTATTAACAGATGAAAACTCAAGGGTATTTATTGGCTCGAGTATCTAAAGACTGAATAAAAAAAAATGATTTTAAAATCATGGCATAGGTTATCTCTCAGAATAACTGGCATTAGTAACTCTGTCCATTTTTTCTGTGAAAGATTCTGCGAAAGAGCTGACAGTTACTTTGTTATTCTGTTGTATTTTCCTGCAATAAATATAGGTGTAAGAGAATGAAGAGGAAAATGAGTAATTTTTTATTTTATTTTTATTTTTTAGATAATCCTTGACTTGAAGTTTAGCAAAGGATTAAGATTTTTTTATTTTTATTATTTTTTAAGACTATATAAATGGATCTTCTCAGGAATCTCAAGTTCACTACAACTTGTGGAGTGATCAAGATGTCCTCAGACATTGTCAGTATACCTCCAGCACTACATTTGTCAAGTTTGGTGGCAGAATAGGAAGACATTTTTCCTTTTATGTTATTGTTTTCCTGAAAGCCTTAACCCCAATTAAAAGCTTTTAGATGAACAGCACACAACCAGAAACATCCCTCATTGCAACAGGATGGAGAGGAAGAGACTGCTTTCCACAGACCAGAAAAAGCCTCTCAATAAAGGCTGGTATTACAGTACTGGAACAAGTCTATTGAATGCTTGACAGCCACAAGAAAATCAGACTCGAGCAAAATAATGATGTGCCTACCAAGAGAAATAGCATTTAGTGCTATAGATACGTGTACACATTAAGCCATGCTTGCTAAAGAAAAGCTGCCACTTATTTTGGGGTTTAAAACCTGTATTTCTTCTACAATCACAAACATCCTTGCCCAAAGCCATGGTCTGTCAAATGTATGTAGAGCCAGGTTTTGAAACACTGTCTATCTCCATAGCTCGAACTCATTGTTGATATGTAGCCATTGATCATCTAGGCCTTTCATCAAAGTTTTGGAAAGCATGAAAACTCCATAGACTTGAAAAGAGACAGTGAAGAGGATTAATAAAGGCACATTACAGAGCTGCTGGAAGATGTCATTCTTTCAGCATCCTCCATTTGCATGTAATTCTTCTCAGCAAACTTAATTTGCACACACCAAATTAACTCATAAGTCTCTGACATTCCCCTTGAGAAAAATTCCTACCACAGGGTCAGCTGCTTGGTAAACTTTTATTTTTTCTAATCCTTTTGTTACTAAGAATGGTATTTCTGATTGTCAGTGAGTCAAGATCAATGAATCAATGTTTGCTAACAAGATTGTTTAATTTTGTTTAATTTTTGGGGTAGGGACAATGAGAAAATACCTTCTGCATTAATCATGCTCTTTTCTTCTTTTTCTATCATGTCTTTTGGGGCTCATGTTCCCATCTCGTTCCTTGTATAGTCAGTGAAAGATTGCAGTACAGAAATAAATCTTTTAAATCACAGAACACCCTGGGGAGGTCAGCTTCTCTCACCTTTCTGTACAACCTGCTAAATGACTTGGCACATGTCCTGAAAAGACTTGTGTGATACATCAGCCCTTGGGCTTTCCAGTTGTATGCATTAGCCACAGAGTTTTGTTCATCATTCAGATGCATGTAAAAATAGATTCTGGACTGTCTGTGATGTTGATACCCTGACAATGCTTTTCAGAAGTGTTATACAAACAAAGCCCATAGAAAAATAAATAAATAAATAAATAAAAATATCAGTGTGCCTCCAGTTGTTCTTGCAGTCATGTTTAATTAAAATGTCAAAATATAGGGCATGGATGCATTCATTGTAATACTTGGGGAGCAGAAATTGATTGTGCTAGGAAAAACAAGGGTGCAGCAAACCCAACCTATATAATTTATTCAAGGTAAATCACATTAGCTCCTCACAAAGATACCAATTCATGCACAGATATTTGTTTCAATCTCAACATAGAGATTTTTTAGAATGGATCCCACGTAAGTATAAATCAAGAACTCTTTCCAAACCCACAAATGGTCTAGGGTAACAATTCAAAGCTTTGTGCTTAGACTGTGCTTAACTGGATGAAACATCTAATAACCGTGGCACAGTTTTTTGAGGCTTTGAGCAAAAATGTCTTTCAAACACAGTCAGGAAAATTTCTGGGTGCCCAGATATTTCTGAGTGAAATAGATATTCACTATAGACTTACATAGATATTCAGACTAGATATTATCAATATATGTAGTCACATTTACATCTGGAGACTAAAATCTCTTCTTTGAGACTAAATATCCCTTCTTTCTTCTTATTTATTTACTTTTATTATTTTTTTCTCCTGTAAAAAAAAATGGTGCTTGCATTTTGGCATTCCCTATCTTTGTAGTGGGAAAATGCTGAAACTGTTATTGATTTCTATTCATACAGTAGGAGTCTTAAGACTTGTTTTCAATAACATAATTTCTCCATGCATTTTGTGTTAGAACAGTTTCTTTACTGTGTTGTAATGCATGTGACACCTTAGAAGAGAGGCAATGAGAGAAAGTGAGGTAGGTCACTGTGGAATTTTGTGTGTGCAAAGGTGCTGGGCTTTCTTTTCACTTTAGAAGTAAGCCCACAGAACAACCAGAAATGGTGTTAGACCTTCTATGAACCCTTTTCTTCACCTGCACACTGCTAATTATATTGACATTCCCACACAAATGCAGGGATTGCAGAAATTTGAAATGTTTTCTCATTTCTATCCCTTTCACTGGATCACTTAGAAGCTCATTCACTTCATGACACCAAAATCTGAAGAGTTATATGAAGAAAGATAAAATTAAAGTAAATTAAAAAATCAAAGTAAAATTTCAAGGAGGAGCTTTAGCTGAGCATGAGTAATATTTCAGGACCCACTTAATTTTTATTTTTTTCAGTCTAAAGGACTTAGATCATGACCAAATGCTAGCAGAAGGGAAGTTGCAATTTTTTGTTTAAATATTTTAACCCTACTAAATGTTTCTTGCTTTACAACAAGTTCTAAGAAAAAAAAAAAAAAAAACATTTTACAGCTACTCCATAATTACACTTATTTCAGTGCATTTGAATGTTGAACAACAAGGTTTGAAGGGGTAGAAGGTGTGTTTCTAGAGTTCTATTTCTATGTGCACATAAAACAGTATTTAGGAATATATGCCAAGTAATCATAAAGAGTGAATGGTGACTTACCACTGTGCAACACCATTGACATAGACACCAGAAGAATTGCAATCATTTTTGGTTTAATCCAAAGATAAGAAAAAAATCACACAGAAGACTGATGTGCCTGATGAGTTAAATAAAATATTAGGCAGAATGTTATTTCTTGAATCTGAGAGTAGGAAGACATTAAATTAGAAAATTATTCTTTTATAATCTGGACATATTTCTGCTTGATGCAGTATGTTTTTTATCCTTATCATAGGAAGTGTACATATTGCAGCAAATAGTCTTACGTATGCTCCACATTTTATCAACACTCTTTATAAACCTGAATAACAATATCTATTTGGGTATTGATATAAGATAGTCAGCAGGCTCCTCAAAAGTTCCATGGACAGAGCAAGTCCATAGAGCAAAAAAATGGTGTGCTTGAAGTATCTTTTGTTTTTCAAACAGTTTTCATACCTTACTTGATCTAACAGAATGTTCAAACAGTTCTTATAAATGAACAAAAATTCTGGAATTGATTCTACTGAACCCAGTTAATTTGTACTCCCACATATTAGTTTGTTTCACGTCATGAAAATCACTCCCACTTTGTAGTCACACATTTGCTCTGATCTGTGTTGAGACTGATGGAATGCATCATATATTTTACTAATCACAAATTCTATATTGCTTGAAGATCTTCAAAATCTGGGTATGCTTGTCCTTTTAGAAATGTAAGTAAGGAATTCTTCTGAAGCCAAAAGCTTTGCACCAGTATTCATTAAATGACAGAAAATTGGTTTTGAACTACACTTACAGTTCATCCCAAAATTAGAATAATTTTCTAAGTCAGGCATGGAGTTTTTTTATAACCAAATAAATGAACAATTATTTATCAGTTTTCAAATATGTACCTACAGTTGATTTCTGGTTTGTCAAGTATAAAGTCAAATATTGCATTCATTTTTATTTAAAAATCTTGTAATATTTAATCAGGATATGAGGTTATAAATCTAACAGCTCTAAATATTTATAGTTTGCTGTCTGAAATCTCTTACCTTCACTTCAGTCTTACCTGTACTCCAGAGTGCCGAATAACTTTTTTTTTTTTTTTTCCTCTACATTTTCTTCCTAATTTCTGTATTATAGAGTACATCTAGAAAAGCTTACCTTGAGGGATATTATTCAAAAGCAGTTGGATGAAAGACAAATGGATTTCAGCAAAGTCAGTACTAAGTGATTTATACTCGCTTGGATATATACCTCACCCATGTGATCACTTCCTTTTTCAAACCCACTTCAACATTTATTAATTAATCCTTCCATGAAGTTCCTAAGAGTCATTATGCCCACAGAGTATTTTCGTAATACAGCTCCAGCCATGTAAAGGATCTATACTGAGAGGTCTTTTCTGCAGGTGCATTCACCGTATAGTAACTTGCCCTAATACTCTGTGGCTGTAATTAAATAACAATCATTCCACTGTTATTAATCACAAAATCTCTGTGGCATGTGAGTGTGCCTTAGCAAGAGGTAGTGTTCAGTGGTGAAAGATGAGTGAAAATTTATACAGCTTTAAACACTGGCATTCCTCGAGGTTGAGAAGTCTGTTCTTGTCTATCCACTGTGGCTCTGATCCAAAGCTGAGTGAAATCCAGGGGAAGGCTGAATCAATGAGCTTTGGCTCATTGGCTTTTCCTCCTCAGGAAGGTGTGCTTTCTGCCAGGGTCAGACACAGCTACCTTTCAAAAATACTTTAGCAAAGGTGTTTTTTTTTTGTTGTTGTTGTTTTTTCCAGAGATGTGTTTTTGGTGAAAGCTACTTCATCTGTCCTGAACTTCAGCAGGTGGCTGAAGTTGAAGCTGATGAGAAAACTTAGGTCCCAGTCGACATAGATGGTTCTAGTTTGTCACTACAGATATCCCATCACACACTCTCTGTGAGATGCACACCTTCAGTACTCACCCAAGGCCCTCCCCAAGGCTTGCTCAAAGCCCTTTCAGAGACGCAGTCTAGATAAAATTTTCCCAAAGTGCTGTAGCAGAAAGCAGTGTCAACAAGGTCTCCCAGAAATATCAATATCTCATCCTGATCCTCCCAAGACATAACTTGGACAAGAGGTCACATGGTCAGCAAATTAGGATGCCACAGCACTCTTAACTTCATTTAAGGCACTTTAGGCCAACTCTCCACTGAACATTACCATAATGAAGAGAAAAGACTGGCAAAAGAACTATAACAATATCTACATGAAGAAAAGGTTTGGCTCTTCCAAGATCCAGTGAACTACACTTGTCTGTATTGGTTCAGTACTGACATCTTGCCAGGAGAAGGACAAATATTTCTTGGTCTAGTCATACCAGCTCTGTGACCAGCTCTATCAAGGAACTTTAGACAAGAGGAAAATATGGCAGAGATTATACCAGAATGATATGAAAATAGATTTCCTACAACCTCCATGAGTTTTGATGTTTCCAGCTGGAGTCCTCAGCTACCTCAGGGGTTTCCTGTAGTGCATTTTTACTGTCTTGATGAAAAATTTCAACCTGACAAATCAGAGTGGGTTCAAGTGGGCATAATAGTAAACACAAGTCCTTTGAATTTCTGATGAATGATGATGAATGCCATCATCATTTATGAACTTATGAACTTCTGGCAAGGCATTGAGGCATTGCAGGAATGAAAACCCTGGAAACACGTTGTTTTTTGTTTGTTTGTTTGTTTTTGTTTTGTTTTGTTTTAAACAGTCTTGGTTTTTATTCCTTTTCATATTTAGATATTTTGTAGGTTTTTGTTTTTGTTTTTGTTTTTCTCCCCATTAATTTTCATTATTCTCTTGGGCAAGCCAAGCAGTGAGTCTTAAGCAACTGTGACAAGAAGTCTGTCACTCAGGACACGTGCCTTTAGATCGTTTCACAAGACACCTTTAACTACATGGCATTCACTAATTCTCTCCCCATGAACACATTCAGGCAGTAGTTCCCAACCCTTTCTAGGACCTTAAATTGGAGACAGCTGTGACCTACATGCAGTGCCAGACATGGCACTTGTTGTACCACACAGAGGTTAGTTAGCACTCTGCCCTAGGACTCATACTATTCCTGCAGCAAAAATGCAGAAGCCAGTGATACCTTACAAACACAAAAGCCTCCTGTAACATGGAGACTGTTGCTACAACTCAAAAACACTAAAATAATAATAATTAAAAAAAATCTTCTCAAAGGGAAGATTTTGACAAAAATATATTTCTTTCAATTATTGAAAACCAGAAAGTCAAACAAAATTATTCTTCTTCCCCCACCTTATGTTCATCCTTGCATGTCCTTCTTCCTCAATTCTCAGGAAATGTAATGATGATAATGACTGTAAGAAGCAATATAGATTTACTTTTTTATCATGTCTTCAGACTTTACAATGTTTTTGTGGGTTTGAAAAGCAGCTGTTGCACAAAGTTGTTGTCACCCAGCCCTTCACAACAGAATTGATCTTGCCTTGGGTGAGGAGAGGTGCTGTGGTGCAGCTTTGCAGTACCATGGCCATATTTAACACTCCCTTCAATTTACACATCCACTATATCTTCATTCCTATTTCTTTCACTGGCCTACATTGCAATATCAACTGCAATTGATGCTACTCCAGTCTGTCCTGAGCTTTGATATGAATGAAAGATTAATGCTTCCTTTGTGCCATTGGGCACAATAAATTAACCTTTTTTTGGGGAAAGAACTATCTTTCTCTGGTGTCAGCATTCCCTATGGTGCCACCTTTCTCTTTCACATTATATTACTTTGAACACAAATTTCAGTGAAACATCAATGCATATCATCTGTACTGCAAATATTCCTCTTTTGTTGGATGTTGTAATGACTTGATTATCCACTTTAGGCTGACTGAGGAATCATATTGCTGCAGTGAAGCAAAATACAGGACTGTGCCTGTATTGTTTGACTATTCTTTCTTTCTTTTTTTTTTTTTTTTTAATTATTAAGAATTTTATTTTAGTTTACCAGAAGTGCAATTAAGGAAGAAAAGTCATGATTCTTGCTGAGCTCACACAAATGTGTCACAGAGTGAGGGTATAAGAGGTGTGAACATTTCCTTGGTTGAGCTCTGCACGAGATGAGTTGCTGAAGTAGTGGGAGTATCTCGATTCAGAATCATGGACAGTCTGCATGGGTTTAGCCCCCAGGAAAAAATAAAAAATAAAAATGTTGTCTTTAATATTTCAGCTTGTTTTAAAATTATCTTATATTTGCTCATTTTGATTATTTTGTGTTAATTGTAAATTGTACTAGAGGAAACTACTTACATGCACTAACCAACCATATAAGAGTCCTTTATATATTAAAATTTTAAAAAGCCTTCCAATGTTTTTATTGCAGTTACAACACTTGTATAAAATGCATCTGTTTTTACACATAATTTTTACATTGCTTCGAGGAAGACAGATTCTAGGTTAACATCCAATTAATAACTTGTCTTGCTACAAATATTTGTAAATAACATATCACAATCTGATTTTTCTTACGCTGAGAAATGAAAGAGACTACTAAAACTGCCACTGATCATCTGAATTCCAGTGAAATTCTTCAGTGCTCTAAACTGATTTACAGATGTTTTTCAGGCATTTCTGTTTTAATGCTGGAAGAACAAAGGAAAATTGCAGTCAGAACAGGTTTTACAAGGAGAATATTAAAACCATACATGGTTCAATAAATCTCTTTATAATACCTGAAAAAATCTTCATCAGGAGAAATAGCTATCTGAAGAAAGTCAGCAAATACTCTGTTATATATTCTTAAGGTATGTAGAAGTTTAGATAAAAAACATACTTACTGTGGGAGTAAGCAACTCTTTTGACTCGTTCACAGACATAACTTGCATTTTTCAAGAACCAGGAATAGTATTCAACACAGTACCTAAAGAAGTAAAGTTAGGAGAGTACTGTCCTGCTATCTTACATAAGCATAGCTGAATGCACGTCATGCTGCTAATATTGCACTTTGAACATAGTAACAAAGAGATTCTGACCTCACCTATGCCATTAGATACTTGGAAAAATTCGTCTGAGCAACATTCACTTAGTCTGACAATTGGAGGCCAGATCAGTGCCCTGGGGGCCCACATGGGACTCAGCCAGTAGCCACAGACTTAAAAGTAAGCACTGGCGACTGAAAATTGTCATTTTTTTGCAAAAGCATGAAGGATTATTTTAAGAAGACAGAAGCAAGTGAAACTGCTGTCAGATTTTACCTCATGGCTTCCTTTCTGAAATATTTTCTTCGACCAACGCAGAGGCACAGCTGGAAAAACCTGCACAGCTCCATCACGCAAGGATTGATCTTCTGCACTATGACTGTGACAGGAGGCGAAGTCACACGGGACTCTTTGAAAATTGCTTGTGGACACCCTAGGAAAAACACAACTGTGAAATAATTCATAAATTTATCCCATAAAATTTCCTACAATTACTTATCTGGGCTAAGGGATATATGCAGATTAAAGAGCTCACATAGGTATCTTAAAATCAAGTTGAGTGCGGCAGATAACTGAATAGAAAGCCACACAGTTTGGCAGTTGTTAGAGTGATAGCACAAATGTTCTCTTCAATTTATTATTTATCATTTTTAGTTATTAAAGTCCATGTTGCTTTTATTTATCACAAATATAAGGAACAACTCTAAAGATGTAATTTATTTATTGTTACCTCTTTAGGTGGAGGTTCAGTTGCCACGGAAGCATCAGTTTTCCACAGCACAAAGCAGTTAGATAAACAGCACCATATACTTATTATATTTTCTATATGGATATGACACTTTAATGCAATACCCATTTCCATTTCCATACTCTTTAATACACACACCCTCTAAGTCTGAATCTTAGGCTAAATACAACGGAGATAATAAGCAGTGAGTCTCTCACTGTTCTTTTCATCTCCTTTTTAGCCTAATTAACAAAATAAACATGATTTATTTGTAGGTTATGGCTTTCTTTCTGTCTATTTCTATATTTGTCTGCCATTTTCCCCCTCTTGCTTCCAGTAACTTGAATCATCATCTAATTTCAGATAACTTTTTAGAGAAAATTAAAAATCCTCTGGATAAATAGTTTCCTACAGGTTTCTTGAAAACTACCAAGAAACTGGAGGAGAAAAGGTCAATTTTTGCCTGTATTGAATCATTTCTCCATTTTACTCTTGGTCAGCTGCCAGTTGGTTAATCTATGTTTGTTTTTGTTTGTTTGGTTTTCCTTCAAGTGACCATGATTATATTAATTTAACTTAAGAATAATGTAGGAAAATTGTGTAGTCAGGGATGGACTCCCTCTCCGTTCTCTGAAATCCACTAAAAGGAAAATATCTAGCTTATTCTGTTCATTGAATCTTCTGCAGTCAGCAGTGAGAGAGAAACATTTGTACACCAAACAGTTCACCCCACCAGAAAATGCACCTGTGCCAGGCTGCAGATAATGTAATATAACAGAATAGGTGATAGCAGGTTATAAGAATTGCTATGTTTTTTTTGTTTGTTTGTTTGTTTGTTTTTCCCCGAATGTGAAATACAATCTCCTTTCAGACTCCCTTTCTATTATATAAAAGAGAAAACAAAGCAAGGTGAAAATGAGGGAAACTTAGAAAGGGTAATGCAAAACTGAAGCTGCTTTCTTTTTTTTTCTTTTTTTTTTTTTTTTTCCACTGTTTTTCTTTACCATATTAAGAGAAAATATAACATTAGCTATAATCTTGTTTTCTTGAAGCCATACTCTGCCGCACATCGCCTTGAGTCTTTGCTGTTAGTTACATTAACTTAGTTAACAGTTGTGTTATGGTAGGTAAAAATCAAAGGGCTTTCTAGGAAAAATAAATGTGACATTTAAACTGTGCTAAAAGGCTAGGAAGTGGCTGAAATGGGTGTGGAATCAACTCTCCTTTGTGAATTAAATAATGTCGCTCTTGCAGAGGAGGTGCTGTGGGGAGGCACACTTGGGTCACTGTGGTGTGCAGATCGTGTTGCCCCCTATGTGCAGCAAGACTTCCAAAGATGCTGACCCTGTGCCAGAGTTCCAAAAACCGAGGGACATCCCTGCAAACACCACTGGAACTGGAAGAAGATAACCAGAGACCATGACAGGAGAAGCCATATTTTGCATGACCTGGGTGTCCTTCTCTCTTCCACCCGCTGGGGTGGAAGAGCCCAAATGTGGGGAGCAAAGGCAGCAGCTGTGGGATTGCTGGCTGTCTTTTCCATTTGTGAAACCAGCAGCAGGCTTTGGCCACATGCCTAGATAAACTGTCTTACCTGCAGAGCGTAATCCCCTTAGACAGTGTAATTGCATTTCCAGGTTCACATGTCTCACATGCTTTATAGCTTTGGGCCATCTTATGTTATGCGATAGGAGAGGTTACGGAGGTTAAATTTGGACTAATGAAGTTCTGTTGAAATAAGACTGAGTTGTCTAGTGCTGACAGGAAGTTTAATATAAAATGGCATCCGTGGGCAGAAGGAAAATAGAGGCACTGCCAAGCTGAAAGAGATTGCTACGAAACAATTTGTCTTCTGCCAGAGCTTGCCCGAGGTAGCAGAAATCATGGAGGAGTAATGGGCAGACCTTGCAGCTCTCACGCTCTTGGTCCCCTCTGAAAGAGGACTACTGGCTGTGTCACAGACAATGTGTTGTAATTAGTCAGTGACGGGCAAGAGGGAGCCCCATTTCCCTCAATCTCAGCAGTTTTGCATGATCACTAGCACTTGACACATCTTGACATGTCTTGATTTTTTCCACTTACTGGCAATTAAAAATGACCGATGTCTTGTTTTAACAAACAACCTTCATGTTAATAACTGAACATCAGAGCTTGCAGTGATGAGTTTTTCGTGTAAGTTATCCATTAAAAGGGATGTTAGAGTTGCTTGGAATAATTAAAACTTCCTAAAAGCCACCTTCCAATGAATCTCAACATCTCCACCAAGGTAGGTACTCGCTATTCCATCGAACAGGTGTTAGTGCTTTGCTCAAGCTGTGCATTTTGCCAGCAGAAATTCAGCTCTATCTAAATGTAAATTGAATGACTGCAATTTCAATGTGGACTCATTTATGTAGGGAAAAGAAGTCAAATAAAAAAGTTGAAAGTTAAACAAATTGCTCTGGTTTTCATTTCTAACAATAATTTCATTTTAAATTGATGTATTTACATAGTATTGCATTTAATGTTGAAATTCTTTTTCAATTAATATTAGATTTAATTTACGTGTATTGGATAGTACACTTACATGACAGCATTGAAATCAATATTTTCAGTGCTTCATAGTCATTTTTTATCTCATTGTAATAAATTTCTACTTTTTTTTTTTTTTTTAATTCCTAAAAATTCAGATTGAAGCAAAAAGATTTATATGCAGGAATTTATCTTAAAAGTTTCCTTTCTAATATTTTTATTTTCTAAGATAATGGGTTAGTCAATACAGACAAGATAGCACAAAAAACAGTTTCCTATGCAGAGCTTTGCTCTTGCCCTTTTGAAATTACTACACTACTGTTGCAGGTAGATAAGTGACCAGTTCTTGCTGCACTAAAGAGCCTTTTCCACTAGGAACCAAATATCACCTCTCTTTGACACTGAGATTAAATTTTGCCGTCAGTGAAAAGCAGTATCGTGGTTGCCGTGAATAATTCAGGCTTACAATATCCCTCTCTGCATGCTATAATACACACACACATATTTTATCAGTTGGCATGCAATAAATAAACAAGTAAATAAACAGATTCATTTTTGTGATTTAAGAAATGGCTTAATGGAATAATGTCTTCGTCTTCAGAGTACTGTGGCTGCTCTTCACTGCTGTGTGATCCCACTGTTCGATTTTATTTTATTTTTTTTCTTCTCAAAATGCCATGATTTATATATGCAGCTATATAGCCTCTGCCATGGTTTCTGACAGACAGGAGTTTTGTGACTCTCCATTCACTGATTGCAACCTTTTCAAAAAGGTCTGGTTCCCAGTTTTAGGTTTTATAGGGTTTATAGTGTTGTCCACTAGACAGCACATTGCAGATTAACAAATCCTGGACAGCACACACCACAAATCCACTCACAGACTCCAGGGTTGGGTGGCCCTTATTTAATCCTCAAGTCAAACTTATCCAAAGGAACTAGGAAACACAGAGAACATTGTCATTGCTGGTGTGTGTGTGTGTGTGTGTGTGTGTGCAGAATTATGTCTTGGTGGACAAGAATTACCATAGCATATTCATCTGATCTCTATTAAGATAAGAAGACATAGTTCATCTTAAATTCTTCCCTTTACACCATCAAGAGTGTCAAGAAATCAAATTATATTCATGATATTATACTGGTTCATTTTCTTCATACAATGTATTTCATGGGGGTTAAGATGAGGATGCTGGTTTTTTTTTTTTTTTGACTCTTTAAACAAAAGTGAAAAGAAAGAAATATCAATAATTTAAAAAAAACAAACAAACAAACAAACAAAAAACAATGTTGAAAGGATAACTAGCTCCTTAACAGAATGGTTTGAAAGGCCTCTTAACATCAAGAACTGTTTCTTGTCTCACCACCACTGAGTCCTCTCCTTAGAAATAAGTCTCAGTAGACAGTGCTTTACTGAAGTTTTTCCAAGCCTCCTAGGCAATAGATTCCTCTCCATCCTCTTTGCCACTGCCTTTCTTGCAGGTCTTCCCCCACTGTGTTTGATCATTTGATGCTGTTCTCAAAATCCTTTGTATTCATAATCATTATTTTTAATTAACTACAATAACATCAATAACATTATTTCCTCCAAGAATGGATGCCCCACTGAGTCCTATGCTCTCAAATGCTTTCTTTTCCTAATAGCATGATTGAAAAGAAAAAAAAAAAAAGAAAAAAAAAAAAGAAGAAAAAAAAGAAAGAAAAAGAAAAAGACAAACAAACCAACTTCTGCTAGTAAATTCAGCCAACCAAAACTATGAAAAATCTGATCAGAATCAGTAAAAGCTACAAAAATTAACAGCAGGGGATGCTATTCTTGGTTTGCTGCAACAGGCAATGACATCAAAACCAAGGTAAAAAGCAGACAACACCAAAGATATAAGATGTTACTTCTCTCCTATTATGTGATTATTCCCAGTAACAGCAAACTGAAGATCTACAACAGGACTTTTCTTGTCTGACACAATTATGCTTATCCCCTCACAATAATTCTTTTCAAACAAATAAAGGTGGGTTAGAATACAACAATGAGCAGACAGAAGTCAGTATTTAAAATACACAAACTGTGAGATTAACAGACAATCCAATGAAAGTCTTTGGCTTTAAGACTCAAAGCAATCCCAAACAAAGACCTGATGGTTGCCTGCATGGAGCTGGGGAACCAGCTGCATCTCTGATGTTCTGGGTTGGTTCCAGTAGCACAGAAGGAGACCACAAGGCTGCAGAGTGTCCCTTCACCTGCTGCTGATGCTCAGTTTTTCACTTTGCCTGTTCTGTTTTGACAAGACAGCAGCAGCTTTCTTGGTCAGACTTATTAGGAATTCATATCAAAGGCCCACATTTTTGTTTAACAATATCAGACAGTGCAGCTTATTTTTCCATCATCCCCATCAAAATACCACAAGCCATATAATCAGCACTTTTTTTTTTTTTTTCCATCCTTGCCTACTGACCATCTGAATTTGCTGGCCTTAATTTGCTCAGATCATCTTTTTTTTTTCTTCTTCTACTTCCCGTGTGTTCATACACACCATCTTAAAAGTATTATTTGATCGGCATTTTTGTCCTTTGGACAAATAAAAAATTCTTCTGTTTTTATCTATAATATCAAGACTAAATGATACTGAAGAGCCCCTGCATTTTAGTCTGATATATTACCATTGCACAGCCCAGCATCTATGCTTTTGGCATTAGACAGTCACTGCACAGAAACATGAGCAGGCAAGGAACAGATTTCCAAAATCCCCTCTGGCAGTCCTCACAACCAAGCAAGACTCGTGTTCCTGCTCATCCTCTCCCAGGAACAATCACATCTCTGGTAGCAACACAGTCAACTTCACCGTGGGGACCAAAGACAGCCTCTTCCCAGAGCATCCCATCTGTTTGTATCTCTATCACAGCTCGGAGCAGCCAAATAGGTGGATTTAGGGTGCAAGAGGCTGAGAATACAATCCTAATGCCAGGAAACCTTCGAAATGAGCGATATGTTTATTCTGGTAAAGTGGGGACCATTTCTTCCCTTTCTAGTCTTCTTTTCAGCTGCAGACACTGATCCTGAATTATGTTCTACAAACTGACGTCAGTGGTAGCTACCACGTTTCTCTAAAAAGATCGTGTTACGCTGAATAGCAGATAATCACAATCCCAGTCTGGAATATAGGTATGAAGATTTTGTCTGGATCCAAGTGCAGGCAGTGTGGATTTTCCCTCCAAATACAGCAGCAATATGAAATCATAATAATGCTCAAGTGCTTTTCTATGCGAATACCAAAGCTGGACCGTGCACCCCAGCATATCCCTCAAATTTACTTTAATTCTATTAATTTACTTCCTAAACTCCATTAATTTAATTCGTTAATGCCATTAGCATTCTATGATTCTATGATTAATTAGCAGGTTAGCAGGGAGTGCAATGTTTAATCAGGAGCTGAAATACACGCAACTTCTCTTGTCAGGAGAATCCTGCCCTAAGGTGTTGGCATTAGTCCACTGGAAGAGTTATTATTTCTTCCCTGTGATAAACCCATGAAAACCCAATTCAGAATTTATATTCTACCATTCTACCACTCCTGGCATTGCTGGAGCAAGCAGAAATTTTCTTCAGGTCTGTGACTGCTGATTTTGACTTTGATTGGGATTTGCAGCCAAGATTTATTCCTATTGTACTTCTGAACTATGCTTCTACTTCGCAAATTTGGGAGTGAGCAGCCTGGACTCATTCACATACCCAGAATCCAAAGTTTGGGATAGATTCTCCCAGAATGCAGATTCCCTTTCTGGAATTGTATCAGGTTCACTTTTTCAAAACATGTAACATCTTACTAAATACCTTCAGAGAAATATACTTTTATCATCTACATGACTAGATGAGACTTGTAAGTATAGTGGCATATCATCATATGTTTACTACACTGAGCTCCTAAATTCCAATTGTTTTGGAATTTATTCCAATTGTTTTGGAATTTAGGAAAAAGGAAAAGTTCTTCCGTAAAAGGAAGAACTGAGTTCTCCTCAAAAAATCTAGCTGATAACTGTCCTTCTTTAGCCAAAGAGGAACTTTGCAGAATTAAAAATTTGGGGTAATTCTGAAGATTCCATGTGTCAGGGATTGACTTAATCATTTTATTTGTACCAACAGGAGGATTTAAAGCATGACAATTTCTTTTGGAATAAAGGAATTTTAAGATTTCCCAATAACCAATCCATATTAAAATTGACATGTGGACTACACAATTTAAATATAATATAATTTGTGTTTTCAATCTGAGATCATGTATGATTCAGAAATATGGAAGCAAACCCTTTGACATTTTGTGTGTTTTACATTCATAAAATATACTATATAATATACTATATAGTACATTAAACATACACATTGTTTCTGCATGTGAAAAAGTGTACGTGGTTATACTTTCAAACAGGCTACTATTTTTGCTGTATGCTCAACTACTACTTACAGGTAATTGAGTGAAGTTTCACTGTCACACCAGGCCGGTAGGGTGCAGTAGACAGTACAGAGGAGAGGAAATCTGAAGGAGGAAGAATAATATAAAATGCTGTGACATACTAACGAAAAAAAAAAAAGGAGAAAAGGAAGCTTGATGAAGAGTAAAAAAAATACTGAAGTTGCAGACCACTAATACACACTTCTGTAGATGTTGATGCATAAATACATTCACACTCTCCTGCTTCTATACATATTATTATTATTATTATTATTATTATTATTATTATGTATTTATTTATTATTATTTTAATTTTCATGCATGTGCTGACCAACACACTGTTATTTTCCCAGATCAATCTCACCTGGCTCTGTTTGCATCAGTTTGCTGGCTTCTTGAGGAGGCATGGTCTGCATCCAAAATGCATATACATCACCTGTGGGAACAGAAAGACACACCACATTATTCAGGAAATTTGTTATTTGTCAATTGAGAAGAATATCCTGCTATGTATGAGACTGCTCAACGGACAAGGGTCCTTACCCAATACTTGCAGTGGCTTATAAAAATGTCATGATGAAAAAGAAAGGTCAGAAGCTGTATTTATTAGAACTTGGAAAGTACACGGGCTAAAGAAAGAGGATTTAAAGAAGATATTTTTAGTAGAGACCTAGAGAATCAGCTCTATTTTATGGTTGGTTTTAGTTTTGGTGTTCCCTACCCCACCCCTGCCCAGGTCTATTCAGTGGACTTGGAGCAAAATGTGAGCAAAGAATTGAGTGGCAGATCTGTCCACGAGAAGCAGGACCTGTGTTTTTCCCCAAAAAGTAAGAACTATGGGATGGTCCCTCTACGTTATGTTTGCAACTCTACAGTAAAGAAATCTACTCACTAGTGACCAAGAGTGGGTCTCCTTGAAGGGCCTCCTAACATCCACCTCTGAAACATGCTTTGGGTTGGGCTTTTGGCTAAACTCCAGAGCTAATAGGGTAAAGTAGGTTTTGGTCCTGTGTACAGAGCTCACCAGGGCTGGTCTGAAAGGCTGATGATGGGGCCAAGATCTCCTCAGCAGCCGGAGGGGTTCCAGCTGTGCCTCTTGGTCCTGAAGCATCCAAGTGCAGATATGGAAACCCTGATCCCTTCGCACCAACTGTTTTTGGCCATGGTCGGGACCTCGTGGTGGGAATGTCCTCCCCTTTCAGGGCAAGAGGGGTGCTGGTAGCTGGAGAATCAGGAGAGACAGAGGGAAGGCACCATAAAAGTGCCTTCTGGTGCCCCATGGCAGCAGAGAATGTAACACACTGTGGGAAAATACTACCTAAAATGCACCCAGAAAATCCCACCTTCTCCTCAAGTGCTTCCACTGGCAGCTGAGATTCAATTTTTCACTTCATTTTAAAGATTATGGTTTTTTTGTTGTTGTTGTTTGTTTGTTTTTTTATTTCCAGGAGAACATGAGGAGTAGCAATAAAGTTGGAACCTTTAACTGAGTACAGAATTATAGAATGATTTGGATTGGAAGGGACCTTAAAAAATCATCTAATTCCCACCTCACATTTCAATGTCCGAGTGTTCATAAACAAAAAAGAAAGTGTGGTGGTGTGGTGTTCCAGTGCTCCTTCAGAGTGTTTTTTTTTTTTTTCCTTTCTTCACATAAATTATTTTTTATTTCCTAGGCTTTTTTACTGTAGAGGAAAAGATGAAAGCTCTTGTCTATGTGAAGGGAAGCAGGCAGGTACTGGAGCACAGATAGTGGAATTGGAGAACTGATTACATTTTTGTGGCAGGAATAACAACCAGTCACTCGTAAGTGAGGGCCATATAAAATCAATGTTATCAATTTAAAATCAAAATCATTGTTTTTTTGTTTTGTTTCAATTTCAGTGATTTTAATTAAATAAAGTACATAAAAATGCCAGTAAGAAGAAACAAAACAACAAAACTTTTTATTGGTTTAAAACAGACAGTTATTTTTTTCTTTACTTCTCTGTCTCCTAGAGAACTCCTAGATCACTAGTTGAGACTAGTGAAGGAGAATATAAAGGTCTGGCAATATTCACTCACTTTTAAATGTCCACTTGTGTTCTACTGATGGATCCATGGTTTTGTTTGAGTCTTCCTGTAATTTCATGAAGCTTGAAAAAATTGAATCCAGATCTTTGAGGTAAGAGAAGATAATGTTAGTGCACTCAGCATTCATAGAATATCATACAATAAAAAGTAAATAAATCAGGTTCTGGTGCAAAAGGAACTGATGTATTTTTAAAATAAAGTTACTGGCAAAGTGTCTTGTATTTATTTATATTTATTTATAAATTTATTTATTTATATTTATTTATTTATGTTTATTTATATTTGTTTATTTATGTTTATTTATATTTGTTTATTTATTATTTATTTTAAATTTATTTTTAAACAGGTGAGAGGCTTCCTACAGCTTTCAGCACAGGTGAACTTGCCACTGATTTCCATGTCTCCCTGTTTCAATCCACTGTTAAAAATGAGAAATATTGGCAGCAATAAGAGGTCAGTATCTACAGTCAGCTCAACCTGGCAAAGAAGTTACAGGTGGAGAAGCCATGCAGCACGCTGTCTGAGCATATCTGACTCCTTTCCAAAGGATACTCACATAAATTCAGATTACTTGTGCTGAGAGCTAAGGGAGATAACCATTTAGTTCAAGAATATTACAGAGCCTTCCCAGCCCAGTGCTGAATCCGATGAAAGCTCTGATCCCAGGAGCTTTTGTTTGCTCTTCCAGTAGAAGACGTCATAGTCAATAATTTAAATGTTTGTAAATTTTACTTATTTTTACAAGATGAAAAAGGAACATTCATTGCAAGTGCTACCTGGGCATTGTTTTCACTGTTGTTGCTGTTTCTTTTTATTCCCCAGGATGTACTTACCCAGGTCAGATGATGTGTTACTGGAAAATGTGTAATTAATAACAGGGGGCTTCTCCAATATTTCCCAAAAGTCAGACAGATTTCTCCCTGCAAATATAAATGATTAAAAATATGAAGACAGACTTGTTTCTAGTATAAGTCATCATTGAAAGTAAATAGGACAATATTTTGAACAAGAATGATTTTTTCATTTACCTGTTTGGCCTGTCATCACACAGATGTAGATACAATCTGAATCATTGTTCTGACGCACTAAAAGGCAAAAAAAATGTAAACCAGGTCTTTGTTACCAGTTTTCATATGATATTATCTTAAACAGTGAAACACAAACCCAGAATGGTATATGGCTACTACAATTAGTCAAATATTTTAATTCAGATTTGACTTTGACAAAATCTCAATCCAGCACAAAATCCAAATGCTAACATTTCTAGGAGAAATGTTTCTCCTAGTATAAATTTTTAATTTAATTAAAATTCTTAATACAAGCATTTTTACAAGAAAAAAAAATCAAAAAATATAGCACGTAGGCTCATAATTTCCTAAAATATCAGTGTTCAATAATAATTAATCAAACTGTCAAGTAAAACATATATGTTCATAGAAACATACTATACTACATATTTAAAATTTTATATATATGTATAGATTGTTCCCCTAAGGAGACCTTGTTTTACAGCTGCAGTCATGCTTTAGAGCACAAATGCTGCCAAATAAGAGCAATAAACTTTTATATGCATTTCTATGCTTGTTTCCATGTCAGAACTAAATCACACAAATAAGAAAATGACAAATGTTTAAGAGGAAATGCAAACCTGAGAGAATAGAAGTAGATTTGAAAATTTCTGTGAGATAACTGGTGGAGTTTCCAATTATATCAACAAGTAAAGCTGTAAAATCTAGACAACAAAATACAGAAAATTTATATTTGAAAACATATTCAACTATCCACATTATCAGAAATCATTTTTATAAGTGATCATATTTGCATATGTGCTTGTACATGAAAATGATTGAAATATGTAAAAGTTCAGAACTTTTCTGCTGTATAGGAGTAGACTTAGGAAGCCATTGGATTACTCTGTGGAAATACGTGTCAAAGATTGTATGCAAAATAGCACCAATGTACGTAAATGAAAACTTAAATAGAATCTATCTGTTCAAGAGAGCTATTTAAAGTAACACTCTATTAAGGCTGCTTAAAAATAGAAGAGCCCAAGCCTGTAGGCTCTGTGGCAGTGATTGCCTATCTGCCACATGGGACCATGTGGGGACATGTGATTGTCCATCTACTCTGAAGTCTGCTTCAGAAAAACAGATACTGTTAGCTCAAAAAATGGTTAGTGGTGGTGTTTTTATTTATTTATTTATTTTTAAACTAACAGGTTCTAGCAGTAACAGGTCAACATTCTCATTTAGGGAGTGACAGACACTAGCTCTTGCAACCTGTGTTGAGCCCACAATTTCCACTGCCTGGGAGGGTGCTCTAACAATCATATTTTGGATTTGGGGCAGGAAGATTTAAGTTTCTGCACCATCTTCCAGTGCAGACTGGGTCATTATGCTACAAGGCTTGTGAGCTGTGTGTGCCCAGAAAAATAACCACAAAACACACTGTTTCTCTGTCGAGGGGTCAATAGCATTTGACACTATTAAACAGCTCTATGCAGGCATTAATCCTTACTTTTCACTCCTGTTTGGCTTATTGAGGTTATTGGATTCTGTTGGTGTAAAGAAACCCTTGTTTGTCTTCTGTGAGTCAACTCAGGAGGGCGAAAGTGGCTAAGATAATGTATTAAAAAATGCCATGTTGTCTGTCCTGCACTGCTTTTTGTACTCAGAGAAGGAAAGCAAGGTCCTTCCACCAGGCAAGCCACACTGCTCACTTGACTGATGGCTCCATCGCAGTGGCCGGTTGGGTGCAACCACCTGAGATTTTCATCAAGTTTACCCAGAGGTTCATAGCAACACTCATTATGAGTAATGGCTGCTGACTTCAGTATAGTGATGCTATTTGTACAAAAATAAAAAGCCTGCAGAGCTCAGGCTGCAGCCTTCAGCTCCTAAGGAAATAATTTACCTTAAGCACATTCAATTGCTAACCTCTTTTGTGTACCTACCTGCCAAGTCATTTGTCACATTGTTTAAACAGTAGCAGTAATGCATAGGAAACTTGCCAGGGTCAACATTTTTCAGGCTAGAAACTGTGGAGAGAGAAGGAGAAAATGGGTATCTTGATGCACGTGCCATGTGAGAGGAACTGCTCCTGTGCGGAGCAAAGCGCTGAGGCACTCACTGTTATAAACGGTGACTGACACTTTGTGGAAGGCAAACGAGCTGTAAGATGTGACACTCAGCAAAGAGAAGAGTTTTTTGGTACCTGCAGAAATACATGCCCATGCTATTAGCGTTTGGAACAAATTATGCGAACAGAATGTTTCGGCTCTGCTCATTTGGTTTCTAAAAGACTCCTGAGGTGCTGATGCTCTACAGCTGCCTGAGACTCAATTCCTTTTCATTTCCACTGAGGGAAGGATCATTGGTATTACATTTTTTTTTTTTTAAATCAGGCAGGCAAATCCACACTGGGTTACACAGTGCTTTCTAAAGGCATCCCATAAGTAATTATGCTATGCCTATATATAAACACTCTAATTTCTAAATTCTTTTGGGGTAGACAGCTATCTGCATTATATCTGCATTATAAATATGCAAGTGTGGCTTGCTCTGAGAGTTAATTCTGGAGGCAGAGAGCATGCATTTATGACTTCCCCTGCTAACACCATCAGCCCTTTATCTCATTCACCGTGGGGCTGACTGCCTGCGTGACCTGCCCAGCCTCTGCAGCATTACCTCTGAGTGCCGTGCTCAGCATGCCGTTCACCAGCTCGGTCAGGTTAAGAGCAGCCAGATCCACAGACTTTGCAGGCAGCTCTGGAAAATAAAGGGTCTCTGAGCAGCTGGAAATGGCTGCTAATCCCCTGTTTTGTGTACAGCAGAAAGCTTCCAGAACGGGAAAATGAAATAAGCCGTTTATGTATTGAGGCACACTGAAAGAAACTGTGGTTAGGAAAGGAATATTCCGGGAGTGCAGACAGAAGTTGGGAAAATAAGAAGATAGAGCAGGCAGTGCAACAGCAGGCCAAAATTCAGGCAGGGCTCTGTGTCCCCTGCTCCCTTGAGCATGCCCTGGAGCAGGCTGCCAGGAGCAGCACCCAGTCCTGGCGTTTTGGTGCCCCCTCGTGATGGCCAATGTGCATTTTCTTCTGAAATAAAAGCGGGTCTCTCTGTGCAGATCACAAATGGAGGTAAAAGTACCTGGGAAATCCCCAGTGCAACATAGAACGGTGATGAAAACACAGATTTTTTTTATTTTTTTTTTTTTCCAACTACCTTGATGGCTACACTACTACCACAGATTAAACTGACTGCAGCTGAAACACACTTTTTATTTAAAAAGATATTTTCTTCCTGTTGATGTTGCTTGTCTGTTTTTCCCAAGCTGTACTTTCAAATATGATATTTTGCCTCCCTCCCATGAAATCATACAAACTTAGAGTGCTGTGGTGCCTCTGTGTGTGCAAGGAGGAAGGTCTGTGTCTGCATGACAGAGAGAGAAAAAACAGAGCAGGATGGAAAACAAGCACAGAAAGCCAGGACGAGAACAAAATCAAATTTGTGGAGAAATATTATTTTCTAATGACATCAGTATCATTTTTAACCTGTTCCAAACTGAGTGTCTTAAGGCAAGTGAGACTGGAGATGACAGCCCTGTCCTACAGACCACGGAAAGAAGAAAGAGACAACTCCACCTCACATTGCTGGAAGGACAGAGGTTAAAATGGATTAAGCAGGGATTTTCATAGTCCTGAGGAGCTGCCTGTGTTGGGGTTAGGAGTCCCTGCAGTAGTGGTGGCTTTGTATTCACAGACTCCACAGGAGAAAGGCCCACCCGCCAACACCTCCCCGCTTGGTACAATATCTCCCATCCTA
Organism: Aythya marila; assembly: GCF_965140915.1. NCBI lineage: Eukaryota > Metazoa > Chordata > Aves > Anseriformes > Anatidae > Aythya > Aythya marila. The sequence continues at coordinate 148,705,262 of NC_139043.1, forward strand.
TTAATACCCACACACAGGCTCGAGGGGATTCCTCAGGGGTTGCTTGTTACCTGCAGTAGCCAGCACCACCGCTTGCTTCTCTCTCTTATGTTCTCTTTTTATGCATGAAGCTGTGAAGTGAAGAAAGAGACTTGAGGAACTGTTTTCCCCATTGTGCTAGCAAGTGGCCCTCGGTTGAGCTCTCCATAAACATTACTTTGCTGCTGTTATTCATTATAACCCAGGCACCCATGGACATAAGCACTGCAAAGCAGGACACTGAATATGTGTAACAGCAGCTGATCAGTTGCCTAAGAATAAGGATGTCCCAAAAAATCTGTCAGGTCCTTTAGGTGCCAGCTAAAGGAGGAGAACAGATTAAATATCAGAGCTTGTCCCTTTAACTCAAAAATCAAAACAAAATACTGTTTTTGCAGTCTGAAACTGGACTTGCAAGCAATACATTGCAATGTATGTAATGAGGCTTAACCAAAAGGGATCTACGTAGGCTGCATGCATGTTTGTAATTCAGAGCAGGTGTTCAACTGAGGGCCACTCTAAAGAGACGTGATCTGGGAAACAGACTGGGGTGGGGCTCAGGAGTTTGGACTCACTTCAATGACCAACAAAGAGATGATACAAAGCAGTGATTTAGCCATCACAGGACAGGTTGAATAGCAGGACTTTTGTACTTAAGCTCCCTGTCCCACCACTGGAGATTTGAGAGCCCCCAAAGGGTAATCCAGAAGGCTCCTCAAATGAGCCAGCACTTGCTAACACTAAGCTCTCACATCTCTCTGAATCTTCAGTATCTCAGTCCATCCAAGATCACCAGAGGGAAGTCTTCTCTTGAAAGCTGGTGCTGAAGGAGGCTCGCCTGGTGAAGCTGGTGATGCCCCTCTCTGCGTTATAGACTAATGGGCATAGCTGTCACCAGAGGGTAGGAGACTTGGGGTCAGTTTCCTCTTCAGCAAGAGTAAAGCTGGAGGACTGGAAACAGCAGAAGAAAGAGTTGTTGAGACTGCATAATCTGGTCGTTTTTACCCAAATTGGTGAAACTTGGATGCTTGTCCTAATTCTTTCAAAAATTCATGCCTTCTACAGGATGGAATCTCATGATACATTTCTTATCATTCTTTCTTTATGTATGAATGCATAAAAAAGAAAAACAACCTGTGGATAATCGATGTTACAAGGCCTGTAAATCATGCCTCCTGGTACAATGCTAATCAGATGAGCCAAATTTATGAGACAAATTTATTTAGACTGTCAATCTAGCTGGTAAGAAGTCTTCTAAGTCTTCTTTGTCTTTCTCTATAAAACCTTCTGACTCCATATTCATGGCTCATAAGTCAAGAATAAACCTTTGCCATCACCTGTCTTGTCCTGCTGTATGGCACCAGTCCTGGAGCCCCAGCCCATCCATCTTGCCTACGGAGGGAGAAAGAATACAGAACCAAGTCTGCTATGGATATGGGAATGGGGAAATACTTCAGGCTATGGGAACAACTGGAAAAAAGATATCTTGGAGATTCCCTGGGGAGCACCAAACCACGTCCTTACCTGTGTTCCAAACCAGAAAGAGACACAGAAATCCTAGGCTCATCTTTGCTGGCACATGCCAACAGAACCACCGCATTATGAAGTCTGACTCCCAGTGGCTTTGGCTGCTCTAGGAGAAAGAAATGCTGTTTTGGTATGGGTAGTGTTGTGCAGTTTTGTCTAGACCTTGTCCCAGAATGATGTGACCATGAGAGTAATATGGATGCAAAGAAAAGATTGGTGGCATAAATGGCAAAGAATCAGAAATCACACAATCAGTATTTTTTGTGTTTGTATGAGTATACAATCTCTTGCTCCGTGAGTACCAATTAACTGTCTCTTTACTGGAACTTGGTGAGGCTGTCTACAGAGTCTTCTTCTCTGGCAGGATGAACTGTACCTAAAGCACAATGACACACCAAGTACCCACTTTTTTATTGCTGTTGAAATGAGATGACATTTATTTAGGTTCAATCAGTTATCAACCGAGCTCCTTTTCTGCAGAACTGTTGGTTTCCCAGACATTCTTAATCTTGTATTTCTACAGTTAATTATTCTCACCCAGCTGTGTCCTGTGCTGCCTTAGAGATAGTTAGAAAAAAACAGAAGGAAGGTCCTTGCTTTCCTCCATTATTATTATTATTTAGAATATTGGAAAATACAAAATAAAAAACTAGCTGTCAGAAAAGTAGGGAGTGTATGAAAATTAAAAAAAGAACAACAACAAAAAACACTTTTTTTATTATTATTAATATGTCAGCCATCTCCTCTCTTAGTAGCACACAGTGAACCATTATCTTGAAGATAGCACTTCTTGATTAACAATCTATTACCATCATGTTTAAAATCTTTCTCGTCTTTAATTCACTGGAGGATTAACACATTCTGAAAATAGTTTTGTACTTAGCAGTGGTAAAGAAAACCTGGATGATGAAATGATACAAAGCTTTTCTGTGTCTGAAACATCTGTGTTTGCTTGTCTGATGACTCTAAAGTGTTTAAGCACTAGCTCTGCAAATTCAAACAAAGCTCTGAGAAGCTATTCAGGTAATCCTTATCTATTAGGTCTATCTGGGTGATACTTTCTTCTTGGCCCCAAACCTAAGCTCATCCAGTTTCTGCATACCATGTACTGAAGAGTGAGGCTGAGGATGAGAGAAAGCCTTGGTCAAGTCTCATTCCCCAGATTTCATAACCCATCTTCTTTATGTGGGCTCAAAAAGTTATTCATAGGCAGAGTCCAGTGTCCAGATTTAACATCAACAATCCTAAACTTGGTTCTCCATGTAACGATGTTCAGGATCTGAGCAACAGGTAGACTATAGACCATGATTGTAATGCTGGCCTGACACCCAGGGAAATCTAGCTGTTCTTCCACTGTCCAGACTACGAAGCTTAATGGGACTTCTGAGAGATTTTTCTCTGCATCTATGGACTCTTTAATAGGGAAGACTAGCAGGTTTGCTCAAGTCTGCTAACATGCTGACATGATGGAAGTATCATGCTGGGGAGAGCAGGCTCTGGAGTTCAGGTGAGTTTGTGGAATGGAGAGCTGGGTGACCATGTCATGGGGAGGTTTGTCACTACACAGCTTTTGGAGCTGGAGGGCTACAGTGGCAGGTGCATGTAGTCAATGGAAGTGGCCTGAGAGCTCTCGTCAAGGGGGTGCTGTTGGGCTGTGTGTTTGGCTGAGGCCAGCAGCAGTATGTTTTGCTGGATTTTTGTTTGTTTTTAAGAGAAATTCAAAAATTTTTATTCCTGTACTATGAGAAGTAACTGACACCTTAGCTCTGCGAGATCTCCTTTAGGATGAGTCAAGCTTCGCAAAGACAGTTCAGTGTTTATGGGCCATACACCTCCCCCTGAGCGTGCTCCTAATGACCCATTTCCTGCACACGGTGTATGACCAGGCTGCACTGCCCATGCTGGCTCTATGCATGATGGTCCAAGGGACACAAAACACAGCCAACAGCAGTGCTGCCACTGCATTGCTCCTGCAACATAAGGCTAGCCTTGGCTAGAGGGTCTTTGTTGCTCAGACTGGAAGAAAAGCCCAAACTTCTGCCCTTCATGGGGATTTTGGCTGTGTGGCGAGAGAGAGACCCAAAGCTAGGAGGTGAGAAAAAAGGACTCCATCTGCTCCACTTCATCTCCCCCTACAGTTACCGATCAATGCTTTCACCGAAGTGGAAAGACTTCATTTTCAGGACATACTTTGAGCAGCGTGGGTTCTCCTGGGTCACCATGGAGCTAACCCCAAAGTCCTTGCTGTTCGTAAGAGTATTTTGCAAAATGATGTGCAAGCGCAGATGTTTTCTATGAAGATTCACAAGTAAAAGGGGTGATAGGCTGTAGATAACTTCGTATCAGGGATTTGCCTTCATTACTAATTTATTTAAATTGTCCCAGAGCTGTTCATGCTGGTAGAACAGGGAAAACATCTGACAGAGGACTCAATGCAGCATGTGAGAAAGCAGGGCCTATATGAAGAACATGTTTCCAATGTTAGCAGGGGCTAACAAACACATTGGAAAAGAGGGAAGAAAACAAGAAGCTGTAAAAAGAGAAACAAAATAGAGAATGAAGTACAAAGGTGTGCTTAGAAGTATCTCGCGGACATTGAGAGACATTTTCCTGCTCACCTGAATGTGCAGCTCACAGTTGTCCTCCTAGCTGAGCTGCTCCTCCAGGCTTACCACCACAGCCAAGTTTCTCCACATACAATGCTGCTTTGCAGCAGGAATTCAGAGCAAGTGTTAGTGTGGCCATTGTGCCCACACGTAGCTGAGATTACATTCTACAGGCTGCAGACTCAATCAAGTAAAATATTTGATGATTGGGACAAAATGCAAACATAACCTTGAAGGATGGATCATAAACCAAATCCTGTCTACTTCTAACATGAAAATATTAAACAATATTGCTATGGAATTAATGGAAATTTCTCCATTCATGTGAAGGCTTGTTTCGACTGGATGTCAGCTTTAATTTTCTGCCCATTACAAGCTTCTTAAAAAGAAATTGCAGAGAAACTTTAGTACTAAAAACAGTGTCTTGGAAAGACTGCCACTAGTGCTCAACAGTTAGCCAGTGGTTTAAATTTGAAGCATTAGGTTTTAGCTGCTTTCCAAGATCTTTTCCGAGCATTACCTCTCTGAACATTTGTGCTGTCCAATTAAATTTTAAAGCCATCTATGACAAATATTCCTAGAATTTCTACCTGAAACATCTTATCTCTCAACAGTGTGCATATTAGTAATATTAACTCTTATGATACACGTCATGTTTGCGTTATTCTGGTTATCTGATTTCTAATTTTTAATCTACCAGGGACAAGTCTTTATTACCCTGTAACTGTATCTCTTTTGTTTGCCAACATAAGCGACACTACTGTGATAACTAAAATACATGTCCAGATTGCAAATATGAAACCCTCCCTGGACTCCAACTCACAATCACTAAAAATTTCTATTGCAAAATATAGCGAGATTTGCAGGTGTTAAAGGAACAGGGGCCACACAACCATGAGCAGACAGATAAATTCCATAAACTGACTTTCAGTGAATATTTTTGTTCCAAAAATGTATCTGATACAAGATGTAGATCAGGCCTTTAGGTACAAATTCCCCTTTGCCACTACTGGATACATTAATACAACTTTTGTGTTGGTTTTAAGCTGAACAATATTACTAAAATCCATTTTACTCAGAACTGTTAATCCAGAGTTCCCTGACCTGCTGAACTGGGGGGTTTAATCTAGTTCAGACTACCTTTATGCACTCATGAAGACCTCTTATTAAATTCCCCTGTGCTATTCTAGATTTTGGGATTAATTAACACGGTTATTAGCTATGCTTCATTGAAATCATTTTAATGCAGCAAGTAACCATGAAGTTTGAATTGTTTTCATTTATTTTTTTTCCCCTCTATAAACAACTGTCAAGTAATTTTTCCATATCTTCACTTTAAAAAGAGTGGGACAGAATTTAATAGACCAATAATAATAATAATAATAAAACTCCTTGAGTTAAATTAATTTCCTTACCTTTGTTCAGTCTCACCATCTAAAGGTCACCTCTCATTTTAAACACACCATGATACACCCGGTCTAAAGAAATATTCCATGTTAATATGAAAATAAGCCTTTGTTACAATTACACACTTCATTAGATTGCTACAACCACTTTTTAAGTTAAGGTTTATTTGTACCAGAATTTAAGCAATACTCTAATGAAATTACATTTCATTTCCTATATTCTCATTCAGCAATAATAGCACAGATATTGTACAATATGATTCCCTCTAAGTACATTTGAAATGACTGAGATCTGGAATAATTAATATCAACTTACCCGACTTCTCTTGACAAAGATGATTATCTTCAAAGCCTATATAAGACTGGAGGCTATCACCAGGTCTTAATAACCACTTAGTGAAAGACTTTGAGTAGATAGGCTTGATAATCTTGCTTTAAAATCCAGTGAAAATTGTCATCCTAATCCCAGAAATACTAACTAAAGGTAACACAATCGTAAGCAAACACAATACGCACTGAATCCCTCATGGAATGACTCTGTGGCACACCAGGTTAGGACTGGAAGCTCCTTTTGGCAGTAATGACTTGAACTGCAAAGTAGAAAGGATTTTTTTCCCCCCTTTTAAAGGGACAGCTCATTTTACTGCAATTAGGCCAATGACACCTTTACAGGGAGAGGTAGGCCAGATGAAACCCCTTTGATAAAGTTTTATCCATGCTTGGGATAGCAATTTAAACAAGGGGTGTTTTTGGGAGAATATGGAAGAAACTAGTGTGTGTCTTAACTGTAGAAAATCAAAAGGAACAAAATGACAGATTAAATCAGAAAATTGTCTGGCATTGTGTTGAAGTGGCGGGGAAGGAAGAGCAAGCTGGTCACAACAATGATGTAGAGCAATTTTGGTCGTGTTGAGTGATATTTAGCATAAGCCAAGAGATGATCGTCACTGGAAGCTGTGAGTAAAATTCTGCTTCCATTTGCTCCAATGGCAAGTGATCCCTCTGAAATCAGTGGATTTAAGCCCAGCTTGGTTAAAAGCAGATACTTTACCATAAGCCACTGCAACATGTGAGGAATGCTGTCATTCAAAACCTTATGATAATTAAAGGAAAGAGAGGAAATTAAAAGGAATTTGCAACCAGTCAGTCAATGGACTAAAAGGTTCTTTAAGAACCAGTTTAAAACCTCAGCCGAGGAGTAGTCTGACCCCTGGTAGAGGACAAAGAAGACCTGGCAGATGTCATGTATGACAAACTGGCTGTACAGGATGGTCCCTGGCCTCTCCTCACCTCCCGTATTCGTCCTGGGAAATGTTGAAGCTGCTGGTAGGCCTGGATCATGAGTACTCCAAGACTTCCTATCAATGTCATGGTCTTATTAATGACACAGGCATTTGGGTTGTAGGGCTGTTCCCCAGCACTACTTAATTGATTATTGCTGATATTGCCTGGGTAACTGGTGTGTCATCAGACTTGTTTTGTTTGTACTTTATTTAACTCTCTTCCTTTAATTGCATTGTCTCACTTTTTCACTTCCACTAATTATATCAGAAAGAGCTGTGCTGTTACCCAAAGACACTTACTGCAATGGTTAAAACACCGTAGTCCTCCAGAGTGTCAGATAAAAGAAAGTGATTTTGCTGGGTTCTGATTTCAGTCATATACTTTCAGTTCTTGGTTTCTTACAGAAAAGAAATTTATGGGTCATGCTATGTGTATGTTAGGGTGGTGTCTCCATCTGTCCTACAAGCCCAAGAACTTCCAAAGCTGGAACACAACGTGTAACAATTATATCTGGCAAACATTAAACTTAAACGTGTACACACACACACATGCACATTCTTACCTTTATCTTCTTTTACTTTGCTTTTCATAAAAAATAAAAAAAAAATAAGAAAAAATATTCAGTGTGGTGTTATTGCATCTAGAATTATCTAATTCTATCTGGAAGTTACTGATATGATATACAGGAAAATTTTTGTGAATCGTGACTAAATGCTGCAGCTTGAGGAACTTGGAAACATCTTTTCTTTGACAAGACTTACTTTGCTTTTACTGACTTAATTACCAGTTGCTCAATATCTCATCAACAAGACTGGGATGAAAGTTCTCTCTGTAGCAGCTCACAAAACCAGGTATAGCCAAGAAAATGTGTGTGCTGGGATCTGTTCCAACCGTTTGATGTTTGGCTATGAGGATAATTTGACTTTCAGCAGGTTTTCCCTCATGCTGTGTTTTGCCCTGGGACCCTGTAATTTTAACTTTGCTCAGCTGCAGAGCGATGCACAGGTGACCGGGGAAGGTGCTATTGTTCAGCCCCAACTTTGACTCTTCAGGACAATGTGGTGTTCTCACTCAGAGCATCACTCTGAGCAAACAGCTTTCTCAGGAGTATAGTCTTTACGTGCCTTCTTTTTTCAGTGCCTCTTTGTGTGGCAGAGCTGTGTCCATAACTGACATCTCAAAATCCAGAACAAGTAAAGTCATTTTTAGTGTGTTCTCAGCAACGTAATATAGATGCGTAATTCATATAAGTTGCCATGTAAAAGCATTAATTTGCTGAAAGCTACACAGAAGTCCTCCCCTAATACAAGTTAAATAAACACAGTTTCATGCCACAAGCCTTTGATTTACCTGTAAGAAAGAAGACTGGGAAGGAGGGAGAAAGCAAAGTCCCAATGTTGGTGCTTTATCTCTCTGGGCTGGGAACACAGCATGGAGATGATGCACTACTTTTTTCGTGTTAAAACCATTGAACAATTTTTGTTAAATGGTTTCAAAACACCATGCTACATAAGCAGTTGCAATGTGTATGAGTGATGGCAAGGGCTCCAGCATCATGTTCTTGTGACCTGAGCCAGAGTTAGCACCCAGCATCCCCTCCCACTTCTACGTTTCAGAAAATCTTAGCACTATTTTTCTAACTAAATGTTATTTATTTTTGCACAAATTTCATTAAGTACAATTCTCAAATGTAATCATGTTTCTTTGTTACTCTTCTTTCGGAAGAGTAAAATAAATTTAATCTCTTAAGGGGAAATTATGTATATATATTAACTTCTATTTATTCCTGTCCTTAAAATGTCTTTCCTATTTGGGGAAATTTATTTAGAATTGCAAATGAATCCCATTCTTTATAATAGTATCTCTTTAATCTTTTTCATTAAGATTTTGCTAAGATTGGTACTAACAACAGAAAAGTCCCTGAAAAGAACGAATACCAAACTCTACAGCCATTTAACTTGAATTTACTAGCTTCCAGTAAGAAAGTTTTATCTATTTGTATGTCTAAAGTAGCTAAAATATTTCTTTAAATTTTCAGATATTGTAAAACTTTTGTGAATTTAAGCATATTATTAAGGAAAGAAGGAAAGGGAGAGAAACAGGAAGAAAAAAAAGGTGTGGAAACTGAAAATTATATAATGACAATAGCAAGTAGTTATCACAGCTGATGTGGAAAAGGTCTAGGAGTTGTTTTTGCCATATTACAAGGCAGAAAATGACTGCATCTGGAACATTAGAAAGATGTTGTGTCTTGAACACATTTTTTTTTTTCCACCTGTACTCTGGTTCACTTGGTTAAGCAGGCCAAGATTTGGCCACCCAGAATTTTGTCATCTGAAGACTGCTATTGCTTGTCCAACAGAAGAAGAATTAAAAGCATAAGAACTGAGTAGCTGTGAGAGCTGAGTATCTGAGTAGTAACTCAATTTCTCAATGGAGTTATTGACATATTGTGACAAGAAAAAAATATAGCAGAGTCAGATGAGCTGCCTCAGTGGGTAGAGAAAAACATATTTACTGAGTTATACTCATTGCACTCTCATTAAAAGAACAAAGCTATTGCAAGTATTTGTTGAGGGATTTTTGAAACAGCAAGGAGGCCATGACTTGCTGCAGCTGAGCAAACCAAGCTACCATGATGACTATGAGAAGTTCCCGTGACAGTGTTCCCACATCGCCCGATTGAGGAATTTAAAAAATATTGTTGCCAGCAGCTGGCTTCAAGGACGGGATCTACATGACTGCTAATCACAAGGGGGTTGTTTTCTTGCAGGTGGTGCTGTTTTCTTGCAGTTGTTTGTCTGAGTGCTTTTGACCAATAATCTTGTGTGAGACACTATCTGCCCCTGTTAAGTTTGCTATAAAAGTCAGACTATTCAGGTAATAAAGGGAGAACATGATCTGACCATACTAGTGTCTGTCATGTTTTCAGCTGTTCTTCCTGCAACAAGCATCTTTCTTCAGAGCTCTGTCACCAAATGTTCATTCATAGCATAAATGTTTCTCCAGAAAAAGCAGCGAGCACAATGGCTGTTGCATTGACTGCATAAATTGTGTTTCCCAGTCTATAAAGCAACATGGAAACTACAGGGAATGTACTGAATCTCAAAACAAAGTTCATTTCTGGTGGGCTTCTGATGATTTTGTTTTCTTCTCTGCATGGTATAGAGATCCCATGAGATTTTTACAGACTCATGCAATGTCTTGCATTGCTCCTTTGGGGCTTCTAAAAACAACAGTCAGAGATCGAACACTTCACATTTGTAGATCTTGAAACTCATAGGGCTTTGATTAGATAAACAGAAGTTTCAGCAGTTCAGAACTTATAAAATATTTAACAATTTATCCAGTGTTGTTATTTCTGATATACGTGTCAGACACACAGCTGTTCCCTGCAAACGTACCAAAATATTCACAGCATGTCTTACATCATATTCTCTTTTCATAATCCCTGGTCTGTGTTCTGATGACCATCTGTGTCTGACACAAGGAAAAGGAGAGAAGCTGCAGTGCTGTCCTGAGTCCACTGGGCTAACAGCCATCAGGGCCATATGCCTGAAAAACCTTCTTGGAGTGCAATTTCTTTAATGGCAGTCTAGCTCACCTGCTGGTCTGTGCCATGCAACTTGGCTGTCTTGACTCCTTCTCTTCTCTGTGGTCCAACAGAATGCTTGACGTTAAAGGGCATTTTTTATTATTATTATTATTATTTTTTTTCTGAGCTAATTTTCAAGACTGTGGAAAGAGTGCTAAAAATCAAAATTCCCTGATAAGTACCCTGAGAAGTAAGGGAAGGATGCACTTGGAGAAGAATGCACTTGCAGAAGTGAATAAGCCACCACCCCTGACAGCATTGCTTGATTATACTGAAGGCATCAATACTAACCCATTATAAAACATTCAGAAGTCTTGGCCATGCTCTGCTCAGGCAGAGAACAACTATATATGGTCTCAGCAGTCCCATATAAACATAAGAAGAGTCTGAAAAAGTGGAAATCTCCCTGGATACAAGCTGGGATCTTGTCTGAATATAGTCATCATATTTTGTTCTCATTTTAGAAAATTGTTTCTTAGAAGATTTCTCTGAGCATCCTGGTGTCCCTGCCCATGGCAGAGGGTTGGAATTAGATCATTTTTAAGGTCCCTTCCAACCCAAACCACTCTCTGACTATGATTCTTAGAGCAGAACCAGTGCCTTAGTGAAATCCAGTGATTTGGCACGTGTGCATATTTGGGTGGCTGCCAAAGGGAAATTTTAATGCAATATATTTCAGTTCAGGTGAGCAAAAGCTGAGTGGTTCACCTATTGTGTCTGTAAAGTACTCATTTAAATGTCATTACTGTGGCTGTCTGTTTTGCTTTGCAAAAGAATTCTACTGCATAGGTAGCTATTCAGTTAGCTGTTCATTGCTAAGTAATGTTAATGCATGGTAATACTGCCTATAAAATGGTGTGAATACATTTAAAATAGCTTTGTATTTGCCTGGAGAGAAATGCAGAGAAGAAAGAAAATGCTCGTGTCATACTTATTCTTTGAGGAAAACTGAAGCCTAGATATTCATAATTCCATGCTTTAGTCGATTTATTTATTTATTAATATATATATATTTAATATTGTCAATCTCTGGAAAAATTGATAAAATTTGTTTGTAAGAGCCTGGCACTGATCCTATTTAAATTGAACCATTTTAAAAACAAAGAAACAAAATAAAACATAAACACTTGGAAACAATTGGATGTTGTGTTACTTTAAGATTTTTTGAATTACTCCCGATTTACAGAGGTGTAAAACTTAGATCACAAACTGGATTAATTGCTGAATACATTTTTACCTACCACAAAAATTAAAGAAATATTTTTAGTTAAATTTCAATTTTTAAGCAAAGGTTGGTGAAAATCATGATGCTGATGACACAGGGAATGCCTTAAAATTATCCCTTTGGGTCCAGCCATATTTTGGGAAAAAGTTCATGTGCCATGTGCTCTCCTGTCTTGTTCAGGACAGTTACCTTTCAGCCTTCTCTCTGAACTGATTCTTTGCACATCTCAGTCTCTCCGTTTTAGGTTGTATATTAGGATAAATTTCTTTACTGACAGGGTTGTGCAGCATTGTAACAGGCTGCCAAGGGAAGTGGTTGAGTCACCATCCCTGAAGGTCTTCAAGAAATGTGTAGATGTAGACTTAAGTAGCATTCATGGTATGGTGGTGGACTTGTCAGTAGTAGGCTAAAGGTTGGACTAGATGATCTTAGAGGTCTTTTCCAACCTGAATGATTCTGTGATTCTATGATTCTGTGAAAAGATATGATTCATCTCACCTCACCTAGCTATCTAAAATATATTTGTGTCTAAGTGGGTCATATTGAATTCTGTGGTTAAGAAAAATGCTGGTTAAAGACAGGCACCACCCGAGAGAGGCACCACCTGAATCTGGTTCATTTGCAATATGACAGACTGAACCGTCCTCTGAAAAGCACTATTTTCCATCTATTCATTGCAAAAACTGTCTAACAAGAATAAAAACATGTATCTTCTTTGTGCGTTGAACTGTTACATGACTGTTGTCACTGAGAAAAATCAGACCCGCTGCACCTGATATTTCTGATACTGATGTGTATGAGATTGCGGTTCCTTTTCCTTCCAATCATAGTGCTTTCAGGAAATATTTCCAGCTGAATGTATTTTCCACTAGTTTTCATTTTCCCACACATTTATGACCAAATATGTGTAAGTTGCATGGCTACTAAATGAAAGGAAGTAATTAATAATTCAATCTACTATGCATTGTATTATAATGGACTAAGTGTGGAAGAAGGATAAAGCTTACTCATAGTAAGATTTACTTATAGACTTTATACAGACTTTTACTTATAAACTTCATATATACTTTATACTTTACTCATCGATAGCTTACTCACTCCTGCATGGAAGATCTTTGCCAGTATCTGCTGGAAGGACATTTGATATCATGTTCCCTGAATGTGTGTGAATATATCATGCTTTAAATGAAAAGAAATTCCTCCACATCATAATTGAAATTTCTATTTATTAATAAGTGGTGCAGTTTTTAAAGACAGAACATAAAAAATCAGTTAAGAAGTATTGTTTGCATAATATATTGAAATAAACATATTAAAGTTGTTCAAATATTGGACAGTGCCAGAATATAAATTACACATACAGTTTAAAAATTACAATAAATAATATTATAAAGAGCACTAAAGGCCACTTGTAAAAAAGTTGTGTTCCCTTGTCAGCCAGAATCTGAAAAGCATCTTTGTAGCATGGAGAAAATTTCAGTGAGCAAGGCACAAATACTAGTAATAATAAGATGCCATAACTAGAAAACAAAATGCAGTTGTCTATGTAACCTTCAATCTCAGCATATTCTGGAGGATGGAGATAGGATCCTGCTTTTTGCTTCACTTTACTTCAGAGGGAAGCTGCCGAAAGCTGAACAGGGAAGGATCAAATCTTACAGCCTAAATAATCAGAAGTAATAGTGATATCCAGTGTCTTCATTCTCATGGTGCCCAGCTAAAGACACTTCAAAATGGCCCCGTCTTCCTCTGCACCTCTGGAAATGGTCTTTTAAAGGCAATACCTGTGTTCAGTTGGCCTTCTGAAAAAGTGATACCACTTCAAATTCATGAGGTGCTGTAGAAAATTTTCGTTTGCTCTTGGCACCTAAAGCTTAGTGAAGGGGTGCAAGGATCTAAGATCTGTCTCTTTCTCACATGCTTTGCACTAAGTGGGACAAATCTAGTTCCTGCAAAAACTGGGCTCCCAGCAGGGACGAATTTGCTTCCTAATCTACATTTTCTGATTGCTTTAATTTACATTTTCTGATTGCTGATCCTGCAAACTGATCGGACCACGGTGCTCACCTGAAGGCCACGAGTCAGCCGTCCTGCTACACAAGGGTTCAGGCAGGAATTAGTTTGTGGCATTTCTGGGCCACAATTTGAAACAGACTAATATATAACTATTTCCACTCTGAACCATAACAATGCAGCAAAGTTAGAGATAAGAATCAAATAAATATACCCAAAGTCAGCTCGGGGACAGATACTATCAATACCTCTATATGTGTAGTTCCCAGTTATTTTAACAGGAGCCAAACCAACTAATTTAGCACAGGGAAAAGCCAAGGTAAGGACAACAGCCATTACCTGACTAGTTTTTTTCTTAAAGGAGCAATTTGCTAAATGGAGCATAAACCACATTTTCTACAACAGTGTGCTTAGCCTAGACATTCACTTCTGCATTAATGAAATATTCTTGCTTTAAATTTAATTTGTGGAAGCCTGACTGATGATAATGTTGCAAAGAGAACTACAGAATGTAAACACATATTCACTTTTCCAAAAACTTACAGATAAGCTTCATTTACAGTGACAGAAAAATCAGTGTAAAAATATCTCAAAATCATTGAAATTCATAAATAAAGGCAGATTAGGACCTAATTCTGACCCAGTGCATTTGTTTGAGGCTTCTTACTGACTTAAAGGAGAGCAGAGAAAACCCCACACTTGCTAATTATAAAAATCATTTCAAGGCCTGAAATGTATTCTTGGTTACTCATAGGAGTCAGCAAAGGGCAGATCCCAACAATTAATTGTTTTCTTATGTTAACTATACATAAACAAAGATTCCAGAAAGATTTAACTCCAAGAAGACTAATAGCTGAAGACTGGAATGCCACACACTGATGAAAGACAGGTATGAAGAGTAATAATGGACCTGGATGACTCTCCCACCTGAAATTGTTAATAATTTTTTCTTTATTTGTGGAAAACCTACTCTGAGAAACAGTCTTAACCTTTTAAATGTTTCCAGGGTTAACAGCCACAGATACTTTATTTTGTTTGTTTTGCCCAGTATCTCTGGCAGACACACAAACTGCAGCTCCTTGGTTGACACACTTCTTGGACTCAACCTAAGCTGGAGTTTTATGAAGTTTTGATGCACATCTCAGATCTGGGAAGATTTCCAGGTCTCACCTTACTGGTGATATCTAGACACATTTACATTGCCACCACAAAGAACAGCATGAATGCACTCTGTTTTTTGTTTTGTTTTGTTTTGTTTTAATCCAGATGATCTAGAAAGACAGTGTTGCTGAGCACATTGCCCTTCTGAAGTGACCAGTGACTGGTTTCAATGGAAATAAGTGTGTTGGGTAAAATAAATAATAAAATAAGCTAGTAAGACCATACTTGAACCTCACCTAGTGTATTTTCCAGAGGACCCAGAGATGCCCACTGTACACAGCCTTTGTGAACTTGCCACCAGCACCTTTAGGATGAAGCAGGCCCTAACTGGTCACTTAGCATGTCATTAAATATTTCATGATGTAACTACAGACACCTGGCCCTGTGTTTTTAACCTACTTATGTAAATTGGTACTTACAGTGCATTGCAAATGCAAATTTGAAGGTAGTTCAGCTGCTGCAGTGCACAGATTTTAGGGTAGCCCAAATCCTGATTTCCCTAGGGGTGCACTTTTGTGTGCAGATAAGACTGATCCAAATCCCTGCCTCTGCTTGGATTTTTTCTTAAAATTAATGTACCTTTTTAATGAGTTGATTTACAAGTTTTCAGCCAGGATTAATACTGAGAAAATATTCCTTTTATATGACCTGGCATAGGAGAGATTAGAAACCTGAACTGAAGAACTGGAGGGAGAACTGAGCAGAGAATTGCATGGCATAGCCACTGTCAAAGGTCTTCACAAACAAATTTCTCAAATTGCACTTGGCTTTGGGCTGTCTTGATTTTTGATTTCTCATCTCTAGAAAGAATTTTAAGAAGGGCCAAACTCCACTGAAATCAGTAGGAATGTCAGGCACTTGGCATACTAGAAATATGAAACAAGCTTGTCTACCATATACTTACACACAACTTCAGAAGAAGTCTAGCAATGTTAATATAAGTTTTCATTACTTTTCATTCATCACATGATGGTTAAGTTTTATGACTCACCATTGATATATATTATTACATTAAAGAGATTCCAGCAACTACAGTATAGGTATTTCCTAGAATCATTGGTGGCCAAAAGTTTTTTCTCAATATGTCAAATTACAGTGAATTACACTTTCATCAGCTAGTTTTATTCTCTTTGAGTTTAGCCATGAAACTGCAGCAAACACAGACTATTTGTCAATTAAGTAATTACCAAAATTGTATCTTGTATTATCATAGTTACTGACCTCAGAATAGCCCATGGACTCAGCTCAGTCTTCAAAGGCTGTAATTGGTGTGCTTTGTTTACTCAAGTAACTACAGCAATTTCTTCTCCTTAAAGATTTGGCCCAGAAGGGTGTATCATGATTTTAGCTAAAAAGCAGATCCAGTCTTAAGAGTACAAAAATCCTAATCCTTTAGATGTCTCTTAAATAGAGAATAAATAATAAAGATGAAGGCAATGCCTATATCTGGAAAAGAATAGAAGATGCCTGGATGAGATGTCAAAAATATGAAAGAATCGACAAACACAAAGTTTACTATAGTGGGAAAAACCCAACAAGGTGTCTTTCACCGAAGCACACTCTATCCAGGCCTGTGCATGATCCAGTTACAGATACACATGGGAATCCCAGTAGGGTGCATCTCTTTCTTGTGTTCTAATTGTATGTATCAATGATGCTCAGTTGTATAGCTGCAGTATAAAGTCACTACAGAAAAATCACTTTCTAATGTCTTTTTTGGTCAAATCCTTATTTCTTTGCTGGTCGGTGCTCTAGCCATGGTAGTACTCATTAGACATTTGGAGTGGCAGGGATGATTCTTAACAGAAAGTGGACAGGAGCCATGGTAGAGAGGCTGCACCATGGATCAAAGGGGTGGAGGTGAGAGCCTCATCCACTGACCGTGGGTATTTGTGACATGCCTACTTCTAAGGAAATCACCCTCAGCTCCCTTTGAAGTCAATTGGCAATTGTAAATAATGGAGTTAAAGGTCTGATTAATCCTATCCTAAAGATGATGTATGCTTTGGTTCTTGTACCCTGCGCTCACTGACTGTATTGATTATTTTTCCACAGCTGTAAAGTGCATAGCAATAAAATTTGACATCAGATGGACACTATTTCATGGACTCCTGAACTGAGATCAGGTGAATCCTGCATAGGATATTTGGACAGATTGTTTGCACTAGCTGTGCAGATACTACATTCCCATTGTGGTGGTGAGATCTCAGTTTCATTTTTGCCTGGTGCCCAGTGGGCTGGATGGTTTCCTTGCTCTCCCTCAACACATTTTCCAGTTCCCATGCAAAATGTTTGGCTGAGGCCTAATGAGTATACTTATACCTCTGTTGCTCAGGGACAGGACACAAGAATGATATTTATTTATTTTTACATTGATGTTAAATATGATACACATACATGGATTTGGAGCAGTCCATTTTGAAGAGAAACTGTAAGCCAAACCCTGGCATCTTCCTGCACTGTGGAACCCCCAGGGAACAAAACAGTGAGACTCTGCTCAAAGCACCTGACAAATATTAGAGAATTGAGTCTCACAACTTGTATATATGTAAGTATAACTCTGAATTAACAGATGGGAAACTGAAGCACACTTGCATTATGCAGCTTACTTAACATCATGTAAGTCAATAAAAGAGTGGAGAGTAGAAACCTGGGGTTCCCTACATTGAATACCTTTTGAATTTTTTAATATATATATATATATTTTTTTTTAACAGAAAGAAACCTTGTCCCCATAAGAAACCAATGGGCTTGGCAAAAGTTTTTTCTACAAAACAGTATTGTAGTCGCACTTCCATTAATTTTATAACCACTAGTGGAGATTTTCAAAGTATCTTGAGGAATTTATACAGTAAATAAATATCAATGACTAATCTACCCCTAGTTTCATTTGGCATTGTATTTCATTTGCCATTGTATTCATGGGTAGTTGTATAATAGATCACATGAGAAACATTTAGTTTACAAAACTGTTTCAGTAATGTTATTTACTTTGACTCAGCTTTTTCCCTTTGACTATTAGATCCTTTTGCCTAGGTTGGATAGAATTGATTTATTTATATTGGAAAATGGATTCAGACTTTTTATTTCCACAAAAGGATATTGCTTCTGGAACTGTTTTGACTTTGCTGCTCAGTTTACAAAGCGTAGCAAGGACCATCATATCTTGGCTGTTATCAATCCACCTTGTATTGAAGAGTATCAAATAGGTATGTATCATAGAAGAAATCAGCTGTACCATTTATATAGGGTAAAGTCATGCAAATCGTGCTCAAAACTAAGCTCCTTAGTTTTGGTAGCATGAAAAAAACTGCATTAGTAAATTGTATGAAATGGTGCAGAATGACTACCACTAATTACACATGCATCTTATGCAGCCATTGGTGTTTTGAACTAGTAAGCTTTGGGTGTAGAGTAAGAGAGATATACAAAGTATGCTTACATTACACGGAGAAGTCAACCAGTGACTAACCCTCCCCAACTTTTAAACTGGCTTATTTGAAGGGGTCCATATTGAATCTGAAATCCCATCCCCTGTTGAAGACAAAGGCATGGAGCCACTTGGTGTAAAAGGATCGGTGTCTGTGTCTGTTTCTCCCTCTGCTAGGTAGCGTTTCTCTCTCATCCATGCAGATCCCCCATTGGGGCCAAATGGAAAGTCGTCTCTGTCTTGGGAGATACTGAAGCCACTTGGGGAGCGCTCAAGTTCCTCATGGTTGACAGAGAGAAGGGACAATGGCGTATCGCTGTCTCTTGTTAAGCTCCTTCTCTGCCTTGGAGACACTTTGTCTGAGTACGGGCTTTGCAGGTCTCCTTGGGAGTGGTAGCTAACCTGCGAGTCCATCAATGTAAATATAGGCAAAACTGTTGGCCTTTCTGCATATGAAGTTGAGGAAGGTGTGGCTTGCAGTTTGCCAGAGTTTTGCCCACCCATTGATAAATGTTGTGAATGAGTCATATGACCATGTGCTGAGAAACCATAAGGACTGACTTTGTTGACTGGAACCTGCTGGAAGCTGTATGGAGTTTCATGAGCACACTGCTCAGTGTATTTGTATATTATTGTTTTTAATTCAGAATACTTATTTTCTTCTCTCTTCTCCTTTGCAGGAGAAGCAGTTTCTTTCAATGGACTTATCTCAGCGACTTGTATTTGCAGCTGTTCCATATGATGCATATGCATATCGACAAGAAAATCCAGTTTCTTCCCCATGTCATTAACCTGAAAAATACCAATTTTATCATATTGTCTCGGTTTTGTTATTTAATAAAATAATCAATGCTTTCATAGGTATACTTCCCCCACAATTATGTGTTGCCATCTTTACTGGTCATGAAGGCAATTAAAAGATAATCATGAGACAATTGCAAGATAATCATGACTTTTTCTTGGAAGCTGGACTGCAGTGGATGTCAGTTTATATACTAATTGCCTCAGATTAATTGCTTATGAATTGTACCAGCATTTTTTCTGTATTGTTGGGTATTTGTCAATCCACTATCCAGTGGTGGATACAACATTATGATCAAAGTTGTGATAGCATACTGTAAATAGCTATTACCAAAATGCAACAGATGGAATTACCTTTGCACACAGACCTCCTCTCTAACTTGATAGTTCTACAACATAAGGGTTAAATATCAGCACTAATTTTCCTTTCTCTTTTGATGGTATATTGCACCTGAACATCTACATTCCACGATAAGACCTGTTGTGAATCAATGCAACTTGCCTCCATCTTAGTTATGTATTTAAAAATGAGAGTGTCATGTTTTTCTAAGCATATGGTTAAAATGCATAAAGAAGACACAGAATATCCTGTGGAGGCAATAATTCTGAGTGCCAGAGAACATTGCAAGAGAACATTGTACTCACAGCAAAACACCAGCCATGATAAGCATGGAGTGAAAAAGTCTCACTTAAACATGCTGGTATGGGTCTTGCTGCCATACATAATTACAACCATTCAACAGGTCTCAAAATTTACTCTTCCCAGGTAATTACATTACTTCATGGAAAAATAATCAGATAGTTTTTTGATCATTAGTACAAGATCTTTGTGATGCTTGATCGCCAGCAATACAAATCTGCCTGGGTCAGACAAAGAATGACATATAATTGATATCAGTTTATTGTTTCTGTACAAGCACCTCAGTGTCCTTTGTTGTCATGAAATTACATACCTGTCGTTCAACTTTAACAAATTTGCCCATCATACTTTGGTCTTCAGTATCTGCTGTAGATGCTTTGGCTACATATGGATCATTTCTATAAAGAATTAATATATCTATTAGTGTTCCATTTTTCTTTGCATCACACTGAGTAGTTTATATCAGAAAACAGAAATGCCATGTTAGTGGTATACTAACATAGCTCATTGGAACCCCATTTAAGAAAGGATTGGATCTGGTTATTTGCAATACAAATGGAATAAAAATATTGCTATGTGCAATTTCAGTGCATTTCTAAAGAATAGGTTACTGATTTTGTGTTTCATTAATTTTTTTTTTTTTTTTGGGTGTTCAAAATCAAGACTGAGATTAAGGCAAAATAAAAGCAAACAAAAAAGCTCAAAATGGCAGTCAGTGAAATTGATCTCAGAGTTGGTGGAAAATTTTCAGATTTGTGAAAAATGTTGCAGTCTATTCTGATAGTAGGTTTACAGATGGACATATGTTTTGAAATCTAATTCTTTCTAATTAGTTTGTGTGAAGACTTTGAATATGAGTTTCATGGTCGAGTGTTTTTTTTCTCCATTTCATTAAACCAAATAGAAAGTGGCAGAGACTGGAAAAGCTGAAAAGAGAGTCTCGCCTGGATATTTAAAGTAGATTACTGAATACATATTCTTCTACACAATTTCCTACTGCTCATCTGTCAGATGAAGTAAGCTCAAGAGGTAGGAAGATAGCCTCTGCTTAACTAAAGAACCTTGATTTATAACATCATGGGATCTGAGATGGTCATTGTCAAGCTAAATCTTTATCTAAACGGTTCCAAATCAACTTCAAAGGAAACTATGTCTTTCCACAAACTGTGTCAAAGTCTAGAAAACTAATTTGTAGGCTCCTGTTCTTAAGATGACTTAGAAAAAATATGTCCTAAAACTTTAGTTTTAACAGGTCCAGTTCTTGTCCTCTCTTTTTGACAAAATTCAAAAATCACAGCTGTGGATATATCTTAAAGCAGAAACTATAACTAAAACATGTCAGATTTTGCAGGTTGGGTTATCACTGATATGGCTCATGCAAATTTTGCAATCTGCTTTGTTTCCAAAATCATCATTGCCTCTTTCCATATAAGTAGGGCTCTGTCTTCATATTTTCATGTTTTCAGATTTTTCACTGGGTGGGATAAACCAGATAGAGCCAAGTTAATTTATTTTTTGTAAGATTACTTTTGTCCTGAGAAACCGTAACAGCTTTGGGGACAGATTGTTGATGGCTTTGTGTGGTTCTTCATGGGTATTTATTGACAGATTAATAGTTGTAAATAACAGAAGAAAAAACAAAGCCATTTATTATTGAATTTTTGCTACCAGGATTGCAAGAATACAATAACATGCTGTAACATTCATACCCAGAAACCTGTTGTTGCAATTTATTTTCAGCAGTTCCCTCTAGTCATTGATTTTAAAGCTGCATCATTGAAACTCTGTGTTTGTTGTCGGTGGGGGCTATAATGAAACTTTTTTCACTTCAGGAAATTTTAAGTTTTAATTTTACCTTAAAATTGTTGGCAATTTTTATTGAGTTTTTAACTGTTTTCACTAGTTGAGTGTTAGAAATTCAGCACTTCAGCAATCATAAATACATATTCCATATAAAATCACATCTGCAAACCACAGAGAATCTGAGCTAGACAGTTAAGAAGCCATTAAGTTTATATTTCCATTATACATAATTCTTAGGGAAGCTAGTCTCATTCTGGTTCAACATTTACACATATGTATCTTATAGCATCATATCCGCTTAGTATTGTTACTATAACAGTGTTCTTTCTGGATTAATTAAGTGCATGCTTTTTGGTATGAGCAAACATGTATATCTGTTATGGTCTGTGCAAAATACTAAGCAGAATAATTTCACCTGGGAGACTGTTGTGAAGGGTAAGAAAAAGCTCCTCCCTTTTGGGATTTCTTATGCTTGGGAGTAGATGGAGGTCCAGGTGTAAAAATCATATCTACTCTGAAAAAAAAGAAAAGTGCAACTGCATAAGTCCACCTCTAAATGCTAGCACATGATAGAAACAACTATGGATCTCTGCAGAAAACAGTAACAAAGACTCAAAAGGGAGTTTTGGAAGTAGAGTTTAAAAAAGATCAAGGCAAAACTTGCAAAGCTAACTATTTCCTAGGCACCCAAGCATTGCAGGGACATATTTCCTAGGCACCCAAGCATTGCAGGGACATGTTGTAGACACAGATTTCTAACATCATGAGCTCTCCTCAAATTTCTGAGCTCAAAAAATATTTTTGTATATGTTAATTTACATCTGAGCAAAGGGGATGTGAAACCTTCCAGGCTAATTTGTTTTTTCACTCATACAAGGTCTTTCACGAGGCACAGGTCAGCAGAGAATCCATCACAAAGGAAAGTTCTATGTAGTGTAATTACTGCTTTCACTGATTATCTGTGCAAAGGAGAGAAGGGGGAAAACTTCCCCATAATCAAAGGAACCAATGATCAAGAAAATTCTCATGATTTTTGATTTCCTTCTTCTAACTATGAGCCAGTGCTCTTTTCTATAGCTATGCCAGCTAGCTGCTCACTCACCTTTACTCTTTGGGGAAGAGGAAAGTGCAAAGACGTAGCTTCTGGATGGCCTTGTACACAAATAGACCAACTATGCTTTTGCCAGCACTATACATTTTCCCCACTTCCCAGAGGATTCTTACCTTGCCTGAAGATACTTTATTCTGGAAAGCATATCAAGATGCCCTGCTGAGTATTGCTCTATCACATCCTTTACATCATAAGGCCTCAATGTCTCCTTGAATTTTTTTTTATAAAGACGAAACTGTAGTATTCTGTTAAATATACAGGAAAAAAGTAATACTAAGTTCTTATATAAATTCCATAATGACCATTTGCAGCTTTATCAAATAATTGGTGAATACTCTGGATGTCTGAAAAGTGAAGTTGCTCACTAGACAAATACTAGAAAATAAAACATAAGCAGAGAATCTCCAATATCATACTATGTTTTTAAACATATAATAGGTGGCTTTTCACAGGTAATAGGCTAGATTTTCCTAAAAATAATTATATACACATGATGTATCTTTTTCAGTACCATCTTCATAACTAGAAATTGTTCAAAGCAACCTATGATATGGAACTTGTTTTTGAACAGCATAGGTCACAGGAGATGTTGAAGCTGAAGGCACGGTTCAGCATATTATAAAGCTAATTTAGAGTGTATATATAGTGTTGAATCATTTTCAGCTTGTTTTTCATTTAGCACCTAGGAAAGTTTTTGATGGGAAATGTTAACTTGTTATAAACGTGGAAGTTAAGTAGTCAGCAGATCAAGTTGTGAAGAAAAAGAGAAAAATGTTAGAACTACCTGAAGTGCCCTTGAAAAAGTAGCAGTATAACACTATTGTAGTAGTGGTAGTAGTGGTGGTGGTAATAGTAGTAGTAGTAGTAACAATAATGATGATATAAATCATCATCATTACTGGTAAGTAATAACAAAATCATAGATATAGTAAGGAAGCATGACAGCAAGATTACTTGAAAACTGTTTTGCAATACTTTTGCAACCTTTTTTTTTTTTTTTTTACTTACTTTCTGTTTATACATTTGTTCATGTGTATCTTGGAAAATTAAACAAATAGAAAAAATACATATGTAAAGAAGGAAAGTATTTTTTTTTTTTAATATGTCTTTGACTTGGAATTCACGGATTTTCTTCCTCAGTGCAATCTTCATGTTCTTCTTGGTCTAAATTGTGGAATTGCTTTCATCAATTATGGTTCTGACCTGTCTTTTATTCAAGTTATATTATAAATATATATATATGGACTTTCATTTAGCAAAGATAATTCTAGCATGACTTTTAAAAGCTTTTTAGACTACTTAACTTTGCTGCTAATAAGTCTTTCAATGTCCAAGATTTCAAAATTTTACCTATGCCTATTCCAGCCAAGATATATATGATTATATATTATATGATTATATATTATATGATCATATATATGACCAGAACTATACTTAAAATAGGAACCACACTGTTAGTGATTTAAATTTAAAATCTTCTTGATTATGGCACTGGAAACTCATTAAGAGGTTTTGTCTGAAATAATTACTTCCTATTAACATTCTGGGTCTGGGTAAACTGTACAGGGAAAAAGAAAAGAAGAAATAAATAAATAAATACATAAAAAAGCTTGGCATCTTGAGTCATAATTGAGTTTAAGAGGAAATTACATGAATCAATTAGGTTTACACAGGGTGTGAGAGAGGAAGTTTTGCAAAAGTAATGCAGAGTCTTATGGAGTCTTAGTCTTATGGAGGTGGGGACTGTAAATAAAAGGCAGTGGTGTATTCTTTGAAAACAAGGAGATATCAGGGAAGGAAAAAGGTGAAAATTGTGGAGGAATCAAGGATGAAGTAACTTTCAGCAGGAGGGAAGCAGTCATGGGTAACAAAAGCAAAGCCTGTGGGATATGGCTTTTGGCATGCTTGAGAAAATTTGAAATTTTAATATCTAGTTTTTCTGCACTCAGCTGGAAAGCAACAAGGAGAAAATACTGCTAATTTTACTTTTATTTGTTAATATAATATAATGCAGTCTTGGATTATTGGTAAAAATAAAATGAAAACAAACAGACACTATAGTTATACAGAATAAAATAAGTACTAGATTCAGACCAGTCATCAGTTATGGAAGCTCAGATGAGACCAAAATGGAGTTACAGATAATTATATGTTGTGAAAGAAATACCATGTATACAGTGTTTTTCTTTCTCAGCCATTGCCCAGTTATTACAGATGTCTACTGTCGAGGAGAAGAGGAAGAATCTGACATTGGTTTTCAGTTATAATTCAGTAACACAACCTGTTAGTATAATATAGCATCCATAAATGGGGAAAAAAAAAAAATAAAGCTCTTCAGAAGCTGTTAATTCAGCTCCTGCAAACATATATTCTCTGGTAATACATGACTTACTCTGTGTTACCATCAACTGAAAATGTGAAATAATACCTTTCATCGCTTAGTAGTTGATTGGAAGTTATTATAGGCAGAAATAATCCACACTGAAATGGAGAGGAGGGCAGGTTGGCTAAGAGCCCTTGCATGGATTGGGAAAACATACAGTCATAACCAGTGACAATGGGACATTCATCTCATACACCTGCAGCTGATTTACAAACATTTCTAAATGTAGAATATACAATCATGTTCTCTGAACCTTTTTGAAGAAAATAGAGTTTGGGACACTCTAGACTTGAAATTCTTCTACTGGAAGGTGGTAACTCACTGAACTCACTGGTCTAAAACAACTGGTAGAATAAAAAAAAGTGACTGCAATGAAAATAGAATATTTTTCCTCTGGGGGCTTTTTTTTTTTTTTTTTTTTTTCTTTTTGTGTGTAGAGTAGAAAATTCAGAGTGGAGAAGTAACAGAGCATAAGTGAACAAATTTCATGTTTTTGATGTTCTAAGCACATTACCAAGCCTTACCAGGAGTTTTTTAACCCCAGGGATAATATCTTGTGATGCAAAACTAGAGGTGACATATGTGACAGGCTGAAGACCGATGAAATGGAGACTTCAGCATCTATTAAAGCATGACAGACAAAAAATATATTGCAGACTCATACAATTGTAAATAAATAAGAATTGAGTCAGCTAAGGATTTGCTACTAAGCTAGAATTCCAGCTGTACATAAATGTTACACTCAGTAACTTGGGCAAGATACTATATTTACAGCATATTTTAAAGATAAGCTGTATACTACATTGTTTTATAACAAATATGTTTATAGTGTCTTGCAAAAAATGGCATGATCAGTGTTACTGAAAAACATTTTCCTTTCCGTATATTTTGAAAGAGGACTTGTATAGCATTTATAGTTCAAGTATTAAACTATGAATAACAACAATGAATCAACATGCAGCAATACAGTGGTGTGTTTTCCTGAAGCACAAACATTCAAAATCAAAGCCAAGCACCAAGAAGAAGTCAAAGACATTTACCTGACAGCTCGGATGGCTGTCTTGAATGTGGGGATCATATCTTCCATGAGGAAGTCACTACTGTCGCCTCTCTCTTCTCCCATGGGTTCCCCTGTACCTGCATCTGCAAGGCAGGTCAAAAACAAACAAACAAACAAACAAAAATCTGACTGCACAATATACAAAGGGATAAAATAAGTGTAATTTAATAAGGAAACATTTCTTGTGGCTTCCTCTTTCTCTAGTCAACTTTTGAAATGATTTTCTTAATTCTGCTGGGATAGTAGTAAGACATCATTTGAGGCATCTCCTCTCAGATTTCAGCATTTTGAAAACATTGAGAACTTCTCTTCCTTTCAAATAAATTTAGAAGTTCCCACTTTTATGAACTTATATGGTGAAAAGTCTTTACCAATCTTATTTTACATAGGTCTAGAACAGCTGTAGAAGCTACAGGCCAAGTTCTCCAACTTGCACTACTCTGAGCTCATGTTACTTCATGGAGGAGGATACTCAAGTCCCCAGCACGGACACCCAAGCTACAGCCATGGTAGTATGGATAGATGCACAGAAGCCAGCTGGCACAATAAAGGAGAAACTGTTCTTTAGACACCATTTAGACACAATAGACAATAACAGAAAAATGTGTTGAGAGAGACTGAGAGGAAAAAATATCCTCTCTTGTGGTATGGACACCACTAAATATAAACCTGCCGAGGGGCAGCAGTCTTAGGGAAAGTGGAAAGGGAACAGCCGTTCACTCTATAAAATGTGGTTTTAAGGGATTTCAGTGAGGAGGTATTTGAGATGCCTAGACACAGGCTAATGCATGCCTGGATACAGTTTAGCAGGGAGCTGCCTTAGCATAGCATCCCTGATAATTAACAGACCCATGATGTCATGTGCTTTTGTGGGGACATCAGTTCACTGACTGGTGTGCCCTTTTGTTCAAGTTCAAATGGGTTGACTCCATTTATGGCCAAATCCAATATCAATTGCTCTGTTTTGGAGGGCCACTGCCTTATTTCATGTACTGTGTTGTCTGTACACCAGCATTCATTTCCTGGAGCTTCCCCAAATGTGCCACATGAAACCAGGAGGTGGCAATGCTTGGCCCAGAAAGTCACAAACCTTCAACAGAAGATGCAGAGGAAGAAAGTAAAATGAAGAGAAAAGGGGAGGGATAGAAAGAAATCAACACAGATGGGCTACCTTCTGAGCTTTGCCAAAAAGCGTACGCTTTCATTCGGAATGCAGTGCGAAAACGCTCCTTATTATTCAAGACAACATTCTTAGGCTCTTTTGAAGGACTTTCTTCAATGGCATCTACATTCAGAGGGGTAAATAGCTTTCCTTTAGTATTGGTACCACGAACCCGATCCAAGAGACCCAGCTTTTGGCTACAAAATAAGCAAAAGTAATCATTTTCCTCCTTTGTACACTTTTAACTTGTTTTCATGATGCTTTAAATATATAAGAGGCTAAATAAATGTTTTGTACACAAGGACACTGCTGGGGCTACCGTAATACATCAATGTCTTTGTAAGCAACAGCTAAGCTCCACATGTAATTAACTGCTTTTTATGAGCATTTTTTTGTATCAATGTTGAAAATGTTACCAGAGGGTTTTGCTATCCTCTCTACATAATGTATCACAGTGCTTCAGCTCCAGTACTATGTCTGAAGCATGAGATTTATTATTAAGAAGAGAAACACTACTACTTAGGCAGTTCTATTATCTAATGGCAAGGATGCTTGGCCTTTCCTGTTCAGTGCTTCCTTTTTCTACTGGGTCCATGGCAGGCTATTAAATGTGACTACCAGGAGCAGAAGAAAAGTCAGATGTGCTGTGAACCAAATAAATTATCAGCAAAACACTGGAAAGGCATTGCCAAGCAATTACTAGGTACGTGGTAGGGCAAGCCACCTAGTTCTCTCCATTATTCAATTTCAGTCATCTCTCACTATTATAGGAATTGAGGTGTTGTAGACAAATAGTAGTAAAGTGGCATATTTTGTTCCTCTGATGATTCCTTGCACTGTCCTCTTATGGATTTATGGACCAAAGATCTTTGCCCTTCAGTGACAACTGCACTGAATTGCAATTGCATCTGTCTGTCATCTTACCAGCATCATTAACCCTTCTCACAGCCCAATGACCATAACAGTCTTAAAGGCAATTACCAATGTCACTGGAAACAGCAGCACAAAAGAATTTCCTAGTTAGTGCATCAGCTTAAATACACTCTGAGAGATGATATAAATGTTTTATTTGCTTGTTCATTTTACTACTAAAAATATCTGTTTATTGACCATTTGTTAAAAAATATAAATGAGGGGCTAAGGTTTGGGAAGAAAGCCTACTTTTAAACCCAGTCTTGGGCACTTCAGTGTGGGACAGCTCTGGGAAGAGATGTCTTGTGCACACATAGTAGAGGCACTTCTCTGTGGGAGAGTGGGTCAGAAGGGTTGAGCAGGGGGAGAGAAGAAGCCACAGCACCTGGCAAATTTCTGAAAGTCACGGCTGGGAGCAGAGCTGAAGGAAGAGTTGCAATGGTGGCCAGAAGAAAGAGATTTCATAGGTATGCAGAGAGGTTTTTGTATGGTTTGTTCAGCTGAAGCCACTAAACTTGACTGGCATGAAAGAGCAAGGATGGGGAGGGTGCAACCTGCAAGGACATAGTGGTCGAAGACAGAGACCTGTGTGCAGACAATGCAAGTGAAGGGTCTCACAGAATGTTTTATTCTTTTTTAAGGGGTTACCTTGATCAGATGGGTTACTTTTGTGTTCTACTGATGTCTTTGTAAGCTAGGGGTCTCTGGTGCTACTGGTGCACCTCTTTGCCAGGAGTTTCTACCTCAGAGAGGCAGTATCCTGATGCAGTATCCCACCACAGTGGAAGTTCTTGGAATATTCCTCTTAAAATGGCAAAGGTAAGAGGCATTTAAAAACATATGATGTCTTTGCTGTTTTCATAACAGTACTGACTGTAGTAGGAATACTGCAATTTACAGCATACAAAGTTCCTCCTTCATTTGAGCATTGCAGATCACAATTATTGCAGGGTATTGTTGTTATTGTTGTTGCTGTTTTTGTTTGTTTTAATATGAATTAATGATACTGTCTTCTTTACTGTCAGATTCTTATTAATAAATCTTTGACCTAGGACATAAGAAAATATGGGTATTCCTGCTTTAGAAGTCTGAAGCACTAAAGATTACTGCAGAATGTTTTTTGGGGCTTTCCAAATCTTGTTGCTGACAACATCACAACAGTTGTGAATACAATTTCTGCAGCCTAGTAAATTCAGACACTTGCACTGTCATTGTCTGCATGAAGTGTGCAGGTGTGTGAAAGTATGGAAGTGGCAGTTAAGAAAGAATTGTGTAAGTATGGAGACACAGCTAGTCCTGATATATCAGCAGTGCCAGGACTGAAGTCAATGACGTGAGAAGAGAAAATAATGTATTTGAGTGAAGAAATAGAGCAGCCTAAGTGAATGGTATTAATGTTACCAAAAGTTTATTGTAGTGTAGTTTCCTGAGAAATTAATGGCTATGGGGAAGATGCACAAAGTGCAGACAAATGCACACAGCAGCAATTGCTTCCTTCTTTGGAGTAAAAAATTAAAGATGCTACTTCTTGATACCTGTGACAAATTAGTCACCACAGAATATGTAGGGTAGTTTAATGTTAAGCCCTAAGCACTTATTTAAAAAGTAGTTTCCATAGTGTTTCTTTTTGGCCTGGACTTTTGATCTGGCTGATCTGCTACAGTGTTCTAAAAGACTAAACTAATGATGAGTGCAAGATCCCAACAAGTGATTTGCTTTCCATTCAGACAGAGAATCCTGTGATGTCTTTTCTGCATTTGTCCTGGTTTCAGTTAGAACAGAATTAATTTTCTTCCTAGTAGCTGGTGGAATGCTGTGTTTTGGCTTAGGACGAGAAGAGTGCTGATAACACCCCAATGTTTTAATTGTTGCAGAGCAGTGCTTATACCAAGCCAAGGACATCTCAGCCTTTCGCTCTGCCCTGCCAACAGGCAGGCTGGGGGTGCAGTAAGAGCTGGGAGGGGACAGACCCAGGACAGGTGACCCAAACTAGCCAAAGGGGTATTCCATACCATCTGATGTCATGCTAAACAATATATAGGGGTGGCTAGCCAGGGGGAGGGGGCCGGACTGCTTGGGGTTAGGCTGGGCATTGGTCAGCAGGTGGTGAGCAATTGCATTGTGCATCACTTGTTTGTACATATTATTATTACTTTCCTATTATCACCATTGTATTATTATTATTATTATTGTTATTATTATTTTTGTTATGATTATTTTCCTGTCTTATTAAACTGTCTTTATCTCAACTCACGGGCTTCACTTTCCATTTCTCTCCCCCATCCCAGAGAGGGAGGGGGGAAGGTGAGCGAACGGCTGCGTGGTGTTTAGCGTGGTGTTTAGCTGCCGGCCGGGTTAAACCACTGCCATTTATCTACTCTCTCAGAGGCAGTGTTTGAGAACAGCACTGCTTTGCAAGACAGATGTCTTAACTACAGGGCACTGCTGTGAAATTTGGATTCTTCAAGCACTCATGTATCATATTTAGGAAAAAATATTTACAGGAAAAGAATACAGCTAACCTGAGCAAGTTTTGAAAGGGCATGACAAATAAAGTTGGGGACAATAAAGGCCAACTGAATGACTTGAGTGGGTTTTGGAGGGCAAAGTAGAAAAAACGCTAAAACAGATTTTACTGCAAAGGAAGGCACAAAAAATCTAGTTGAGTGATAACAAAGAGTCAGATGGGAAATATAAACTGATGGGCATGAAAATTAGAAGGAGTGAGCTTGTGAGGTCACCAATGTGAAGAAAGATAGAGCTGTTAAGCATGCTTGGCAAGGCAGTGATCTTTGTAGACTGAAAGAGACTGTAATGTACACTACAAAGAGGAAGAAACTCAAGAATTTTTAGGATGAGAACATCTAGAATGAAGAATTTTCCTCTAGGTAGGAAACAATTATATTTACAGTAGGGTTGTTGTGAATATCAGCTTTTTCCGTTGGGAAGATTAACAGATTACCAATGAATGACACATGAACCTCAAATGAAGGTGGGGACTATATTACACTTATACTTAGGATTTCAAAGTTGAGCGTATTAGTTCAAGGGCTTCTGCAAAGACATTCAACGATGTGAAAGAAACTCCTAGGAGGATGAAAGATAAAAGTGAAACTCAGATGATTTCAGGTGATGAGATAATTTGGTCAAAATTGGCCACACACAACACATTGCCTTGGAGCAACCTACCAAACTTCACAAGATTTGATTTGGTAACACTACATAAAAGTTCTAAATGGAAAAATATGTTTACAGCAGAGAACTTCAAAGCCAAAGAAGCAGAAAGATAGGTGAGACGGAGGGTTTCTATTGTTTATAAAAAGCTGTTAAATGTTGTATGAAAAGATAATTTTCATTACATATGGTTTTTGAGTCTCAGAAATTTGCTCAGTCCTTCAAAATACATGTCCAGGTCTCTCAAAGTTTGTCACTTAAAATTCCTTTATCAACTGTCTTCTTTACCAAAAGACAAGGAGGCACATAATGTGTTACAAGGTTTCACACAGATCAGATCAGCAGGAAAAGGGTCAGTGGACAATGCAAAGAATCCAACAGATTCATATTGAATTTTTATTTATTTATTTTTTTTTTCCCAATGTAGGGCTCAAAATATCTGCCATTAACTGACCTCAGAATAGGAATGATTAAGATTTAATATCTTCCTCACAGATCAAAACAGATCAAAATATTCCATTGCATTCAGCACAAAAGACTACTTTTTTGTCTTGGTGTTCTCTATTGCATATCTACTAATCTAGTAACAATTTATTTATTTATTTATTTATTCATGGAGGTAGATAATTTGAACAGAAAGCATTCCTAAATTCTCTTTCTAAGGTAACTTTCTCCATTAATAAGTGTCATTTCAAGAAGAAACCATTGTCTCAAGACTGTTGCTCAGGCATCTTAGGTTTAGGAGCTAGAACTCCTAAAGTTTAAAAAGTTGAATTTTTTGTCTAAGATTGACCTTTAGACACCTTTTTATGCTCTGTGGGAATTTATTAACCTACTGAGATCTGTTTCATTTTGGGGTGACTTTTTAACTGGGGGAACTTGTCTGTTAATACTGATTACAGCTAGATCTAGAAGAGAATTCATTTTAAAAGCAGATTTCTAGTCTCAGCTAAAGTTACATAAGCTGAAGCCTTTATCAATAATTTAATGCTGATAATTAACCCTTAAAGTAACATTCAGACAGTATGTTTACACAATAATATAGACAATTGTGTTCATATCCAGGCAGCCAGAGCAGTAGAATACTCAGAAAATCATTAATCAGCTTCACATGAAAAAAATACAACAATATGTTGTATACAAAACAAAACCCAAACTTCTTTCCAGATAAATGGATAGCTGTCATCAGGGAAACAATGGACTTTATTCTCATTTCCAGGGGATGAAATCTGGGTCTGCTGGGGTTTTTGTTTACATTGTGCTTTTTAAAAACACTTAAGAAACATTTGTTTTCATGACACAATCTCCTTCAATAAATCAGCATGCGCATGGCTCGGTCTCAGAGTATGAAGCATGCGCAGATCACATCGTCCTTCAATGAGAGTGGCTAGGACAGTGGTTCCCACCTACAGGTTTACATACTGCTGCTTATCTTTCAGACTCCTCTTACTGATATGAGCTGCTCTTCCTCTCCTTGGGACAGTGGTCTCACTTCATTTGGCTTCCTCACATTCAGGAAAATATGATTGTGACTTCCAGTGTAATTCCAGAAGTTGTGGGGAATAACACATCTCAAAATATTCTGATATAAATGCAGAGTATTTTTTCTATCTTGTGATTGCTTGCCTTGCATGTTATTGCATCTGCTCCCTTGTGTTGGAATAAAAGTTTTCCCCAAAACTTCGCCTTTAAGGTAGAGTTCAAGGATGAGAACTTCATAACTATGGAAGATACAAACCACCACAAAGGGGGAAAGACAGATGCATTGCAAACAGTTTGGCTTGAAATCTTCACAGCTAAAGAACAATTCAGCTCTCAGATTCTTGCTCTTCAAGAGCAGTGGGAATTATTTTGGAACATCTGAGAGAAGAATTTGGTTGCTGATATACAAGAGATGGATGGCTTCTGCAGAAGATGTTTTACCCCTGCTCAGAATAAAGAGTGGGAACCACTGAACTAGAAATACTGTTTCAGAAACAGTCATGCAAGGAAATAATGCAGTTACATCCCATCATGCAAGCCAGATACTCTCCTCTCTGTTCTTTGCCTAGTATTGGAGTTTCATAAGCAAATGGTACATGTATGAGAAGAAAAATAATGAATTAATAATAAAAATGAATCAAATACAGCCCTCTTCCATGTATTAAACACTTTCACCTCACATGGAGTAATAATATTCAGAAAATCTTTCCATATTTTTGCAGTTTAGCTAATCTGTAGGTTTATTTATTCCTGGTCTCAAGCAACTGGAAGCAAAAACAAGTCATGTTTACTTCAATATTTTTCTACATTATCCGCTGTCCTTATTTGGGTGAACATAGCTTTGGGAAATCAAACATTCTAAATGAAGTTTTCAGAAATATTCTCCTTTGAACTTCTCCCAGTGGAAATTAGCATGAAACTATGAGGACAGCAATGAGTCCTGCTGAAAATCTAACCCTCAGTAAATACATTCAACTGATCTCTAAGAGTCTATGTCTTTTCCCAACAAAGAACATTTTGCATTTCCAAAGTTCTTGAGAACTTTAGCCAAACAGTTTTTCCTTTTAAGGAAATCAAATAACATTAATTTCTATAGAGAAGAACTCACAAAAATGTTCGACCTTAAAATAGTTGACTCTAACTTCCTGAAAACTAATGCCTTCTTTAAAAGCCACTTTGCACCATGAATCCCAAGGTCTAAATTTACAAGTGTCTGATTTATAATAGGAAAACACCCCATTTTAGGTAACTTTTCCTCACCCTCTTGTGTTTTATGTTCTTATTGGTATTTATGTGTAGGCATAACTCTAAATCCAAACTCACCTACCATTCAAATTATTTGGTCAGAAACATGAGCACAAGTCCTTACTTAGGCTCATCTTTGATGCCCCTCAGGAAGAGAAAGAGCTGTTGTCCACACTAGAGGCTTTTGCTGAGTCCTTTTTCTCATATGCATTCACTAAAGTGAATGGAAATGGGCAAAAATAAGCAGTATCATGGCAATCCATGGAGAAAATAATCCAAATTCAATTCTTTGTGAAAACAGGATGGATATTTTTCACCAAAGGCTGCAGCCAGAAATGTAAATAGAAACCATGTGGATGTTGACTCACTCTTTACTTTGCAGTGAACATTTCTTCATGTATCAACCACTAGAAGCAAACCAAACTGAAAAAATCAATGTCTCTCAAATGTTTTGCATGGGCCAATCATTCAATGAAAAATAGAGTGCTTCACTAGCAGCTCTCCAAAAGCTGAAGGGCTTAGGCTAGGAAAGCTGTGTTGTGTGCTGATGATTTCATGTTTGTGGAATGAAGCAGAACTGAGAAGAACAAGCTAAAGTTGAATGGTAGGAAGATGTTTGTGCAGGATAAAATAGAATGTTTGACAATTTAGTCGAAATCTTAGTATTTCCAATGGTGTGTCCTTCAGATTTCTGAATTGCTACTAATTACTTCTATGTCCCATTGCAGGAAGATAAAGTTCTTGCCCCACATTTCAGGTCACAGTTCAGCAAGATGTTTAAGCATGTCATTAACATTACTGAGATGATAAAAATCCTCCACTTGTTTTCCATTTGCTGAACCAGTACCTGTAAATAAACATGCAGGGATGTTGATCCATTAAAATCAAATACTATGTTACTTCTATGTATTTGTATTGACAGGGTTGGGACTGCAAAATAAACAGTTTTCATCTATTAAAGAATGTTTTTCACCCATAGATTTCTGAATGCTTAGCAGAGTAGGTTAGTATCATTTCCATTCTATGAAAACAGTGAAAAGCAGTTGTTTCTAAGCAGATCATTGGCAGAGCCAGGACTAGACCCAATGTTTTCTGAACAGCAGAACAATGAACTACCTGCAAAGTCATGCAAGTTTCTTTTTATGTTTAAATAATGTTTCAGTCTTATCTCTCATTACTTTTCATGGTAGTTAGATGAACTACTGTAGTCAAAACAGAAAGTGCAGGCAGAGAATGGCATGCAAAAAATATGAAGAGTGAGGCTTGATTGTTACTTGAATGTATATACCTAAGTTTTCTTGTGAGGCTTGATCCAAAGAATGACTCCCTACTAAACATGACATTACTGTAAAGTGAAGAAAAGTTATTAAGATGAGACGTTAATGATTACCCATGAAAAGCTCTATGAAAAAGAATGGGAACATCCTTTTGTTTGTAGTTAGTGTAGTGTACAGATCAGATTGGCTTTTTTCCTCTTTCTGTTTCAGGAAGTTGCATTAAAAGGAAATGCTGACAGTGACATTTTCCAGCCTTGAAAGGAATGATTTTATCTGCATTATATTGTTACTTCTGGCAATATAAAAATGCACCACATTATATGCATTCTTTTATACTCATAGAATAGGTAGGACTAGTACAGGTTCTGCCACTTAAGGATCTCAAAACATCTTTCCAAAGACAGAGATGTTATTTATCTTGTAGACATAAGGAAACAGGGATCAATGACTTTTCTGCAACCACGTAATAATGCATCTAGGAATAAACATGTTCTCCTGATGTCTAGTTCTATGTATGGGAAATGCTCTGTGCAGAAATTAAATACCTGATTAGGAACAAGGCCCTAGGAGAAAGTTTAAAATCCTTCACTAAAGTGCCTGTATATACAAATGATTCAAAATTCATACATTAGTCCAAATCATTGCTAATAGCTGGTAACTGTGCTGAAAAATCAAGGCCACAATTCCAAACGCAGATGTAAAAACTTGGTTCAATGTAAACAACATGTCCATCCTGTAAAGGCCTACCCTAAATGTTGGGAAACATAGGTCAGGCACCCAAATATTTGCTGAATGAGAGCACTCTAGCAGATATGAACATTCATGTATTTTTTTCATAAATCTTCCTTCTTGGGAAGTAAACGAATACATACAGAAGTGCAACAGCACAGGAGTTTTCAGACCAAGTGGGAACAGGAGGTCCTCCTTTCTCTCCAGGTACAATTACTACCTGTAGTAATTCCATGTGCTCATAGTTTAAGGCATTGATCAAGGATTTAAAAAAACTGTGGCAACTGTAGCACAAAGTCAGCAGACTCCCCACCAGTAAGCAGTGAAAAGCACAGCCCCAGTTCCTCCTGGTTTGGGAGCCTGTATAAGGACACCTAGTGAAAGCGCTGTTCTTAACAGAGCAGCATGATATATACCACGTCCCTTCACTGCTTACATGATCCACCCTACTGTCTGAGTCAACGTGCTCTTCATCAAGTCTCACTTCTTCACAGTTTTAGTTTCAAGTAAGCTTCAGTAAAGCTATGGGCTGTTGCCAAACTTTCATTGGCTTTCTGCTACCACAAGTCCTTTCTCAAGGCCTTGCTTTGGGTTGCAACTTTTGAAATGGATTCTTCCGCACTGTTGTCTTCCCTGTGTTTCTTCCAAATGGTCTAAGAACATGGAGTTGCACCTCCCTGACAGTTTGTCAGCCTGCTTAGAGGAGACGTCCTCAAAGGATATGTCATAGAGCTGGCTATGTGGGGTTCCTAAAGAGCTACAGAATAGAAAACGATGCTCAGAGCACTATCCATCCTCAAAGTTTCACACAGCCTCATTTTTATTAACTAGCTATGTTTTAACTCTTCTGGGAAAGATTTGGACCAATTCTTCTTTCTCTGTTATCAAACACTGTTCAGAAAATGAACTTTATTACCACAACTTGTCCATTAAGTACTCCACTGATGCAAGATCTTGGAGACAGAGTGCAATGATGGGCTGCTCTCTCCACTAGGACCACATTTCCTTATTGACCTTTTATTCCAGTCCAGCCTCCAATACAAACTTCAGTGGAATACAAGTAATACTTTCCACACTAAATCACTGTAGGAAGAAGACTTTATTTATTTATTTATTTAATTACATGGTCTGTAAATAAGAGCTTTATGAGAGATGGGAGGTGGGACTGTCAAAATAACCAGATTTTAGGGCTCAGTCCTATGTCTACTCAAGTCCATGGATGCTCCCACAAGTACCACCATTTGCTAGTTTACCTGGAGAGCTTTCAATCCCTTTTAGTGAATGATTATTTCCATTAAAAAAGTCTTGCTAAAGCTCCAGTGCAGGATTAATGATGGTTTTGCTGAAGGTCATTACTTATATAACAACATAAAAGCAATGCATAAAGTGATAGAATGAGGGGCCCTGGGATTACAGTTTTAAAGATTCTGTGCTGAGAGTCATAATTTTCATGTTTTAATCCACTGCATTGGTGTTAAATGTCTTCCACTAACATGAAAGTTAGAGCAACTCAGAAGCTACTTCATGAACTGTTCTGTCACTGCAGGTGCAGGAACTTTTCTAGAAGGGCTGTGATTGACAGCAAACTTCAGTAATCATTCAGTTACACCATTTTAATCTGCTCTTGCATCTGAGTCAGAGCATGGGTTGGCTCAAAGTATAAAGTTACATACTTAAAAGGATTTCACGTCCTAAAACCTCTCCTAGATATTAAAGGCCAACACTGGAAATGCCTAAAATCTCCAGACTTCTGCATGCTTAATGAAGCTGCGTTTTCTCAAGTCTGCCTAGCCTGGGCAGTGTCATGAGTATGTAATACTTAAGATTCAAAAGGATCCAGAAACTAAGAAGCTCCATCCAGGTAGTTTTTGAAGAGGAAAAGGTTAGCCTATGATGATGGTGACAGGATTATTGGGAAGCCATCCCTTTCCCAATAATTAATGACTACAGCACTTGTTGAATTGTAAGGAAAACTGGGTTTCTCTGCTCTGTTAAAGGAGATTTGTACCCTCATCATTCATCGGAGAACACCAAATATGAACCTGTTTTTTTTCAGCTTCCTTTGTTGAAGCTATGCTTTGTTATATAAAAAGTTTAAATACATTCTTAAAAATATATTAAAAAAATATAATAACTTTTCGTCAGGTCTGGGACTGAAACCCAAGCCTCTTCTCTGGCAGTTTACAAAGTCTACTACAATTCTTGTTTTTCTTCTCTGTGTTTTAAATGGGGATGGAAATGGAAATAGTGTCATCATGACTCTTTGTGGAACTATATATCCTTTAATATCTATTGACTTTCATTGTGGGTGATCCATTGCTAGTAGTTTAGCATTTAAGTCCTTCAGGATCTTGACCTAAAAAAGTTGAAATATTTGATGTGCATTTGAATCTGTAACTTAGCTGGAGGGTTATGAAAACTTCATTTCCAAATATATTTGAGACCTTGCAGGTTCTTTCACGGTGACTGCCCTGTTGTAGTGTTCAGTGACTGATCAGTATTAGGACTGGTGATTCTTTCATTCTCTTTGCTCATAAATTCCCCAAAGTTACTGGGAACTTCCCCATCTATTTAAGCGGAGGTGGGAACAAGCCGTCAGTCTCAATGTAGCCTTTTTAGTACTGCCAGAGAGCTTGACTATCCTGCTGATCCATCTTAGCCTTCTATCTTACCATTTATCATCAAGAAATATGTGAATGTGGTGAAATAACACAGAGCTGATCCCTTACACCACAACATTGCTCTGCACAGAAGCACACATGAAGCAGAACTTTAAATTCACACCAGAACAACCTGGATGCTAATCCCTAGCCCTATAGCATGGACCAGGAGAAATCTATATAGACCATGATTAATCATAATGAACAATAAAGCTGTTTACAGACAATCAGCAAGCAACACTTTGCATTTGTACAATTAGCATTTTAGCTGTGCTGTTAAATTGGAAAAAAAGCAAGCAATTAGAAAATGGATTGGTTAATCATTTTTAATGACTATCTGTGGTGTTAGTAGCATGTTTTGGTTAACAGCTCATAAATCCACAAAGAACCATTTAACATTCCCCAATAACTGTATTAAAACAAGGCTATAATAATGACAGCTACATACCTGGCAGTACCATCCAATTGCTCTTTCCTTTTATACAAGAGCAGAAGCATGACAAGAAAGCAAGGGGAAAAGAATTACATAATAAATTCAGCAGATTCTTTTTATAGAAATTGTTAATCTATTGCTAATCACTTATACTTTTTCTGTTCTGTGACCATTACTGACAGCAAAAATAAAAGTCCTGACACTTCATTGTAAAGTACCCATAAAGCAAAGAAAGTGAAATAGCTTCTTGAAACTAATCTGTGCTTCATTAGAATGGCAATCCAGTCTTTCATGAGAACTCAGCTCCCTTGCCCTCTCTCCCAGGACCTTATTTGCAAAACACCTATTAAATTTCAGGTTGCATTTGAATCACAGAAGAACCTACATACAATGAACAAGCTTGAAATCACAGTAATGAGTCTAGATGCCAGGTGAACCTGAAAATTACTCTCTGAGCAAAACCTGAGGTCAAGAAACCCTCTAGAAATCAGTCTATAGTAGATAATGTGGGAATAGATACAGAGTGAGGAGGGATAACAAAAAGAAATGTACTGAGCCTTAATTAAACACTTGTTTTTTCTTAGAGATTTCCTTTGTGACCAATGTGAGATTAGTCCTAAAGAAACATTTAGATAAAACAAAGAAAGGGATAATATTTGTGATTTTCCCTTTGTGAAGGCAGAAGCCTGAAAAGTTTCTTCAAGTCAGTTTTGAGCAACAGCTGGTGCTGCAGTATTAGCTCAGTGAATACAGCTTACCTGTGCTCAGATCTCTCACCTGAGCAGTGGTTTAAGAGCACCTTTTTTTAAGAATGAGAGATATAACAGCAAGCCCAGAGGGGAAGTCTAAAACATATATTTAGTTTGTTAATGCCCATCATTAGCAGCTGACAGTCTATAGCTAAAAGTTTTGGCTTTCATAGGGCCAGTTTTAACTCTTAATACCTCAAAGTGAGGAAGGTGCCTGTTTGACAGGCCAGAAAAGTGAGGATCAGACAGATCCATCCATTAGTATGTGAACATAGATTAAGTATGCATGTTTGATGCATGCAATGCTTTCACTGAACTCTGGAGTGGTGATTAAAATTAGGATTAAAAAAAAAAAATAGGATTCTTGACTATCCAGAAAAGTTTTATTGTTTACTGTAAATGAATGGCTTCAGTGGGAGACAGCTTTAGACATTCTCTGGCTGTCCTCCATTGAATTATACCTGTAAGTAATTGGTATCGTCAAAAGGCAAGGATTTAATAAGCACTGATTTTTTTCTTGTGGCATGGCCACCTCCATGGCAACATAATTCTCAGTCTGGTTGAATTGGAGGGGAAATAATTTTCACTATAGCCCATATCTTAAAATACAGAACTGCATCCTAGAGGGTGTGAGTACAGGTGCCTGTGAAACCCAGGACTTAACCTTTCTTGGGATCAAAATTATGGAGGAAGAAATTGAGATATCCAGGTCAATAAACTCCAAAGTCTTACAAAATAAAGCTGACTGTGAGGCAACCATGTCCTTTGTTTAGCCTCATGAGAGGCTAAACACCAAGGGAGATATCCATGTGCTCCCACTACATCCCACTAATGGAATGGAGAAGAAATAGATCCAGAAACCAAAAGTGTGTTTTTCGCTCTCAAACAGGAATACATTAACTGGCAACTCTCTGATACGTACAAAAGCCTCATTATATACAAAAATTCCATGTTTCCTCTCATGACTAATACTTCACAGAAAATGGTGATGGAGAGGTGGACAGTGCACTTACCTAAAAAATGGAAATGATACAATTGATTCATAAAACCTCCAGGTAGCAACTAGATCAATCCTGTTGGGGTTAGTAGCATAGTATCTCCAGGCAGCCTGGAGACAGCAAGGGAGAGACAATAATTAGTATTAGGTAAAAAAATTCCTCAGACTGAAAACAGCCATATTGTTTCAAAGAATGTAATGATTCACCCGAGTTACTATCTGGAAATTAATTACTAATCAGCCATACCAAATGAGTGTCACTTTATGGCAAAATTATTAACACGAGTTTATTATCTGGGAAGCCTCCTAAAGGAAACAGGACATGAGGGAGAATCACCAAGACAAACAACAGAGCATACCTGACTAAACTGACTTCTTCTCTTGTAACCCTAAACACTGCTATATGTGTCCAGTGTTTCCAGAAGTGCTTAAGCTAATTTACTATCTAATGTAACATTAAAGGAAATTTTGTTGAGCAACTTACTACTTCGGCACTTAGCTTCATCCAAAATTCTCTAAGCACAAAACTACAAATATTGTGGCTAAATTAACTAGCTGCTAAGTGGATATACTTTAATTTAGAAGGTGGATTCCATTCACTACTCATTCTTATAGTCTCTTCTGTTTTCTAAGCAGCGTTTTTAATGAAAACTGTGTAATATGCCATTTGACCTTTTTCTCCTGAGTACTGGTTTGATCCTAAGCAGTCCTGAGCGTCATCACTTCACTCTGATATTACAAGAAGTTTCTCTCTCTTTCTATGAAAATGCTACCATTTGCTTCACTGCCCTCAGAGTGTGCTCCACACCTACACTGAGCAACTTCTGTCAAATTCATCAGCCCCCAGATGAATCATTTTATGCTTGAATTTTTGAACTCATAGCAAAGGCCAGAACAAAAGTCCAAGTGAGCTAAGAAGGCTCTTTCCATTGATTCAT
Source organism: Aythya marila (assembly GCF_965140915.1). Classification (NCBI taxonomy): domain Eukaryota; kingdom Metazoa; phylum Chordata; class Aves; order Anseriformes; family Anatidae; genus Aythya; species Aythya marila. The sequence goes on from NC_139043.1 coordinate 148,747,083, forward strand.
TTGTTCTTCCAATAATGTAATGGAAGATCCAACAGAATGTTTCAGCTTTTACAAACCACGCATGCTATTTATGTAATTTGCCTTGATTGAACCAGTCACTGTCTATTGTGTTACTTCCATTGATGTTTTCACATCAATAACAGCATAACTTTGTTTGCACATAAAACACTCTCTCAAAGGAACTGGCAAAACCTGGATTTTGCAAATAATTTTTTTTTTAACAGCTTGTTTTCTGTGATTTTGTGGCATTGACAGAGAAGATGGTTGTTTTCCAGAAACTAGCAGATGAGTGCCTTTCTTCTAAAGACACCTTTCTTCTAAAAGATATTCTGGCAGTTGAAAGATTCCTCAAAAACTGCAAGGACCACTGGATTGTCTAACTCAATGCAAAAAAAAAAAAAAAAACAAAAACAACTGACTCCTTTACAGATACTTGTCGACTCCAGCTATGTGAAATGAGAATTTGGGTGGGGGAAAGGGATAGTCCTGGTTACATGACGCAACAGTCTTCATAACCAACATCTTTTCAATGAGAGAAGTGGCTGCAAACCTGAATGAGCTCAGCTGCTGGCTTTCTTCTTTTCTCAAAATGTTTTTGACGATGTTGTTCCTGGACCTTCAGTGCCAGCCCTGATCCCAGAATGCCCTGAAAGCATAGAGTGATGCAAGATTTTAGGCATTTCTTACTCAGGAAAAGTGTAGGGAGGAAGGAGGGGGAATATATGAGATTAATTGTTCTGCAGAGATGCATGGGTTAAAGAACGATCACTGCTCATCTACTCAGATGTAGATCTCTAGCTTGTAAATATTTAGAGCTAGGTAATATGGTCCCAACACTAATTATGAAATCAGTGGGCCTCAAATCCTTTAAAAAATTGTCTTGTGTGGCTATGTCAATACCAGTAAACTAACCTGGGCCAGGATACAGGCTTGTGAACTATCCTGTAATCACCCAGACTGTTCACTTGCTGGATTGATTTTGTCCTTTGCCAGCTAGCACTGTCTCAGAGAAAGCCCACACATTCAAGGAGTATCAGGGTGACATGTTATTCCCAATAGTCTGTATGCGAAGTTGGGAAGAAGGTTGTTTGATAGCAGTGTGCTACTTGCCACCAGAAAGCAGAGCATGAATCAGTTATTTACTAACATAGACCAGCTCAAGTGTCTGAGTCCTCCTTTAAAAGGAATTTTATTTTAACTAGCAGTTTTGATCACTTCACCTTCTTTTTGCAAGCACACAGCTCTGGGCTGTGGCTAAGAGGGTAGGAGGAAGGTACTTACTGCAGGAAGAGCAAAGAAAGACACTCCAATGAGAGAGAACGTAGCTGCAATCAGCCGGCCCTCCCATGTCTTGGGGGTCTTGTCACCATACCCAATCGTAGCAAGGGTGATCTGTGGGCAAAATGACCAGGCCTTCCCATAAGTAAAACAAAGCCAACAAATTGTCTTTAAACATCACCATCAAACCTGTGTAACTCACTTAGCTCTACGGGTGTTCACACACAACTTCTTAAAACGGGATCTTTATGATGGACCAGCCAATTTTTTTCATGGTATCCTAGTCCAGAGGCACTGCACCTGGGAGAATGGATTTAGTTTTAAATCAGCTGCCTCTCTAGGATACATTTGCTGAAAGGGAACTGATGTGGCACAAACAGTGAGCCCACTGTCAATGCACAGTTAGGAATAGGACTTTTCTATTAACATTTTGCAGAGCTTTAACAACCAGTCAGAGCTACCTCTTTTGAAGCCCCAGTCCCTACAAAGCAAATATGATTTTCTGAGAACTTATTCCTTTCTTGTACATGTGCTAATCCTTGTTTTTCAGCCACGTACATTTTCTTACCACTAACACTTTACCTGAAATTCCTACTAGACAAGGATATGAAAATATCCAACTGTTCTGTGCATCACCTTTTTGGTTAATGATGGAAAGGGGGGAAAAACAAAACAAACCCACAACTTGCCACTTATAAGTGAAGTGCATTAAATAATAACAATAAAAAAATGTTGAATCTTAGTCACAAAATGATACAGACAACTTCCATAACTATTGGTAGAAAAGAAATATAAATTCTATACACCAGGTGGCAGGAATCTTATGTGATCACATAAGCAGAGGCGCAAACCAATACTCCACTCTTCATGAGAAGCAACAAGAACAGATGTATTAAGGGTCCCTCTTGCTCAGTATCCTACCCCCCATGGAAATCCCTCACATATTCTTGAGAAATGCATATAATACATAAACAAAGTGTTGATTATCCTTCACAGAGACATCTTTCTACCTTTCCATGCTTGAATCCAGAGAATCCCTCTGTGGAAGGGTCTTGTTGTCTCTTTATAGACTTAACTTCCATGAATATCTACCTACAGTGGCCAAACCTATGCTGTGGTTTGCTAGACCTACAAAACAATCCTTTGGCCAGATCTGCTTTAGCCGTTTGCTGAAGGATGTAGCTCTCACAAGCAGGATACTGCTGTTTTGAAAACCAGGTCTCCCATAGGGATAAGCTCTGCCAGTGCAGTTATACTTATAGAGACCCTCCTCCTGTGAGAAGCCAGGAACACAGACTGATTTCTGAAGAGGCTTTAAGCACTTAAGAGCCTTTGTCTGACTGAATATCAACAGGGATATCAATTCTAACAATTGGCTTTAGGGGTATCCTTACTATTGGTAATGTTATACCAAAAACACTCACCCAAATTCAGCAGCACTTACACTGTGGCCCCTAACATCATCTCTGATTATATACAAAGTTTTTAAGATCATAAAGTATTTTTGGAGTCACTTACCAGTCCCCACCACAATGCATCTGCATAGGTTTCAAACTCTTCCTTCATCTCCACACCATTAGCGTCTTTTTCAGGCACATCTTTTTCAACCAGATAAACAAGAAACGAGGATAAGATGAGCGTCAGGAACCCGATGTACCAAGCGGTGATGAGTTCCTGCAAATGAAACAGATGGACAATGGAGGGGCTGAAAACAGACTCAGTACCCCTAAATGGCAGAGTAAACGTCAGAAGAGGAAAGAAGCACTGGAGATAGCAGCAGAGCTGTCACTGCTGGCTTGGTCACAGTCCATGATCAGCTTGGCTCAGCACTTACTGGCAAAGTTGCAGTTCTGCGTAAAGCTGGGTTAAAAGTTTAGCTGCACTATGACACAGACCTCTGTCCCTGACCTTAAATCTTCTTTGCTTTTAACAGTCATGCCCATTCCTACTGCCCCCAGGCTGGATTTGTCTTGTCTGGCAAATCAACAGTTCTGCCCAAGTTCCACCTTCAGAGTGCCAAGGCTGTAGAATGCAGTTCCTTCTCTTTAGGCATATTAAAGCAGATTTCAAGGTATGTTTTCAGCCTGGAATGATGCAATAAAAACACACCTTTAAAAATGTTGGTGTTAAAACAAAACCTGACCTTGTTTTGGAGGGACTGACTACAGTGGAGTGTGTGGCTAATCTCATTAAGGTGGGAGACTCAGTGAAGCAAATTACAATCCCAGAAATGTCTGAAACAGAGCAGAAAGTGTTCACAAACAGCTAAAAATCAATATTCCACTTTCTTTCACCTTCTGAGAATGGCTCTTACCAAAGAAAGTGTTGTAGCTGCGAATTTCATAATTGAGTCTTGAGATAAGTCAACTTCTTTTCTGATTTCTGCTGTGCTACCACAAAATGTAATTTGTTGTCTATCCTTGTTATCAAAATTGTTTCTTTACTGTCTTCCAGTGAAGCAAATTTCTCTCAACCTTTTCTTATCTCTCTCATTCAGCTGAGACCCAAAGGGTAGTGATGGGGAATAAACGAGGAACAATTGAAAAAAATCTCACACTGTGAAGCCTTAAACATTTCTAGACAATGTCTTTGGCATGTATATTTCTTCTATGATCTCAGTTTCCTGAGAAACATTTTTGACATAAGTGTTTATGTGCCACCTGCCTTGTAGCAAGTTTGTACAGGGAAGAAACAGAAGTTGGTTTGAAATGAAGCAGGGTATCCCTATCAGCCACTACAAAGACGCAAAGCCTAATTATGCTGTGCCAGCTGGCATTTTAATTTAAACAAAACAAGCCAAAAAAAAAAAAAGAAAAAAACAAAACAAAACAAAAAAGAAACCTAAAATGTCAGGAATGTCATTCATGGATACAAAAAAAAATAAAATAAAATAAAAAGAAATGTAAGTAGCACAGATTATATGCAGTTTTTCTACACCCAGTGCAGATGAGAAATCTCATCTACAGGATTTTTATGCAGATAGTTTTTAACTTGTAATAGTGTTTGGTGAAAATGCAAGATCACAATGTATCTGTCGGGTGTGAGACAGAATGTCTGACTATAGCATCAAGTTAGACTGAGGAAAGATGATTTTAGAAATCCTGTCTGTCTGGATTCACACTGTGTGCATCTTTGTATTGTCTGACCCATGTTTCCAGAGAAATTATACCAGTAGCTCCTTCTGAAACCACATTTCTACTAGCCAGCCTCTTTCCAACCTTCTGGAGTCCTGCTCCATCTGTTGATCAGGCAAGCCTGTGAAGCCACTAAAAATACGTTGCAACTACAGAGGCGTTTCTGCCAAAGATTTCAATATACTTTACCATTAAAAGGATGTCCTTCCTCTTATTCTGTGTCATGACAAAATTCCTGTTGTAATGAGCATGGGAGTGAACACTCAGTTTTGTCACTTCCCAACACCACTATTGAGTAGAGGAAGATAGAAATGGTTCATAGAACAGAAGAGGGAATAAAGCTGAAAAGGTGAAACAAAAGCTTGTGCTAGAAATTATCCTAAGGAATTGCTGCACCTGTGCTTCCCCTCTCTTCCACTTTAAAATCTCTCCCCCAAGACACAGGTAAGTCCTTCAAGCTCCTCACTTACTTTGCTATGTGCACAAATGGCCGATCCCAAAAGTTTCCATGTGCCACCCCGCCTGTCCATTCGGAGCATCCTTAAGATCTGAAGGAAGCGAAGGCTTCTGAGAGATGTGGCCAGAACATTGCCCTGGTTCCCAACAGCAACCACTGGCACTGAAGCAATCAGCACAAAGATATCTGCAACGTGAAAAGAACAACAAAGCCTGCCAATAAAAGTGGCCCCATCACCCACTTCTTAATCCCATCTGGTTGTGCTGTAAATTTCCCTAGGTGAATCTTAAAGCTGCCTCAAAATGCCTCCTCATGCCAATTAAACAGATATCTGCACCTGCAGCAGTCAGAGTCATGCACAAAACCCACCAGAGAGCCTTGTAATCAATTTACAGATCAATGAACTGGACTTGAGACACTGGCTGAGCTAGCTTAGGGATGCACGGAAACAGTGTTGTAATGCTGACAGGAAAAAAAAGTAATCTTATGTCCCTCTGGAAGGCCATAGTGAACACAGATTTATAGGTCAGCAGACAAGAAATTCAGTTTTTGATGGTGCATCTAGTATTCTCTTGGCTGAGTTTTCCTATTAAAATCTTTGTAAGCACTCACAATGCCGATTCACTGATCAAATGAAAAGGTCTGAAATGCAAATCACATTGATTCTTGTTGGTGGTTGTTGTTGCTGTTGTTTTTTTTTTTTTTTCCCTTTCCTTTTTTCCCCTTGTTTCCTCCCAATTTTTGATCTTACACATGTACAAGTAAAAAGTGGTATCAAAAGACTTCAAACGTTCTCTAGGCACTCATTCTTTAAATTGTCTTCATATTTTATTTCCAGCCAAAAAAGTGGCACCAGATGGATTTCAGATTTATTCACTTTCAATTACTCTCAAAACAAACTTGTGCCAATAACAAAAAGAAGAGATGACATTAATAAATCCAGTGGGGTCTATTCTTTTCTTTACTCAGATCTCAATGCAGATTCATTCTCAGAGTGAGATGGCACTTTTATTAAGAAGGCACGAGGTAATGTCAATCCCACTTGCTCACACAAGCTCTGCTGCTCTCACAATGCTCTTAGAAATATAAGTATTTATACAAAAGGTGCCATTTTTATGCACCACCCATTTCAAGCTATCACAGATGCACAAAGAAAATTTGTTCCAATTTTCTCTATCATCTAGACCTATAAGATGAACAAAAGGGAAAGGGTAAGAGGGTGGCATGTATTTGTATAACTGCAGCACCACAGGTCCTGAGAGTGCTATGTGATGCACAAATAGCAACCAATAAGTTAGTTGGCCCAAAAAAAAAAAAAAAAAAAAAAAAAAAGGGAGGGAGTCCTGGAAAAAAATCACAGAATCACAGAATCACAGAATTTTCTAGGTTGGAAGAGACCTCAAGGTCATGAATGAATGTGGGTGTGCATGGCTGCATGACAGGTGCTCAGGGCAGGGTGAGATCCTGAATATTGGCTAGTTGGTTTGTGGACCCAATGGGGAGTTTTAGGAGATTAAAAGGTGAATAATGAGTAGTTTTATGGATAGCTGTATGTGGTGCCTTCCAAGCTTGAAGGATAACATGGGGAAAATCACAAAGAAACATTTTTGCAAATGTAGACCAATATTACAAAGGTAAAACACAAAAAGCGAGTATGAAAGGGGGCTGGAGAAGATGGCACAGATCTGACGGGCTTTGAAACTAAAGGCAGATAATGTATATTTTGGGACGAACTTAAGAAAAAAGCTGTTGGGCTCAGGACAAGGAACATGGATTTGAAGGGTAGAAGTATCCATTTGCTCACATTGGCCTGCCACCCAAGAGTCTCTTGAATGGATTGTTATTGTCAGGTACTTCAAACAAGCACTCCATGCTGGACACAGTTCCTAGCACAAAGGACTGGGGTGATTTCAGTGCTTTATTATTATTATTATTATTATTATTATTATTATTATTATTATTATTATTATTATTATTATTATTATTATTATTATTGACATTCACCAGTTCCTGGACACCCTCCCAACCTGGCTCAGAAGTAGAAGGACATAATGAGGAAAACAACAGTAGAGGGTGTATGCCTACCCAGCATGCACAGAGGCTTTCTGGCAAATTTGAGTCTTCCCCTCCATCCTTTGTAGCGACAGCAACACCCAGCAGCCCAGATTCTTAAGGCAAACTCTGCTCCAAAGATGAAAATGGCAAACGTTTCCTGTATTAAATATGCAAATGAGATCATTATACAACAATTTTGCAGTAACCCTAGACACATGGAGATAGCTGAAGCAAGAAGAGGAGGTGCAAGTGTTGAGAGAGAGAGAGAGAGGAAGGAAGAAAGTAGGAAAGAGAATATAGATTGATGAGGGTCAAGACAAAGTGGAACATAGCTTTACAGCCTGATAAATTATCTGTGTAAAGGACGTGCCTCTGCTGTTGGGTAAATGTTGAAGTGCATACCCTGCCCTGACAGAAGGACCATTACTTCAAAAAAAACTACCAACCAACCAAATGAAATAAAAACAAACAAACAAAAACAAACAAAAAACCTTCCAATTCCCTATAAAATAAGAACACATGTGACTGCAAAGCTCCCTGTGCACTGCACACCTACACCCAGTTACCCACCAGCTGCTCCCTCATGCAGCTATGGGTAGAGAGATAGGGACAGGAGAAAGTGTATTCACATGGTCATATTTAAGGAAATAATAAAGGTATATATAAGACAAATTTAAGGCATATATTACCCCTTTAAGTTTATCATGCACAGAAAAATAGGATTTTCTTATGGGCTGCTTTAAGGATAGGGATATTTTCAACTCTTTTAAGTGTCAGGAGAAACTGGGAATGAGAGAACTTCTCTGAGGTGCTCTGTGGAGATGGCCCAAGGGCATTGTTTGTGCCTCTGAATAGCTGACAAGGCAGAAAGGGGGATTTTCCCTAATACTCATACCCACAGTTGTTGAGTGCTTCTGAAAAATCACTGAAAGCCATGTGAAAGCAGGCAGAGGAGAAGAAAAATTGTTTCAGGCTTTCTCAAATGTGAAAAGTTAGGTCAGAGCAGGGTAAGAGGGACCAAGAGCAAGATTCACATACCCTAGGGGATGAAGGTGTTTTCATACAGGTACTTTTTGAGAAGGAACATGCAAGTGGAAATCACCCTCTAAGCCTCTTGGTGTTTAATTCTTATCTACACCTACATGTCTCTGGGGTACAAGGGGAAATAGAAACTGAGATCCCAGAACTACTGCTGCTGGGCAGTTCACCTAGGGATGCTTTTCTACAAGACCAGGCTAAGTGAGGCAAACTGCTCTCAATTTCATGATATCTATGGGACCAGAGGAAGTTTGTTAAGGTAATTTTTATAAAATGATTAATATGTCATTTTTATACTTAGTGGGCTTTTCCTATTTTTTTCTCCTTTTGCCAAGTGGGAGGCATATAAAAATGATGTTGACTGTGGATTCCAGCATTTATAAAATAAGCACACTGGAAACTCAAGAGAAAGGAATAAATTTTCTTCAAATCCATTTTCTCTCTTTCATGGATACTAAACAGAGACACTGCTGGCAACAATTTCAGTTATGCTACTATCAGGCATGAGTTCAAGTCCAATGCTGACAAACTCCTCTAAAGAGATGCTGTGATTTACAGAATATTATAGAATAAATCAAAATTATTGAGAGATCCTCCCAATTTTTATTTATTTATTTATTTTTCAAAAATGCTTAGTTCTGGCCTGGTCAATGGGAAACTTTTTGGTCCTTCAGTGACAGAACTGTTGGGTACCTGCTGAAAATTCATTATTTAAAAGTTTTGGGCTTGTGTTTTTCCTCCTGCCTTTCTTCATTTTTACTCATTCGGTGTAAACTGTACCCTTATATATTCTCTGTACCCTTATATATTCTGTAGTATATAAGGCTACAGTCTCTGCCCCAGGACCAATGGAAGACATTTTACTGCATGCAGACCAATTTTTCATCACTGCTGAAGGAACAGATTTGCACTGAAGGACATTAGCAGGGTGATGCACTGGCCACAGACTACTTACCAACAAGAGGAGCCAGTCTCCTGAAACAGTTTCATATTCCTTGAAAGTTGTCAGGACAGCTAAGATCAAACACCCCAAAACAATCAGAAACCTGGAGTGAAAAAAAGAAGAAATCAGGGCATTGCTATTGCTCTGTATTTGCATGGGACATTTTGCCTACAAAGTCCTAGATAAAGGTCTTCAGGAGGTGACTCCTTCACCTTGCGTGAGCAGTGGGGTGAGCTCTCATGAAGATCAAAGGGAACTTGGAAGTCATGGCAAAATCATGAGAAGTTCCTAAATCAGAATAGCCCCCCCAAAACACACATGAATTAACTCTGTTGCATTCTTCACAAAGAAAATAGATAATATTGCATTCTAGGACAGGATTATATGATATGTAATACTCAGGAGGTCTATTCCAAGCTGATGTGCTGTGTGCTTCATAAAATAGCACTGCAGTTACAGAGAAATAAATCTACTTGGCACATGCTGAGACCTGAGAAACAGTAAATGCTTCAATAAAATGCAGCACTGGGACAAACCTTCCCTTGAAAATAACACTGCTTTTCTTTTTCCTTCTCTTTTTGCACTCCTTTTTATGTAGATGAAGAGATGAAAAGGCTTGAAAAAGAAACAATAGAGAGGGTAAAATTCTGCTCTCCAGTGAACCTAGTACGTGATAAATCACTGCCCTTGCGCTATTGTCTGTGAGGCCCTAGAACACAGAGATCTGTCAGAAAATTTAACTCCCACAGCTGGTAAATCCAATCTAGTCCAATCTAAAGTCACGTTGATCTGCTTTATAAAACTATTCCCAGGTTCAAGCTATTCAAAATCTTTTATACATAAAGAAGTAAGAAAAATCAAGGGAGTCTCGTAAGTGATTGCTGTGAAGTAGAGTGGGGGAAGCTCATAGTCTAGTACTTTATGTACCCAGATCATGGGCATTTGAACGTGTTCCAAAGCCCGATCCACAGGAACAGAGGGGCAGGTGGCCCTGGAAATATTTCAGAGCTTAGTGAATAAATTGGAAGGATGTCTCTGTAAAAGCTCTGGATCCTTGACTAGGAATCATCAAAGAAATGATAGGCATTAGGCATTGAAATCAGCCAAGGGGTGGAAAAACAAAAACAAAACAACAACAAACAACTTGTTAAGACTTGAACTGTATTTAGTGTGTAATCCCTGTTCTGAAATTCAGCCTGATACCTAAAGTGTCATTTCATTTCTTGCTGAATAAATCCCTGCTTTCTTTCACTGGGTGAAATGTCCAGAGTCCATAATCTGGGGCTTGGAGGCAGAGGGAATGATGGTGGTATGGAAAGAAGGCTCAGCTCAGAGATGCACATCCTCTAACCTGTCCTGGGGATTTGTTTCCTTTGTGTATGGGGAAACGTAGGGCTAAGAGATCATATCCTGACATTTTACAGAGTTTCTGCAGCTGGAACAGAAGGGGAGAGGCAAGCTCCAGGTATCTCTCCCTGCCTTTAGGGGAGGCATTTCCTCTAAACACCATTAATTAGTGCCTTCATGCAAGGAACGGGCAGCAGTGAAACACCTCACAGCAAACCCTGAAAGATTACATTGCTGCCACTTTCCTAGACTTGAGCCTTGTTCAGCCTCAGGTTTCCTATGCCAGGATAATCACCTGGAAATTTTCAGATCAGCCATTTTGAGCAAGGTTAGAACAGATCTAAATGGATTTGCTTGTGGTAACTGATTCTGGATTTCTTTGACAAGTTTCACCTTCTCCCACTCACCAGCCATGCTCTAGAGCAAGGCTTATGTTTTTGGTAGAAAACAGTGCAGGATGTGTATTTTGCCATTAACCTACAGCCACACTCATGCCACAACCAAGGCTTTAACCAGTTAACTTAGCAATTCCGTGATCACACTTGCTTTGTCACACCATAACTTGCTGCCCTCATCTTGAAATTAATCAAGACCCACAAGCCAGATACCCTACACCTCCCTGAGCAAAATGGTGAGAACTCAACCAAAAAAATGTGATTCCTTCAATCAGCTATAAATCAGATATGATTTGCCAAATTACAGTTATTACAGTGGCACCATCACTGATTCTCCCTTTGAAAGCTTGAGCTTGAGCTACATGATGCTTTCCATTACAGCCATTTCTTTACACCATGTGGAAATTCAGTCACCCATCAGCTCATAAGTATCACTTAAATGATTTAATGAAAGGCAAATAACACTGAAAACAGTCCAAGGAAATTACATCATCAGCTACTTAAGACATGAATTTATGGTATCATGAAACAGAACAGCACTGTAACATAAAGATGATGTGCAGATTTTTGTCCAAAAGCAAGACAGAAGATAATTCAGTAGTGAACCTGATCTAGTGGGTGGCATCACTGCCAATGGCACGGGGGTTGGAACTAGATGATCTTTAATGTCTCTTCCAACCCAAACCATTCTGTGATTCTATTAAATTAAATAATCTTCTGCCAAAAAGTGCCTGCGGTTTTACCACTAGAGGGTATCGGTGCTCCATATACTAGACAGATCCTGCTCGTTCCTGTTTTACTTCCCCATGAAACAAACACATTGCAGGTGACGTTCAGGTGATCGCACCCCTGTATTTGATGTGCAAGAAAATGAATCTCGTAGTGGTGAAAAAACTTGTTCTTGTTCACTAGAAGATAACAACAACAAACCACAAATATTGGCCTGAATGGGCCAGAGGCACTTCTTGCTTAATCACTCTGTGCAGCACAGCCCACGCTGCAGGTTCTGCTGTTCCAAGTGAGAGCCCACCTTCAAAAACAACAGATCGTGGAAGATAAAAAAGGAAAACGAGGGTGGGAGGGTGAGACTGGAGATCACAAGTCACCATGAGTGATTTCAAAGGTGAATCCCAGAAGGGGACATGGTTTAACCCCCCGTCTGTAAAAATTTTCTGAATGCAGCCCAGAAGTGTTCCCGCTGAGATGCAACTTCTGAGCAGGAACCACATTCCCCCCAAAAATCTCAGCCCACAAAGCCAAGATGCTGCTCCTTCCTGCAGTAATCTGGGGTGCAGTGATGAAAAGGCTGTGCTGGGACACGTAAATGTAATCCATCTTGGAAGCATTAGATATCTTCCTACCTCACTGCTTCCGAAGGATAAACACCCACTGCAAGTTAATCAAATCACATCTCAGCAGTCCTCATTTACCATCTGAAATGATGATCGTGTTCAGAGCACATTGTGAATTTTAATCTCCATTGATACTATGAAACCCATTGCTTCCCTGCAGCCTGTCCTGTTTCTTTCTGACATTGGTGTTTACAAAGTCCAGAACTATTCTTAAGACCTTTTTATGGAAGATGTTACATGGGCTTTTTTTTTTATTTTTTTTATTTATTTATTTTTTTTTTTTACTCATGTTGATGGCCTAGTGATCAGAAAAACTCAGACTTGCTTGACCATCGCTGAGCCTATACAGTCCCATGGAAATAGGAAAATAGCTGAGTCTCTACTGTCTAATCTCATATTTTAGAGGCAACACCATGGGCCTAGTCATTGAATCTGACTGTAAAATCATAAGGGGCAAATCACAGCAAAAGAAACAGTGCTGAAATCACAGGGGATGTGCAGAGGAGAGGCTAACAGTGACCTGGGAAATCATTTGCCAGAAAGGGAATCTGAAATTTACAGTTATAATGAAACCATCCAAGAGACATATTGCACTAAGGGTTAGAAGAAATAAATGGGGTAAAAGTCAATGTTTAGCAATGAAAATTGAGTCCTATTAAACCTAAACTTTCTAATAACAGTGTTTCAGCAGGTGGCTGTCTGCACCTCTAGATTGTAATTTAGATACGCTAAATGAGGGTCTTAATTTACTTCTTCAGATTTAAAATTAACCTTGCTATCATTTTACATAATTTTTCACAGACCATTAAATTATACCTATTTGCAGGATTATTCCTAAAATCTTGATTATTTTGTTGTATGTGTAAGTTATAGACCACCAAATGGCAGTGCTCTTTTGTCACTGTCACAACTAATGTGCTATTCTAGGTAATAAATGTTCTTGCTATTGGGAATCACATTTAACACTCATATTTTCAAATCATACTATTTTGAGTTATTAAAAAGAGTATTCCAAAAACAATACGTATTTCTTCCAAGAAAGAACAAGTAATTTATGACCATGCTAGATCATTAAACTAATCCTTCTTGGATGAACATCACAGATTGTTTTGTTGATAGATTTTTATTTCTTTTAATGTTTCATATTCTTTGAATGTTTCTTCCATAACTGTTTTTATATGAAGTCAACATAATAAAGATCTGAGAACTTTTATATTTTCACCGTATATAGGTTCTTGTCATGTATCCTGTTCAGCATATCTTCCTTCAAATTTTAACAGATCACATAGTAATTTGCTTATAATTTATTCCAAAACTTAGCAGTTCTTTTGAAGCTGTCATGAGGACTAGAAACATCATAGGCAGGTCAAACAGTATTTGCATCTGCCATCATTTTAGCAATTTTTTGTCCTATGTGAAGATCCTTGCCATTACATCACAATCTGTCTGCAAGAATTTTCTTGAGTATATACTTACATGCAATATTAATTTGATTTTTTATAGCTCTTTGCTATTATACATGTTACTTAAGCTAACAGTTACATTGATGGAGTCTTGATCTTCTATAGTATCATCACCTATAGTGACATATATAATAGGACTATCTGTGGACATCAGCAATCAAATTCCTCAATCAGACTTACAATTAACAGAGAGAAACATATGCTTCTAATATACAACTCATCTTGTTTTGAAGTAGACAGTTCAAACTGGTCAGATGTACCTACAGAGACGATTTCTTCTCTAGATCTGTAAGAAAACCTTCTAGTGACTCATTCCGATGTGAGGGTGGTCAAACACTGGAAGAGGTGTCCTAGAGAGGTGGTTGATGCCCCATGCCTGTCCTCACTAATGTGCTTTAACTTTTGGTTAGCCCTGAAGAAGTCAGGCAGTTGGACTAAGATGGTCTCTGAAGGTCCTCTCCAACAGAACTATTCTATTCTATTCTATTCTATTCTATTCTATTCTATTCTATTCTATTCTATTCTATTCTATTCTATTCTATTCTATTCTATTCTATTCTATTCTATTCTGCTCTGCTCTGCTCTGCTCTGCTCTGCTCTGCTCTGCTCTGCTCTGCTCTGCTCTGCTCCATTCTATTTTAATTCTTTCAGTACCTAATGCGGGCTTACAGAAAAGGTGGGGAGGGGCTCTTTATCAGGGAGTGTAGTGATAGGACAAGGCGTAATGACTTTAAACTAAAAGAAGGGAGATTTAGATTAGATATAAGGAAGAAATTATTTACACTAAGGGTGGTGAGGACCTGGAACATGTTGCTCAGAGAAGCTGTGAATGCCCCATCCCTGGAGGTGTTCAAGGCCAAGTTGAACAGGATTCTGGACAACCTGATCTAGTGGGTAGCAGCCCTGCCCATGGCAGGTGATCTTTAAGGTCCCTACCAACCCAAAACACTCTATGATACTATGGAAATGGAAATATTTACTGTGTAAATTAGCTGAATGCCACACTTGATGTTCAGCACTATTTTGGATTTAATTACAAATCCTATATTTTAATAAAGTTTATATGCTTTTAGTACTGAAGGAATTAGCCTACTTGCTTTACCAATCCACTTCTTACACAATCAGATACCTCTGAAATCCCTTGTTGCAACTTTTGATATTATATTTACATGTGGTCCAGAATCCCACTTGCAAGATAATAATCCAGGCTCTGGGCAGGACAGCTTCTTGAACAAATACTACTAAGATATCCCCTTCAGTGGAACAGTGCATAGACTTGTATTTGCTTTCACATAATCAGTACCATTTATTGCAAACCCATTGGAATTTCCAGTCTCCAAAAGTTCAGTTGAATCTGAGATGGTTCTGCTTTGCTCCATTTGGTCCTTTCTTGTTTTCCCTTAAAACTTGTGAACTAGTTTCATTATGTTCTGCCACCTGGTAAATGCTAATGGATTTCTCTAAGACAGATTGCATCAGGAAAATCCAGAAGAGCTTTGCATGTTTTTTTTTTTTTTTTTTTTTTTTTTTTTTTTTTTTTTTATTCCTGATACAATATGGTCCTAAAAACAGGGTTCCTACAAGTTTTCCTAAATTTCATATTGGAACGGTCTTTTTTCCTTCAATTATTGGCTTTGGCCCATAAGGATTAAAATTGGATCTTTTCTCATACTTCTTTAATTTTCTCCTTATTTCCACCCACCGTCTTTTTCTCTGTATCCAAATTTCAGCTTTCACAGAACATCTGCAGTATCCTGCACTGATTGTTTTATGGTTGTTAATGAGAGGCTTGAGTTGGGATGTTTAACACTAAAGAAAAAAAAATCATATATTTGAGAAAAATTCTTTAGAGGGAAGGGAATGCACATCAGACTTTCACAGAGCTGGGAAAACTCACTATTTAGTTTTTCAGTTCTTGCATGTCTTCCATTTCTCTTTCACTGTATCTATCAATTTTGCTGAATACACATGCATATGCACAGCTCTGTGCAGGAACCCCTGGTCCAATGCCATCAGAGAGCAAGAACAGGGTAAAAATTACACATTCAACAGGCTAAATTGCACTCTTGCTATACTGTAATGGCAGAAAGAAGGGAAGATTCTCCACATATATCAGGAGGAAACCCTGGGAAGCAAGAAGAAATCTGAAAAGGGTTCCTGGTCTCAGTGGCACACTACCAGTTTCAGGAGACAATAACTGGTAGCCCAGAATGACATCAGTCTACTGGTAACAGGAGGGAGGACCATTATAAGTAGAAAACTGAGTTAGGAAAACTTTATTCACACCTAAGCAGTCTTTTATGTCCCTGGGTTCTGTATTGGCAGGAATTCCTGTGAATGGGTTTCATTGCCGGTTTCCTAACTTTGGAAAGCTTTTAAAAAGCAAAATCTGGGAAAGGAAAGCTGTGCTTCACACAAAGGAATTTAAGGCACTAAAGAACAGCTTTTAAGTCAGATGGTTCCTTCTTTCCTCCAAGCCAAGAGCCTGGTTAAGGCCTCCTCTTTTTGTTGCCTTTTCTTCTTGTCCATTGTTAAAAACATTTTACTTTGATACCCTTTTAATTTACCATTGACAGCTTTCTTAAAGAGTCTAGAATGCTCATACAAAATAGTTTGGGTTAGCAACATCAGATATCATGAATACCACCATCATGAATTTTCTGTTTTAGGAGATATTTCAGAACAATGGAATGTCATATTTAGCATATAAAAGTGCAAAATATAAACCCTGAGAAATGTCTGCCTGATAGTTCTCAGCTTGGAAGGCAAGTGTCATCCACCAAAACACCATTTCCAGCTTGTCTTTGAGACAAGTCTTGAAGATGCTCTGAGGGTCCTAGCATTCATAGGTTCCAAGAAGAGGCCCAGATGTCTTAACACATGGGTGATTAGGGACAGGTTGCAGAAGCAAAGGGTAGGAAATAACAGAATTAGTTATCAAGGAGTTAGATGTGTTGTGTCCTCCTGTGGCCTGAACAAGGTTGGAAAAGACAGACTGTTGCAACTAAATATTCTGAATTGCTCTGTTAGTGGCTTTAAATGCTATTTTTATATTAAGTGAATGACATTGGACTGAACTATTGTTTGGGGCTTTTATCTGCCATGACTAGTATGCCTGTCCATGGCCTTATCTCTCTCTAGCAGCATGCTGCTAATTGAGTTGAGACACATAGACTATGAAACACGGTGGACGATGCAACACAAAACAGCAGGAACAACAAAGAGACAAACTGCTTTACCCAGCAGCCCTAGCTACAGTAACTGCAAATCAAATGGGATTCAGAAATGGCTCTAACAGGACATTCTCCAAAGGACTTTAGCAAATTTGTGTGAAACCACTTGAAAGTAAACTTTAAGATTCATACATTGATTTCAGCTAAATTTTGTGAAATACACATGTAGGACATTTGAAAGTCAGCCTATAATTCAGCAGTCAAATGCCTGAAAACCCTGTAAAGAAGTAAAGTGAATTTAGAGTATATAATGAGTCTAAGGTAAGAGTATTAATCATCCACATCAATAGTTAAACATCCTGAGTAGGAATTTCCAGGAAGCTGTCTTTCTAAACATCACCAACACTGTTGTGTTCAGGGAGATGAAAGATCAAAAAGTCCACTTCCAAATGCAACAAAATCTCTGAGATACCTGAGAGTTAACATCTCTCACACAGGCATGCACTGGTATCAAACTCTTCCCATTTCTTTTAAAAAAGGGAAAGAAATGTATTACGCACTCCCAGTTAATTTTTAGGAAGCTCCAAATAATGCAACAATGGCGAAACATCTGAACCCATTGTCCTATCATTTGCCTTCACTGCACACACTGTTGTGATATTTTCTGCCTCCTCATTTGAAATATCTGAAAATCAAAAGACTGTAGGGGAGAAAAGAAAAAGAACAGTCAAGCAACTTACCTACCCTTTCTTCTACCTGACAAAATTCCCTTTTCTGACAGGCATGCACATAAAACTTATTATGTTCTCCACCAGCAATATTGTTGGGAGTGAATTTCTATCATCAGGAATACAGCTCCATCTTGAATAGCCTCTGTGGTCCCTAAAATAAGGTTTCTAGAGTGATAACATTAATTTGACAGCTGGCCAGATCCCTTGAGTGGGATGAAAAGAGAATCTTTACTATTTACCATTTACTTCTAACCATTTTGGAGTTCTGATGACATATCATTTTTTCTATTTTGGAAAAAGCATTGCAGAAGAACATGCTTTTTAAGAAAAGCTAATACTTCAGACATAATCTAACTTTTTGGATAGGTGGGATCACCACGTGAAAAAGCAATTTCCAGTTTGGACTGTGCCATCTCAACATCCACCACACACTCAGCTCTATGTGTACACACTGGTACTTAAGACAACAATCTCAGTTTCTACATGGAGTAGAATATTCAGAAAAAATGTTTGCATGGTGGCATTTCCAATTGACTTTTTTGTATGGTCAGAGATTTGTAACTAGGTATGAAAAAGATGCATGGCCACACATGAACTGCATCCCATGAAAATGGGATAATGTATAATTAAATATATAATATATTATATGAATATTATATTTTATATAATATATTTATTTATTTATAATAGTGTTTTTTCAATGTTTCATCTTTAAACTAATGAAAGTATGTCAGTAAAGTATGTCAAAAACTTTAAAGTGATTCAGTAAGGGGATCCATAGAAGCCTTGTCATAGGGAATTTCTATATGATCTGCACCTCCACGGGAAAGAGCAAGAGTGTCTGCAGCTCCCAGTGGGTTAAAAATCTATGGTGTTAACACAGCCACTGAGGTCAACAGAAGAACAGCTGAAGCATATAGAATTAATAAGTTGTATGTGCTCCACTTTCACCTTTAGTTCCCATTCATTAGTGAATTATGAGTTGCGTTAGCATGGCAAATGAATCACATCCTCCCTGAAGGTGAACTGCAGATAAGCACTTTAGAAGTCATTGTGCCACCAAAACTCTGTTTGCACAACCAAACATTAGCATGTGGTATTTGTACCTATGTAAATTTGATGCTGTTTTAAAGTATTTCTGCTGCTTTGCATTACCATAAGCAATTAATCAGCATTCAAAATTCAGAACGATCATCTATAAGCATGTGATATTTCATTTGAAGTCTGAAGTTGAAGTCTTTGGAGAAGGTTATCAGCCTTTTCCAGATCTGCCCAATTTTACTTCTGTAGTGTTTCACCAGCATCTTTAACAATGTTGTTAAATATAATGTATGATGGCCCTTTTGCTCAACTGACTTGTTAATATCTCAGATTACATTATCCTTGTTTAACCTGACAGTTTTAAATAAAGACAATCCTATCAAACCTTCAGAAAAAAAAAGGCAATATGGAAGGGAATATTTTTATTTGTTTTTCTTTGAAGAAAGATCTCTGTTTAGTCAAGTCATTTGAAATAGAACAGAATTCAGCATACGTAAGTATATTCAGAAAAATAAAACCCAATTTGCAGTAATGGGAAATTCTGCATGCAGAATACAATCTAGCAAAGCAGTTAAGTCTGCACTAAGCAGCTCTATTGAGACTTGCATCCTCAAAGAAGATGAATCTTCAGTTCTCTCCTAAATGGAACAGCTAGCTTGACTGAAGAAGAGTTCTCTATAACAAAGTAGTAATGGGCACAGTGAGACATAGCCTTGACAAGACTTGCCTATTCTTAATCAACATCCACGAGAATAGGACTTCCTGTTCCTAATTTGAGCTTTTCCACTTCCTTCTGTTTTGGCATCAGTGCAGAGAGGGTCTGGAATCTCAATGTTATAATGAATCTGTAAGACTAGAGAGTTAAATCCATTGTCAGGTACAGCATAACAGATCTGACCAGCAGCTAGCCAATAAAGCTCATTCAGTGAGCTGAAGTGCCCTCTGAGCTCCATCGACTGTACCAACTATTTATCTTTACTGGGATTGCAGATACTTAACTCACAAGTAGGCACACAAAAATATTTGGATGCATGAATTTAACTGCTTAATCACAAGTTGAATCTCCTCTAATTTAGGTGAACAGAAGCCGAAAGCCTGAAGCAGAAAGCAACAACTCTGATGTTATGCTCACAGTTTGCAATGCCTCTGCCAGTCCCAAATACCAGGATGACAGAGGGTGTTTGCATCAAACATACAGAGCATTTCCCTTTTGCTAAGCCTAATCAAGTGTGGCAGGGGATGAATGTCAGGTTTAGGCTTTTTAATCGGCATTCCAAATAACAGTGATGGTTGAAATAGACTTCCAAAGGGTTTAGAAAGGCAAATTTTCTCCCACCAGGACATCTCCAAGGATGGGGTGACACACTTGCCATGTGACTAGATAAATCATTAGTAAGTGAGCACTAGGCAGTAACTCTTCCTTGGATGAACTGAACAAAACAGACAATATCTCCGGTATCTCAAAGCACTGATTATATATACATGTAGATATACTGCTTGCCAGCAGTAGTAGTCATGCAAAGGCTCAGAAGACTGCTCTATACTCCAAGCAGTCTATATTTTGTTTAAGCAAGAAATAAAGATTTAGGGATATGTGTTTTTTTGTTTGTTTGTTTGTTTGTTTGAGTGTCAGAGTGCAGTTTTACCTGTTTGCTTGTATTTTGATTCGATAAAAATCAGGCCAGATGCACATGAAGTACAGTCCAGGATTTACCTCAGCTTGTTGCAGACATTGCCAGTGCAATCTTAGTGTGCTTGGCTCCCTTTAAAGTAGTAGGGAAAACTGGGGACCTTAAAAGCATGATTCACCTCCTCTATTTTAGGTATCTACTTTCGGATTAGATCAACCATGTATTAGATGTGTCTACTTGCCAATCTAGAAAAAGCCCCAGGTGACTAGGTCAGATGAATCTCACTCACAATGTCAGATAACAAGCCATTGATCAAACCCCAGATTCTATCACAATGTATGGAATGATAAAAAAGAGGTAAAAGGGAAGAAATTTTTCCATTGGGTCTCAGGGCACAAATATCTAAATACAACCTTTAACAGCAGGAAGAAAAAAGTGTTGTATTTTCTTACTCTATCTTCCCAGTGTAACCACATATAGCATGTTTGACACTCAAATGTTTGCCAGACTGAAAATTGAAAACTCATTAGATGAAATCAAAATTAATTATGAGATATTCTTAAATATACTTTTCTCCCTCCCTTATTTTTGCCCCTTTGCGTGTAAACATTCTAGTGTTTTCCCATAGCTAAGACAACTATTAAAGCAATTCTTTCTAAAGAATAGAAGTTTGTTTTCTCCTATGAAGGTAATGTCAGAGAAAAGTTGAAGAACCAGGTATTGCAATCCCCACCTCACCCAGTAAAATTATGTGAGCTGGTAACAATTAGTCTACAAATTATTTGAATTCAGAGAGTGCTTTGATAAGTTTAATGATAAAGTGAATTACTCACAAGGACAATGCTTGAAAGGTTTTGGTGGTATATACTTCACATTACATTCTCAGCACCATTTCAGCCATTGTGACATTTTAAAAATAAACACAGTTACAGACAGCTTTCTTGTAAAGTTACTAGATGCATCTCAAGGATCCCACATTAAGTGTATTCTAAACAGATGTAATGCAGCTGTGGATTTTATCTAACACAAATGATTCAACATGCCTGTAATAGAAAGCATATATGTTCTGTATGCACCATTGTTGGAGTTATGGGGCAGCCTGAGAATATCTCATGCTTTAGCCTCTTGAGGGAACTTTTGCTCCCTCTTTCCTCCTGCATGGATCACTGCATTCCTTCTTTCACAGAAGGTCAAAAGGATACAAAAGCATGTGAAATCTTTCAAACCTAAGTATTTTTTGCCAAGAATTTCAAATCATTCTCCTTATATGAGGCACAGTTCCTTCTCTGTTTGTGCCACGCTGTGCGTGAACAGCCTTTCTCTAGGATCTGGACAACTAAAGTAAATAATGCAGCAATTACCTTGTACATTCAGTTACATCTTTCTACTTTGCTCCAGTGCTTAAATTCGTAATATCAGCTTTATATTTTCTGTCACTTTTTAGTATGTGGAAAATTTTATGCTGGAGGATGCTGTCATATACACATTTTTCCTTAGTTCCTGAAAGTGTCTGCTTGGCATTTCTGGAATGGCTTTTGTTCATTCGTTAGTTTACAAAGCACATGTATGTTCATTTGATCTTTATTACTGCATTAACCTTTCCATTATCCAAAAACGTACCTCAAAAGCAGAGTCTATATTACAAACAACATGTCCAGCAGTGACTTTATAAGCTGATTTGGTAGCAATTCCTATCAGTCAGTTGATGTCTCACAGACCCAAACTTCATGAGATAGATAAAAGAAGAAACAAGAAGCAACAGCTAAAAACAGATTGGATTCAGGGGTTATTAGCTGCTCTGCATTTGCTTTCACGGTACAGCAAGCTAAATAGATTGGGTTCACACAAACAATTGCTTCAGCTAATTTTCCTAATTGATATCAGTGCATTGTGTCAGACATTTTTTGCATATGTGAGTTTCCTTTATTTTCTACTTCCAGCTAGGAACAAATTGAGGATAGATATATTTTCTGGGATTTATTCATTAAAATCCATGTTACATTTTATTTCACAAGTATATAGCCTTTTCGGTAGTATATATAGTATTTTTGGCAGTGACCAATTCTTATATCTTAATGACCCTCTAGAGTCAACATGCATCAATATGGTATGTTTCCGGTGTTTCTAGTTTGCTTTTAGTTTTTACTGTTCTAGTCTGTTATCAAAAGACAATCTTCCTATGCTGAGTCTGTTTTGCCTGTGGTGGTAATTGCCGAGTGATCTCCCTGCCCTTAGCTCAACCCATGATTTTTTGCTTTCATTATATCTTCTCCCCCATCCTTCTGAAGATGTGGAGTGTGAGGGCTGTGTGCTTGTGTTGAGATACCTACTGGTGTGAAATCACCACATCCAGCTACCAGCACTCGGGAGAACTAGCATTAAGTGAAAGCATGACAAAGTTTTCCTGGGTTATCTGACTGTCTACTGTTGCTTCAGGTTAACAGTACTGCTCCCAAAGAAATTCCAGCTGGAGAACAGTCAATGAAGCCTTTAGAAAAGTTTTTCATTCCTTGTTGCCTAGTAGCAACTGAGAAAACTTGAAATATCATTCTGAACATCCAGGTTGGTGAATTAATCAGACAACAATCTGCTTCCAGTACCGTCGTATCCTGGCTGAAGCTAGTTCAGGTATTTCTACATCCCACTGAAACCTGCCTCATAGTCACATATTTATTTATTTATGTATGTTTCTTAAATGCAGTACATATACAAAGGCCACCATTAAAGTAATGACAGCTTGAACAGAAGTGTCACAAAATCCAGGAAGTCTTTGATGTACAGGATGACATACTTCAAGTATTTTATCTTCCTCTTCTAAATTAAGCCAAGCAACAGATTTGGCATCAGGAAGGATGATCTCTTTCACACCACACTAGCATTGAGAGTTGGCTTAGGCCTGGATGTTTTCTCTCCCCTGGAACATAAGGCACTGCCCATTTCTTAGGCTCATCTGAAAATTATTTTGTTATAGCAGAAAATGATAAAGGGCTCATTCTTCCTCATTAACATTATAGTTGAGAGTGCTGGCCTTTAATATAGACTGAAGAAAACAGCTTCAGACTCATCACAGAGGTGTTGTTGTCATTGTGCAATGCATAAGTCGATAATTTCAGATATCGCCTAGAGAAAACACCTAATTTTCTGTGATTGCTTATGTCTGAAGTCGTTGTAGCCTTTTCCAATGAAATGGAGGACCCCATCTTCAAAGCCAGAAACCTAACCCCAGTGGTTTTAACTCCAGCGTATGCAGTGGTCATGCCATTGAAATGAATACAGAAAGAAGCACATCTGTCTCCTTGCTCCATCTTCTTGCACTTCCTCCACTTTCACTGCTCCAGCATCTCTCCTTGGTTCTCAGGACATTGGTAAGAAGCAGATGTGGGAGCACAAAGTGTCAAATGTAAAGTGCTAAATAAAGGAAGCAGACATTGGTAGCTTTATCCTCCCCTCCCTTCACCCTCTTCATAAGGATTAAAATATCTTCTGATGAATAGAGAGAGTATCTTTTTTACGAGAACTAAAAATATTACAGGAAATTAAATAGGGCTGTGAAGATGTTAAATCGAGAAAGTATATTCAATCATTGTAACATCTTTTATGTCAGATTTGGTTCTGATTTAAGCTCAAAACCTCACAGCAAATGTAACTTCGGAGCCAGAGTGTATGTCGGTTGCTATATTTATAGATGGTGTTACAGAAGTGTTCTTCCCTCTTTACATGCAACTAGTCAGTAGACAGCATGCCAGTGGGTAGTACTCCAGAATACATCTGCTTGGTATAAAGGCTCTAAAGCGTCAGAAAGGTTTAATTTAGCAGCTTTAACTGCATGAGTTGTTGACATGGTTAGATGTGAGCAACCAGAAGTGATATAATTATTTTTAATATGAATACCCAATTACTACAGGCAGGTTTGTGCATATGTGTACACATCTGAATTTATTTTATGGTAACTAAACATCCTTTGGGAGAGCTGAAAAATCTGAACTAACTTGATCATCACCTCTACCCTAAATAGGATTTTCCAAAATGCTTGAAGAAGTCAGACAAATCAAATTATTCACTGCTTTTCTAAAGTCTTCCTACTCTTTAGCCAAAAAAATAAAAATAAAAAGAGAGAAAGACAGAAGTGACATCTGTGCATTGGGGAATGAAGCCTAGACAGAAACATTTGGGAAACTTAAGAAAGAGCATGAAAAAAAGTAAGAGCTTGATCTTATGCTTATGGAAATTGCTGGCAAAGTTCTCAGTGCCTGTAACTGAAGGATCAAAACTCAAAGCATGAGCCCAAGAGAGGACGAAAAGAAACAGGATCTATGATGAAAACCAGCAGGCACAGAGAAATGGTGATAGTCACACAGAAAAGCCTGTAGCCACTTTCATGTAAAAAGCTTCATGCTTCAATGACCTATGCACATCTGATGTCCAGTGCATTCCCTCTTCGGGGTAGATGGCCACAAATATACTGTTGCTATGCACTGAACTGCAGGCATTCAAAGCTGATGATCATTTTTCTTCGACATTTATATTTTCCTCTTTCTCTTATTTCACCCCCAGTCCATCTGGTGTCAGCTCAAGATTTTTTACCCTACCAATTCTGAATAGCCATTTCTCTGATGAATGAGAGAAGTCTTAAAGAATGATTTAAAGACAGATCTTACGGTTGTAAAAAAACCTTCATATTGTAGTAGCTTGGAATACAGATGGCAAATTGAGATGCCCTTTAGCTAACGCTGTAGTTTCATGTGTTTTCCAACAGGCAGATATGTACAGAATAGGAGAAACCTGCTGGAGCAATGAATGGCTTGGAAGCAGACAGGATTTAGCTAAGGTTGTTTTAGGAAAAAGAATTAGTTTTGAATTTTACTGTAGCAGTTGTGAAGGCCTGGGGCTTTAATCCTACAAAGACTTTAAACATTCAATCTGTACTGGATATACAACCATTCCCTGTTCACAAGAGAATTCTTTTCTGATTTTCTGATTGAGATTTCTGAAAAAAAGGAAAAAAAGAAAAAAAGCAAAAAAAAAGCACATGATTCAGCTCTCATTGATCAGCTGAACTATACTATGCTGCAGAGCTTGTTAGGATATAATCCTTTTGGGGGAGTTAAATTTTAACAGACTGCTGGGGTTATTTTCGGTTTGTCATGTGATAGCTGATTGTAATCTCATTGGTACCCACTGAAAAGGCAGGAAGGATGATGGCTGTGCTACAGCTGGTGGTGAAAGGTTATTCTTAATTTTGATCTGGCAAATGAGTTATCAACCATCATGAATGACAAGATTCCTTCTCCCACTCAACCAGGGATGAGCAGACTTTCAAACATATTGTCTTAAGAAGGAAAAATTACCACGCCACTTCAAAGACCAGGTTAAAAATCGCAGATATTCATTGCCACATTGCAGGAGACTAAATTGCATCCACCTCTTTCAGCTCTGCCATCATAAACTATTCCTTAAAACAAACAAACAAACAAACAAACAAACAAAACACAAAGAACAACAAAAACAACAAAAACAACAAAACAACAAAACACTGTAATTGTTGTTTAAGAAGAAACTGACAGTTAAAGTATAAGGACAATGTTCAACCTTAAACTGGAGAAAGAAAAGTGATAGAAAAATGGGGAGCTTTTGGCTAAATCAAATTCTGGATCAAATTAATTGACTACGGAATGGAGTTCTTTGCCAAGGTGCAAGAATAAATCAGGCCACTGGCCATTGGAAAAAGCTTCTTGGGACTGGAAAAGGCTTTATTTTCATTTAGAATGCAGTGATTCAATAAATATGAAAAGTGGAGATCATCTCATGGGTTTGTAGGATGGCACACCAGGGCAAAGTAATGGAGTAAAGTTTTCCATCAATTCACTGACTTGAAACAATGCTGTTTTCAAAGTCGAACCATTCTGAGGGAAAAATAAATAACAAATGATTTCTGCAGTAAATCCTTCCATTCACCCTCAAGGAAATGTCGAAGAGAAACATGTAAGAGGATTGCTCGATCTAATTATATATATAATGCAAGCAAAACTCTGAATAACAGCTGCAGCACAAAGAGGGCATTAGTGTTAACTCTTCATGCCGGGCATCAATGCCTGATGATTATCACTCACTAAAAACATGCAAAACCCAGTTGCTAAGGGGACCTAAGAACTAGTTAAAGCTAGAATATGGCAGGCATTTGTGTTATGATGTCTCTCTGCAAACCTATTAAATTTAATGCAAATATTTGTGGTGAGAGGTATAATCTAAGTCAGGTGTGATTTCTACAGCCTTGCATGTATGACAGAAGAAAGGAAGAATGATAAAAAAGAATGATATATGGTCAGCAGACATGTCTACGTTCAGAAAAAGACACCGTTTTCTGCATCATGGTGACAAACTGAAACAATTGCATTTACTCTGCACATCCATATTCAAAGCATTTTAAATCATACTGCTGATGAAGTCCTACAAAACCTCTTTGTGGTGCATGTTCCATTGCCTTCCACAGACTGACAAATGTGAGACAAAAAGTTAACTTGTTCAACATTAAAAAGTTTGACCACTGATGAAAAGGGAAAAATCTAAAGGAGGAACTGAAATTGTGGGGAAGTGTCATTCCACACAAATACATGCTAAAAGCCTTCCAGTTACACTTTTCTGCCTTATAAGACTGGCCACACAATTCAAGGTACAATAATTCATGTAATCTGCTTGACTCTAATCACGTTGTTTAAAATGATGTTTTTATCTTTCTGGTATCAGTTTGATGTCTGTAAGTATTCTTAAAGCACTAGATCTCAGTATAAATTTGCAGATGTAGAGCTGAGATATATCCACATGAACAGCTTCTCAGTGGTCTCACAGTGTGCCTGATATTCCCATAACTATGAGATGCTCCACAGAGGCAAGACCCAAAACTGCAGAGGGGAGTAATATTTCCTTACAATGAACATTTCTATCAGGAGGTTTCTATTGGAAATTGATTAATAATGCAAGAAATTCAATCTGATGTCTTCATAATTCTCCTAGGTGACGTCAGATGGTACCTAATGCTGCCTTCCCTGAGTTGTACAAGTAACCCAGCACGCAGCACAAATCTGGAGTTCAGCTCAAAGAGACAGACTCTGGGAAGAGCATATTTACACAGGGCCATTACCTCCTGTACAATTCAAAGAATGGGTAGGTTAAAACAACTTTAACTAAAAGAGGCGTAATAGCTTGTCAAGACAGTCCTGAAGCATTAGACATGAGGCTGGTACACAAAACTAATACCAAAATAAATAAATAAATAGATAGATAAATACATTTTCAGTGTTATTAACACATACTAGCTCAGTAATTTCCTTTGTATGACATTATTTAATCTGAAGCCAGGATGCAGTCTTGGAATATGAATTACCTTGTGGTAATCCTATCAATACCAAACACCCACAAGTGCTTTTCAGTAGTAACTGGTGTCTTTATACAACCTAAACTGAAACCTTCCATTGCTTTTCAGTGCTTATCACCTCAATGTCTGATTTCAGGAAAAATCTCATGGCCAAAAGGAGGTACTGAGTAGGAGATGAAGGTTATCTGCCAATTAACAACTCTGCTGAATTTTCTAATGGTGCTGGTAATAAATCACTAATCACAAAGGAAGCCTTGGAAAAGAGACAGTGGATCACAGAGTAAGGACGAGGTGCTCTGATGGTGAGAGCAATGCCTCCTGTCCCAGTTCCCTTCCCAATGTATACACAAGTATGACACAGCCCCACAATTTCAGTTCCTCCTTTAGATTTTTCCCTTTTCATCAGTGGTCAAACTTTTTAATGGTGGACAAGTTAACCTTTTGTCTCACATTTGTCAGTCTGTGGAAAGCAAAAGAACATGCACCATTTTGTAGGACTTCATCAGCAGTATGATTTAAAATGCTTTGAACATGGATGTGCAGAGTAAGTGTAATTGTTTCAGTTTGGCACCATGATGTAGAAAATGGTGTCTTGTTCTGAACGCAGACATATCATTCTTTTTTATTGTTCTTCCTCTCTTCTGTCATACATGCAAGACTGTAGAAATCATACCTGACTTAGATTATACCACCATGGGATCCAAGCACAGACTGCTAGCACAGACTATTTTGATGGCCAGAGCTGTTGGTGGCACACCCGTCCCACTTGCAGGAGTGGAATCTTCCTGTGGAATAGGGCAAAAAACATCTCTAGTACATGCAATATGGCACTTAAGACCACAACAACACCATCTGGGGTACAGGGGCTGCTTTGACCTTGGTGAAGGAGTAAGAATACTTTCTATCTGCCTCAGAAGTGTCATTTGGTATCCCTCTTCTTCTCCATGAGAGCCTAGCACCTGGTTGCTTTGGTCCCCACATCTTCACCAGTCTGTACTGCTTTTGAAACAACAAGATGGAATAGATTTTGCAAGGGGATCTTAACCCACAATTTTAGTCTTGTCTCTTTTCAGATTTTCTCTCTTCCTTGGCAATTCCTTATTACTTGCTGTGTATTTTCTCCAGCAGACTCCTAGCCTACATCTGTTGGTCAGTTTCTCTAAATCCCTTTAGCCATGGCTTTGTCCAGAAGCTGCAAAGCATAAAACATTACATCCCATCACAACCACAACTCAGAACTGATGACAGCTCCAGAGAGCATCTCAGGCTGTAAACCTATATCTAGTATTTAGGATTCATTTTATGTTATCTTTACACTGCAGGCCCAGTAGTAATTTTAATACATGAGCAAACACAAAGATTCAACACACCAAAGGAGAAAACATTTTCCTGGGATATACACAAAAGGCTATTTATTTATTTATTTCCTCTAGGGTTTGCCAATGCCAAAAGATTTTGAAATTTATCCTGTAACTGCCCACTGGTTGGGTGTTCTGTTGATTTATTTTATTTTATTTATTTTTTTTTCCATCTTGCTGCTTCCTCCTTACCAGCCTGAGGACACATGGTACTTTACACTACAAAGAGATACAAAGTTTGTCCCAGAAAAACAAACAAACAAACAAACAAAACCACCATTTTTTACTGAATAAAAAAAAAAAAAAAAAAAAAAAAAAAAAAAGAGTTGCTTTGTCTCTCAAAGCAACTCTTTTCTCACTTTAACGGAACAGTGCTACTACCTTCAAAGCACCAAAATGAATCCTTCCTGAAATAATTTAAATATTTAACTTTCATTTTAAAATACATCCATCTGGCTCTTAGATATTAACATTTAAAGGGGTGAAGTCTGCCATCACCTTCCAGCTCTCTTGGTTAATCCCTGCTCTGATGCTACTAGGAAAGATATGCTATCCGCAGTCTTGGGTGGACTAAAATTCAGACCCTATAAAGTGCAACTTCTTTCTGTCTTCAGGTTACAGTATTTTATCGACTTTCAGCCACTAGATGTATGAGCTGTATGTCTGTATATCTCATTTCAAGTTAAACCCAAGAATATATAGTCAGTGAAGGTCTAATTGATTAATAAATAATGGCTGTGCAGGGGAAGGTAGGAATTCAACACCTTTTGCAAGTGCTTCTAAGGTTATCAGAAGTGCAATCAGGCAGCCCATGATGAGCAGCTCAGTCTGTCAGACAGGAGGACCAAGGGCACAGTATACGCTTGAAGAAACGAGTAGTGTTCCCTTATGACAAAAAGTCATTCTTTGTTAATGAAATTTTAGGACTCAGGTGATTTAAATGCATTTTTCAATGCCCTGTGTTTCTCTCTGGGATGTACCAGAAGCGTTTTAATGGCAAGACAGTAGGAGCCAAGTAAATGTCACAGTGAAATCCTCTGAAGTTGTCACTTGCCATGATGGATAGGCTCCAAGAGGTGATACAGCTGAATCTGACTTGGCTCCTTCAGACAGAGCATGGTGATACATGATACTTGGCAAAGCCAGGAGTCCCCATACCAGCCAACCCAAAATATATCTGTGAACGCGCTCAAAATCCGTTCCAAGCTATCCCCTAAAACTGCAGAGGCCGAGGGCTCTTAAATGCAGAAATGTGTTTCCCAGTCTCGCCTCTATTTTCTGTTTCAGCCATCTGTTGCTCTCCTACTTTCACCAGGGAGAGTTCAGCTCTCCCGGACTGCAGCAGCATACTTCTGGCTCTTGTGTAATGTGGCATGACAGAGACAACATGCTGCATCTTGCTGAGTGCCCCAGTAGACTTTCCTGCAAGATTGGCCCACTGACACAGTAATAAACAGACTTTCATAGTAGATGGTGGTCCCAGTCCTCACTTAGGAGCTGTCTCTTATGGAAGCCAAACACAGATATTCAGATAGAATAGGCTAGAAGAGAGGCTAGAAGTACTGCAGGTAATTTCTGGGCACTTTCAATGCAGAAGGCACCTCAGGGAAAAGAAATTTACAAAAGGGCAGAGCAGGCACAGACTAAGGAGGAGGCTCAGGGTGAGGGAGAAGCAGCAGAGGGCCCAGGCCCCAGGAGGAGGAGGGCAGGAGGGGCTCCAGGGCCACAGGCAGCCCTGCACAGTCCATGCTGGAGCAGATCTCCACCCTGCAGCCCGGGGCAGGGCCCACGCTGCAGCAGGGGGACATTTCCTGAGGGAGCTGTGGCCGTGGGGAGCCTCTGCGGGAGCAGGGTGTTCCTGAAGGGCTGCAGCCCGGGGCAGGGCCCCCGCTGGAGCAGGACCATGGGTGAGGAGGAAGGGGTGGCAGAGAGGGGCTTGGGGGGGCTGAGTGCAGCCCCCATCCCATCCCATCCCATCCCATCCCATCCCATCCCATCCCATCCCATCCCATCCCATCCCATCCCATCCCATCCCCTGTGCCACTGGGGGTAGAGGGGTTGGGATGAAGGGGGGACATTGAGCTTGGAAAGGGAGGGTGGGAGAAGGTGTTTTTAAAATGTTTGTCTTTCACTATCTGAATTTATTTTAAGTGGAACTTAATTAAATTAGCTTTCCCCAAGTTGACTCTGTTTTGCCCACAATGGTAACCCAGTAAGTGATCTCTTCATCTTGACCCATGGGCTGACCCACTTTATTCTTCCCCTGTCCTGTTGGGGAAGGGTAGTGAGAGAGCCAGTGGGTGGAATTTCAGCCCTTAACCAAGCCTGTCCCACCCCACTATTCAGTATTTTTCTGTTCATTCTTACTTGGATTCTACAATCTCATGAAGAGAGGGGAACATGCAAGGTCCAGGTGTGCACGGCTGCTTGCAAATAATGCTTTCAGTCCACCCGCTTCCCTCTCAAAACTTGAGGCAGCCATCACTGGTGAGTCCCATTACCCTAAGTGGGCTGAGTATAAGTTTATTCTGAATATTTTAATGTTTTCATTATTACTTAATCCAAAGTAAAAAGGAAAAAGATATTACTGGGACACTCATTCTAGATGATCTTCACCTAAGTGTCCAGAAGCTACTTGATGAACAATTAGTGCTGTTCACGCTCTACTAGACATTGTTATAAATGTCTTTGTGTTCTTTGCCTTGAAAAAAGGAGGAAAAAAAAAAAAAAAAAAGATTATTTCAAAGTTGTAGCTGTAACCCAATTATACCCCATGTCAGAGCAGAACAAAAGCAAATGTGATTTTGGCTTCAAGCCTGCCAGCATCATTCAGTGCTTCAGTGATTTTATTTCCCCTATGTCAGCAATATTTAAATTTCTCTGTAAATTATTCCTGGTAGTTTATTCATATCTAAGCAGCTGGGTTGTGGCACTGTGCCCTATACTGTATGAGTGTAGGGTGAGCACCATGGAGCCACAGGGCCACAGAAATCATCTACCAATTTATGTCTGACTCAGGCAGAATTTATTTTGGGATGACATAGAAAGAGGAAGACCACATTTGGCAGCAGGAGGAGAGCTGCCACTGCCTGGTGTATATATGGGGCATGCACAAACTCCAATTATGACAAGTATAAAAGGGGTAGATGAAGGGTATTTTACTATAGCCAAAATTTAGGCCAGAAGTCTGAATGAGTTCTTAAACTAAAGTAATTAATGCATCATTATCTTAATAGGTTGCTATCATTTGGTTATGGTAACTGGCCATGAATACATCTGTAGCCCTCTACAGCTGTGAAATAAAACATGATAGCTTAGAGCAAGAACTTCTGAATGATGGAGCCATCAATGATTTCAGCCATGGCTTCGGCTTTGGTAATAGCTTTGGCTAGGTTGGCAATTATGGTAATAATCTTTATTGTCATGCTTTTTAGGCAGTGATTTTAGTGTCAGTCTCCAGGGTAATGTCTGAGCAGATTAATTTATAATTGTTTGTAATGTAGGGAAATGGCACAGTGACAACCTTTTTCTGGGTGGATGTGAAGAGTATTTCAATGTTTTATCAGATAAAACTTCCCTGTAGCCACCAAAGAAGGGCTTTGGTGTCCAGTGACAGTGAAGTATTTAATGTTCTTAGTTCTGCTACAAATGGACTTCCTTACCCTTACTTTACTCATTTGTGAAATGGAAACCCTATGATTTATTCACATTTCATACCAATTACGTTTGCAATTTCAGCAATGTAAGATGAAATCAAGAAATGTTAGAATTTTATTCTTCTTGTTACAGGTATTTTTTTTTGTTTTGTTTTGTTTTGTTTTGTTTTGTTTTGTTTTTTACTCATGCAGGGTATCTTTGAATAAATGCTATCACTGCATCCTATCTGGAAGGTCCATGGCAACAGAAAAACTCTCTGAAGTTGTTGAAAATGCAGAAAAAGGAGTCCACCATTGCCCATCCTTCTTTCATATTGAACCTATACACTATTTAAAATCATTCTATGCATTCATCAGCCCAGAACAATGCTGTCAACAGCATCTGCAGAACCTCCCTGGGATGTGCCCAGTACCTGAACATATGGGCTGTGAGTGTGGTTGTGTTTGAGCTCTTGAGGGCACTGCACAGAGGTAAAGGGCCATGAGATTTAGCACCAGCTGTAGAAAACATTGTTCAGACAACTCTCTGGCTGATTCTTCTTGTGTATATTCAACAGAAGAACAGGAAGAATAACTTTTCAGCTTCCATTTTCATGCACTGCCTGACACTGGACAAGTCATTTAACCTCCTTTTGCCTTTTTATGCCTGAGTTAAATGTATGAAGCACTTATGTTCCCTTTCTGGGTGTTGTGAAGTTTTGGTAATTTATACTTGTTAAGTGCTTCAGAGTCCTTAGATGAAAGGTGTTAAAGGATCATTATTAATACCAATATAAGAAAGCAAAGCCTATAGCATAATGCAAACAACTTGAAAGCAGCTGTGTCATTTGTTAAGTACAGATCTTAACAGCATTGGGTTAATGATTTTATTTCTCTTCTGAGACAAGCATGATTGCAATAGCATCCTTTGCTGTTAGATCATTTAACAAGGACTATAGTTAACACTAATTGCATGTTTCACAAAAAGAAATAACAATCTGATACACATGGTACCCCAAATTTTGCCAAAACTGATGCATGCAACCTCTTGCAGAAGCACATGGAGATCTTGAATTTCAAACTCTCCAATGTCAGATAATTTATATCCATACATATCAAAAGAGGTGGTATCTCCTGTCAAGTGATAACATCCTGGTAAGGTACCTTCAGTTTGGTTACACGTGGGTATATGTTCATTCATTTGATAGGGGTGGTCTGGTCCATGACCACAATGTGAGCTTTCTCTGACATATGCTGAACACTTGGTTCAGTTACAAAATATGACTTCCAGGCACTTACCATGTCTCACAGTACACAAAAGTGCTCCTATCACTTGACAACACACTTGATTGCACTTATGTGACAGAGGACATTGGACCTAAGGTTAGCTAATTTCTTAGATACCAGTCATGTAGTCTGCCTAGCTCTTGGGAATGACAACATCAGGGACTGCATTGGTAGGACAATTTCTGTGGTCTGTAGTTCACTCCTAGGACACTGACCTTGAAAAACATGACAGCAGGTGATGGTAATATGGTCTGGATCTGTTTCACAGACACGCCTACACTACATAATTCCTTAGCTTCTCTCTCATCATTTGCAGTCAGTCTTTTCTTGTTTGATCTGAAACACCATTAGTCTATTTTTTATAAAACTAACCACATGCTCCAGTTCCATAAGACTTTGTGCAGAATTCAGATCTGCTTAATGACTGACTGCATGGTCTGCAGTGAGTTACCTGGAGGGCTAATTGTTGTACATTATGATTCAAGCTTTATAGAGTAAATTTCTTTATTATTACTAGAAAACCACATCTCGTTGAGAGCCTGATTTAGTAACTGAAGCCAATTGAAACAGGGATTTCTTTCAGTAAGTCAGCCAATAAAGAGAGACGTGTAAGTTAGAGCTGCTTGCCCAAGTCAGGGCAGAGAGAATTTAGGGTTGTCCTGTTGGATTTAGTGAGCACCAGATGCCTTGAAGAATTATCTCTCAACCCTCCAACATGAGTTGCTATAGTGCTAGTACCTAGTGCTACAGCTGCTAGGTACATGGCCTGTCTAACAAAGACCAGATTATTTGCTTCTGTAGCTCTTCTTTATGCCTCACCAACCTTCCTTAAATACGGTAGGAGCAAAGAAGGCAGGAAAAAAATCAAAAAACAGGCTTTTGCGTCTAGGAAAAAAATAAATGTGCGTCCACTGGGCTGAGAGATGACTCCCAGTGTTTTTCATAGTCTGATCACGTTCTCTAATTTCTCTGGTGATTTGTACTTAATCAAGGCCATTCTCCTTTGCTGCCCATTTCCCTCCCCTGTCTGGCCCAGGGATGAAGTCACAGGCTAAATTTGTGATGATGACTGTCAATGACATAGTTATACGCCGTGTTTTGGTGAGGAATAGATCTGTGTTTTTACTGCAGGGTCAAACAGGAGAAACTGAGTGGGTGAGATAAAACCTTTAATATTTTTAAGGAAACTAGCTCCTTCTCATCATGCTAGATGATAAAGCATGTAGAAATTACCTCAGATTAGAGGGGATTATTGAGAAGAGACACATTTCTGAGTGTAGGGTGTAATGCACTTGAGGGATTTATAGGAACCTATTTTCCGTTCCCCCACTCCTCCTGGCACTCTACTTCAAGCTAATTAAGCATAAAGAAAATTACATGCAACTTCAGGATGATGTAATGCATCTGCGTAATTGAGCAGTGCATTGTCAAAGAGCATTCAGTGTAATGTTATGTATATTTGATGGAACAATTTCCACTATTAATATTCACTGAGGATTCCTAAAATTAACTGTAATTACTGAGGGAGAGGGCCTAGATATGACTGAGCACAGCTCAAAGAAAACATCTGTTCAGTGCTCTGTGCTGGGCAAAACCACAAGGATAATGTTAGTCTGCATTAGGAAAGTGCAAGGTAACAAAATATAAAAGGGGGCAATTGAAAAAGAGAGATGAAATAATGAATGGCTTCAAATTAAAACCTAGTTATAAATTCTACTGATGACCCTGAGAAATGACAAAGCTGCAAGCTATTCACCCACAGTTACCTGCCTCTGTAAGTGTTGAAATAGCAAATCACATCAATTTTCTTTTTGTCTTTTTTTCTTTTTTCCCCCAAGAAAAATTCCTGTAACAGTATAATTTAGGGTAATAAGTAAGAAGTGCATCTTATGAACAAAGTGACACGTTACCATATGTCTGTACTGCAAATCAGAACCCTAAAAACAAACACCCCATGTGAAGGAAGGTTGTGAGGGACTGCAGTATGTTCTTTCATTTATTACACGTAGCCACACAGAAGTACTTTTTGATTCATTAACAGACCTGGTCAAAACCTGGCACAGAAAAGCTTGTCGTTTGTCTCCTGCTAGCTTGTAAAGTTCCTGCTGATTTTCACTAATGTTTCAAAATTTGACAGCTCTAATGAATTCATTTTTCAAGTGAATGGAAAAGGCTCCAAAAAGCATGTACTCGATGAAGTTGTATTTTTCTGTTACTGATGCTGCTACCTTTCTAGCATTAAGTTGTTGCCCTATCTCAGTAATAAATTCTAGGTCTGGAGATTAGTTTTCTATTACGATTGTGCCATATCCATGACAGTGGAGCTTTGATATTGTCATCAATACAAAGAAATGCAGTGAGGAAGGTTGACCTGGCCACCATCTACTCTGTTTTTTGTTCTCCTTACAGCAAGCATATGTTCTTTACTGGGTTGGGAGCCAGGTCTGGTGGATCTGGCTGAATAACTACATATTTTCAAGTTTCCTGGAGGTATGAATATACATGTACAACAGATCTAGTGGGTGTGGGAGCTGTCAGCATGTGACATCTGTGAATCTTCAAGGCATGGATTTGTTCTTTCTTGCTCTTTCTGACCTGGTCGTGAAGCAACTCCCTAGCACACTTTTGGGTTGCACACATTGCATTTTGCTAAGGATCACGAGTCCTCATCAGCTGTGATCAGTCAGCAGCCAGGAAGAGCATGCTTTGCTCATTCTGCTGTCTTATCATGAACCTTATTATAGGTCACCCACTTTAAACTTCTCCCAGTGGAGTAGTAATGGCACATTTCATTCCCCGTGTGCTCACGTTGTGATTGTGATAGGTTGGATTCACATCTACAGATGCTGCTCACACTCCCTTTTGTTCAGAACTGAATTCTGACACATCTATTTCACAGTTGATCTCATTTGGCTAAAGAATTCCATGAAAGGCTACAGTCACCCATTATCGTAACTACCAGCACCCGCCCAACTGCACTGGTTGAACTTTACTCTCTCTAGGGCCCCACAGAGATGCAATGATCTGTGGAGATGCAAAAGTAGCCTTTGCTGCTTTGAGGGAAACATGAAGTCTATCACACAGGCAACATTTTTTATCCTGTAGTAGCAAAACATCTGCCTTAATGTTGGTAGGAAGATTTTTCAACCTGACAGGCTATGGGATTAAAGGACCAGTGTGCAGCTAGGCAGATTACAGGAATATAAATCATTGAGGGAAACGGACCCCTTGAGTCTTTACATCCCTGATGTCATAGCACACCACATAATCCTAGGCAAAAAACAAGGCAGACTATCTTAGTTGTTGTTTTTGCTTCCCCTCAGGTACTTCTAATAGGAGAGTATCACAGAGTCTCACTCCCTAACTAGCTATAACCTTTCTTGTTATCATCCTAAAATATTTATGAGCAATATATTCACATATGATTCTGTCAGCATTGTCCTGTTAGCTTAATAATTGTTTCTTGCCTCCCCAGTGATCACACATTGATGTACTGACAGACAGCATATATTTTTGCAGCCCCCACTTTGCTGCAGTTAAACAAGCTGATTCAGTTTCTCTTTCCTCATAATGAAATAATCTTTCTGTTTGCTTCATTGTTGTATAGCCCACCTCTGTGGCTGACCTAGTTTGAACTTCTGCACTCTGAATAAGGATAGTCAGAATGGTATATAGGCATGAGTCTTGGCTTTCTTAGTGTTTGGACCTCTGGACATTTTTGAATGGAGTTTGAGATCCTTTCTAAGTGACCAAAGGCCTATGGAAAACAAAGCTGATTTTCTGAATTGCCTTTTTGTTCACTCCCTACAAGAAGTCCCTGGACCACAAATTAAATACAGACCTGCAGTATTTTAGATGATATCTTAGCAATAGCTTGCTTCAATATTTCTCCCTTTCCAGTGGCAAAAACATGTCTGATGCACGCTGTAAGTACATTTGGCCTTTCAGTCACCTTACATTTTCTGCTTATCTCTTTTTTTTTTTAAGAAAGAAACTCTTACAGACCTGTGTGCTGCTGAGGCCAGACTGCCAGGTGGTATCTCCACAGATCACCTTCTCACAATTTGACTACAAGTAGCCTGCTGACTATTCCTCATGAATGTGCTGTCCCTCATTTTGGCAGATCACAGAATCACAGAACTGAAGGGGCTGGAAGGGACGTCGAAAGATCATCGTGTCCAAACCCCCTGCCAAAGCAGGTTCCTTAGAGCAGGCTGCCCAGGTAGGCATCCAGACAGGCCTTAAATATCTCCAGAGAGACTCCACATCTACTAAAGGTCTACTAAAAACTAAGATCTACTAAAAACACTCTTATGACGATCAATATGCCAGTTTTTCAGGATTCTGGACAAAGAATGTGATGTCCTCCTACTATGAAAGCCTTATTTTCCTTGAGATTTGTTTCCATACTGGATATGACAAGTTCCTTTCATATATACTTTGTATTTTTTGGCTTGTACCCAAATAAGCTTTACTCTTGACCTCACTTTGCCTGCATTTCTGTTCTCACTCTCTTTATTTATATTGCTAGAAAACCTACTGTGATTACTTTCAATTTCTTTCACAAGGTTTAAGTGTCAGTTTGTTTTGCAATTGTCACATCATGTCTTCATTTCCTGTAAAGACACTTCTTTTCTTACTCAATTCCTTTTCTAACTCTTAATCTTAATACCCCTTGATTGAGCTAACCCCATGCTTAGTTCAAATAATATTGATTTATTGATTTTTTCTTCTTCTTTTTTTTTTTTTTTAATTATTTTTATTTCTTGTGGTTCTATATCTTGATAGTCATTTATACCCTTGGCAAAAGAAATGTCAAGTTTACACCACCTTCAGTTCACTGAGGTTTCCAGTCCCAATGGCTTCTCTAACTATACTCCCTCTCTTCTCAAGGAAAGATCTGTTGAAATCACAGCTCAGTAGGGAGAGGTCTATTTTCATTTATTCTAAATTTACTCATTGCCAGTCACTTGACTTGGTAGTGTTTGAAAAAGACAAAAAACACCCTTCCATAATGACCTCACTGTTTACAAAATAAAATCTAAAGTGGCACTTTCTTCTACTAGTTTAGTGACAATGTGATGAAAAAATGTCAACTACACAATCAAGAGTAGCCTGAACTTTCTGTTTTTATCTGCAGCTCTTCTCCAAACTGTACTGAAGATATCAAAATCTTCTTTATTGATTGTCCTTAGGAGCTTTTGCCCCTTTGATAACTTTACAGAGCTCTGTGTATATAATCAAGAAGGACCTACCCAAGGGAGCTTGTGACACATTCTCAGCACCACCATAGAGGAGTCATATAAAGTCATCCAACATGATATTACACAAAGGCAACTGTGTTCAAAACAGGAGGAGATACAAAAAGGAGTGCATGGAACAGAATAACAAAATCAAGTGATTTTGTTGAAAATATATATAGTGGCACTAGCTGAAGGATTACATTGAAGATCCTAGATACACCAGGAGTGGACATGTAGCCAAATGGTATGCAAGGAACAGAGATGCAAGATATTAATCAGAAGCATAAGTCCTTGGTTTAATGAGTCATCACTTTATAGACATACTCACTACCGTTATTTTTATGCCTGTCATCCTTGAACAGGTGATTGACTTCAATGCCTGTATGTCAATCATTACAGCAACTCCAGTACATTTTTATTCCCATAATTGTTGATTTTCTCTTCCACATCAGTGGTTCTCATGCCCTCCTTCTACTGCCAGATTTAATGGACAAACATCTTAGGAGCTTCTTACCCTACCTGGATCAACCTATCAATAACACTGTTTTACCTAAAGCATTTATGACCAATTTGATATACACATTTGTTTTCTGGTAAATAATCAAGACTGAGCTGTTGCATCCTTTCTCAACAGGGCCTATATATCTGTGTATATGTGTTAATAGGATTAGCTTTGTCTTCTGTGCTGTTCAATGTGCTTCACCTCTGTTGATAATTCACTTCATGAGTAAGCACTCGATAAGTTACACCAATTTATTTGTTCAAGTTTTGGTTGATACAATCTATATTTTCACATGTTTCAAAAACGTCTGACTTATAATTTCAAATGTGATTCTGCCTTAGGTCTTTGTCCTTACTTTTATATTATTACTATTGTTGTTGTTTTTGTATTATTATTATTATTATTATTATTATTATTATTATTATTATTATTATTATTATTATCTTCTGTAGCTATGTTTTTAGAGTTTTCTCTTCAGTAAGCTGAAAGGAATTAAAGATTTTCTTTGCTTGGTAAATTCTGCTTGCTTTTTCAAGGACAATTTCTGCTGACTATTATGCACCAGATCCTTGTATCTGTCCAATATGGTCTCTCTGAAAAGATTAGCATCTCTTACCTTTTTTTCCCCACCATGCAAACTTGGATCTTCAAGATTAGAGGAACTCTAATCCTTTATAGGGTCATCTTTTTGTGTGATCTGTTTGGAATCTACTTGCTCATGTGTTTCATTTCCACTGAGAGTGTAGGTTTCTATGACAGCATTTCATATGCTGCTTATTCCAGCAGAGCAATAAATGGAAACTAGTTAAGTACTGAGTTTCAGAACTACATTGAATTCCTATTTACTTGTTCCTGTGCCTTTCAGAAGTTGCTGTGTAAAATCTTTCCATCTGTTAATCTGTATTTCCATGGAGTTTCAATTTGATTTTTAACTTTTCCACTCTTTCTTCCATAGAGTTCTCTTACTTCATTGCACTATTAGTGCCACTTCTTGTTCAGGATTAACGCAGACCAAACAGGTTTGCAGAGCTCTGAGCTATTCAGTGGTGACTTTTTAAAGGACCTGATGATTTTTCTTTAACTCTTCCAGATCTAAGTATGAACTTTAACCACTGGCTTCTGAGTGAAAGGAGCAGTGGCCATGGGAGACCTCTTGTATTGTGGAAAAAGCAGGACTGATTTTATGTAACTCTCCCCAGCCCAGGCTTCATAGCCTAGTTGCAAATAAAAGGAGTATCTCTGGCCTGGTGTTAACAAACAAACAAACAAACACTCCCAAAGCAAGTCAAAAGTTGGCCTTTTCTGATCTTCTCATGACTTTTTCTTGACTAAGTCACATGTTCATCTCTTTGCAACAGCAGACTAGCAGACCTTGCCCTTGGGCACCTAACTGTCTTCACATATCAGACAGTGGCTATGGGGTATCACCTAAGCTGTGAATTCAGATGGTTTGATAGGTGTCAAAGAGTATATTCCAAAGCTATGTTTAAATTTCTGTGTTGGTCTTTCTGTACAAATTAATTAAAAATGTCAGTCACAGAGTTAAAGAATCACAGAATCACAGAATGGTTAAGGTTGTAAGGGATTTCTGGAGGTCATCTGGTCCACTCAGAATTTGGCCCAGAGGGATATTTGTAGAGAAATGATACCAGAACCTGGGGGTCCCAGCCAATAACAATATCTGGAAAGAGAATTTTGTTGTAGCACCTCAAAGCTGGCAGGTTGTTTCAGGACTTGTTAGGAAGCATAATTGTCATTTTGTCTCTGTTCCAAATTGGAACAGATCATCAGTAAGAATCCAGTAATGAAGAGAGCCACAGGACTGTGGCCTTTAGAGTACATTAGAAATTAATCTTAATTTAAGTCTTCCTTAGGGACAGTTCCGGTTCCCTTGGATTTAATATGGGGTTGAGAGTCAGGACTTGTGGATTCTGTTCAATTTCTGACAGTGAATCAAATGTTGTTCTCTGACAAGTTACTGACGCCAAAGTATCAACATAGAAGCAAAATAAATTATCTAAAGTTTTCAGATGATGAACTGCATTTGGGTTATAAAGGATAGACAGCTTTATTTCCGACTTGCTTCCTTTACACAGAGGGAACTGTGCTTAACTTTGTTTCCCAGGACTGTAAAAAATAAAATTGCATTCCTTAAAAATAAAAATAAAATAAAGAAGAAAAGAGAAAAGAGAAAAAAAAAAAGAATGCTTCTCTGAAAAACAAAGCAAATGCCAGAGTTCATATAATTATTTCAGGGATATAGAACAACATTGTAAGCTTTTTTTTTGTCAGAAAGATCCTTTCTTGACTTAAAAATGAAGGACTTAAACTATGAGAATATTTGAATTTCCATTTGGAGTGTTAATAACAAAAGGAATATTTTGGCATCTTCCGTGAATTCTCCTTAATGTCCAAAAAGAGCAGAATATGCTAAATCTGAAAGTTGATTTTTATACACCTTCCCTAGTATGTAAAGGACATCTGCTCTCTTTTACTTTAAGAATGAAATGGCTTTCTGCTTAACCTAAGTGCTTTATACTTGATCACTTTTCCTTGATCACTTTTCCAGTTGCAAACCTTCCACAGGTAGGAGAATTTCATCAGGTGATTCTTGAGCTGTTTTGCATCTGCCTTTTATATATCACAGACATCTTCTCCTCTCTTTCTTTAATGGCAACACATCTTTTGTGCAGATCTGAAACTCAAACCACAGCTCTGAACCTGCCGAGCGATCTTTATCCAATTGAGGGCACTTACTTAGCTCCCTTTTTAGAAGGAAAGCTGAAAGGTGATAGATTGCTCAGGAAGACCTAATTGTATTTGCGGGTCATTTTGACAAAAAGCAGGATAGGGAGAGTTTATACCACATCTTTTATAGTGGACCTGACAGGGTGGTGATTTCCAGGTCAAGGTGGGAGGTGAGAATTCAGTTGAGGTGGGTGAAAAGGCAGTAACCTCCTTCTCCTATATATATACTTACAAGGCATGGTGTCTACAGTTTGAGAAGACAAAAAATTTCTCCCTTGCCATTTTTCAGGTGTGGCTTACGTGAATATGCATTATCAAAGAAATACCCTCTTAGCTCAGACCAGTAGTCCACCTAGGTGTTTTGTTTCCAGAAACAGCAGTACAAAATGCTCTGTAGGAACAGTACTAAGGGTGGAAAATATTTTGCAGTCTACTCCCTGAATTCTTCCAATATACACAAATGTTGTATTAGCAAAGTTGCTAAAATCCAACTGTAATAAGGAATTCTTCCTAAAAGTTTATCTTGCTTCTATCTGGCTCAGTCAAGCTGACTTTATCATACCTTTGTAAAATGCAATTTGGACATAAAAACTTGAATGATGGTGACTGACTTACAGTAAAAGCTAATGTTTTGGGCCATAGATCTGGTGAACTCTGTTTGAAAAAGAGGCAGAAACATGGGATCCCAGTGGCTACAGGCATGGCAGAACTCATGAGTCTAGGCTGCATAAGCTATAGGGTAATGTTAGTATGGCAGACAGTGTAAATTTGTGGCCTCCAAGTTTCTCCTGAAATAGGAAGAGGATGCAGCTGGGGTATGGTGGTGGAGGTGGCTCTCTACTTTCTATCTAGAGACAGGGTAACCTGTCTATCCAAGCATCAGGGCAGGGTTACTTCTAAGACTAAACACAGATGCCTACCTGCGTGCTCAATCCACGTGTCTGCTAGATGTCTAAAGTTCCCATTAATATGAGTGGAGATCTAGGGATTTGTTTATTTGCACAGACATGGTTACCATTTGAGCTGCCATGAAGGATTTTCTTTGTATCTTATCTACCATCTCATACTGATATTTTGGGTGATTTTAAATGGCACTAGATGCCTGCATGTATACAACAGAGTCCAAAATGACAGCTCTTTTTTTCTCTGCCACCACC
This sequence comes from Aythya marila, assembly GCF_965140915.1. NCBI lineage: Eukaryota > Metazoa > Chordata > Aves > Anseriformes > Anatidae > Aythya > Aythya marila. The sequence continues at coordinate 148,790,423 of NC_139043.1, forward strand.
ACCCCCAAAAAACTAACAAACAAACAAAAAACACCAGCAGAAAACAAACAAACAAAACCAAACATAACAAACCAATCAAAACAAACCCAAACTCATCATTAACATGTTCCCTTATTTATAGTGTGAAGACTGGATTTAGTGGGTAATATTGATGGTTGGGGGATGGGTGGATCAGATATCTTGGAAACTTTTCCGACCTTAATGATTCTATGATTCTATGACACCTTATACCCATTTTTAATGTCAAGTTCAGGTCAAGTCAATCTTCTGAAAGCCTGGAAATGGTGAGTTTTACCATTTGCTTACACAACCTTAAGTGAGGGATGCCTTGAATGTACTGATGCTCTTGTCTTGCCTGAGATCTGCGTGAACATGAGGTGTCATCATGTATGTGTATTTGTGTGCATGTGTGTGTGTTGTTAATGAAGTTCTGGAGTTGAATCTCCTCTATTCTTACTTTCTCATCCATTGTTTGACCTCTAATTTCTGATTGTAAAGGATGTTCCATACACTAATTTATTCTCAAGAAAGCTTAAAAATACCATCTACTCAGAAGTGCCAGTCTTCTTTCAGTAAACAATAATTTAATTACATTATTTCTTGAGCTTGTCATAGCATGCCATTCCACAAACCCCCTCATGTTATTGTCCTGATATAAATACATCCTCAGCTCATTTGCTCAAATCTGACTGTTGGCAATCACAGCGGGAGCTGGGAAATAATGAATTTGATCACACGGTAAGGTAAGGAGGCTAGCCTAGCTTACAGAGAGGCTTTCTGAATACAGTGCTTCCATTAACCCCCAAATGACATCCTCAAGTGATTTTTTTTTAACCTAGAGCACAAATATAACAGCAGCATGCCTGTGCTTGCTGGAAATTGGATATGTTCACAGTATTCAGTTCACTTCCCTTGTGACATAAGTTAGGGTGCTGTTTTCTGCCCTTGGGCTTCCAAGACCTGCTAACAGAGGAGTTAACACTTGTATAGTGTTCATCAGAATTAGTGCCTAATTCAGTGAAATGTCTAAGCTAGTTAGCTGAGGTCCTCCTTGGAGAGAAACAGGTGCCTCCACAGGAAGAGCCAGCGGATCTTAGATATTCCTCACAGGGTGAAATGAATTGCTGTATTGCAGCAATTTTAATTTGGAAGTCTCAAATTAATTCAAACTCACAACATCCCCCTGGTGTGCTGCAGAGTTGTGGTTTCTTTGAAAATAGAAACAGAGGAAAAAGAAAGTTAAGCTGCTTGTCTTGGGCATCTAGTGAATCAGCAGCAGCTGGCAACTGAAGTGACAAGTCCTGGCTCCACACTGCAGTCTCTAATCAGCTGATATGAGATCTCTTTGGATCCTAAAGCCTGCCCCTTTGGAAACACAGAGGGCTATGGCAGGGAATTAAATGAGTGTCTGCAGATTGATGAGGTCCCACTTTGGCAGCAGGGACCCACTGTTTCCTCTCTGGGTGGTCACTGGGGATCTGTGTGGTGAGGGTGGGCAGAGTCTGCAGCTCTGCACCTGGGAACAGTGCTGGAAGTGCATGATGAGAGGCTGATTCTCCATTTCATGAAGGGCTCTTATTCTGCTCTGGCAGAATAAAAGTTTGTCAACATGGCATGGAAATGGTCCTGCATAATATCCCCTGGCACAGGCTGCTGCAGTGTTGGAAATGTGGCTGCAATACACCCCCCTGCAACTGCTCCCCGGTTCCAAATTTAGCCTCTGCCTAACACAGATATTGAGGGTATAGAAAACAGCCCAAGGTGTTGATCACTCTGCACACCTACTGAGAATCTGCTCCAGAATGTGCAATACTTGTTTTATTGCTCACATTTCAATTGCTGCAGAAAGCTGAGCATATGCAGCCCATGGGAGCTGTGAAACCGAGTTCATGGCTGGGGGGAATCCCTGTAAAGAAGTGAACTGAATGCCAGAGAGAGCTGAGTGCTTTCTGCATAGGGGAGCAAGGGTGAAGAAAGGAAATTCCTCCTTTAAGGTTGTCCCAAAATAATAATCATGGAACTATTCTATTGTATTCCCAGTGTAAGGATGAGAATTTATTCTGAATAATCTAAACTGAACCCCCTGTAGACATCAATTGCACAGAGAAGCAGTTCTTCTGACAAATTGTAACAATATAACATGGTATTCAGCATTTTTCTTAAGCCCCAGCTCCTTGAGTTATATGATTACAGAAGAATTTCTGTTTTTGCAAAATAAAGGGAAAAAAAAACTGTTGATGTGACAGCTATACAGAAAACTGGGTATATCAGATGTGGAAGCTCCAAATTCAGAAAGCTGGTAACATTCATTAGTTTAAAATTTTATGACTTCTTAAATTTTTTGTATTTTGGGGTCTGTACTCATCACCTCATTAACACCACTGGGGTAGTAGACAAATAATGGCAAGAAGACAGCAGATAATTTTTCACATTGCTGCATCTGTGCTGAACCATCTCCTCTTTATGTATCAGTATTGTTAGAAGAAACACAAAATATCTGGAGCAAAGCAGATCTCCATGCAGTATCCCAGAAACTGAAGACCAGTCTCTAAGCCATAAAATATGCTTGCCTAAACAAAAGAAAAACTGAAAAACACATTAACCTCTGTGATAGAGAACACTAAGGCATGCCTTTGAGACTGAAGCAGCTCTGTGTTTGGCATTCTGCTCACGAGAATAAAAAACTGCAAAAGCTGTGGCTTGTGCCATGGCTATGTAATTCACAGCCACTGCATGAGGCCTAAAATTGGCCCTAGGAGCACCAAGAACTCTAATAGGCTTCACGTTTGTAAGACATTGGAATAGCCCCCTGCCATACCTCAGTGAATAGAAGAATGTGATTGTGCTCCTTGTCTGCACAATCACCATTCCCACATGCTCCCACCACCTCCTCCCTGGTGGATCAGCCCACTCCCATGGCTCCCAGGCACCAGGAAAGCACTGCTCAGCTCCTCCTCATCTTCCCACCACCCCCTCCCAGTATTTAATTCCACTTGCTAAGATTCCAAGAGATATAAGCACTCTAAACTCATTTCTAAGATAAAAAACTTGTCAGAGACTTGTTAAAATTGTTCGTGAGTTTGGTCACTGTGTCCTTCATTTTAAGAACACAGGTTTGATCATAACCAGAAGTAGCAGCACTCTTCACTGGGGTGGGAACAAGGTTAATTGACATGCAGTGTGTGGTGTCTCTATACAAAAGTGACTCCATAAACAGGATTATATCGATACAAACCAGTTCATTCAATGCAATGACATGAAACAGTTATGGCAGATAAAATTTCCTTCTTCAGTCCACAAAGAGTGCACTCTTGTTATGCTCAATTTGGAATCTGTATTCCTAAAACCTATCCAGTACTTAACCCATTGCTATGGAAGGACCCAGAAGGCAGTAAACAATGATTCTTTCATCACTTGGCTTAGCTGAAATTTGCATTGAAACAATCTGTTTGGGTGTTGTTTGTTTGTTTGTTTTGTTTTTTATGACTTGGAATAGACAAGTGGTTCTTTCAACCGGTCTATGCAAGAGTCTGAGACCTTTTCTCTAGAACAGATGCTATTAAATACCAGTGCCTTGTACAAATGATTCACTCATTTAGGGCCTGATCCAAGAAGCAATGAACAGTTTTGTAAGCATAAGCAGTTCCCCTGACTTAAACCTGTGTGCTTTACTTTTGAAATGTATACGTTTGAACTACAGATAGTTTAAATCTTTGTGCCTTTATCTGATGGAAAATTGTTCACTCCTAGGCATAGTCACACAGTGTTGCTGTGTTTGTAAACAAATCTCTCAGTTGTTTGTAAAGCTCTTAAAAAAATCAATATAAATGCTTTTGCTAAGTTATTTATTGTTGTGCCAGATACAGCTGTATGAAATGCAACTTCTGGTGTCACCAGTGCCCTATGAAATAAATGTCTATAAATCAATCGGAGACCCACCAGAATGAAAGATCCTATATAAGAAAAGACATAGTGGTTCAGATTCTCAATGTTCAAGTTCAAGTTTATAAATGGACTTTGCTCAGCTTACTCCAGCGAGGAGTTTGAACTCTTTTAAATAGTTATAGAAAGTAACAGAAAAATCTTAAAGAGGTTCAAAATAATTGTCTACAGCTCAGGTACTACATTGTTCCTTTGATCTAAAGTCATATTAATGCTGAACAAATTTCCTTAGAAGTTTGCCTCCCATATTTGCACATAATGACCTTAAAAATCTCCCGATGTTTTGTTCTATTGTTATAATTCCTGCTTTCTCAGTGACTTCCAACCTTTTTTCTTTGTGAATAGCCATTTTTTCAGAGGCATCACTATCATGCAGGGATGTATTATATTGATTTGCTTTTCCAAATTAATTTTAACCTCTTAGAAACATCCCTGAGGTCCTGCAGACCCCAAGTTGGAAACTACAGTTATGTTTGAAATGAAGCAAATATGTTTTCTGCACAGGCTGCTGAGAAAAAACAAGACAGGAGGGGAGAAAGGCAAGGAGAAGAGGAGGAAAGGGAGGAAAGGAGGCAGGAAGGATGGCAGGCATTGAGGCTGAAGAAGTCCCAGACTAATGTATTTTACAGGGAACTGGAAGAGTACACTGCCAAATAATGTCATTCTAATTAGACCTTTAATGATTAAACCTGAAGGAATTTTATAATAATTTCATTTCACAGTATTTCTAAGGTCCCTTTACTTAATTTAATGTAGACACTGAAGTCTGCTGCTTTTCACTATCAGTTTGGTTCTGCTTTGAATCAATTATGAATTAACTTTATAGAAAAGGAAGGGAAAGGAAAGGAAAGGAAAGGAAAGGAAAGGAAAGGAAAGGAAAGGAAAGGAAAGGAAAGGAAAGGAAAGGAAAGGAAAGGAAAGGAAAGGAAAGGAAAGGAAAGGAAAGGAAAGGAAAGGAAAGGAAAGGAAAGGAAAGGAAAGGAAAGGAAAGGAAAGGAAATCAATCTCACAACCAAACCAAACCAAATAAAAACAAAAAAAAACAAACAAAAAAGGCAAACCAAAAGAGGAAAACTAAGAAGGCAGGAGAACAGGACTGCAGCACAGGTTTCTGTGAGGTGGACATCTTTCCTCTTGGAAAAATCACCTTCAGAACCAAGAAGAAGCGCAGGAAAAGAGGTTATGGAAGTATACTGAAAATGTAACTGTGCTTATCTCAATATTTCAAAGCTCACTATAGTTCAAAGGAAGAAAACCCAACAGTTTATCACCAGTGTGTTACACCACATCAGATGTGCACAGCAGTGCAAACACATGGAGCCTTACCCATGAAAAGCCACATCCCAATGCACAGCTTCTGACCACAAGGACAGAACAACATGCAGATGAAAAGCAGTAACCCAGGAGAGAAATGCTGGCAGCATGACACCAAGCCGAAACCCTCAAGTTAACACCTCCCAAGCAGGAAGCTACTGGCTTGAGCACTGGGGCTTGGACAAGTGCCTTTCAGCTGTATCACCACTGCCACTCCCTGGAAAATGGGGCTTTGCACATCTTGCAATTGATCAGGAATGCTTCAAAGAAAAAGCCCACCCTGTCTGCGGCCCCTCCTCCTGCACAGACTTGGAAAGGATCTGTCCATACAGGGCAAGAAGAGGGAGCAGCCTGTAAAGTCACTAGTTAAACTCCAGCATGCCTACTACCCCCCAAAAGCAGAAGGTTTATAACAGAAATGTTATAAACATTTTCCTGTCATGCCAGCTGATTAGGATCTATTTCAAATGCAAGCTCAGTCATGCTACACAGATCTCTGGAGCAGTGGTGCAGGGCTGTTTGTTATCCTAGCAGATTGTCTCATTTCATTAAACATTATAATAACGTGATTTGGGAAACGTCTCCGGCCTTAAAACCTTGTTATTAAAAGAACTTGTCTTGGATGGCTCAGCTGGGTAACTAATGCTTTCAGTGACAATGAGCACCATGCAGCGACTTAGTGCAAAGTACTCCAAGGGTTAGCCTGTATAGTGTTCAGATGAGAGCTTTTCTGTCCATGTCAAAGGGTTTTACTGTTTGAAAATCTGTAAAGAATTCCCTTATACAACACAGAGGACAATGAGAGCAATGCGACAGAGTTAATATAAAACAGGACACGGGAATGATGTTTCCACTCAGAAACGCAGGTTGTGGCTAGATTGGCAGAGTCTAAGCATATACGTTCAGAGGAGCTTCTGAAAATAACTGTATGGTTGCTCACTCGTAGGGGTCTATATATAAGTATACCAGGAACACAGGACTGGGTGAGACCAGCTGGGCCTCTCCTCAGTCTTTGCAAATGCAGGTAACTATGGTGACATTTCATCTACAAGCACCCACAAAAACTGTTCCACAAGGCATCTTCGCATATTGTAACGATGTAGTAGTACAAAGGATCGAGAGTCACCAGAACTACACAATACAGCAGAAAAGGACAGGAGAGGTTGAGGACTTTGTTCCTTAATTGCAAAAGCTTTTAGGTGAACATGGTCTGTTCTTTGTGGGTAATGGATAATACACCAAATGACAAAAAAAGGGGGAAACAAAGAAACAAACAAAAAGAAAAAGCAGCTTTGACCATCCAAAATGGAGAGCATTTTCTCCAAACCATATATCTGATAGTCAGTTTAATCCAGGTTGTATAAATAAAACTCTGCAACAAGTCATCTACCACCTGTAGGAACACTGGCATGTTTTGGCCATCATCCCATCTCATGCCATAGCTGATCCTTCCTGTTTCACTAAAAGCTGTCAATCACTGTTTTCTTGGCAACCAAGTGATGCACCAAGGGTGGAGAATATCCTCCCAAAATAAATGTTATAAATAAAATAAAAGCTGATCAAGGCTCAGCCGAGGAGAAACACAGCACAGAGCTGGATCCAACTATGGTTTTTGTATCTGGGTAACTGTGATGGCAGGACTTTATTCATAACCAGATCTGAACTGTGGTCCCTATGCCGGGTAATCTGAATGGAAAAAGAAGGACAATCAGTAAATCTCCCTTGGGAGATTCATCCAAAATTCCTGCATGCTCTATGTAAAGAACAAAACTAGCAATAGTGTAGGATGACCCCAAGTCTTATTCCACATAAAATAAATAAATAAATAAATAAATAAATAAAGTCCTCTTTTCACTAACAAATCTGCTTAGTGACAATTATTCTCATATGACCTTGGTATGAAGGCTGTTCATTACCACAAAACTTGTGTATTCAAGTATAGAAAATAGCTTTTTATAAGCCTATTCAGCTGAAGTGTTTTGCTGTACTGAAAGACGCGGAGCAAGGATAGTGTCATCCATCAGAACACCAGAGGGTACTGAGCAATTTTCACTATTAACAATTTGTGTTCTGTCTTGCAGAAACTCAGGCACTCAAAGGTGGAAAAAAGCCAATGACACTGAACCCCTCACACTTGAAAAGTGAACTCCAAAAGCCTGGGAAAAAGAGAGCTAGCCATTCTCAGAGTGAAACACCAGGCAGACAAGTTCAATAAAGTTCAGTGAAAAGAAACAGATTCCCAAAGATATTTCAAACTTCTACATTTCAAAACATCCTTTATCACAAAGCACCCAGTAATAGGCAGAGAACAATACTCCAGTATCAGGGAGATGGAGAAAAGTCACATCCATACAATAGAAGAGCAAAGGGGGTGAAGCATGCTTTGTCAGGAAAGGTTGTTTCGTGATTATTGTATAAAGAAGAAATTCTCCTGCTGTAGGTTCTGCAGTTGGTTTTACCAGACATACTGAGTGTGTCTTTTGGCAAGTCAGATTGCCTGCTATTGAAACACTTGCTAATTTATCTGCTTTCCACCTTGCATACTCATTATTTTAAGTATGCACCTGAGTTAACTTCAAGGATTTGCTTAGTATTATACAAGAATTTAAGATCTCTGCTAATTAAGGATAGGCTGAGACACATAATTAAGTGTTTTGCTGAATCATACTTAACATGCATAGATCGCCTTGCTGGAAAAGAGCTTTAACAAAACTTTCCTCTCCCATGGGGAAGAGGCACGTTTCATGTGTGAGGGTTCAAGGTAAAACAGCAGCAGGTCACACTAGTAAGCTGGCCCTGTTATTTTAGGTTGCCTCCAAAATGGCTACTTTTCCCAGGGTCTTCTAGCAGTAGATGAAGAGAAAGACACTTCTTGTGGGGATAATTCTGCCCATTTTTAGAGAAACCTGACCACTTCCAGCCCCTTTTCACAAGCAACTCTGGAGGTGCCTAAATCTCTTCCAATGAACACAACGATCTTAACACAAGAGACTTCTCACCACACACACCTGTCATGCTGTAAACTAGACAGAATAAATTCTGGTTGAATTGGCAAGGAAAGGAACAATGTTATTTACTAGTTCACTTTTTGTCAATCCTGATATGCTTGTGATTAACAGGCTTTGTCTTCCTTTTTGGTTGAGCTACTCTGGTGTAATCAATAGTCAGTTTAAATTTCTTATTTTTCAGCGGCACTTGATTACCCACTAATCTACATACATATATATGTTTTTATAACTTTCTCTGCATTTTTACATAATTTCACAACCAAGTGAAACTAAGATAGGAACACTTTTTCAGAGCAATTTCTGTAATAAGCCTATATTTTCCAAAACAATCCCAATGCAACTAATTTACTCCAAAGACCCAGCCTCCACTAAGTAACCATTAACAAAGAATACATCTGTAAGCCTGAGCATGGAATCTGGTACAGACACACGTTGTATACCTTCAATAAGAGATTTGACAGATAGGGAGACAAAACTGGGAACAAAAAAAAAAAAATCCATTTGAAAAAAAAAAAAAGCTTTGTAAGGTCTATGTGTATTTTTTTGAGAGGAAAGAGAGTTGGCAGATGAAATGAATCTCACCGTCAGAATAACTTTTTCTTCTGTCACATCTTGTGATCTATGGTCCAACAGAAGCAGCAATTCTAGTTCTACCTTAGGTTTACGTGATATGTTTCCAGCAATACAATATATCCCCAAAATATGTCTCCTAAAGATTTCCTTGCTGAGTATTTGATTATAACTTTATCCTTCAAAGCCATTGCTAAAAAGCTGTTACTGCCCAATGGCCCTGTAAAAATGCTGGTGTCATCCTCACTGGATCTAACCAGTTTTTCCTAGTGGTCATGACACGTAGGACACTGATCTAATACCCAAATCTTTCTCATTTATTGCCTGCATAACACTAAAGGACAAATGATTTTGGTGGAGTCCTGTGGGTGGTTTTATGACAGAGAGAATAACAACATACAAAACCTGCACATCAACGGGGATGTCCAATAACAGGGACATACTTGTAGTGCTCTGTTTCACAGGCAGTGACCACCTCCACCACTAGAAAACTGTAAGGACAGAGATCAAAATACTTTTTGTTAAACTTTCCTTTAGGCAAAAAAAAAACCTGCCAAAGCAACTTCTCCAGGTCCTTTCCATCCTGATCTTACACCTGTTTTGGAGATAGGAAGCTGCAAACAGGAGTTCTGTCAGACAGGTCTTTTCAAAAGCCTGAAGATGCTCAGCAAAGTAACTGAAATGAGTTCAGTAAAGAAAACACTTTGAAATTAAAATGGACAACGCCGAGATACAAAGAGCCTGCCTAAGTCTGTCAAAAGTCCCCATAGTAATTTTGTAACATCTCATTTCACTTTCATTCACATGGGTGCTTGATCTTACCCTTTATGCACTTTAAGTGAATCAACTTCTGTAGCAATCACAGAGAAAGGAAAAACTACAAATTTGAAGCTGGAGGTGCAGAGGAAGCATCTCTGCTTTGTTGCATCTTCTCAGCTATTGCCAGAGATAAAGATAATTCACCAGGGAAATGAAAGTCATTCCGAGAACTTGGAGTGGGGAGAAGTGATGAAACATCCAGCAGGACATCAACCGCATTAGGAGATGGAACAGAGAAAACTATATAAAATAAGATTTCCTAGAAAGGGGCTATAAAGAACTGATGTGATAAAGAATGATTTGGCTATGTGAAATATTTCTTCCAGAATAAAATTTGATAACTGAACACTCCCTTAGAAAATATCACTGCACTCAATAAGGGGGAAAAAAAAGCTATGGTACAGTCCTCTGTGTACCACAGCTCACCTAACATCTGAATAGTTCATATTCAGTAATCGTTTTGACTCCTCCGCTAAGGTAGGTAATAAGGTATTAGCCTTATTTTGCTGAGGAGGAACGAAACCATAAAGTGGATTAAGTGAGCTACCTGAGAGTTTACAGAACTGCTGGCTCATGATAGGCTCACTTGGGACATATCCAGCAAAAGAACCGGCAACAGCTGAACTGAGAATTAATCCCAGATCTCTTGAATCCAATTTACCAGATTAAATTTTATCAAAACTGTTACTGGGACTTCAGGACTTAGAGATGTGTCTGCACATTTCATTTGTTTCCATATGAAGGTAGATGCAAGTTCAGGGCGATGGCTTGGCAATAGAAAAAGGGAGTACTGTCCTCAGTGGCTGAACACAGGAGATCTGTCCACTTTGGCTCTGCTTTAAATTCCGTGCAGAAAACACTGTTAATATCATAAAAATTATTAGCTACTATTTGTGATGTTAAAAAAAAAAAATGCCTTTACTTAAGGGAAAGCTCCTTTGGGTATGAGTAGGAAAATTAGATAAATCATAAGAGCAACAAAATCAGCCATAACCCCCAGGAAAACTCAGGCTGAGCAATCCTTCCTGCTTGCATGCTACCAGTGGACTGTTCCAGCTAATCTCCAATGAAAGCCCAAAACTTCATGCTGAAGAGTGAATAGAAAACAGCTAGCTCATCTCCTAGCATGAAGCAAAAGCAGCCTTAGCAACTGCCTAGCAACTCCAAGCGGAGGAAGGCTGGAGCTCCTGGTCAGCAGGATGCTCTCTTGCGGGGGCGAACCCAGAGCCCACGCCAGCCAGAGCCCAGCAGTCCCTGATACACAAACTGAACCTCAGCCTTGTCCCTTTCCCAGCCCTAGAAATACAAGGTGTTTCTGTCAATACAACAATGAACGTTCATAATGTGTTACATTTTCCTTTTTTTTTTTTTTTTCCCTAAAAATCTGTAACTCTTTATTAGCAGTAATTCAGTGGTTAACAACCAGTTCCAAGACTGAATTTTTATTTTATCTTCAATATATATAACCATGATTTCTTTGTTATTATTTTTATTTTTTTTATCCTGATTATAGAAAGGACAGGTGGTTGTGGAACCCTAATGGTCCTCTCAAATTCCTCCATGGAACATTGCGTGGGTGTAACTTCCACCTTTGCAGTTTATACCTTCCATAGTTCCTTTATGAACACTGTTACTGAACAGAAATATTACTTGGGGAATATATTGGTGCCCATTAGTATCACAGACTGAACATTATACATCATATTGTAATGTCTCTGATATAACAGCCAAAATGGTTCCAGGATGAATAAGGCTATTAACTCTAAGCACTGTGAGCAATTTGTATTCAAATGCTGCTCTACCTTGAAAAATATCCTTGCTGTGATCTTTGAGTTTGCAAACCAAATGTTAGCACTTTCCAGGTGGAAAGACATTTCTATGAAAACTGGTGAAAGCAGAAACAAACTGAGAAGTGTAAGAAAAGTGTTCATTTTGGAAGTCATTTGGGGTAAGAGCAATTATTTGCAATGGTTTTCAAAACCTGAGCACAATTATAAATAAACCAGTGAGTCAATGACCAAGAATTCATCTTCTTTTACTTAATGTCTATTTTGCTATTTTAGTTTCAGAACTAAACTGGCAGGTGCCATTTCTGACAGTGAGGTTATTTAAATTACAGACACAAGACTGTAAGATTTACCTCAAGTTCGCAGCCTACTGCAATACGTTTATGCAATTACATGGGATTTCCACAATCCCTTCTTTCTATATATGTATATATATTTTTTTCTTTTTATATTAAATACGTTTTAAAAGGAAATGCCTTTACTTCTTAGTTAGATCAACCTAATAGTGTTTTTTAAATTTCAAATCAGTTGTCCTTCAACTGGTAAACTCCAGACACACTTATTAAGGACCTAGAACTGTAACATGTGTCTTAGAAAGCTCTTCATGAGAGCAGTTGGGATTTAACATCATATCTCCATAAAAGACCCTGGTGCTCACTCTAAGTGCCTTGATTTCCATTGGTGCAGAGGTCAATTTTTGCCACTATTGATGTGTATTTTGTTTTTGTATTCATTTGCAGCCTAAATTTTCCCCAAAGCCCATAAAATGTCCTGTTTAAATTGGCACCTTGCTTTAACCACTCAGTGCTCTATATTTAAGCAGTGAAAAATACACAGATAGTCAGACCAGATCCTTCATCCCTGATGCAGTAATCCACTGGTATTTCAGTTTGCTAACCTGATTCTCAGTGGAGATGTAGGATTTGAATCTGGTTTGAATGTAAGGCAAGAGATTAATACAGGATATTCCTCCAGTTTCTACAGTGAAATGTATCCATGTAACAGAAGTGAAGTCCAAGAAAGTTGCCTTTTGTGTCATTGGCTTTTCGATAAAAGTGTCCAAACCTTATTTCATTTACCAGTTAAATGTAGATATTTCTAGTTTCAATGGTTTCCTGTACATGCAGTATCTTCAAACCCCACCACATGCTAAGAAATGAGTATGGCATAAGTGACCTTTCACTGTACAGCCAAATACTGAAATGAACCTATCAAACATTCATTTCTTTTTCTTTTTTTTTCCCTTAGATTTCTAAATTATATTACATTTTGAATTTTAATTTGTCAAGAGCTGAAGGTGTTGCAGCTTATTTCATGCATCTGAATGCAAAACATTTCTAAATGTTTTCTCGTTTTATAGAAGACAAAGAATATAGCACTGACATTTACAATTTTAGATCAGCCCCCTCCACCCTCACCCCTCTCATGTTTGGACCTGAATTACTTTTCACCTCCCCAAAACTGCACAGGTGCTAATGCTCATCATTGCTGACCCCCAGCAGGAGCTCTGTGTATTTCTTTGTCTAGGTATCCCCACTCTGATAGAAAGGATGAGGCAGTATCCTGCTACTTAGTATAATTCCCTGACCAAGTGTACCTCAAATAGAGCAAAACAATGATTTAATGACTTCTGGATATGGAATGGAATTTCTATGATCTCCAGGTTTGTCCCTACAAAATCCCTCATTTTAAATACCAAAAATACTGATATTTGATATAGAATTAGTTCTTGGATTGATTTTCCTAATGCTAAAATAGCACAAAGCTTCTAATGGAATCTTCTTTGGAGGCAATGATGAGGAATAATAAAGCTTACACAGTATTATGGGAGTGAAAAGGGCTGGAGATCAAGTGAGGAGGAAGATAGGGTGTTTATCTGAAAATCACAAGTGCAAATGCTGCAGTCTCAGTCTTCCTTTAACTGCTAAACCAAGTTGTTATTTCAAAATCACAGTTAGTTTCCCTATTTCGCTTTAACATTTAGATCAGAAATTATAATAATTCCTTGAGCTATTTAGAGACTTTGCTATCTGCACAGGCTGCCTGCTGTCTTTTTTCACCCCTTCTTAAGGAAAGAAGGAGGTAAGTTATAGCAGAGCCTAAGACCCACAGATCTTCTTCATGCTTCTTCAGCATAAAGTAGGTCTTAAGGGAGTAACTAAAATAGCTGGAAAAAAAAAAAAAAAAAAAAAAAAAAAAAAGGAATTACCAACCCAGCCACCTGCAGAATTCATTGCAGAGAAGCAGGAGGAGGACTAGGATGCACTCACATGTCTATGAGAACAAAGGGAGCTGTTCCCCATCATTTTACTTAGGAAATCAGAGACTGTGGTTGTTGGATAAGCACAAACTGCAAAGAGAGAAAGATTATCAAGGCTCACTGTTAAAGCACTTGTTGACTGTCTTACTCCAGTGAGGCAGAGACTCAGTGGGACAAAGCATTAAATATCTGTGTAGGTCAGACTCCCAGTCCTGCTTCTGGCTTGTTGTGGCCAAAAAAAAAAAAGAAAATAAGAAAAGGAAAAAAAAAAAAAAAAAGAGTGGTGTAAATCCAGACAGGATTTAAATGTAAAGCTCCATCTTACAAAAATGCATCTATCTTCTTGTTACCAGTGAAAACAAACAGCGTGGGGAATGAGTAAAATGCCACAGAAAACAAAACATGAGAGAAAAAATTCTGTATAAAAGTCAGGAAAACATCATGAAACAAGATCTGCTGGGTTGTGAAGTAGACTCACATTTAACCACTGCATTCAGAACAGGTTGATTTAGTCTAGGCCAGACAAAATATGCTAAGGAATAAATTTCTGAAGTGCTTAGAAAGAGCTAAATGATACACCATTTTGGCTTCAGCAAGCTTTTAATTTATGTCACTGTGAGCCAGCAAAGCTCACAAAACATAGTGATTTCAGGTCTTGCTACTTCCAGGACTGCAGAGGCAATAAACATCATCAGAGGTTTCATTATGCATTATAGAAAGGAGATGCATAAAAAAAAAATCTTTATTTTTTATTTTTTTAAGTCATCTGAGATGATTATTGTTACTTTTTTCCAAGAAACTTTCAATTTCGTTATTTTAGAACATAAGTGCAATTTTTGCAAGGCACTGTAATTTATATGCTGACATATGAGTTTTACAGGTGAATCCAGAATCTTTCTGTCCTTCATTCTTACTCCAGAATATACAGCAATAAATAGTATAAAATTATAACATTAATGCTCCATGTGAAGACATCTGTATGTCTCTCAATATAGTATTTAATTGTAATAAACACCAATCTTTTCAAACAGCACCCTATTTAAAATTTTATGTTGCAACTTTCAGAGGAATGTTTAGATTCATAATGACAACAACTACAGGAAAATAAATCCTTATTAGTAAAACCAGCAGTTCCCACTAAATAAATATCTGCAGGTAGGCTCGAGAGATCTGTCTGGAAGTGCTGCCAGCTGCCATGTATCAGCACGAGCATTTACCAGCTGCCTCACAATATAAAAAGAACTATATTCAATCAACAGACCAGACAAACCTTACTAAATTACCACATCTTTGGATCTGTGGTGGTGAGACTACAATGATGGGAACCATTTCAATCCCACCGTTTTCATACTTATGTTTCCATGCACCTAGCTGACTTCTGCTAACTATAGATGTTTCCATAACTACCTAATTCCCATCTGCTTCACTTTGAAAGCAGAAGTAGCAGGCTTCCTTCCTCACCCACCCCCCCACCCCACAAAAAAACAACAACAACAACAACAAAAACTGTTTATGTAGATCCCTGTAGGTAACAGTTTGAACAGTTATGGGCATTTGGAAAAGTGCACAGTATTCATATTGGGCATAAAAATCTACTTTTAATAAATTCCGAAAATTCCAGTGCCAGAAATAGCAACAAAGATCAGCAACAGCTGAAGATTCAACTCTTCTAGTCAGTGTCAAAGAAGCATCACTTAAGAAGCAACATTCCAGTTCTCCAGGTAGTTTTTATCAATGAATGTCCATAAACCTCTAAATGGAAATTTACAAAAGCACTGAGATAAGTTAGTTCCCAATGCCTTGATCCAAAACCCACTCAGATAAATAAAAAGAGTCCCATTTGTTCCAGGCAGGTATGAATCTGACCCTATGTCCATATAAATATTGACTTTTCTGCACAACATTTCCAACACACTGACATTTTGAGCCAACCTCAGGCCTAGGTGGTAGCAGTGCATGCTGCCAACAAAGTGCTTGTCCTGATGTTCTGATAGGGGAGTGATAAAGTACAAGAAAATATTGTTCCTGCTGTGGATGCTAAAAAGGATTTCCCTGTGCTTTTCTTGCTGGGCTGTGAAGTAAAGGAGCCATGGCTTTTTTTTTTTTTTTTTTCTCTTTCAGCTTCATTTGTGTCACTCTCTAATGGTCTGTCCCCCCTGTGAGTCTGAGTCAGGAACGAAGCCATGTCATGCTTTCTTTCAGGTTCAGGCCGTGTATTGTCATGGGTAATGGTCACCCGTTTGGAAATCTGAAGCTGTCCATAGAGATTGGCATTTAACCAAGGACTGTATTTTATTCCCAGACCCTCTGCACTCAGTAACAAATAGGCAGTCAAAGCTAGGTATGTTAAAGCAATAAAACACAATGCTGCTAAGGGAAATAACATCCTATGCAGCAGCACAAAGCGGTAAGAAGTCTTTTAACTTCACCTATGCATGATTGGTACAACAATCTCACAAATCATTTGTCTGGCTCATGCTGTCACTTCTGCCTTGACTCTTCAGATCTAGACTCGCTCCTTTGTCAATGGCTAGCCTGCTGCTCGGCTCTGTCAGTAGCAAATATAGCACATATTTACTTCTGAAACCTAATCCATCTTCCCACTGCACTGGGCAATGTTCAGAACAGCCCAGCTCTGGCGTCAGCCTGTGCAGCACTGCGGCTTCTCAGCTACCTCCTTGGTAAAAGACCTCCATGCCTCTGCTAACCCCATGTCTCCACCTGCCAAGCAAGTCTTTCCCACAGCCACAGATTTCACCTGTGATGTTCTGACCTCACGCTGTTTTTCTCCTCCTGTGTATAGCATTCATTTTGATCGATAATCTCGCTCTTTCCTGTCTTCTATGGAGATTCCCTAACAGAATCAAGTAAATTTGGCTTTTCTGCATGTTTGTTTTGCCTGGCCTCCTTTTGGTATTTTTATTGGCTGCCTTTAACCACTTCATCTTACCCAATTTAGCAACAACGTGAAAAGCCAATAGTAGTTACTATTTCTGGTGCTCCTGTTTCCTGGCATTTAAAGCAAAAACCTCAGCCTTTCTAGGTTGCAAAGGAATGCCTGCAGCAACAACTGAGCACAGACATGTCGACAAATAATGATGCTTAGGAAAACAAGACTCAAAGGCGAAGCTTACACAGCTTATGCCCAAGTACTTCTGTTCCATGTGGGATAACTGACATTATTCTAAAGCAGAAAGGGTCAGAGTTTTGGGGAAGTCTCAAAATGATGTTCTTTCCAAAAGGGCTTGAAATCAGCAGGCAGAATGGGGCATGAATAGCTAGGAGGGAAAGTCATACAGGGTATGTAATGTAATGTTCCCCAGCAGAGGAAAGAAAATAGAGAAGAATAGTGATACTGTAAAGTGATACTGTAAATTTCAGCCATCAAAGTGAACAGTTTTTGTGGAGCACCTACGTAACACTGAAGAAACAAAGGTTTCCTCTTCTGTTGCTTGCCTATCTGCCTGGCCTTGCAATAGCACTCATGCTACAGACATAAAGGATGGAGTAGGCCTATTAAAGAAATAATATTTAGTTCTGTGTAGAAGGATAATTCTACACAGAACACAGATAATTCTACATTTCAATGTCAAGATTTTTTTTTTTTTCCTTAAAAAAAAAAATAAATTAAATTAAATCCAGTGATTTAATCGGGAACATCCAGATAATGTTTATATACTGCAAAAGGATTTCACTAAAACAATATGAAAGCTTTAAACAGGCATGTAAGTGAGAGGTCAGACAAATTCAGTAGGTATTTTGCTCTGTGTATATTCCCTGTCTTTTTCTTGTCTGTTTTCTCTATCCAGTGTGGGTACAGAGAGCTTGCTGGCTGAAGGTGGAATATATTTGTGGAAAAAGAGATTGGTGGAGTTTGGAAAATCTTTTGGCAGTGAAAGTGAGGAGACCTCAAAGAGGTCAAGTTTGGATGTATTTATAAAGATGAAACTGGCTAAAATCAACTCCACTGGCTCCACTTCAAGCTCTTCATGCAAATTTCTCGTAGCATGGAGGCCCTTAGAGAGCCCTGGAATCTGGCTCAGTAGTTTTTGTGACATCTCTATTTTCAGAAACTAAATGTTGGGCCTCATCTGCTTGGGTAGGGCTGGTCCATTGGCAGTAACTGCAGCACACTATAGTGATTTCTTTTGTGTTTCAAAGATGTTACTTCAGCTACCCGTACTTGTTGGAAATCAGCATGTCTTCCATCAGCCTGCTAAGAAGTAAGGTGCTGATACCTCAGGTAGCTGATTTAAAGGCATCTTAGGTCCCCCCAGTGTGATGCTGCAGCCTTTTCTATCACTTAGTGTAGAATTTCCATCAGTATTCCTGTGTTTAATATAGCCCACACTGGGGAACATAAAATAGTAAGCAACCTCATGTCTCTAGAGATACTGGCACTATGAAAACTCATTTCTGATGCTAGAATTCCTAGAGAGCCTTCATAAGCTTGAAGAATGCTTCATTTTTAGGGACTCAGCTTCTAAATCATGTCTGTTGCTATAAAAGTGATACACATTTAAGCTCCATACTGTTCATGCATTTTTTAATATTTCTATTTAATTATTTGCTTGCTTGCCTGGGCCAATTTCTTTTCTCTTAATAAGAGCAAAATGAAGTTAAAGTGTATGCATTATTAAATTTAATACGAAATTACAATTGAATTACAAAGTAGCAGTCATTTCTCTTATTTATTATGATGTACTGGTCTCTCTCATTCACTCACAATGTCTCTCCTTTTCTGCTTGCAAGATACGGGAGAACTGGCGTAATAAGCTGTCTTTTACAGCTGAGATTTTCAGAGCAACTTCAGATGTCTGGATGTCCTCATCCCATTTAATTTAATGAGGACTGAGAATCAAATCCCTTAAGAAACTACGAAAACTTCAGAAGGGAGGGAGAGTCCAGCAGCCAGGGCATCTGTGTGCTGCAGCTGCCTGGTCCATCAGGGGCTCCCTCTGTGATTTTATGGGTAACCTCAGTTTGTCATCTGCAGTGGGGACAACACATTTTGTCGCCCAATACAGAGATCTGTGGGTTGTGTGGGGAAGAAGACATTAAAGATGCTGAATTTTTAGCCTGCACAGAGACAGGGGTGGGTATCTACTACAGAAGTCCATGTTATTTCAGAATCATTTCCTTGCACTGACACTACAGTCCTGGCATTTTCTACATATTTGTCTTATTGCAGAAAGCTGTATAAATCAATATGACAGAACCTGTGCTATTTAATAGAAGAGGGCATCAATCCCCTGAACAAGAGAGAGGAAAATAATGATTCTTGTAGAAATGCTGAGAAGAAAAAAATGTTTAGGTTAAGAAACCATCCTGTCCCAAGGATTTAAAAAAAAAAAAAAAAAAAGGCTAAGAACATTTTAGGCAACAAAATTGCTATTGTTTGGTATTGTTTAAATTGCAGAGGCTGTGAGAAGGAATTTCTGAAGGAGCAATAGGATCAAAAACATATAGCATATTTATGATGTGGAGTCTACAAGGTGCAGCAGCAAACAGTTGGATATAAAAAGCAAGATCTCTTTCAATCCTATTGTGCTGAAAACCATGTGAAATTCCTTTCAGAGTGAAAGACTCTTTATAACCATAGTTACTTCTCTTATGTAATTCCTACATAATATTGATTGAGATGTGAAGAGAAATGAAGAGGAGCAAACACACATAGGTTTCTGAGGTATACTGGAAATAACTGAGGACCATAAATAAGAAAAGAAAAAGAGGTAGGAAATGTTCATCTATTAGAAAAATGCAAAACAAAATCAAAGGCTAATCAGAAATATCTGATTGGAAATAACATTGAAGTGTCTTAAGATGAAAGAGTAGGACAAATGTCTAAAAGGAATGGACTGGATTTCCCACTGCAGAAAGATCTCTTTCTCTTTCTCTCTCTCTCTGTAATAGCCTTTAGAAGATCCTTTCAGACTCTGAATTTGATGCCTATGAATATGAAGAAAAATATATTAATGATAGAATGACTTATTAAATCTTTTTCTTGTCTTGTCCAAGAAATACAGATAGTAAGAGTTATACCAGATTAATGAAGGTAATATTAATTTAATCTTGCCTCATAAATTAGGAAAAATGGAAAAAAAAAAGGATTAGGAGCAAAACTACTGTGAATCTGGAATGAAATTATTTTCCCACTGAACTTGACAAAAAAGAAGAGGAGAGGAGAGGTTGTGAAGAGGAGAGGAGAAGTTGTGGCTCAGTTACTTGATCCATAACAACAAAAGGAGCAAGTAGAAGATGTGACTAGAGACCAAAATTAACTTGTGAACTAGGCCAGACAGGACATATTTCAGCTTTTGCTAAGATAAAAATGGCAAAGATCAAACTTTGATACTGCAGTACACAGTCCTGAATTTTTGCCCCTGAAAACCCTGAGATCTGGATCATAGAAAGTTCTGCAGTATTCTGAATTTACCTGACATGTATAAACTATTCTGCCTGAAAGCCCTGAGTGTGGTCTCAGCCCCTTATAGAAAACTCACAGACTTCAGTGAGTACCAGCCTAGTCATAAAACTCTGCTCCTCTGGATTTATTTGCAGGATTAAGGATTGTAAATCCATCTCACTGGGGAATGTCTGGCTCAGATGCTCAGCAACTGATATAGATGCTTTCCCATGTAGGTCATTGGACTGGATCTGCTCCAAGTCAGTAGCAGCCAAAGGTAAATGTTACCTCATTACAAAAGCTTACAGCAGATCCCATTAAAAACTTTAGATGGGTGATGGCTATTTTACCTGATTCCTTATGTTAGGTCTAAAAATGTCTTGCAAATGCCGTGACATGGAGGTTATTAGTTTAAAGACCAATTCTCAGTTATCCAGGATAATGGTGGGTTCAAATAACTGGGTTAACAGAAAGAATTGGTGATGCACATACAAGTAGCAAAGCTCTGGCTACTGAATGGAGTCAGCCTGGGTCCAGCAGTGCTCATTAGCTTCCAGCTCCAGTCCTCCATGATTTGGATTAGCTCCTGTCAAGCCACTGCCCATTCCGGTGCCCTGCAGTCCTGAAGGTGAATGTGCACCCCTGTGTGAATGCACAGAGCCTGCTCCCTTGAGGTGCCTGCTGCTAATGACAAACCACTGCCAGCACAGTGCAGAGAGCTTACATTTAGGAGGATCTCTCTTGCTTAGTGTTTGCCAGGGTTTCTATCACAGCAGCTCCACGCAGAAACACTTGAGCTGGCTCTATACAGACCTAGCTCAGGTGATCACTTTGTACTTCATTCCACACACAGGTGCCTCCAGTAAACCCTGCAAGGAGCATAGCTATACTTGGGCAGGTTGAATATTAGACCTAGCAAGCAGGGTCTGGCATTGGCAAGACCTTTAGTCAACAGATCAAAAAAAGGAAGGATGAGTTGCCTGTATTATGCCACTGGAACAATTTAATTATCACAGCCCAACACATTTGCCAACGGAAAGCCACCACCATATTTTAGCAACAGTTTTCCACCTTACTGGCTCACAGAAGAAGTTGCTATGATGCGGACACCTCCAAATTTCACCAACTGTTGCTGAGCATCCTATTTCCAGAAGTTGACAACCCTTCCAGCTTGATAAAGGTGAAAGGGAGTGTGTATGGTTCAGCACTCTCCTACTTTAATCCACAGCGCCTGACTGCTGACAAGATAGACTGTTACAGCTCCTTTAGGGCTCTTCTGCATGCTTGTGCCAGTTCTTAATCTACGGATCATTGACATGATGGAACATAACAGCAGCTTCAGAGCCCATTATATTTCCAGTTGTCAGATGGAACATGGGAAGATTTTCATCAACAGACGCTCGGTATAACGCTACATACGGACAGGTTCATGAAGCCTTTAATCTTTCATACCCAAAAGGTACAAATCATATCACTCGTTTTTTTTTAATTATTATTACAAAGGTCAAATTAAAAAAGTATAATAAAACAAAATTATTTCTTTAGAGTCAATTTTTTTTTTCTTTTCTAAGCTAAAACATTACAATTACAAGACTGCTATAGATTCTGACTGCTGTTTTTGCTCCTTTGCCTTGTATCTGATTACAAAATAGTTTTTTAAAGGCTGCTTAAAATTGCTGTGCACCATTACAACTTTACTGACAGATCTCCCTTTCAAGCACATTAGTGTTTACAGGTAAAGGGTTAAGAGCTGCAAAGTGGGATCCAGAATGGTAGCTCAATAGCATCCTGGTTAACATGCAGCTTAGAAGTGCAGTAGCCTAAGCAATCCATGCCTACTTGTACCTTAAAGATTTTAGCGGTGAATTTCAGATCTTCTCTCCAGTGCCTTTTGCATGAATTACAGTGGAGTGGGTAAAAACTGGCAGCTCTCTGATGAAATGACTGACAAGTATAGAGATGTTTCATGACCTAGCAGCTGACAGCAACAATGATTACTAAATGTGGTTTTATCATCAAAGCATTGATGGTCTTGGCTTTTTTCTACCTAACAAGCAAACAAACAAATAAAAGAACCTTTCCAACTTTCCATCCACTTAAACAAGTTCAAAAGGGGAAGGCTATAGCTTTTTCTTCATGAGACAGGAGTTTGAAATGGAGAATTTGTATGGAGGTCAGCATGAGTATAAAGGCTCAGTGAAATAAACTTCCACTGTAGCTTGATTCACTTTAGGTTCTTTCCCTTGTGTCTCAACTCGTCCCTTAAGATGACAGACAACCTTGATGGCAATATCTTAAGAGCCACTCCAAAGTAATTTCAAGCAATCAACAGGAGACTGAAAGCTCCCAGCTTACAAAGAAATAACAGCTGTGTGAGATTTGGCCCATCTAGCAGGATGGTAGCCAGCTTCTCCAGCCTCCTTTGCAAGCAAATAGCTTACCCACTTGAAAACAATTGAGGCTCCACAGGCTCTGACGCTCAGCTGTGTCTCTGCCTTCTTTTCCCCTGAGGAATCAACGTTTCTCCATGGACAAGTAGGCGCAGTTTATGCTACTGAGGTGAATGCCAGTGGGACGTGCAGACAGAGAGCTAGCAGGTAAGGAGGAAGGGCAGCCACAGCAAAGCTTCCTCACACTTGGTATAATCATGGTAGATCAACACTAATGGATATCTTGCTCAGTTCATTACTGAGGAGACTAAGTTGTGGACAATTTTCCTGGACATTCATAATGATCCAAGCCAAACAACCAGATACAAATGTTCCTCCCTACTTGTGCCTATGGTTAAGACTTGTCAACTGCCAGCTGTGCCATGTGCTTAACTTTAGCATTTTGGATCCAGCTCATCATGTTTCACATAGGCCATTAGAAAACAATAAACTTTAGCCATCACTGTCATCAGCCAGGCTTCAGCTCCCAAAGATGGGAGTTCCTCTTTGGACTCTTACTTTTGTGTTAATGAGAGAGGCATCAGATAGATACTAGATACTGGAGATGAGTCTTGAAATGATGCTGGAAAATAGCAATGACTCTTGTGGCACCTACCAAATTCATCTTCAAAATAATTTTTTACCATTTGAATTTATTCTCTCCCTAAAAATCTCATCCAATATGCATTTGTCTACTGATAAAAGTCCTCCCTCCCCCCACCCACCCCCCCAACCATCCATGTACATTCCTCAGATAAGTGTTTTAACAAGTGTTCAGGATTAATAGGTTAAGAGCTGAATATATATATTCATAAGTAAACAGATGGCTTTTCTCCAGAAGAAGTCACATCCAGAGTTGTGTAACTTAGGAGGAGAAGCAGCTTTAATGATCAAGTAAAGTATCAGACCTGGAAAACAAATCACTGCAAAAGACCATTCATTTGTTTAACATTTCAGAAAGCTCACAACATAAACCCTTGTTCCCACATCCTATTTCTGCACTCCAATTACGCTGATTTTCATGCTTTGTTAATGTTCATCTGTGATATCCTTGAGCTATGGAACCGAACACCTCCCTGCTCAGGAAGGCCTACACACTGCTCTTGCTGAATCTGATTCCCTGCCCAGTCACTGATCCAAACAGTACGGGTCCAAATGCTGAGTTTGGCAGAAATGAAGCCCACTGTCTGTATTTCTCTTCCATGAAAAGCAAACCCAAACCATGCAATCAGCCTGAAAACATAACCGGTCCCAGCCTGTAGGAAGAGTTACAAATCTCAGATCATGAAAAGAACAAGATGATCAATGTAGGAGCTATTTTTTTTTGCACTTATTTTATTATTTTGGCACACTGTGATGCTGGCCAGGGCAGGAGTTCAGCCCCCATGTTACCACCCAACCCCTGAGCATGCTTCCAGCATGGCACTGCCATTACTCTGCATGCTTGGTCTGGGCTGTGCCTACATGGAGTGATGTGATTTTGCAAAAAGTGCTGATGCCCATAGCATGGATTCCCAGTACTGACATGACAACCCAATTCATCCTCATGCCTGTGGTTCAAGGATACCCCTCTATTATACTGGTGAGACTGCACACTGATTGAGAAAACGTCATGGTGAAATAACGGCGAAGTTCCTTAGTTCTCTTGAATGAACTATAATTACTGTGCTGTCTAGAAAAGTAGCTCAATTAACAGAGATACATGCATGGGGGATTACTGTGGTAAGAACACTCTCCTTCTAATGACTTTCTACAGGAATTTTTACGCAGAGGGGATTTTAAACATATTAAATGCTAGGCTATGGGAGCACTGCAGGTAAAGCTCAGCTGCATTATTGAATTTTGAAAGAAAGAGCAATTTATATTACTGGAACATTTAGAAACAATTGAGGCAGAGATAATAAATGATTAATGACTATCAATAAGTGGTTGGTCAGTAGTTATGATAGTTATGAGTCTAAGAGGCCAACAAATTTGCTAAAGTGATGGGACTGTACTGCATACAAAGTACATGCTATTCCTCTTTGTAGCATGCTTTTATCACCTCTTTATTTTTACTTAAAGTTTTTTTAATTATATATAAAGATGAACAAAATATTAATGAAAAAAATATTGAATTGAATTTTGTTGGATCTACTGTAAAGATACAAGGATTTTGAACTCTTGTCATTCATTTTAAGCCATAAAGTCAGGCCAGGATCCAGCCCAACATCTGGTGTTTCAGTGAGAAGGGCAGTTGTAGAACACGCATGTTATCTATTGTCTGAGGACTTTTTCAGCTTGCCTCTCCATATTTACATGTGTTTCCCTTCAGTTTAGACCAAGAGAGGTTTCTATCAGCCTCTGCAGCATTACAGACCTCTCTCTTGTCTACTTTCTCCCCCCTGCATATTCAACCTTTCTTGCTTGTAATGCAAAGTTGCAGCTACCCTCCACTATTGCAAAGATGGATTCGGGATCAATCCCTACCAAAGCAACACATCTAGGGCTACTACCCACCTTCATGGATGGGAAGCATCATTCCATGGACACTGTCAGTCTTTATTTGGCTATAAAAGTGATTCACTCTTCCTTCTACATTGCTGACCTTTTCAGAACTACACCCACAGCCCACCCTGAAGCCAATAAACTCTTAAAGTGAAGGGAAATAAACCTGCCTAAGCCCATTTCAGGGCTCTCTAATTATGTCTGAAATGCCTTTGCACTTCCAGCAAATCTTGGGAGGTCATGGTACAATGGAGATGACACATGCAAGAGCTCCTCCCCAAACACAGGAATGCTACAGACCATGCAAGAAGAGCAGGCTGACAATGCCAAGTTTATTTCTGAGGACAGATAGATGCAAATGCCATCTCTCTACATAATATACACCAAGTACCTATTACCATGTGTGGGAAATAAAAATATAGTTGACATAACTAAGGTGTCCTGGCTCTGTTACACCTGACACCTGTTTTGTTGAGGACTACAAAAATAACATGGATGGACTCAAAGGTACCTCCATAATGCTTCAGTTGGTGTGGTTTATGCCTAAGACACATTGGCAGAAGTTCAGAGAAACCTGTCCAAGATAAAGTTCCCAGCCTGGGATTATCTTGGTCACCCACTGCTTTTTAAACAAGGAGCACTGAATGTGGCAAGGACCACTGAAACCAAGGTAATGCATACAGCTAGAAGAAACTAAACAAAGCTTTATTATTAAAAAGCTCTATCTCTAACCTGAGATCAAGATTAGATGCATATTATCCTTCCCAGTCAGGTGCTGTCTGCCCAGCACAATTATAATTGAGGATAGAGGTGGTCAGAGGTGGTCAAGGGAAATTATTCATATATTATTTCAGATTCAGGTACAAATCAGGAACAAATTATTTGGTTTTCCAGCCTTTCTGTCTTATCTCATTAGAAAGTGAATCAAAGGCAGAACCACAGCTTCTCAGGACACTGCTGGGGCTACTAGTGATAACAAAATAATTAAATTCCACCCCACACTAGAGCTAAAACAGAAACTTTTCATGCTTCTGAGCTTGTTAAACTGACCAATACCAGAACATAGGAGCTTGTTAGTTCTAGGTAAATTACAAAGGCCTCTCAACAAAGGCACAAGGTATTTCTCAATGGTCCTTACCCTATCTTTAATTTCAAAGAGCATGTATTCTTTAAAGATTAGCTATACTGCATGCAGTCACATTATAAAATCCTACTGATCTAGTGAGTTCTGTACACTAATTTACTAGGTTTTGTTTTCTATTTAGTCTTTTGTTTTGTTCCTCCATCATGATGCTCCCTCTTATACTTCATCTGACAAATTATGTTTATTTACAATAATTCTGTATTGAAAAATAACTACATCTCATAAAATTACACCATTAGGATATGAAGACCGGAAAATGCCTATGAAAGAAGAGCTGTGGAGTTCGTTATAAAGCATAATCAATTTTTAGACGGAAGTGCTTTGCTCTTCATATCATCCATTTCTCCATTTGTTGTTGGTGGTGGTGTTCTTTCCTGTAATTCAGCAATGTCCTTTTGTAGTTATTTAACCTTAATTCTGCCTTTAAATGTTCGAGCCTACACTTGACTCTCCTGGAGTTACATTAGTTAAACGTATTTCTGAGTTAAAATGGCATATATTGGGTAGAATGAGGTGCAAAGTGACAGCTAGAGAAAACCATTATCCTGTCATTGAAAAAAAATAATAATTAAACAAGTACTTCTCAAAATGTGGACTTCTGTTTGTACTGGCTTTCTTTTCCTCATGTTTGGCATGACAGTAGCACTATCACTCATTGCCATATTGGAATGGTTAATATTGCTCCTTAGGAAAGCATACTTCCATTGTTTGTCATTAAAATTCACACACACAGAGGCACAGAGATGTATGCTGACCAAATAAAAAGACACAAAAGAATTTAAAACATTTTATTTTTAACATTTCAAGATTTTAAGCCAAGACACCAAAACCTGTGTATTTCAGGCTATCTTTAACCCAAATAAATAAATATATATATATATATATATATATATATAACGCTTTTACATGCTGAATGGTTATTAAAATGCCTTTGCAATTTACTGCCTAAAATAGCGCAGCTGTTATAAGGTACATACATGCTCAAAACACCTATCAATTTGCTAAATACAAATGTAGATTCTGAAGTTTAGGTAAGTGCCACTGCTATTTGGCTTTGTTTTATGCAGCATTGAACACCCACAGTTATTTTTGCTGAAACAGAGAAAATAGAGGATAGAAAAGGTTCTGGAATGACATTTTGGAATGAAGATGTGCCTATCCATACAAGTGATACAACTCAGGTACTGCCCTGTATTTACCTACATTACGTCCTGGCTGTACTCCTGCATGACCTTCAAGGGAAAACTTTCTGAATGAAAGAGAATGTCTTCAGCATGTCCAAGACAGCCTTGGTCTCTGTTGGGACTTGCTATAAGGTTGCTAACTGGCATTAAACAAAGGCAAGTTCAACTTTGGAGAACTTTCTATTACGAAGTGGTTCAAATAAAGTAATCTCTGTTACGGTTTTCCATTCCGAAGTAAAAGAGGCAAGCACATGTGAAAGATGGCACCCAGAAACTGAAGTGCTATAGACACCTACTGACAGAAGCCAAGAGATAAAAGGTGGTAAGTGAACATGAGTTGAGTGTGGATTCACCTGTTTCCTCTGAACATCACAGTGGTGGCAGGACAGAATGGCTATGGTCTTCCATGCCTTGAGGAAACAGACTTTCACTGCATGAAAGGGAGGAAAGCCAGCCCAGCCCAGAGCCAATTTGTTCATCAGCTCTAATTTTGCTCTCCAGAGGGCAAGCTGAGACCCTGCAGCTTGTTAGAGTTATGAGCCTTGTGAGGGAAATAGGTAACAATCCTAACTCTCACTGTCACTACACAGCCACAAACAAGGCTGTAATATCCTAAGGAGAAAATGTGATACACACATTTCTGTGCCCTGTCCTCATATCATGGGTCACCATATGGTGGAGGCCCTCAGAGAAACTGACTGCTCTCTCTTTTATGCAGACTAGCAAAACGTGGCTGGGGAGTAAGTGCCTGACTACCACTGTTTGCCATCTTACTACAATGGTCAGCAGAGCTAACCTTGTATGAGACAAAGAAAAGGCTAGTACAGATGGCTGCCCAGTTCAGCCTCATTCAGTTCCTGTTTCCCTCCTGCAGATAACAAGATCCTCCTTAGTCATGGCAAATTGCAAACAATGCTTGTAGTCATCTACCTTCAGCCCCCTTAGAAAGGATTGAAATAAACATCTTAACCAATTAACAGGCAATTCACTGGTGGGATTGCAGCCTTTGGGCCACAACAGAATTAGTCCAAGTGGAGCATTGTGCTTACAAATATACCATCCAAAAATAAAAAATAAAATAAAATAAATAAAAATAATAATAAAAAAAATAAAGGAAAACAAAGGAAAATAAAGGAAAAATGCAAGTTTATTAAAACTTCATGGACTGTAAGGAAAACTTCAAATTGAGGTCTTTCTAATACTGAACCACATGGAATGATTGCTGTAAGACTGCCTTTGCTGTAAAAGTATGAGTTGTTTAATGTTGCTCAGCTTCCGTGAACTTTTATAAAGTTCACAGGTAACTTCTTCTAAAAATGACTTCTATCCACCATTGTGTTTGGTCAGTTCCCACTTGGTGGCACCTGCCAATTTCCTAAGCTGTTTCTCTATTACATCTTTAAGTTAATTAGTAAAAATATTAATAACTAGGCATGGTCCCAGGCCAGATACCTATCTAATCTTATTTAGTACACACCATCATTCATAATAAAACTCTTTGGTTTTCCAGCCTATTATACAATTGTGTTCAAGAAGTTTTGCTCAAGCCCGGTATCTCTAGAGGGTTTATTATAATATTGCAACAGTAGTTTTAGTGGGGTGCCTTGTCTTATCTTGAAGACCAAAACCTTAACATTTCTTTCCTTACATGTTCATCTAAAGCTCTCTTTCTTTCTCTGTTGCCTAGATTCTTCTTGAATGACGCCTCTAACTTTCTGTTTTGCCATCCTCTCTTCCCAGCACCAACTTTCCATTCCTTCTGTCATTTGTCTGTGATGTGGTCTGTAAAGCCTCTTGAATGCTTATTTTTGTGTGTGTAACTGTCTCATTGAGTCCACCAGAAAGTCCTTATTCCTTGAATTTCCACTACCAAAAGAGAAACTGTGCACCCAAATAAACTGTTTGCATTAAAGTCAAATAAGTCAAATGAGAATCCAGCTAAAAATTGTTGATTGAGAGAGCTTTTGTTCTTTATTATTATTATTATTATTACTTACATTACAGATAGAATACTACACTATAAACACTTGTTCTTCAGAAACAGGTAAGTTCTTGGCATGGATTTGTTTTGACTTGGACCCATAGCTGAAAATCTGCCTGTGGTTTGAACCCAACCTTCTACCCCATGAAAAAGCCAATATTGCTTTGGGTGGAAATCAATTCAAGAATAAGACACATATATATCCACATAGGTGCATGCCTGCATGCCAGGTGTTTTAAGCTCTTATTACAGCCAAGACATTTAGTCAATATAACCAATGGGGCCTGACCAGTGATTCAGTCAACCAAACACAAGCTGTCTATTCTAGAGTACGCTGAATTACTCCCTAGGCTGCATCAACATTACTGACCACATATCCATGGAAAACAATGAGATCCTTAGACACAATGGGCTCATTTTAACTGTCCATTTGCACCTTTACCCAGTGCCATTTGAGATGATTCAGGATATCCTTCATTTACTTCTGCTTGGGGTGCCTCATACAGCACTAAACGACTGCATCACACCTCTGCATGAAGTCCTATAAAAATTAAATGTTTTCTTCTCTTCCTTTGGACTAAAAGACTTAAGCTAGCTGAACCAGGAAAATAAACTTCTGGTTTTTGTAGCCCTGCTCTAGGGTATATGTGACATTTCTATATGTGACTCAGGGATACAAAACCAGGAAGAGTTAACAGAATCGTAAGCGTAGCAAACCGAGGGCTCACTTTGTTCCTCTCCTTGTAAAGGTGGCTGTAACAACTCTGGGATAATGCCCAGAGGTACTGGACTACTACACCAGCAGTTTACCTACAAACCCACTCTTTTTCTTTTATGAATTCCTTTGGATATCACCCTGCTGTACATTGGTCTTGCTTCACTACACTGTATAAAGAAACCTTCCATATATGTCATGAATCAGCAGAGATTATCGAATACAATAGGAATGTGTGCCTGAGAAGCATATCTGACACACAGAACCTTCTCTCCCACTATGTGGCAAGCTGCCCTGTTTGAAACACATGGGTCTCATTAGCCCAAGGGTAATTGACGACGATGTTGTGTAGGTATTTGAAGAGCCCTGGATTTCAACCTCACACTGTTGATCAGTTCTTCTAAATGACTTACTGCAAGCATGGGGAGAGGCACGCAGGGTAGATAATCTTTAAAAACCATCTTCCAGAAGTGCATTTGTTGTTGGGGTTTCTGATCAGGTCTTTCCCAGGTATGGCTCTTCATTTGTTACCTTGCCTGTCACTGCCCTTCTGTTTCTGAGGTTTGAGCCATCGTTTATGCCAAAAGCCAAGCTCTGTGCTCTTAACAGAACAGTCACCAATGGTAGCTATGAACCCTTTCCACTGACATCAGCAGGAAGTTATATGCCCATTAATGCTATTAATTTGTATATTACCAGTGTGAAAGAATGATTAGATTTGAAAAACAGATGAACCACAGTCTCCAAGGACTGTGTATACTAAATAAACTTCCTTAAATTTTCAAGATTTTTGGAAAGAACGCCCAGATCTGTAGAGATATTTCTCTGCTTGGGTCACACTTGGGAGCCCAAAGAAAAGAGTGCTTTTGTGGATCTTGGCCAATGTGCCTGCGCTCCAACACAGCTCCAAGGACTGGAGGCAATGGCAAACTTCCCATAAGGATCAGTGGAACAAGCTTCAAGAACCAGTTTGTTGTTAAAGCCTAGTATTAAGGCAGATCCTCAGTTGAAGTAGAGTGTCCCAGTCTTGTAGAAGGTAGTGGGCCTTGAATAATCAATGCTTGCACTGAATTTTCCCACTTAGAATCACAGAATCATAATACGGTTATGGTTGGAATGGATTACTAAAGATCATGTAGTTCTAAGCCCCCTGCCATGGGCAGGGACACCTCACACTAGACCAGGTTGCCCAAAGCCCCATCCAGCCTGGCCTTGAACACCTCCAGGGATGAGGCACCCACAGCTTCTCTAGGCAACCTGTGCCAGTGCTCAGATATTGTCTAACACAAGGCTGCTAGCAGGAGCTGCACTAGAGTCCTGCTAGGCTGTGGGAAGAGTGAGACAGGCAGAGCCTGATGGAGCAGACTTTGCACACCTGAGATATCAGAGGACATTTCCAAGGAGGATGGAGAGACAGCGCGATCTGAGATACACTCATGTTTGCTGACGTCTACAAGGTATTATTGAAATATTCCCACAGAAACTCTATCTAAATGGATCAGCAAATGAGAAGCTAAGGATTCTACTAAAACTCGGTGCTGGGTTATAGCATGCCTCCCCATCAGTTCCCCTGCAGAACATTAGGTAATCGGCTTTTAAATATTTTATTTGCTGTGAATTTCAAACATTTCCCCAGTGTGCTGAAATGTGCCAAGGATTGTGGCTTTTGATATTTAAGCCAAAACCCAATAATCTGTTGACCTGTCAAATGAGATATTCCCAGTGTTTAATAATAATTTTTAAAATCCTGTAAAAGTCAATTCAAAAATTATTCCTGCTAAACACACACTAGTAGCTGCTTTAAATCCTTCACTTAAGGCCTATGTGGAGGAGAGTAAGAGATAAGACCAAAGCCAACATATCCTTTGAGCACAATGATCAAAGTGCATAAGAGACACTTCAGCAGAATTGCTGTTGCTGTCAAAATTCTGATGCTACCCTAATGCATTCATAGTGCACCACTGGAGAGACTACTGAAGCATTTTCTCTTTTTAAAACACAAACTTCTCGTCATAAAACACACCAGTGAGACCCAAACCCCATAAATATCAGTGGATGTCTGACCAGTTGATTTTAAGAGGCTTTGGATCAGATTGCTAATGGCCTGACTGGACCATTAATGTTATGTTTTTAGTAGGACAGAATGTGTAATCAGTCCCATTGATAAGAACAGTTTAATCTTGGCTATTAAGCGTGGTGATGTGTATACAGACATGTCCAGAGCAGTCAGAACTTGTTGACAACAGTGACAAGCTGTACCAGCATTCCCAGAGACTAATGGCATTTTTTCAGACATGAGTTGCAGGATAGATGAGCTGCAAAAGACTCTTAAACTGTTGATCCCATTACTGAGCATACATATCAGTACATATATACACAATGTGATGGTGACAGTCCTCCTTGTCTCCCCAAGTAAACACTTATTTCAGATTTTTATTTTTTTTTTAAAGAGTTAAGCGCATTGGAGCTGAACTGGGAACCGAAGACTTTTGAAAGCCAGCACTAATAGGTGGCAGAATATGAGAATTATGAGTCTATTACAAAAAAAAGTATGGGCCTTAGACAACAGTCCCCATCATTACTGAAATCAGAAACAATCACACAATCATACTGAAAAGGTAATCAGGAAGGGACACTGATAATACACAATGTAAGCTTGATTAATAGAAAGAGAATGACCATGTTTTACCTTTCAAACTCAGTTAGCAAACAAATTAAAATGACCTTCCTATTCAGAAGCAAACAGCATCTTGAATTATTTCCACCTTAATTAATCAAGGTGGTATTATTAGTAAAACCGGTGTCTTGTGGGATTAGCAGAGATTTAAACTGAGTAACATTTGTACTGGGGAAGTGCTAGTGGTTTCTGTTTTCTGAATAAATAGAAAAAGAAGAGGTTCTCGAGGGATGCAGTGGTGGCTAAGAATTAATGCCTGTGTACGAGAAATGCAAACCAAGTCCTAAGCCAAGAGTCTGGATAAGTATGCTGCTGTCCACTGCCAATGCAACAAAGTCTGGACAGAAAAATAAATAAATAAATAAATAATAAACAATCCTGAAATTGCTCACATTTAAAATTGGGTTAATTCTGAGGTCTCCAGTGTGCACGTGTGCCTGAGAATATCTTGGTTTGAGGAAGACAAACTAAGCCAAAGGAAAGATATTTGAAGTTTGTTCTTTGTCTTGTTTGATTTCCTTGTCTTTCTTGTGCACTATTCAATACTGTCTGGTTGGTGTTTCTCTCTGCTGATTCAGCCTCCCTGCCCAGATGGTATGCCGTCTCACCTCTGCAGCAGTGGGGACACCAGAGCCTTGCCCTCAGCTCAGAAGGACAGCCACACTGCCATCCACATCTCAACACAAAAACACAGATGACATGTGGATAACGCCTTTTCCAAAAATAAGGTGCTGAAAGTCTATCCACTTGGTTTCTCTGAGCATATCAGAACTGTTAACATAAAGATGGGTTAAAAAAAAAAAAAAAAAAGACAACATATGGAAACAATATGGAGACTAATGCCACTATCCTCATTATCAGTCTAGCTGAGGGAAAATAAAGTTGGTTATCTTTAGCAAAAGCATTTCAAAATCACAGAACCAGAATGGTTGAGGTTGGAATGAGGTCATCTGGTCCAGACCCCTGCTCAAGCAGGGCCATCTAAAGCCATCTGCCCAGGAGCAAAATAAACACAATTCTGCTGGTAGCTGCAGAACAGCAGTCTCCAAACAGCAACTGCAGCCAACCTTCATGGAGGAACTTCATTGTACTGCAAACTGGAACCCCTAAGGTTTTAAACTTCCTTAGCAATTGCCTTCCTTCATGCTGTTTCAGTTCCCTGAAAGGGAAGAACAGGGCACAGTGAATTAGGAAATGCCGAGCCCTGCTCTCTTTGATTAGGGGTGTTTCTTGACACTGTTTTGTTTTCCTGGGGCTTCCAGGTCCCAGCCTCTATTTCAGCATTTTCAGAGAGGGAAGGACAAAGGGAGCAGGTTGGGTGATTCCAGGGAACACAGGACACTGGGAGGTGATAGGAAAGCAACACCGGTTTAGACATGATGAACGTGGTGAGGGGGAGTGGTTGAATGTATATCCATGTGACTCTACATGCAGACAGAAAAACTTGGACAGACTCAGAACAAGTGGATGGAACTGATGCATTTTGTCTGATTCTAACCAATTATCACTTAAAAAAAAAAAAAAAAAAAAAACACAAAAATAAAACAATTTAAAAAATTTACTTTCTTTTACAAGTGCAGATGGAGGCAAAAATAAACTGGAAAACTGGAAATGCAGCAGAGCAGTAACATGGGAAACAGCTATCTGACCCAGTTAAAGACATCTGACCTGGCTAAATCACAAGCTAAAATGGTGACCTCAGCAGAACCATGGTGTTATGGAACTGCTCCAGCTGGAAGGGACATCAGGAGATCTCTAAATGAAGTTCCTGCTCAAAGCACTGAAATCAGAGCAAGTGCATTGTCTAGTTGAATCTTGGAAACTTCCAAGCAAGCACTGGAGATCACACAAGCTTTCTGTACAACCTGTTCCAGTGTTTAATTATTTTCATAGGAAAAAAGATAAAAAATGTCTGAACTTTAGTTGTTCCAATTTTATGATCACTGTCTCTCTCCCACTGGAACTCAGTGAAGAGCCTTTCTTCATCTACTTGCTAACCTCGTACATAGTGGAAGGCTGCCACAAAGCTATCCCTTCTCCAGACTGAACATGTCCTATTCCCTCAGCCTCTCCTCACTGGGCAAGTGCTTGAAAGCTCTGTCATTGTGGTGATTCTTCACAGGGTTTATTCCAGTGTCTTTCTGGACATCTGGATCCCAAGCTTGGACACTGGATACAGTACAAAAGACAGTATCTAATGAGTGCAAAGTAAAAGGGAATAATTAGTCTACTTGCTATGCTCATGTTAACACAGCCCTCACTATATGCTGCAAACTTTTCTTCCCATCAGGGCACATCTCTGACTCTTGCTTGACCAGGACTTTCAGGTGCAGATTTTTTTTTGTGTGTGTGTGTAGTTATTTTTTATCTGTTGTATAAATCCACTCTTACAGAAGCCATAAGCTATATTTAACCAGAAATATACCTGGCATCTGATTTCACCTCTCCACGGATCATGAGATTAGCTCACCAATTGCAACTGGAAACATAATCTGTACTTCTAAAAATTTGGTAAGTGAAGGACACCATAAAACAGACTACAAAATCCACACCACAAATATCTCTCACCACAGTTACCTCCCTTGTCCAGCAGAAATAATTTCATCTGCAGATATTGCCAGAAATCCGCTCACAGATAAACCCTCTCTTAATTCTTAATTCTTAATTCTTAATTCTTAATTCCTGATTCTTAATTCTTGATTCTTGATTCTGAGCAATAGCAGCCTCAGTGCTCCCAGCTTTCCAGCACCTTAGACCTTATTCTGCTACTCAACACCTTAATAAGAGGTATCAGTCTAAGCATAGTCCAGCCTGCCAAGCAGCAGTCACTGCAGTATTTGAAACCTCCCTCCACACTGCCCACTGGTAGCAGCAAGACTTCTGAAACCATCTGCCAAATTGCCAGCACAGGGTACCATGACTTCCAGTCCTCCCACTAGCCAGCCCCTGCTGTGGTGTTGGTGTAAGGCTGAGATGCTTGGCTTCTGAGTCTTGGGAACTGAGCTCCAAGTCATCTCACTGCAGCTTAACTCTAGCAGAGAGTTGCAAAGCTGCTCTGAAACAAGATATGGCCAATAAGAATGTGCCTGGTGATGGGATGAGGGGGAATGGGCTAAAGTTGCACCAGGGGAGGTTTAGGCTGGATATCAGGTTGGATATCAGGTTGGATATTAGGAAGAACTTCTTTACTGAAAGGGTTATTAGGCATTGGAATAGGCTGCCCAGGGAAGTGGTTGAGTCACCATCCCTGGAGGTTTTTAAAATACATTTAGATGTAGATCTTAGTGATATTGTTTAGTGAAGGACTTGATAGTGTTAGGTCAGAAGTTGCACTAGATGATCTTGGAAGTCTCTTCCAACCTAGATGATTCTGTCATTCTGTGATAAGAATAGCTGATAAAACAAACATTCCTCACTGGTCAAGGGAATGAAGCAGCAAACTTGTGGGTTTTTTTGTTGGTCCTATTTTATCTGCCAGTCACAGAGATGAGCCCCTTTAAGACCCAGGAGACATTTATTAACAACTCTAGCTCTGCGGGAATTATTTATACAGGTCATTTCTGTGTTCTGGGTTTGGCTGTCCTCTTCTGCTTTGTACTTTGGATGCTCTTTCAGGGTTTTCATTAGAAGAAGTTCAGAGATGCTGCAGAGAGGCCTCATGGTGTCCTACATGTGGGGAGAAATGTGGCAGGCACCAACCTCTTCTCTCTGGTGATAGTGCCAGGATCAGAGGGAATGGCATGGAGCTGAGGGGAGGTTCAGGTTGGGTATTAGGGACTATCCACTATTAAACTATTAAAAGTAATAAAAGATCTTAATGTCTAGAATGTGGTTTAAACACATTTCTACTTAAAAAAAAAAAAAAGTTACTTAAAAAAAAAAATAGAAAATAGCCTTAAATATGTCTATATATTCTTATATTTTCTGCATAAAATATAATTCTGCATGTAGATTTGCAGTTATGATCAGAAAATATAACTTACATGACTTGCAAACAAACGTAGGAGATAAATGTGAAATGTGCCCTTACATTTCTGTTTTAAAAGAAATGTCTTGCAATGGATTTTTTAGGAGGCTAAATTGACACATCAGTATTTGAAAACTTCACCGGTGTGTGAGTAACATCAATAAATTTATTTCTTCCTTGCTCCAGAATAAAATCCACAGGAAGCATACAGTACTTTCTATATATCCCAGTTTTACCGCCCTTTTCTGTTCTTTCCATACTGTAAAGATATGCACATTACTAATAAGTACTTTGTCAATAGAAGAAAATTTTGTGGAAGAGAAAGATTTCCCATCCCTGATGGAACATTTCTCAGATCTACAATGGTTTGTCCAGCAACATCTTTTTTCATGAAAATTCCCCTTGCTGTAAATGCTACTGAAGCATTGAGTCCATTCAAAATAACATCAACTTTCATGAGGGTCGACTCTCAAGCACACAAATGCAGCTTCTGTCAGGCCAATATTGCCAAACAATTTCTTCATTTAATATGTAATAAGAGACTAGCCATGCTGGCTCAGAGCATGTGGGCAAATAGAAAAGAGTTTTATATTGTACTTGCATTTGGTAAGGGCAGAGGGAACATCATATGGCCATATGCAAGTAATGAGAAGAGGGACTACACTCACGACTCAAAAATGATAAAGAGTGAGAAGGACTGAGTCAATATGTTAGTCTAAAGTCAATTTACTAAGGGCTTATTCATGTCATAAGATAAGATTCCCAGCACGCAGTTCTGAAAAATGCTCAAGACAACCAAAATACACAACATCATAAAAAGATGAGTGAAAGCAATAGAGAAAAGGTTCCCTCTAGCTCATCCAGGGAAAATGCTCCAGCCTCAGCTCCAATGTCAGATCAGCATTTTATTCCCACTTTGAGTCAGAAGAGAGAAAGCAGACAGGTGCATCTGGCCCACGCTGCTCCCAGAAAACCACTGTGATTCACTGTTTGGGAACAACCAGCACCTTGAGCCTCTCAGATTTATGCAATAGGTAAACCCAAATGTTAAAAACAACCCTGTAAAAGGCTCTTATTTTTCAACATCTTTTTGGGTTTGTGCTTTATGGCTATTAATTCTGATCTTCTCCAGAAGATATTGGCCAGATGGAGACTGTGGATGTATGTAATGTCAGAAACTATTTACATCTGACCTACATAAGCCCTGATGCACAGTGCAGTGAAGTCAATGATAGGCTTTTCTTTCCTTCCTGTAGTGTTGGGTTGGTTTTGAGAAACTCAGACTTACAATGGGAAAGAACAAGCTGCACGAGTGATTACCTTAGGACACAAAATACGTTTCTTTTACCTTTCTGTTTTTAGGTGTAGTTGAACCTATTCTTTCAATCTGAAATCATGTTTTCACCCTAGAAACTGGGAGACACAGTCACACTTGTATACAGCCCAAGTAGGGCATGCAAGCTGTGGACAGTGATGCATAGTCACAAACATTACATCTCCATCAGACCAAAAAGTAGGGGATAGAACAGAAGCAACAGCAAACATTGGTTCTAAGAAAGCAGAAGTCTTTCTCATTGTGAATCTCTCTTTTTAATGCATGTTTTAGCTTCTGTTTACATCTTGTTTTCTTGTGAAATATGATTGTATATGGTTCTATGATTGAAGCTGGAAATTCTTAAGTTTGGGAAGGTCTATGTCAATGGATCTGAAGGACAAGAACACCAGCACACAACACTGAAGAAATAGATAAGAGGTGAGGTGGTGGGAAGTCAACCCATTTAGTCCTAAAACTAAACATTTTAGAGATATTCTTGACTCCTATGTCACTACTGTTCAAACTGGAGAGAGTAGGAGAGAGGCAACAAGTAACCTTACAGACTCCCAGAGTACATGTATGTGTGTCACATGCAGTTGGCAAGCCACAACTGTGACAGAATGATTTCTTGGTGCTGGCATAGAGGGATGAAAATAAAAAGAAAAGTTTCTCATTGACTAGAGCTGTTGGTGCCTTGTGGGCTGCAATGAGGAAGGGAATTTTGCAGAAATGCCCACTCCTCCACACTGCCGCTGCCTCAACCTCTCTCTTGTCACCAGACAAGGTATGTGGCTAGCACCTGACTTGATTTGGAAATGTGCCCTGTCCTGGGACTGATAGTTTGGGTCAGAGATATGATAGTTTCTGGGAGAAAGAGGAAAAAGCAAACAAACCGAACAAAAATCCATCAATGCAAACATTTGATAGTAAAATTTTACCATGTTTTGAAATTTCTCTTGTAAACAACATCTCTCATTTCTTTCTCCAGGAGATGATTCCTACAGAGTCTTTTATACTGGATACAACTGCTTTTGGGGAAGAAGAAAGAGATAGGAATGAACTCTGTTGCTCCTACTAGGATCCTAGCTGGTTTCTTTGGACAGAGTAACACAGAATACACATAGAAGAGAGAAAAGAACAGTAAAGATAAAAACTGTAATTTCTGATTTTGGTGCTAACTCTTGTAAACATGTTCACTGTAGAAGAAAGATAGACACAACATACTTTCAGGCCACCTGGAGACCTGGCAAACTTATGTCATTATGTTGCTTTTTAGAGCAATGCTATTCAGCTGCCTTTTCAGTGATGAGTTTACAGCCAAGTGTTCACTGAAAACAATCCATTTATAAACACATAAAAAGAAGACATGGGAAAAAGTAACAGTAGAAAGGGAAAAGAAATGTAAGATAATGTCCCTATTCCTAGGTGTGTTCAAGCTTTAACAGCAGCCAATCCAAAACCAGTCTTGGATGACTCCCTTAGGCTCATCCAGTCCTGCATCCTTAAACATGGCCCTTGTTCTGAGAATGTCTGAATGAGATGGACAAGAAGATGTATGAGAGAGGCAGACATAAGGAGACACGTCAATAAATATGTTCAATTTGCAAGTGAAATTATCCCCACATACCCACAGCAAGTGCCAGCCTTGCAGATGTAATTGGAGATCTGAAAGTTAAATTGTGACCTTTCTGTCTTCTTCCCCTTCACCAGGAATAACGATATTTGTGATATTTGTGACTAGAATTTAGCTGATTTATTTTTTTTTTGTAGTAATACTTGAAGCAGAATATCATCACCTCCCTCACCTAGAGATATGTTCACTCTATGAATCAGATTTTGTGTGTGGCAGACAAGAAACGTGCCTGAATCACACAGAAAAGTTAGATTTAATGACTCACTACATGCTATTTTTACACAGATCCATGGGTTCTTGTTTTATTTTTTTACAGCCACTTTTTGTATGATTTGTGTTCAGCTGCATTACAAGATAGCTCAGAAAGGCAATATAGGTCAAATTAGAGACTCAGATGAATTTTCACCCTGCGACTGATTCAAATCATCTAGCAAATTGCAGAAGATGGACAGATGTCTGATTAACCTTGCTCTGTTATACGAATTCACAGCTGAATGCACCAACATAGCTTTGCTATAGAAACACCTCCATCTATTACCTACACAGAAGCTTAAATAATGACAAAAACTGTCCTAGATGACCTAATGCATAGCTGTCAAACACAGACTCTATGAATCTAAGATGAAACTACTAGTCAGAGAGAAAGCAAGAAAAAATTAAATAAAAGGAGGGCAAAATGGGCCAAAAGAAGTATAAGAATGATCTCAGTGCTGAATATAATGTGTTCTAATAATAAATTAATCATCTGTGTGATAAAAATCCATAGGGAAAGCTGTTAACATAAACGAGGCAAAATCTGACTTTCAACATCTTTCACAGAGCAGTTTCCTAGGTTAGTATATAGGTCAACTGATACACTGAAGCTCAGCATTCAGAAGAAGAGTGAAATGAATCATATGGGAACTCTAGGCTCTTTAGTCAATAATCCATTAATGTAGATAAGCCATACTTGATTTATGGTTAAAGACATTCACGGACATTATTTTTCTGTCATTGGAAGCATGGCACATAACTCACAAGAAGTTAAAGGAAAATACAGTAATTGACCCCTCTGTGAGACAATGTCTGCAGTGAAGGTGGAAGGCTCTAGATCTTCCTGCAATGGTTAATTGCACCACCAAAAAAGATGTTTCTAGCACTTACTCATAGGCCATAGCATCCTAAACACTGAATTCTGAGAGTCATCAAACGTCTGGCCTGTCAGTTTGGTTTGACGATAATGCAACTCCCAGGAAAATCCACAGAATATTTTTCAAAAGTAATAAACCATAAGGTTTGGATGAGAAGTACATAAGGATAAAAAGGTTGATTGCCATAGCTAGTAGGATAAAATAAAATGTGTAAATTGGTATTAACTAATATATATATATATATAAATTAAAAAAGAAAAGGGAATTAGAAAGAAAGAAAGAAAGAAAGAAAGAAAGAAAGAAAGAAAGAAAGAAAGAAAGAAAGAAGCAAAGAAGGCAAAGAAAGAAAGAAAGAAAGCTAAATAAAGAATCCCAAGTTGAATATGAGTAAATAATGTTACCAATTACTGTTTTCCACTTAGCAGTCAAATGTAGGAAATTTGTTGTTCAAATTTGAGAGAGATAACAGGACACACATTTGATGATTTTCTGAGTTGTTGAAATCAGACAATGGGATTTAGGTAGTTAAACTAGTGTATACTTGCTCCAGTCCATTGCCAACTTCAGGGGAAACTGATTCTAGACTCAATCCAAATTTATTTCTCTTTGTTATAGTTAGGAAAATGAACTTCAGAAAGCTGTGTTTTTTATAAGTCTCCAGTTAAAATGATTACAATTCATTCTACGGGTAGAAACATAAAAAAAAAAAAAAAAAAAAAAAAAAAAAAAAAAAAAAAAAAGAGGACATGAAAAGTCTTTGAGGAGTCATCTAGCCTCATGCACCAAAATCTACTCTTATCTAAACTTCTTCCAATTACAGCATTCACCACTGCTGAAATATACTATTTGGATGTGTCAGCATCTTGGCAAAATGTAAGCAAGTGAAAAAAAGGGTAATCTTTCCTCTGCGTTAGGGTTTGCAATCGACTCCTTTAGCATTCTGCTCATGTTAGGCTATTTTATTTTTCTAATATAATCTTCCTAAGGTCCTCGTTTTCAGCTGAACTTTAAAATATGAAATCCACACATTTACTGAATTTAAAACTTCTTACTGAAATGTCTTTCCATGTTCATTTCTCTTCATTTCAGAACAGAAGGCATTAACCTTATGCACTTCTAGACAGCCTGCAAAGTCTCTATACAATAACAAACTTGGTGAAGACCTGACACGATCTAAAGCATGCATCATTATAGGTACTACTGACCATGAGAGATGGGGCAGAATAGAAAACAGTGCACAAAAGCTTTTCACATTTACCCTTTCATTGCTATCTTCACTTTCCCACTGAAAGAAGAGACAGAGATTTCTAAAATAATTTTCAGTATGACCTTGCAGACCAAGCAAAAAAGTCTTTAAACACCAAAGCAAGGAGTATTCACTCATTGAGTTTGCAACTAAACGGTACTTTTAATCTGAAACAGTCACCTGTGTGGAAAAAAAAAAAAAAAGAAAAAAAAAGAAAAAAAAAAAAAAAAAGCTTGAGGATATCTTCTTCAAAAAACAACTGAAGAAAAAAATTTAAAAACAAACAAACAAAAAAGAACACAACCTTCCAAAATTAAATTTCTTTATTTTCAGTCCAGATTATCATAGTCTAACTTTATCTGTATTGCTGTTTGGATCGATATCAATGACCATGTTTACTTTCAAACAAAATGGCAGTTGGTAGGACATACGACTCCCTGCAGTACGAATGCCCTATTTTCCAACAAGAAAATCTGGTGCTTTCCACTTGTCCTAGGGCAGCCAAAAATCTACTTACTAAATAGTCTTAGCTCCTACCATGTGTGCCCTACTTTGTGATACCAGGATATGCTATTATCAGTCTAATCTACCATGATTTCAAAGGAACAATGTTATCAGCCATCCTGCATGTCTAAACACTATACCAGTATGTTCTCAAGACTGACTGAGATTCCCTTAACAGTACTAAATTAATCTATAGATTGCAGCCAATCCTTGGAACTGTATTTTTAATTATTTTTGTATTGAAGGTCTTCCTTTTGTCACTTCTCCTTATCCTATGTGTTTAAAAAGGATATATTTTTCTGAATTTCTAGACCCCTGACTAAAGTGAACTTCACAGGAAGATTTAGATAACCTGTAGCTTTAAAATCAAAGGGTAATGAATGTTAAATTAATGATCTAAAAATGAAAAGAAATATTTTTAATCCTCAAATCCTGATTTTTGCATGTATTCTGCCAAGCACTTTTCCTGTCAATGAGAATATGGTAATACAACCTCTTTCTCTATGAGATGGTTGATCACTGGCTTGCTTGATAAGGAACTTCTCGTTGACTGGTGACAAGGGATTCATCTTATTTCATGGGCAGATCTATTTCACAGGCAGATCTGTATGTTTCTGCACAAATCAACCGAGGCTCCCATGTAGTCAACAGAGATCTAACTAGGGTGTTCAATGGAATTTGGGGTGAAATTCATCTTAAAAGATTCTTACTATTCATATAATCTATGAGTTATATGAATTCTCTTCATACATGACAAGACGAACTCAAGAAGAGATAAAATTAATGATATACCTTATCTACGCTGACTACCATGGCAGTCTTGATTAAATCTGAACAGTAGATAACCCGCTTCATAGATAGCTAAAGATTTTATTAGGGGAATTTCACCCCAGGTGGTTAAAAGTTTAAGGTATTCTCCCTATACAACAATAATTGCAGCTCGTCGAGAGAGACACCTCCATAAGACAATATGGCCTATTGTTGAGAGACACTCTCCCTGGGATCATTGCCTTTCAGAAGTGCTTATCTCTCTGTAGGGTTATAACTGGAGCCTGGATGACTAGTGCAGGGGACCTACCTATCAAAAAGCTAAAGCCAGGTGAGGTGAGATCTGCACTTATGTTCTATGACCTTAATGGGCAGGGACATTAAATCGGATAAAAATAATGCTTTTAGGAATGATTGTGCACAGTGGATCAGCCATAGTTCTGCACCAGGAAGTGCTATGAGATGGTTCCTCAGTAAGTAAGCTATGCCATGTTTTTCTTTCACAGAATTCCTCTTTCCTTCCTT
Organism: Aythya marila; assembly: GCF_965140915.1. Taxonomy (NCBI): domain Eukaryota; kingdom Metazoa; phylum Chordata; class Aves; order Anseriformes; family Anatidae; genus Aythya; species Aythya marila. The sequence continues at coordinate 148,834,234 of NC_139043.1, forward strand.
GAAAGTTTGGTGGTCACTCTGTTTTTAAAAAATAATTGAACTGAACAGCTTCCAGTGTCAACACTGTGATATATCATTTATCTGTTTAACAGAAGGGTGTGTGTGGGGGGGGGGGGGGCATGACCAGCTAGGAAATCTGCAGATGGACTCACTTAGCTCATCTCTTTGAAGAAAACAGGCTTCACAGTCTTCTTGACTTGCCCAGCATGTATGTAACTCTCCAGGCTTCCTAATATTGCTGCCTGCTCTGCAAATCTTGTCTGTCTGCCACTCTGCTCTGAAATTAAAACATGAGGCAACCATGACAAATCATAACAACCTCCGTCCTACTAAAGGCAAAAGAAGAATTAGCACACACCTGAGACTGCATTTCTAAGAGATGTGGTTTCACAGGCTGAGCACTAAAAAGACCATGCAATGGCATCCCACTGTTTTATGCAAAGGACTATGAGGATTTGTTTCAGCCTTTCTGAGGTTTAGTTTTCAAATCCACACTCCAATATTCCTGCTGTTCTTATTTGCATGATAATAAGTGCATGTATTTTCTCATATGGTAGGTACATGGCATTTCTATCCAGTTATTCTTTAAAGTTTGCACAAGAAACTGCAGAGATTGTGTTTATGGTAACAACATGGATGAAATATGCCCCGTTTAGCATGGTGTTGAGAGGTGCTGGATCTGGTTCCTTAATTCTCTAGCCCGAGCTCCAATTCAAGCAGCCAACAGACTGCATACCCACTGAGAACCATCAGAGAACACAACAGCACACTATGGCTCCTTCTCCCTACCACAGCCTGACAACAGAGTGACAAGAGCTCTAGCTAGCCTGGCACAACAGCTATAGGGGAGTTTGGCATGCTACTCTGATGAGCAGACTGTGTGGGAGCATCTGCCCCTGGAAGCAAAAGAGAAGAAACAAGAGTGAGGATAATGCAGAAGCACTCTTGGACAAGCCAGAGAATCCTACTGATGCACAGGCATGAACAAAGGGTCATTCTGCTCCATCCCCTGTAATCCAATCAGTTAATATCCCTTTTTAATTAGCTACAATCAAGTTAGCATAATAAGTGCCTTCTCTGTTTACCAGCTTCATCTGTCCTCTTCCATTCTTGCATTTAAATCTGCAGTGCAGCTATGGCTGTTTTTTAATGATACATGCTAAGTAGCTTGATTGAGGGTTGTCCCAACCTTCCCATTAACCTCAGGGGAAATGCACCCACATAGCGACTTAGACACTGCAAGGGATATTCCTGCTACTCTCACTCCTAGTTAATGCATTGCCCTCTAGATGACAACCCCTACCTTTCTGAATATTCACATACCGTCAACAACCTCATCTAACATGAGTTGTGCACAACCCTTTTACTTGTGCACAAGTAGAAATATGGAGGAACTTGAAGGAGAGTTTAGACAAGAATAGCTGTCCTTGAAATGTAAGGTGTCACCTATATTTATTTGTACAAGAAAGGCATTAAAATACACAAGATATTTCAAAGACTTAAAGGGCATTTGTAGCAATAGTCAAAGACAAAGTCTGTTTTTTAAGAATTTGCTATGGATCTTCCCATTAATGCAACAAAATAATTCTTTCATTTCACAGCTCATGATTCTTTGTCAGATTATTGCACAGATTGCTTTTTTATTGTTCAGTGGTTTCTAATTGGTGTATATTGTGGGAAAGGAAATATCAATTCAAGAATGACTTAGAAATGCAAAATAACTAGGTTATTATCCTATTTTACAGTAAGACTTCTTTTAATAGCCAGTCATTTCTGCTGTTCAAGCAGCCCCTGTGAAAAGGGATTTTGTCCTTCAGCCAGAATAAAAGACATCTTCATGCTAAAAATAAAAGAAACGGGAATCACTTGCTGGAGCTGGAATCCTCCCCTGCAAGAAGGCTGTGACAGTGCTGAGGCTGGCAGAGGAGCGTTGTGATGGAACAAAGACAACAACAGCTCTGAGACATCTCCCCTGCACAGCAGGAGGAAAATATTCATAAGGGTCTCTATTTCTTAGAAACCACACAGTGATGCTATGTCTAACGTCAGGCTCACTTAAAATAAACCTTCTCATAAGCTTCACGAAGCTTAGCTGAAGATTTTCTAATAATTAATCCCCATAAACCATCATAGTCCAGTTACGCCAGTGTAAACAGGGCCAAAATAAGATTTTGCAGAGTAAAATAGAACATAATTAAAGCAACAAACTGCCAGTCTTTTGCCTTTATTTTACACTTTCCTTGTTCTCCCTATTTTATCTCTCCCTCTCTCCTTCAGCTGAGTAGTATTAGTATGCTGACTCTCCAGATATGGCACATACAAAATTGAACATTCTCATTGTAAGAAATGTTTACCTAAAGACAGTCTGCACCTGCACTCAGATAATGATGACGACTAAAATGGGAGATTCCCCTTTGTAATGTATCAGCTTTTCAAAATACACCTAAGCAAGCTGCTTTGTGTCACATACCAGCTCAGCCACCAAGCGTGCAGCAGCTAATTAAAATGCACAGCTCCAGCTAGGAAGCTTGTTCTGACTTCTTGCTATAACTGGCACGCTTCAGCCTGCTTAGATAAAGGATGATGAGGAAAAAGTAATGTAATGTCAGACAGTTCTCTCTTCGGTTTTGTTCCTTTCCTTGCACTCACCAGAGGCCAACCTGCAAAGGGACAGAAGTCTGTAGCTACCCAGTCTTTCTCTTCTCATCTTGCACACTCCCTCCAGTTCCTCAGCTCTCATCCTAACAAGCAAGCCTAGTTCAGAAAAGTGCAAATCAATTTTTATTATGTCATATTTGAGAGACTCGATAAGCACAATGTAATGACACCAAATCTATTGGCATTCTCAGGGGACAGGTGGAAAGTCCACGAGTCACCTGCCTCACGGGCAGGTTCTTTTATGAGTTGGCTGGCATTGCAGCATAAATTGTTCTGAAGACTGTCTCCAGTGTGCTGATGAAAAGAGACTTTAAAAGACTGACACACTCCCAGCCAGGCCTCACCAAAAGCCAAGAGGACTGCACATACAATGCACCCAGCTGCCAGGTCTACCTGCAGCAGCTGGAACAAGGGCTGTGCCCAGCAAGCTCTGGCTCCCAGGATGAGATTGGTGGTGGGCAAGGAACATCACCAGTCACAAAGATATCTTACTTAAAGACACATAGAATTATAGAATCATTTAGGTTGGAAAAGATGTCTAAGATCACCTGGTCCAACCTTTAACCTAGCACTACCAAGTCACTTTTTGTAACTCCTTTGGCTTTCTTTACTTCCTCCATAACCTTCTTTGGGGTAAACCAGAGAATAACATAGAGTGAGAAATGGCATGAGGCACAGAGGTTTCTCTCTAAGAGATGTTCCTCACTTCTCTTGCTGTGTTGGACATGCAGGAAAGCATGTTAGTTCTGGTCCCCTGTTCTTTAGTTGAAAAGCAGGTTCACATCTGTTTTTAAACAGCATTTACTGAATGACAAAAAGAGGGCTCAGCTGCCATTGTACAGAGTACATGAAAGAACTTTGAAACCATAATTACACAGTAATGACAATACATCCCTTCCTGTCTTTCAGAATTAATTGTAAAACACAGGCAAGCTGTAACTCAAAACTGTTCCAGTGATACCTACAAATATCTGTGTTAATCCTGAACTGTGCAATGCCATGATGTTCCTTAGTACGTCTAGAACATTTATTTATTTTTTCACAGTAACAGCAGCATACAGACTATGGGTCTGATTCTTGTCTGCTCAGGATGGCTATCTCCATTTGATTCTAAAATCTGGTTTGACATTACCACCATTTTCTCTTCGTAGTGTTTTTTTCTCAGCTACTACAGAGACAGCAGCTCAGATAAAACGATGCCAAAGTAACTCTAAAAGCATGGAGAAGCCTGAATGGAAATACATTAGGACTGAGAAGAGTCATACTGAAGGTAGAAAGATAGAGATGACCTCAGAGAAAGGAACGATCTGGATCCACAAGGAAAAAGTCTCCATTTTAGTGAGGTCTGCCTTTCTGGGTTCTGCTGTAAAGAACTCTAAAGTTCCCTCATTCCTTTCTTGGCAATTCGTCCATACACTGGTATGCTGCTAGCACACTGCAGGGACACAAATTTCCATGATGCAAGTTGCTTATTTTTCCTTAGTCCTTCTCTGTTTGTTTAACTTTGTCTATATGCTTCCCATGGCAATCTCCACTTTGATGACAGAATTATTAACAGTGGTGAGGGCTGATGGAGAATCTCAAGCAGAGTAAACACAAACACATACTGTGTAGCACAGTGTTTGTTATTGCACGTGTCATGGTAAAGCTTTATGAAAAGAAAATGAAATGTTCCACTTCTTATAAAACTGGTCTCATGGGAAGTAAGCCATTCCATCAAGAAGCTTTAAGAGAATACTGTAAATTAGTTTTCTAGCTCTAATGAATTAATGTTTATTACCACTCATATTCAGAAATGTATGTTACACAATAGCAAGTTTTAAGGTCAAACCATTCAAAAGTCAAGAAATTACCAAAAATGGAATAGCCATTTTATCCTCTGTTCTTTCTTATTCTATACCCCTTCTTCATGGGTACTGTGATAGTCCTTAACTATATAACAACACACTACTTTTCCCACTGGGCCTCAACCTCATTCTTTGCATATAAAACATGATGTGCACCGACCAGATAGCTATTCAATACTCCAATTTATTGTCATTGTACAATTTTTGTCATGATTCATTCAATCTCTGCATAGTTTCTATTCATTATTCACTTTTATTTTTTCTTTTTTTCTTTTTATTTTTTTCTGAGTGCATCATGATTGTCCTTATCTGCTTGAAGAGGAACTTATCTTCATAAGACTTCAAGAATATTATTATCCCCATTTTAAATATGGCATGCTGGGCCCAGTTTGTTGTGCCTATGGCTTGATATTTCTGAATATCTGACATTTTTGTAGCACTTCTATCCACAATTTGTTTCACAGACACTTGTGGACAAAATATTTATCAAAAATAAAAACTAATTTACTGAGATCTTGGCATAGAAAGTGCTCATGTGAGGAATCAGATCTCCCAAACAAGGATAGTTACTTGTCCACTGATGATGAGGGAGGGAATCTGCTTTGCAAATAGCCTTGCAGCAACATCTTTGTCCTGGATTGGTAATGCTGTTCTGCTCAGTTCCTTTATCCCAGCTGGCCTGTAGTCCTATGTGACCACCCCAGCATGCACATAATTCACCGATATCATTATGTCATAAATGCATATAAAACATTTCTCATATATCATAACTACACTAAAAAGACTGCTCCATATAACCAAGTCTGCAGCTGCAGGAATAATTTCTATTGACTGTTTACAAATGTCTTATCTAAGCACAACTTTATCACTGCAGGAATATATACTTTTTTGATCTCCTGTCTGGTCATTCCACACAGGATGCTAAACAACATATATAAGCGTATAAACTGTGTCTAGTCAGAGCAGGAGTCACCAGGGGAGACCTCTATAACTGTCTGAAATTTCCAGATGGATGGCTCCTATAGCCCTCAGTCAGTTCTTAATTCTGAAGGTTCAGTTAACGCCTACTTTCAAATCAGTCCACTGACCAAAATCAGCTCATAATCTCATCTTCACAGATGACTAGTGAGGTGGTTTTACCATGCTAGGCAGCTAAACACCACAATCGATCTCTCAGTCCCCCTCCTTAGATGAGGAGGTGAAGAAGTAAAGTAAAGAACAACTCACGGGTTAAGATAAAGATAATTTAATTAAAGGGAAAAATAATAATAATAATAATTATTATTATTATTAAGGAAAGATTATTATTAACTAAACAATGTACCTAAAGGGAAAAAAAAGGGGGGGGGGGGGAATGGGGAAAGGGGAAAAGGGAGAGGGAAAGGGAAAAAAAAATGCTATGTGGAAGTGCAGAGGAAAGAAATTACTCTCTGCTTCCCATAAATGAGCAATGTTTGACCACATCCTTGAAGCAGTGCCTCAACACATGTAGCCAGTGCTTGGGAGGAGGATCGACGTTTTCACAATGAGAGCCCACCCCTCCTCTCTTCTTCCTGTTTCCACCTTTTATTGCTGAGTGTGACATCATATGGTATGGAATATCCCTTTGCTTGGTTTAGGTCAGCTGCCCTTGTGATGTTTCTTTTCTCACTTTTTTGCCCATCCCCTAGGAGGGTTAGAGAGAGTCCTGATGCTGTGCCAGCACTGCTCAGCAGTAGACACAACACTAGTGTAATACTACTGCTGTTCTAGCTACAAGTGCAGAGCACAGCACTGTATGGGATGTTGCAGGGAAAGTTAACATCCCAGCCAGACCCAGTACAACTAGCCAAGTTCTTGGACTGCCCAGAAAACAAATCACTTATGTAAAGTGGGTGTGAACACACAAGCTACACCACAACTGCAGTTAAAGAACAACTTGATTTTCACACATTTAACTCACCAGTAATTTCAGCTCTATAAATCTTGCCAGCAGTTCCCACTGACTTCATCTAAAGCTACCACTGCTTGACCTTTCTTCAGACAAACCCCAAACCTCATATGTTGCACACCACATTTAAAAAAAAATAAAAAAAAAAAATCACTTTGGGTTAAGTATAACTTATTAGTTTTAAATTAAGACACATTTTAAGGCTGAATAAGAATCTGGTGTGTGCATGTGCAGTTGTCTGTTTAACCATGTCATGTTGTCCCCTGCATTATTCATCATACAACTAGAAACCTTCAGAAGATCTTCACTTCACAGTCTTAATATCCATCCCCTTCAAAAGTGAAACAGAGATCTTTTCTCTCATCTTCCACACAACCTAAGTACAAAAATAAGAGGTTCTGAGAACATTACCCATTGTCTTCTTGTTCCTGAGTGCTTACAAACTAATCCTAGTGTCAAGGATAAGAAAACAAAGGGACAAATCTTTCTAGACCTCTGACTTGATGCTTGCCCAGTAGAAAACAGGCTGAATGCAGAGCCTTACAATGCAGTAGAAGAAGAGGATGGAGTAAGTCTAGCATATTCAGAAATGTAGAAGAATTCATGCCCACAGTCTCCAGGAAAACCACAGAAAAATCGATAATCTTTGACAGATTCAGGCAAATTTTCACAACATTGAAACACCCAAACAAGAGGTTAAAGCCACAGCTGAAACCTGTGTTTCAAGGTAGGCGATCCCTCTACTACTTCTGAAACTTCTCAGAGTGATACATTAAAAAAGTTCCATTTATTTCTGTGGGCTTAATCTTCAGATTTGCAGCTGACAAGGGCAAAACTCCTCATGAGCTCACTCAAGAGGAAAGAAGATTTAGCACTTGAATGTCTCCTTACCTTTGCCTATACATATCTGGGTGGAGTGAAAGCTGGGATCATTACAAAATCTTAGTCTGAGCATGGAGAAATTTCAGCTCAAGCCCCTGCTCATCCTCAGCCTTCCTTTTATATCTTTGAGAAATCCCACAGTCCCAGGGCTTTAAAGTTACTTAAGAATCTGCTTACACTTTAAATGCCTACTTTAGTCTGGATATCATTTCACTTAGATACCTTTGAAGATCAAGGCCACACCCACACTGTTTCAGTTCCCCATCTCTAAAATAACAGCCCTGGCCTTATGGCACAATAATGAAGATAAATGAACCATGACTGGTAACATGCTTGCCAAACCAAGTCAACCAGGAGACTGAGGAAGTTCTGCACACTTTTTTGTCATTACTACAAGCATTTTAATTTACCTGTATGCACGCTGCGCTGGATGGCTGGGGAAATTTAAACCTAAACAAAACAAATACAACATGTCAACATTAAATGAACAACAATGAATTCTTTGGGAAATAAATGGGTTGTGTGGTTTATGGAAAGCTACTTGCTGCTGTCCACATAGTCTGTTTTTCCCATGCTTACAGCAAGATTGGTAGGGAACACTTTACCACACCTGGCTTGTGATTAAAAGGCTTTAGTGTTGGTGGATGTTGTGCAGGCACATGGAGCCCAGTGCACATGCAGAAGAAGATGTGAGAATGTTTCATGATGTACTGTCTCCTGAACAAGGACAAGGGTTGCTTGGCTGACTGGGATTTATGAGAATACAGTAGGACTTTCATGGTTTGCATTAGCCAAATATGCACACAGGCCTGTGCTCCTTTCCCCATTACTCAGTTTGCCATGAAACTTTGGGTGAAAAGATAATGTTTTGCTATGAAGAAACTGTCAAAGGAAGAAAAGGACATTTAGGCACCAAGTGCCAAAAAAAATGGCTGAGAAATGTGTCCCTATGGAGACTTAGTCTCTGAGTGAGAGGGACACTGTGATGGAGAGGAAACGTCATGAACCCAAACCTGATGTTTACGGACTGCATGAGCAGGACTAAAGGTAAGCTGCAGTTAGTCCTCTTAGCTAAAAGCAACATCCACACACCATGGAAATTTAAAATTAAAATGGACTAATGTGGCATTTGCTACTTGACCTCTTCTTTTTCCATTTTAAATCATTTCTCCTACAGGTCTGGGTTTTCCTCAGGTTTTTTTATGATTGAGCCTGTTTTGCATTGTGGGAATGTACTGATCCTACAGCATGTGGTCCTGATGTCTAGCATGGATTTGGGTATTATTTTAATTAACAGCAATGGCAGTAGTGACTACCAAAAGGACTGAAGGCCAGCTTAAAGCACCATTTAACATTAAAATAAATTAGATCTCAGGAAATGGGACCACGAGTACATAATACTTTATGGACAGACACTGCTAAGCAGACAGCTCCACTGACCTGAAGAGATTAATCTAATGTATGCATAGCACTCCCCTTTTAAAGTATCACTCATACTAGAATACTGTTTTTCTCTATTCTTTTGACTTTGCACCAGAATGAGAGAGAAAATAGCCAGCCAAGTTGTCTAGCTTTAAGAAAACTAGCCCTTCAAACACACTATCAGCAGATTTGTGCAGTAACATATTTTGTAGCAAGACTGGTGAACCCAAAAGCCATAGAACAATTTGTGTTTTAATTCATGCAGCAAATAGCCTTGTGAGAAACTCCGTATTAACTCATTTATCATCTTCTCTCTCTCTCTTTTTTTTTTTCTTCTGCTCAGCTCACAAGCTACAGCTTTATTTGCAGCCTAAATGCTGCACTATAGATAGCTTGAGAGGCAGAATTTGAAATGAAAAATGAATACACCTTAAAAACTTAGCACCTTGTGTGGTGATCTTGTCAAGCCTTACAAACTAAGCAAAATTGAGTTAGGTCTGCTGTGAAAAGAGAGCTATCAGGAAGGTGAGGCAAGAGCAATCTTGGGGATTCAGAAGGTGACATTCAGCTTCACTTTCACCTGTGCAGCAGAGAAACAATTCTCTGGTGTGGCACTGAGCAGATTATGAAGACAAGCCATAGGATGGAGTATATTAATGCTGTTAACTTTGGTTCTCAAGGTGTTAAAGGAGATTTTTGCATTGAAAAGTGTTATGAATGCATTTTTTTTTTTCATTACTCCCTTCACAATGCATCCTCCTTTTGCAGTATTTGCAAGTCGGACTTGTAGTTTCCGACCACTGAAGCAACAGTACTCGTGTCTACAGCAAAGTCCAGTGCTGTCCATCTGAGGCATCTTGTGCATTTGCGTGTCTGTTTTCTGCTAAAATAAATGAGGAATGCAACTGTTACAAAGCTTGGTCTGCTTAAAAACAAAATGATATTTTTGCAAGGAACAATACAAAATGTATTCTATATATAATATTTGTGACAATTACAAACATCGTACAAGACTGATAAGAATGAACATATATATTTATGTGACATCCATACTGATGCTAAGATTTTTATTTTTTAAAAACCATATTTAAATTTTATCCAAAGAAAACACACTTTTTGAAGTCATTAAAACATTCCCAGTTCTTAGCCTGGCTTCATTTGAAACCAGAGATTATACGATCTGTCTGCCACACATTCCTCTACCCTTTTCTCCCAATGCATTTTTACCCTCTTCCAATTTGTGATGAATTTGAAGATGAAGGAGATAAATGTAAAGACAGAAATTCCCACGATCTTCCTCACAGTCAGTATCCATAAAGAGGAAGGGGACCTGAATGAGTTTCTGCAGTGAAAGAAAAGCTGCTCTGGGAATTCACCTACCAAAGTCATGTTACGCAGTCATGTACCCACAAGTTGGCCATGCAGAACGAATACAAGCCAACCAGCCAGCAAATGCAGTGTCCCTGTCTTGGGCATGCCTGCTGCATTAGCTGCCACATGCCCAGCCAGCAATGAGGAAGCATGGGAGATAGGTTGAAGAAAACATGGGAGATGGGTTGAAATATTGTGTGTCTAGAATGGAAATATTGGTGTATGCAAGTGTTGCTGGGTTCAGAGAGAGAGAGGGCTCCTGTGGGGAAAAAAAAATAAAAATAAAAATCCATGTTCTCAAAATTTAGTTTTTTAGTTACCCTGGAATGATTTTGTCAGATATTTGTTCAATATTTGCCACCAGAACAAAATCCTCATGACAGTTTTAAGATCAAGGTGCCAAAAAGCTCAAGTACGATGGTTCCCAGCCGTAATACTGATTGCAGGTGCCAAAAATTACTGATGAAAGATAGGATCAGTAAATCCAAAAATGAAGCTCCTTACAGACAGGGGTGGAACCAGCTGTAGCCTTTGAAAATGTTTTATCTGGTAGGCATTTTGTTGTGACTGCTTGGGTCTGCTCCACTGTTCAGTTCAGATGGTACCTTTAATTTTCTGTTTAACTTTTTTGCTTTAGGAGTAAAATTTCACCCTGGAAGGGTTTCTACCTCATTGCTGAGATGGACCTTCATGCCTATTAGTGTTATGGCATGAAAGTGGTCTTTCCAATCATTTCCTGGTATTCTTTATGCTTAAATGCCTTTGTTACTTAGTAGGAAAATAACAAAATCTTCCTTCAAGTAGAAGAGGGTCCTGAAAAGCTAAAACCTCTGAAATTCCTGTTTGAAGTTATATACCTTCCCAGAAGTCTGTTTTCTATTTCAATAAAAGTCAAGAGACATTTAAATCAGCTAGTGCACCCTCTACCAAGCCAGTGTCCTTGGCATGCACACTTCCATAAAACAGGCTAATAACAAAAAAAAAAAGCTACTGTTTCATAAAATTAAAGAGGATGGATGGTCTTGGTAATAAACATGAATTCGATTCTTACCAGCTTCCTCAGCAAATCAAGTTATGTCACTGAGGCAACTTTTCAACATTTGCCACTAATAGGAACAGCAAAGTCCTCAGGGAGTTGATCTAGCATAACAGATGACAAGAAACACATGGGGCAATTGGTTATGATAAAAACTGCACATTTGTAAACACTGAGTGATCTGCACAAGAAATGAACATAAATGAAAAAAAAAAAAAAAGAAAAAGAAAAAAAAAGGAAATATTTTCTCGTGGATGTAATAGGTTAAGTAGGTCAGATAGAGGTCTGAGGGGTGCTCCAAGAAGCAGCAAGAGCAGGTGTCTGGGTGCAAAAGGCAGGCAGGAGGCTGAGGCTGGGGAATCTGCCCGCCCTCTTTCGGCAGCAATGACCCAAACCCAGCTGTGTGCTTGAGCTGTGTTCCTTACACCAGTAAATTCGTCCTTTGTAGTTCACAGCTGCTGCTGAAGCAGTGTGTGGTGGAGAGAATCTGAGACAGTGCTGTGAACTTCTTTAGAGCACTGAGTTGCTGCAAAAGTATCATATATTTTATCCAGACAAAAACAAAAAACAAACAAACAAAAAAAACAGTAGATGCTGAAAAACAAAACAAAAACAAACAAACAAACAAAAAACAACAAGTATTGGTTTGTCTTTGCACAGGTACCTTCCCAATGACTCCTGGCTGTACGTTGAGATGCAGCAACAAGCAAACGAAAAGTTGAGATGTTTCCCATGAACACCTTCATTCAAAACCCCTGTCAGTCGCTGATAATGAAACAAAACAGGACAAAATAAAAAGCCCAGCAGGTTAAGAAGGGCATGGGGAGTACCGTTCAAAACAATTGCTGGACCTGGACAGAAAAAAAAAAAAATCACTGTGAAAGTATGATCTGAGACACATGTGCATTTTAATCAGACCATTTCTGAAGCTGGTGAATAGAGGCCATGATTGAAGGCAATTGCTAGAAAAAGGACAAGTCTTTCCTAAGCAACAGTTTGTCCTGCAAATACATCTCAGTGAAGTATTGCAAAACATTTTGCAAAACATGGACAAAGCCTCATCATGCTCAGAAAGGCAATCAGTGTAATTCAGCAAGGAAAAAGCTGTTGAGAGATGAAGTTTCTTGACAGTAGTCATACACTGCTATCTCCTCTAACTTCTCAGTTAGTAGTTTTCTACTGTATAGTGACTAATTTACTGAACCCTCTGACAGCAGAAACTGTGTGTAGATTTATGCTCTTTCCCAGCTACATTTTCCCTCTTACAAAGCTTCTCAGTACAAACTTTGCCTATCAGGCACATATGGTGGGCTCTTTTATTTCCTGACTATCCATCACAGGCATGAGTCTGGTTGTGTGGACCGATGGAGTCCCCCAGCATCTCCAAAAGAGGTCATGCAGCCTACACTGCTCAACTGGTCCCAGAAGAAAATGCTAATCTAACAGAAGCTATTTAATTTAGTCTCTTAATCAATATATCAGGAATATAAAATACCATTTAACTAACCAACATAAGAAGGATTTATAGCAACCCTAGGTACTAAAGAGGAATATTAAATAACTATGGCCTTCCTTGATTTAGAATTTAGACCCCAGTCCCTCAAAGGATGAAATATATGGTTGTCTGCCTCCTCACTTACTGGAACTGAAGTGTGTTCTGAAGTAACTAATGAATCAAGATAAATTTAAATATAATTCTGACAGTTTCACTTTAAAAGCAATGGATAACTCTTTTGACAACATATTATAATCTGTATGCCATGTTACTCACAGCCATAGTTTACCACAGCATCATAAGTGGTGCTTGTGCACAAAATGTGTTCCTTGCTTCTACCAACCACTTCCTGAGGGCTGAAGCTGACAGCTTATACTTCATATAAAGGGGGGACAGCAAAAAGTGCAAACATGACCAACCACCACCAGGCCATCGCAGCACTCGTTAAACTGTACTAATTCACTTCTCAGCTCTCCTGTGACCATGGCCCAAGCCACATTGTGTGAGTAGCCCAAGGTCACGTAGAAATATTGTGGCAGAAAAATGAATGGGCTGCAGGAGTTCCCTGGCTAGTGAAAGCGCTCTTGTTGCTGGATCGTCCTTCATCTGTAATCGCTTCCAAGGAAACCTGGACAGATGCAACACAGAGAATGCCAGTGAGCATAAAACATTACAGAGAGGTCAACAAGAGCTCAATTTTTCAAACCTGTCCCCTAGTGCTGCTACCTCTTCCCAGTAAATCTTCAGTACCCAAATGCTGAATTGCAACTGGGAGCAATGCAGGTAAGCTGGAATACGAGTCTCTAAGTATATTTGTCCAAACTAATTCAACCCCTTTCTTTTGTGTCCTTGACACTGGGATAGGATGGAAGAAAATGTGTCATTTGATGACACGTTACTTTTCTCCATCTTAATCCATCTTCCCCAATGCTTATTCAATAGTTACATGACTTGAATTCATCACGTCAAGTGTACACTAAAATTGAATTAAAACAATCTGAGTCAGAAAGCATACAGATGCTCCTATGTTTCCTATAGCTAAGAACATCCTGTTACAGTAGCACAGCTGCAAATTTTGAAACATTTAAAAAGAAAATTGCTTTGCATGGGGGAAGGGAAGGAACAAAAAGATGACTGAATTTAAGCAATTCATGCTCTGCATTATGCTGGCTGGTATATTTCTGAAGTTTTAGAAATGGGAATGCTGGGTAGAAAGGAGGAAAATTCCATTAGTGCCTCCATAAAGTGTTTTAAAGATGTTCTGTAAAGTGTTTCAGCACTGAAGAGCATTTTCTAGCCATGTTCCACATGGGTAAATTAGACACATTCTTCTTCCACTGAGAATTTAAAATATAATTGAAGAATGCATGTTCACAGCAGCTTTAAGAAAGGGATTTCTAATCAAATCTAGGTGACAAAACAATGCTGGGGGCATATTCTCAGCTGGTGCAAAGGACAGTGTGATGTTGCCGAGAATTTAACCAAGAGTACCTGATTTTTTTATAAGTATCATTTGTCATTTTTACATGTATTTGCATGACAGCAGGAGGGAGGTTACTTGCATTTACTGTTTATTTAATAGCATTAAGAACTGACCCAAGGCATGGGTCATAGAAGTATATGGTGAACAGATTTTTATCAGGGAAAAGGATTAAACAAGAAATAGATTTTGCAATCAAGACGTCCTCCATATAAATACACTGCTGTACAACAGAGACAGCAGTCACAATCATGATTTAAGATTTGCCTCCATGAATTTTGTCCTGAACCTAAACTTCTTATGAGAGAATGAGGACCCCACCTTTTGCATGTTCAAGCTCTTGCCTGTGCATTGTGTCTGTGAACAAGGGTATCATTTACTTCTATCAGTTCTTAAGAGCTGACATGTTATAATCATCTAGATATAGCTTCTTATTCATTTGGCCTTACATATATATGTATATATATATATATCTCATACCATCAGGGTTTTGTTCCTGCAGAACTTCTTGTTTGTCTGCATCCTGTTTGACACAGAATTTCTGTCAGAAGAATACAGTTGAAAATCTTGGCTTCACCAAAAACAATAGGTCTTTTGTATTTGTTTTCAGATGTAGCATAAGAGAAAAGGAGAAATTTTTAACTTCAGATCTTTGGAGGAAAATTACTGTGAAGTTAGTCTGTCTTTTGTCCTATTTATCAGTGTGTTTTCTTTTCATTTACTGCAAATAAAGGATGAGATTGAGAAATACAAATTTCTGGGAGCCTATGGGAGTCCCCAACCCTTTGCCTTTCTTTACTCCTGAAGAAATAAATGGATATTCAACCAGCAAAATCTTTTGTCCACACCTTTGTTCTTTCTGGATAAATAATAGCAGCTGAGAGAACTATTCATAAGGTTCACTCTTCTATGGCAATCAAAAAATAAAAGTCTCCATATCACTGCTGTGAGCATCTTATGATACCTACAGCCACAAAGATGGGGAACAGCACCTTCTGTAAGAGAAAGTCATTACATGTTTGCTTTTAAAAAGCACCATTAGTAAGGAATAAAAATTGTTTGTGGTAGGGAGCTGAATAGGACGCTCATGAAGCTACCTGTAACACCCAACTAGCTGTGGTGGTTTTACCGTGCTGGGCAGCTAAACCCCACAACCGCTCTCTCACTCCCCCTCCTTTAGATAAGGAGGGGGAGAAGTAAAGCAAAGAACAACTCACGGGTTGAGATAAGAATAATTTAATTAAAGGGAAATAATTATAATAATTAAATAAAGACTACCATGAACTAAACAATTTAACTAAGGGGAAATAAAAGGGAAAGGGGAAAAATGGAGGAAAACAAACAAACAAAATAAATGAAAGCTATATGGAAGTGCAGAGGAAAGAAATTACTCTCTACTTCCCACAAATGAGCGATGATTGACCACGTCCTTGAAGCAAGGCCTCAACGCACGCAGCCGGTGTTCGAGAGGAGGACCGACATCTTCTCAACGAGAGCCCACCCCTCCCCTCTTCTTCCTGTTTCCACCTTTTATTGCTGAGTGTGACACCACATGGTATGGAATATCCCTTTGATTGGTTTAGGTCAGCTGCCCTAGTGATGTTTCTCTTCTCACTTTTTGCCCTCCCCCTAGGAGGGTTAGAGAGAGGCCCGATGCTGTGCCAGTGCTGCTCAGCAGTAGACACAAAACTGGTGTGATAACACTGCTGTTCCAGCTACAAGTACAGAGTACGGCACTGAATGGGCTGCTGCCGGGAAAGTTAACATTCCAGCCAGACCCAGTACACTAGCCTGAAAAGTTCTGTGGCCACTTTGGCTGCAAAAGTTCCTTTTTAGCCCAGAGGATTTGGCCTTGCAAGTGAAGAATGTGAACATGAACCATGGATGCAGGTGTGATTTTAACTCTGGAGGTTACAAGGACTTTGGAAATGGACCGGTCCATTTGAATTGAAACCTCCTCTTTCAGAAAATGTATCACAGGTTGTTTAGTGATTGTATATCTCCAGGACAACGTCCTGCATTGCCTGAGAAGAACAGATGTAACACTCAGCTGTCTTGTATAGCTGATACATATTAAATCATCAACCTGCCAATACTCCCAGGATTAATTTCTAAAGGCATTTTATCCAAGTTCTAACTTGGCTTTATATCAATTAATTTGGGAGATATAACAAGATCACAACAGGAGATGAAATGGCTGTGTCTTCACATGCCCCAGATCTTAACCATTGTATTTTCTAATTAAAAATGCATAAATAAAGAAGATATCCAAGAGCTTGTAGGTCCTTTTAATGAAAACATACAAATAAACTCACATAAGATTATTCAGAGAAATAACAGTAATGTTAACCAAATGTGGATTCATTAAACAGTTGTTTACAGCACAGCTGGAGCTCCCTTTTATTCATATAGATTAGGATTAAAAAGATCATTGTGTGTAAGTGAAAAACACGGATACAACTTTCTTAGAATCAGAATCATAGAATAGGCTGGGTTTGAAGGAACCTTAAAGATCTAGTTCCACTCCCCCCACCACAGGCAGGGACATCTTCAACTAGACCTTGCTCAAATTCAGACCAGATTGCTCAAATTGCTTCAGTTCTTAAACTGAAATACCTGAAAGCCAGCACGTGATTCCTTATTTGGGTACCTTCATTAAAAAATGCTAATTTCCAGTGCTGTAGGGTGTTTGAGGTATCAATGACTTCACAAGATTTGGAACAAGTACTAGATAGCTACAAATATTAAGGTTTTCATACTATATTTAGGTTTGGTGTTTTTTTTGTTTTGTTTTGTTTTTGTTTTTGTTTTTTGTTTTTTTTTACATCATAACTTTTGACCTTTAGGTTATATGCAAATCCTAGTAATGATAGTTTCACTATTACTTTAAAACATGTTGCCACTTGGAGAGAATTGAAAAAAAATATTATATTGATGTCTTCACTGATTTTATAAGCAATGCTTTTTTAATGTTTCAAGAGAATGACTTGCAAGCATGAGGGGTTGTTTTTTATTATACCATGGTGCTGCTCTGGCCATCCTTGGCTTCCCAGTAGCTTTCTGGAAACCAGGCTAGACTCCTAATTTTGAAGTGGACAATACTGGTAAGATTGAACCAACCTGATGTTAGATTCAGTTTCATGTTCGTCACGAAGCATAAAGAGGTAAAGTGTACAAAGCAAATCCATGTCATTCCCTGGAAGTGCTGGGCTCTGTATGTCTGTAGCCAGTTCCTTGCTTTCCCTTTACTTCGTAAGTTACAAGAGAAGAATCTCTTGCCTAAAAGAAGGCAGTAAATATCACATGGCATATCCTCTAGTGTCCAATCTGTCCTTGAGGAACTATTGAAGAAGGCTTCGGTCCCTTTCATACCTCATCTCTTTTCTACTACCCTATGTAGTTATTTCAGATAACCTAGGACTTCTCATTGTAGACTTATGTTTAGGCAACTGACTCATTCCATCGAACATTTCCATCAGGCAGTGCTGGTAATTCAAGACTTTTGGAAAGGCAATATTGGTTCCCGATTGAAGAAACTGATTACTTCAGACAAACTTTACAAAGCAAATTAAAATTTTTATATACTCCAACTACTCCCAGGAGAAAGCTGTAACATCACTAGCATGGTCCATTCCACCATACGATTATATCTCTCAAAGTACAGTTATAGCCTGAGAAGTAGCTTCTATTTGAGGAATTATTATTATTATTATTTTTTGTTGTTGTTGTTAACTGGAGATGAAACAATTTATACGAAAAAGGTTTCTGATTTCATAAGTAGCACAGAGACAGTGAAAAGCCGGACAACTGCAACCTGTCTTTTCCAACAAAATACAAAGAATAGCATAAAACCATCAACTACCAGTTGAAAAACAAATAAAAAAATATATTTTTTTTACATACAATCTTTACAAGAGACTGCAATACTAGAAACCATTTAATTTCAAAGCTCATCTAGACATTAATGGAAGTGAAACCAGATAGGCACTGCAAAAACAAGAATCCAGAAGTATCCTTTGCTTCCAGAAATTTCTGAGCCAGAAGCCTCAGGAAACTGAGAAAGTATCCTCAGAAAATATCAGGATATTGTTGCTATATCTCTTTCCCTGCATCCAGTTCAGGTGAGTATTGGGAAGATGAGCTGGTCAATTTTCCTGATAATGAACACTCTTAAATTAGCAAAATGCATGTGTAATAAATGCTGCAAATGTACACTGGAAAGAAAGAAACAATATTGACAAAAATAACCTAAATGAGTCTTGATTTCCCTTTATCTTTATTGCTGTAGTTTATCCACATCACAGGGTGCTAATTAGTAGGTGCTAATAGGTGTCAATCCCAGGCAGTGGACAGAGGTACAGTGCCAGAAGCTGGGGAAAGAGATTTGGGAACTGGTTAGACCCTGCAAACATTATGTTGGGTCATGGGCTCTGGGATGTATAAGAAGGTTTATGAAATTTGAACTTATCAGTTTTCCCTTTTCCTTCTGAAAAAAAGTGGTTCTTGCAATAATCTTACCTTTTCATCCAGTGATTCTGAAAAGTTTTATTTATATGCCTGTGCTACTATCTTATTTACCCAAAGCAACTTCCAATTCTGCCTTTTCATGTACACTACAGCTGTGCATTGTCCCACTGCTAGTGCTCAGCCCTGCAAGGTTTGGCATTCTTAACAGACAGTTAATTCCCACAAATTCAAGTGAAAAAAAAAATAAAAAATGCATCAGCACCATCAGAACTGGACTTTAATCCTTACAGGAAATGGCAATGAGAGAGTGGTGTTTAAACTGTGGGAGTCAATCACCTAATTTGTGCTTATGCAGCACCTAGCACAGTAGGGGTTCCCATTTCACTTGATTCATACATGCAACACTGTAATAGAAATAAATAATACTAAGATTGCAGTACTGATCTTGCTGTTCCCTGCCACTGGTTAATGAACTCTCATTATTATATTATGGAAATCCAAGTGTGTGTTCTGTAATTAGTCTTGTATCTGCCGCATACCATAACTAGTCCTTACATTCTCCCTAATGACATGCATCCTAGCATGGGGGCTTACAAATGCATTCCTCTTTAAAGACAGACTATATGTTTCACTTCTTTTAATTATCCTCATTTTAAAATATGTGAAACAACAGTACTTTCACATCTGGTCTTCCTATAATTTTATCTAACAGCTCCCCACACCCTCAGAAGGAAAATCTTTCAATTGCAAATTAGACTTGATTTTTGTAGGGGCATACAGCTATTTATTCATTCAGCTATTTCCTCTAAGAAACAAAGCAGTCCAGCATTCACTGAGTTAAGTGTAGAGTAGCTGCTGCCACTGCCAGTGACATCTTTCAGACCCCTGGGAATATGTTTCTTCAAATTCCCCTAAGTAAGTCTAGAGCCTTTCTACCAACTTTAGTGGGAAAACAGAGAATAGGATTGCCAGTACCATTTGGTCTCATATTTCCACTCTTCTAGCTCCTGCAGCTAAGCTTATCATTGCTGAAGATGTGATATGTGCCTATTTGTCAGGAAAGAAACAAGAAGAGTCTGACAAAATTGGAAGATCTGGTGTACTATAAAATATCTGGCAATGCAAAGCACAATTATATACACAAGTGACTCCTAGAAACCACAGATCTTAACTGAGGGTTCATTACCTAGAATAAAAAGTTTTTTCCCAAGACAAGCAATATCTGCATTAAAGCAAAGAAACCGGTTCTGTTTAGTTTTGACTAAAAAGAGGGGAGGGAAGAGGAAAGTGAAGAGCAGGCAGGAACAGAAATGCAGACACTAGATGAAAGGAATAAAGGTGTTCCTGGTGAGAAAATCTCCTCATTAGGTTTATTGGTGACTGTATGATGCTTGCATTCAAAACTTTTGCTGATAAGCTTACAGCACTCACAGTTTTGTATATTACTGTATATTTCCTATACAGATGGCATCAGTCAAGTCTACCTCTCCCTATGAGACCAGTCTATCCAGGTGTGTTTCTCACAGCCCCTTCCAGAGAAATGGGTGAATTGGGTGTCAGTCCTGAACTTGAAGAAGAAATACTAAAAGTCAAAAGAATCACACAGTTAATGCGATGGGACCCAGATGGGTCATAAATGCTCATAACAGAAGGAAGAGGCATTGTTGTGCACATTGTCACGAGGCTCTGAATCATTGCCCAGGCAAAGACAGACATTCTTGCAGCCAACACACCTCTTCATCTTTGAATCTTCATCTTCCTCCCCAGTGTCTTTCCTAATGGTTTTGTTCTTGCATCCTGGCAGGCTTTGTCAGTACAGTGTATTTCCCTTGACGAATCAAGACCTGCTCTGTTAACAGAAATGAGCAGCTGGTCTTCCACAAGCAGGGATTGCCAGGAAAAACAAAAAACAAAAAACAAAAACAACAAAAAAGAGGATTTTCTAGCATTTACCACTAATATGAGTTTTGGCAGGTTGGCAGGAAAATAAGAATCATTCACAATAAAGATTTTTTTTTTTTTTTTTTTTTTTAGGGATGCCTGTCCCAATTTAAACAGAAAAAAAAATATTTGATTATAATGAAAAAGGAAATGAAAAAGGAAAAGAGAAATGTCACAAAGAAATTGGTTGATAAGCCAGACTCTCCCTGGTGTCTTCAGTTTCCTGTGGGAGTTGCTCCACTTTACTTATATAAGAGATTTTGTGCCATTACCATGGCCTCTTTTGTTCTTCATCAACATCTCAGGCACTGTTACATACACCTGCCATGTGTGACATGATTCCCATGCTTAATGTAGGGTTATTTTGTGGTACTTCAGCTTTAGCTGAGAAATTATAGCTTGGAGGTGAGGTCCATAGGGTCCATGATTTGAATATCAGGAAGCAGAATCTCTGGCCCCATCTCCTATAATTACACCATCATCTGAGAAGAATTCCTCTTTGAAAGGCTTGTGCTAGTTATGATGGCAAACAGGGAAGTCTTGCTTCCTACAGACTTTGCCAAGTGGTAAACCACTTCTGTAACATCTTTAGTTTCTTCTAGAGATGTATTAGCAATTAGATTCCAGTCTATCTAATTCCAGAATCAGGATGTCCTTTCCAATATTTATAACTACATACAAGCAAAAGCATTTGTTTCACTCTAAATGAGTATTTACTCTAAACGAGTATGCGATTTCTCTCTATTTAACTAATTTACATGAAATTCAATTCGAGTTTTTGATGTGTTTTTTTTTTTTTTTTTTTTTTTTTTGTTTGATTGATTGATTTTTTTTTTCACTCTGTGAGAGAAATATCCAAGGGAATAAGGGCGTTCTCAAAAAATAGAATCATAGAATCATAGAATATCCTGAGTTGGAAGGGACCCTTAAGGATCATCAAGTCCAACTCTTGACACCGCACAGGTCTACCCAAAAGTTCAGACCATGTGACTAAGTGCACAGTCCAATCTCTTCTTAAATTCAGACAGGCTCGGTGCAGTGACCACTTCCCTGGGGAGCCTGTTCCAGTGTGCAACCACCCTCTCTGTGAAGAACCCCCTCTTGATGTCAAGCCTAAATTTCCCCTGCCTCAGCTTAACCCCGTTCCTGCGGGTCCTGTCACTGGTGTTAATGGAGAAAAGGCCTCCTGCCTCTCGACACCCCCTTATGAGGAAGTTGTAGACTGTGATGAGGTCTCCCCTCAGCCTCCTCTTCTCCAGGCTGAACAGGCCCAGTGACCTCAGCCGTTCTTCGTACGTCTTCCCCTCCAGGCCTTTCACCATCTTCGTAGCCCTCCTCTGGACACTCTCCAACAGTTTCATGTCCTTTTTATACTGTGGTGCCCAGAACTGCACACAGTACTCGAGGTGAGGCCGCACCAGCGCAGAGTAGAGCGGGCCAATCACCTCCCTTGACCTACTAGCGATGCCGTGCTTGATGCACCCCAGGACACGGTTGGCCCTCCTGGCTGCCAGGGCACACTGCTGGCTCATATTCAACTTGCTGTCTACCACGACCCCCAGATCCCTCTCTTCTAGGCTGCTCTCCAGCGTCTCATCGCCCAGTCTGTACATGCAGCCAGGGTTTCCCCGTCCCAGGTGCAGGACCCGGCACTTGCTCTTATTGAACTTCATGCGGTTGGTGATCGCCCAGCTCTCCAACCTGTCCAGATCCCTCTGCAAGGCCTTTCCACCCTCATTCGAGTCCACAACTCCTCCAAGTTTGGTGTCATCAGCAAACTTGCTCAAAATACCTTCTATTCCTACATCCAGATCGTTTATAAAAATATTGAAAAGTACCGGCCCTAAAATGGAGCCTTGAGGGACCCCACTGGTGACCGCCCGCCAGCCTGACGCAGCCCCATTTACCATAACCCTTTGGGCCCTGCCCGTTAGCCAATTGCTCACCCATCGTATGATGTTTTTATTTAATAAAAATAAAAATAAAAATGTTAGCATTAACCAATGGTGCTTCACTTTTTTTTCTTTTTTGGCTGGGTTGTTCATGAAGTTGCCTTGGCATGAAAGGACTCTAAGCTATAGCTCCTGCTCTAACAGGTTATTTACATCTATGGTGTATGGGCAGCACAGCAAATCAGTGGAGTAAATTCAGGTTTCCATAGAAGAGCTGAATTTACTGGACATTCAATGGACACCATATTCATTGGACATGAAAACAGTAGCTTTGTACTGACCTCAACAGCAACAGCCAACAGTCAGCCATAATCTTCAAAGCGTTTTGGAATGAGGCAGAGAACAGTAGGTGAAATGAACACTGCTCCAATGGTGGTAACCAACTCCTAACTCCCTATTTGCTGGCTATCAGGCCACCTATCACATGACAGGAAAGGTACCAAAGAGAGAAGGCTATATAAACCCACTCTGTAAAGGTATAAACCCACTCTGTAAACATAATACACTACCTTGTTGCTGCACAACTTTTTCTTAAAGGACAATTTCTACCATTGCAACAGCACTACTCCAAGCAATCTAGGGGACTCTTCCATAGTTTAACCGTGTCAGTGCTCCCAATCATTCCCCTACAACCTGCCTACATCTTCATTTCAGTAATTCCAGCCTGTTATATACAACTATACCACCTTGTACCATCCTCTGTAATTCCCCTTCCTCCTTGCTGTTTACACTTTTCAGAGATGCGTGGGTTGCCCACAGCAAGAACTTCACTCTGGCTCATTAACATTTAAAACCTCCAGCTAAATGTTTACAAGGTTACTTTTCTTCTAAGCTAACCTAATGTATGAGTTTTTCTATGCAGTTACACGTTAAGGGAATTCAAAAATACAGGAATTGACAGGAAAATGGAAGGCATAACAAAAGGAACAGAAAGAGTTTCCAACAATGCTAAAACGTAGCCTAAGTTTTCTCTATTTTATCTCTCAATTAGCTCATTTCATTGCTATCTCTAAACTCTTGATTAGAGCATTAGAGAACATTAGAACAAATAAGAAGGCATGCATTTGTTATTTTCTGTTACAGATTTTCTGTGGTCACGTTACTCCTAATACGGAGAATCAAGTTTAAATCGTGATAAATACTGAACATTTTACAAAACAAAATAAGAAATTCCACCAGCTTTGATCATCCTGCTGGTCTGTATGTTTCCTGATCTGAAGTCACAAACTCCTGTTGTTTTGGATATACAAATAGTTCATTAGTAAGGGCTTTATGGAACCAAAGGTCTCAGCCTGTCTGAGAAATGAAGAACTCTACATGTGACACCCAGATTCTCTGCTTCTACTTTTTCCATCAAAAGTAAGGCAAGAAAGGCTAAAGAAATAGGGAAGAAAGAGCCTGAATCCAGAGGCATATTTCTATATAAAAATAGTCCTGCTTTCCATTCATCCTTGAATGACTTATGCCACACAGGTGCTCAGCTGTTACATGGAACTGTAATTAAGACACCTGCTCAATAGAGATCTGTGCCAGCAGCTCTGGCTGGCAGATGCACGCAGCTCCTCGGATGTTGCTTGCTGGGGAAGCAGTAACAGGGAGGAGAAAGTTCCTGCAATTCCCAATGAAATGTGGGAGCTCTAGCAAGTAAGCAGAATCAGCCAATGAATGAAACAATCATGTGAAGGTCAGCCATGGTCCACAGGATGCTGAAAATGTGATTCTGCACAATCAGAATGCCAGAAAACAAAAGAAAAAACAAACAAACAAACAAACAAAAAAGAGAAACAGCCAAGGTTCTTATCACTTGACACTGGTTGTTTGGGTTTTGTTTGTTGGTTTGTTTGATTGATTTTGTTTGTTTGTTTTTGTTGTTGTTGTTGTTTTGGAGATCACAGTTCAGAAGATCAGCTTTGATTCTAATTTCCTGTATTTGCAATAGACTTTTATAAAAAGAGGCTCCTTTCTCTCTTAAAATGTCAAGAAGAGGGATTATTTTTCTATTTTTAATAGAAACACTGCAAGGTGTGCAGAGCAGTACAAATGAATGGCACCAAGGACTCAATAAATTTACCAATATCCACGTATGGATGCCACTGGTGCCACTGGAGATGGCCAGGGCCCCTGGCACATCTGCAGGGCTAGCTTATTTGGCACAGGATCAGAACCTTCTATGTGGGGAAAATAAAGGCAGCTAAGATGCCCTAGGGCACCTCACATGGTCCATGTGGCTGAACCTGATGCTAAAGGATGAGACCACTCCTATCTATAGATGCTGTACCTGAGCAATTGGCCTTGGCTTGTTTTTACGTTCAATGAAGAGAAGGAGGTGCAGTTAGATCAGAGTTTTCACAGCTTCTCTGCCCTGTTCTAGGGTAAGAGAAATCTTTCCTCAAAGACCTGTCTCTCCTCATTGATGAGACTGGGAGCTCTGATGTGGTGTGGTCTAACTGGAAGTGGGATATCTAACCTGCAGGCATGTTACATCTGAGCATCATTTGCTACTGATGGCTACAAAAGCTGAAAGCTCATGCCTACATCCCCCCTCCCCCTTGTTGCGGAAAGGCTTGTGTATAGGCAGAAAGTTTAGAACCATTCATCCCAAAGTAGATGCTTGCCTTTGCTGAGATCATTTATACATTCACCCAGATGAACATCACCTGAGGGTTGGTCTAAGCCTGGGGCTGGAAAAGAGTGCTGAGAAGAGTAAAGATACACAACTAAGGGAAAATAAGATGTGCTACCACTGTCTGAAGTCCAACCTTATATATTAAAGAGGTAAGCATTCACCCCCCTGTAGCTCTATGTCGTCCATAAGGCTTTATTTAGTTTAAGAACTCCAGAGAAAAAATATGCAAAAGAGAAAAAAAAAAAAAAATAAAATCAGAGGGACCTAATCTCTACCCACTTCTTTTCCTTAAAAAAATCATGGTCAACATGAAGTTCTGTTGCTCTTGCATGTCGGTATTCTCACCCTACCAAGTTTAGTTTGAAGTTCAGAGTAAATCAGCTTTTTTAATGAATCATTTAGTACTTACAAAATAGTAAAACATCCCACATTATTAAGTTAGCTGTGATTAATGTTCCATAAAAGATTTCTGCATGTATGGATATCTCCTGCAATATTTATCACAACCCCACAAATGACTGGGTCAGCACTTTTATGGTGAACCTCTAAAGCTTCTAATCTCACACTGGTATAAATCAAGAATAGTGTGGAAGGCTCAGAATATTTTTCTCCCATGTGTGGGAGAGTTACAGTGTTATAAAAATATTAATTGTACAATATTTAATGGTTTCAAAATTAGAAAATTAGTCTTGAGGTTGCACGTTATTATTGCTCATCATGATTTTTGTGGAGAACAAGAACTGATTTCCACCCTATTTCATTCACTGAGTAAAGAAAGAAATATATGCATTTTCATTAGGGTTCCTAATCTGGAGTGTTCCTGCATTCTTAGTAAGGAGGTTTACTTGGATAAGGATTTACTTGGATAAGAATACTTGGATTCCACAAATTCTCAAAGTTTTTCTGTCCTGGATATCCACATGATCACCTCTTCTCCTGGCAAATAAAGGAATAAGTTTTCTTTCTAGGGCAAATTCTTCTGAGATAATTAAAGACCAACTTTTATCCACTCTTTGACTAGAGGGTGTTTTACATCCATGAAACTAATAGCCTTGATGCACCTCAGGGAGTCAGGCAAGTATCTCTACAAGTAGACGATAGCTCAGTGCAATCTTCCTTCAATGCAACTCAGAGAATGATGCAGATTTACACACTCACTATTCCAAAAAGCAGGCTGTGAAAGGGTGCCAAAAAGTTGCCCTGGCATCCCGGTTAGATTCAAGGTGAAGTGTTTTGTATAAGATGGATTTCCTGTGACTTATTCCCTCAGAGATCAATTTTATGAACTATTGCCTGCCAAACTCAGAGCAGCAGCGGGGCTAAAAAGCAGAGCTAGTGGGAGTCACCTAAACTCGATTATCAATAGCTTTCAGGTTCAGGGGAATAGTGATATCCCTTCCTTCTTGTGCTGCCTGGCTCTCTTCTTTCATGATGTATCAAGAATGGTTGTTAAATGAGAGGACAAGACTGACAAAGGTCAGGGTCTGGTTTGTTGTAAATGCACAGTGAGTGTTTTCCCCATCTGGCCCTGTTTGAGCATACAGGATGCCACCTGGGGCAATGCCAGCCCCCTGCTGAGACTCCATCTCAGTGCCTTCAGTGGAGGTGTCCATCTGGGAGCAGCCTGTGGAAACCCATCACAGACATTCACAGAGCAATCCTGCAAACCCACACTGGTATCTGCCAGCCCCACAGAGATTCCTCAAATATTCTTGGGTATTTGATGTTATCTAACATTAGATAACATGAACTACATGTGTAGATAAATTCAGACCTAGACCTCCATCTGCTATGAGAGTGTAAACACCTAGAGCACATTGTAGACATTCAGATGTCTGAACCTGAAGGTGAGTCATACCCCTGGGACTCAGCTCAGGAGCATTTGAGGACCTTTGAGAGAGCTAAATCCTTCTGGACAGTCTGCTGGAGGCTGGTCTGGATAGCCCAGGGCAGCTCAAATGTTTCAAAGGGCTAAAGAGTGAGTGTCTTTATCATCTTTGGTCAGTGAGTCAGCATTGAGGCCAGTTGCAGAACTTTCACTATGTTTTTTGTTTGGGAGATTTTTGTCTTTTCATCTTTTAATCTTAAGCACTATTAGTTTAGTTATGCATATTTGCATATTAAGGAAGGACTTTAGCCTCGCTTCATTTATTTTCCATAGGAAAAGTTGAAAGCAGTAGTCTGTGCAGTACAGATTGTTAAAAATGAAATATTTCCTTTGGTTGTCAAAAAAAACCCTGCATTAAAAATGAAAAGGTTTCCAACAAAATGTTAAATTAATGACATCTTTTTTCCCTCTTTATGTCTTTTCTCATTGTCTCACACTTTCTTTTTCAGTCATGAAATAGAACCAAAAAGAAGAGAAAACAGAAGCTGGGATCACAGGAGAAAACATAGAGCCCCCAACAAAATGAAGGAGAAAACAGCAGAAAGCAAATGCTTTTCTGAGCTCTTCAGTTCAATCACAACAACAAAAGTTTCTTTCTGGAGCCCACTGAACAGCAGTGATTTCAGCTGTCTGCTTGTTTTCTGAAAAGAACTTTTAAATGAATTTTCAGCTACTTTCAGACTGAACTAAAACAGCATTCAGACAAGCTGATCTGCACTGATGACCCAAATGTGATTTCCGATGTGAAAGGCAGTTCCTCCGTTTGCTTTAGAAGCCCTTCATGTTACTATAAGTATTTATGGTCATTAAAACAAGCCAGACAGAGACTGGCCACTATAGAGGTAGTTCCCAAACAAGAAGCTTCACATTCATGCAACTCAGATGCCATTTATCAGTGCTCTGCTGCTGGTCCAC
The DNA here is from genome assembly GCF_965140915.1 of Aythya marila. Taxonomy (NCBI): domain Eukaryota; kingdom Metazoa; phylum Chordata; class Aves; order Anseriformes; family Anatidae; genus Aythya; species Aythya marila. The sequence continues at coordinate 148,862,144 of NC_139043.1, forward strand.
AAAGCACACCTGACTTTGCAGTACAATGGGCTGTTTCAGGTTGCCCTGTCCATCCTAGTATCATGATTTGTCTCCTTCCTTTTGGCATAAGCAGGGGAAAACATGTCTCTGGATACACCACATATATAGCTGTAAGCTGCACTTTTGTCTAAAATACATACTAGTTGCTGAAAAAAATATACTTTAAAACCATTGTTCAAGCTTTCTATGAAGTGTCAAGTCCTAAAATAGTGTCAAGTCTACTGTACAGATTAGACAACCAAAGAAAGTATATTCATGTCTTTATTACAAACTGTTTTCTTCTAGTTTAGTTCATTTAAACTTACACATACTGATGTCTTGATATTGCACACACATGTTGCATTGCATATTGCAAACTGTCTGCTTGATGACCTAAACAAACATGGGTGTGACAGAGGTTACAGACCCCAGTGACATGTCCTGTGGCTTCTCAGTGACCTCTGATAACAGAACCTGGAGTCTCAAGGTTTGATCTCTGCTTCAGCCCCTCTATAAATGCAAGAGTTCAGAGGCCATTATGCTCTTCATTATTCACTTAAATTGGAAAAATATGTGAACATATACTGAAATATAAAAGGTACAATATGCACAAGGACCCTAATATAAAATGAATGTGGTAGGCTATCTACTAGAAAATTGCGAGACAAATTCTGAGGCTATGTCCACGTTAACAAGTAAAGCAAGCCCACAAAGATCAGACTTGCAGGCTCATGCCAAGAACCTGATGTTGCTGCATTGTACATCAGGAGGTTTTACATTAGATTGTCTCCAGTCTAATCCATGCAACTAGATGCTTGTTAGTGTGTGGAGTGTGTTACATGTGCTTGGGGCGTGTTTTTTTTTTTAAAGCAATCCAGTTTATGCATCACTGCTCCCCTATGCAAACAGAAGACAGTAAATGGAGGTGATTGGGACATTAGCTCTAGTAGAGCATTCTTGTTCCAAACTGGAAGGGTAATGTAAAAGTATCCTGGTAAAACAAAAAGGAAGTTGGTGGCCATTTGTTAGTTAAAAACAAACATACAAACAAACAAAAAAACTTTTCATGTACCATTATTTTGCAAAGATTTTGACTCAGAGAAGTTCTTTCTCCCTTTGTAACACAAGGGGTGATGAGACAGACTGAAAACCATTGTGTTCAATTGAAAGGCAAGTAGTTGGGATTTAAGTTTAGGTTAGGTGAACTGGAGGATAAATTGACTTTTTTTTGGCTGATAGGGCTATCACTAGGCTAAGGTGTGGGAAACAAGGCCTGTGGCTTCTCCTTGGTATTTGGCATAGTCTTGGTCCAGAGAGGAAATCAAAACTGGGGTCACAGTAACTAAAACTGTTTGTTCACGTTCACAGGAGACCAAGCAGAAGCAATTGCAGAAACATTTGCAGAAACAATTTTTACCGAATATATGCTGAAGTTTTCAGAAGCTGGAGGTCACTTCTGTCAGTGAGCCCTATAGCCTTCATCTCACAGATAACAAGCATTGTTGCAAGCTTTAGTGCATTTTGGAGTGACTCCTGAATCCTTAGTTCTTCTGATGTGTTTTTAAAAATCAGTCTTTAACCAGGGCTAAAATGTGTTCGACATTCAGTTCTTTTGGGAATGTGTTAACAAGTTTTTCGTATTTACTTTGTAGGTTACAGTGCCATCCATAACATGTAATTTGTCTCAAATGTACAAAGATTTTGTGACTCAGATCTCTTGTTCCTTCTTTGGACTTCTCAGTATCACATTACATATTAAATGTCTTTAAAACATTTAATGTCTTTAAAACATTAGTCCTGAAGTTAAAAAACAGGATGAAGAACACAATTGCAGAGAAGTTATTTTCATATTATTGGGGGGAAAAAAAAAAAAAAGTTTTTCTCAAACAAAAGCAACATCATGAAAAGGCAATGCATCTGAGAAAAACACTGTGTCTGGAGCGCTTCATTTTGAATAATGGATTTGTTCTTTGTTCAAAAATCTTCTGTCTTGACTTTAATTCTCAGTGAGAAAGCTAAGTTTATATTATACTAAATTTAAAAGCTATAAACCCAGATGTTCCCTGATGTACTTCTATATTTTATCCCAAATCAGATTATAGTGGCATTGAATATAGTTATGTGACAAAACCTGTACTATATTATGCCATATTAATCCCTCTGTAAGAAAATAAATATTCTGCTCCCATTAAAATGGATCTTATTCACAGAAATAACCAATAAAACATTCTCAGCCATGAACACAACCTGAGAAGTCTGTGAATGTATTAATGAAATATATTAAGGAAGTATAATATCATCATAATACAAATCATGCTTCACTTTCATCAGATTTATTTTATTTTATTTTTTTCAAAACCAAAGAGAGAGACACCTCAGAGGAATTTGCCAAAGTTTGATACCTCAGAAGTCATTCATCTTTCCAGTCTTGGCATGCATACACACGCCGCAGGGTACTCCAGGAGAAGGAGGGGAACACACAGCTAGCTGGAACTCCTGAAGGCAGCACAGCCCACGAAGTCCACAGATGATTATCTCCTGGCTGCTGTCTTCTGCCTCTGCATCTGTTCACAGGAACTACCTGTCCTTTCCAATAAGACTGAGGTACAGATGGCAAAAAGTACTCTCTCAACAACTCCTTTTGATGTCACTCTGAGTTTTCTACCATGCAAAAGAGATGAAGAAAAATCTGATTTTTCATCTGTAAACTCACGTTTCCCAAAGAGCTCTTCCCCATAAAGTTCCAGCACTTTGGAGCTGAATGATTTTCAGGTTTGGAGGAAAATGCTCCTTTTACTTGGTAGAAGACAGCATCCTACCTGTGCCCACACAATGCAGGGTGCTCTGAGCCACTCCAGTCAGGATCTTTCGGGGACAGAGTCATCTTGTCTGGACCACACTTCTGCCACAAGTCTCTACACACTGACTGGGGCCCAGACAGATAATGAGTAAGCTCTAATACTCAATAAATCAATGAAAGACTCAATGACAGAAACCAGACTTCTGATTCCAGTTCAGTGCATTCTTTATTAGAGTGAGAATATGCAGTTACTTACATCCTGATAACCTGCTGGACAATCCCCTAATACACACAGCAGTGCTGTGAATGTGTGGACAGCTGAAGCTCCTGCTGTCTAAATTGTCATTCACAGTTGGAACATGAATACTTTTAACCAGCTTTAAAAAAATTAGTCTTATCAGTAGCAAGCCCATTTGCATGATTTAAGAGTAGATTCTCTCTAATTAGTCCACCATCCACAATTGCACAGACTGAAAGCTTGTTTTTGATATTGTATTTTCTCAACATCCATAAACCTAATAATTTTAATAAATATAATTTGTGCCCAGATCAGGAATTTGTTTTCCCGTGAAGTGTTTCTTCTTCTTTTATGCTGTTCTGTTTATTTTATTATGAATTGGTCTTTGTTGGAGCTACTTGGGATTAAACACCCAACACAGATAAATAACATGCAATGCAGTATTACTTCCTTATTAGACTTTGGACCTCTGGAACTCAAAAAATAGAATTATGCCACTATTACATTTCATGTTTTTCTAGTGGTTTATTAAGACTAGCAAAGCAATACTTAGGAACAAACTTGTCAATGCTTTGACACACACTGCACCTAAGAAAAGACTCAGCATCTAACACTATAACATAAAGACTCTTAAAACTACTGCCTGCTTCCTTAGGCTAGGATGGCAGTCAAAAAACCCTGCTTAACTTGCCTTCTCACATCCTCTTCACCTTCCAGGCACCTGCTTTGCTTATTAGTTTTGTTTAACTGTTAAGATCCCTGGGGAAAGGACTGCATTGGATATTTTGCATTGCTTGCAGAGTACCCATTAGATAAGGTCTTTATACTTGAGAGATGTTATTAGGCACTATGACAATGAATCTAAGCAGCCTTGCCAGGCATATAAATCTTATTTTCCTCTTGACCACATGCTTCTCCTTCTTCGCTCATTTGACAATAGGAACAGAGGGCAATGTAATACAATTTTTAGTATGAAGGATCTTATGTGTCTGACAAGGACTAAGGAAAGATGATCCCAAATGCCCATATTCTTGCACAGAGAACACATGAACCTGGTGGCCATACTGGGAATTGCTAACGATCTACACGGTGCACCAGAACTTGTAGATATGCTTATCCTTTCCTAGTAGGGTTTTCTTAGGTTTCTTTCTAAATGTTTTGGAAAAGAACTTGACAGGTAGATGCCAGAGGCTAAAAGCACTGTAGCAAGTTTTTCCATGTTGGACTTGGGTTGCCACAGCAGAGAAGAAAAACTTTATGTGGCTAGGGCACTCAGACCCAATTCACCTGAACTTCAGCACAGTGATCTCGTCTCTGAGCCCAGCAAAGGTCACTGCAGATGAGAACACAAGGACTATCCATGCTGACATAACCTTGCTTAGGGCTCTTAAATGGGTCAGAATAAATGTAGTTTCATGCTGATATTCAGGGTAAAGACTGACTTCTCCAATGTCTGAGAGAAGGGGAATGCAGTAACAGAATCACAGAATTGTAGGAGTTGGAAGGGACCTCAAGAGATCATCGGGTCCAACCCCCCTGCCAAAGCAGGTTCCCTAGAGCAGGTTGCCCAGGTAGGCATAACCCATTTTATGGTGTGCTCTGTATGGATGGGGTTTACACACAGTCAGAGGGCATTAACTGCCCAGATCCCTCTACTGTATTTAGACAAACCTTCTAACTTAACTTATGCTTTCTGGCATATTTCCTATGGAAATGGAAGGCAGGTACTGCTTTTTCATAACAGCACCAATTTCAGAAACCAAAGATAAGAATATACACGTGAGGCTAAAAATATCTGTATGAACCTTCACGAGAGAATGAAATGTAGCAGACAAAGGCATCATGTTTACAGCTAAATGCTCTTTCCCACACTGAAGGCAAAATTCCAGTTTTGTTTAAAGCTATGAAGAAATTCAGTTTACATGGAGCCAAGATTTCACCCCAGTTTCCTTCCTCCAGTACAATGTCTTCATGGAGAAGTAGAAATTAAATCTAAATAGTCCATATTTGATGTAGAGACATATTTTCACCTTCTGAGGCTTTCACAAGGACTCAGTGTTAAATTGTGTACACACATCCTGAGAAAACTGATGTTGAAAATTTCCATAAAAAAAAAAAAAAAAAAAAAAGAAAAAAAAAAGGATATTTTTCCTTTAACTATGACCAAGCCTAACATAATAAACTGTAATACAGGCCTCTTTAAAACAGAGATGTTCTTACATATGCATAAACATACAATTACACTGGAATTTGAAGCTCAGAATATTGCTTATTATATTTGATAGGGTAAGACCAAAAGGCCACTGGTGTCCAGTAATATAAAAATGCAAAGCAGCAACTGGTATTTACCCTACAGAAAGGACTAAAGATTATTTTCACTTTTCTTTTCTTGAATCTAGAACAGATAAAATGAAGTAAATATCATGAGATTTGGTAAACATAATAAAATCATGTTGTAGGGAGGAAGAATACCTATGCACAGAATGGTATTATAGACCTTTTCCATCACTCACTAAATTAGCCTGTTTCTCTAGCTGTGTTAGCAACATGCTATAATTTAGAAAGTTATTCAATAATTGCACACACATAAACCTTCATTTGACTCCCCTGTGCTCATGCATTGCAATGAAGCCCTTAATTACAAATGAACATATATTATTATTTTCACAGTGTTCACAACTCAATGCACAGAGAAAATGGGGCACAGTAGACAAAACTCTGTGTAACATTTCCTTACATTTGCACCAGGTATAACCCTGCTGCACACTTCAAAACCCTGCTAGGAAAGCAAGATTATTAGTTTCCTCACATCCAGTGCTACATACCTCTGCAAGCTTCAGATACACACAAAAATGTCTCCTCATAACTCTGCTGCCACATGAGTGGTCCTGGATTTATTTTATTGAAGGGAGAGCTGAGACCCAGAGGATTGGATCAACAGAACAATTTCATTTTTGACATCTTAGAATAAGGACATGGAATTTCAGTTTTCTCAGACTTTTCATCAATCCACAGCACAGCTCTCATTGACTTTGGCTGCAGCTAGAAGCGATAAGCACTTCTGCAAGTTAGATGTGCTGTCCCGCTTCCTCCCACGCACACACCCAGCCCTCCTCCTCTCCAGGGCATCAAGAAATCAAGAAGGAAAATCTGTTCTCCTCTTCAAGCCTCCTGCCACTCTTTCTGGAAGAAATTGTGTCCCAGAGAGTCCAGCTGAGACCCTGCAGCTCAAGAAAAAAAAAAAAAACAAAAAAAAAAAAAAAAAAAAACAAACAAAAAAAAAAAAACAGAGCTGCCAGAATCTGGGAACAAGTTAGCTGCCTAATTTCAATGATTATTTTTTTTTTTACCAGGATTGTCCAAAAGTCACAGTTTCTCCATTTATGGACTCTCCTACTGGGGCAGCAAACAGAACATTTAAGATAAAGGCAATGTTTCTCACCAGTTCTGAACCCATAATAATAAAGATGCTATAAGTTCCTATGTAGCATCCTTCTTTAACACCAGGGGAAAGAGTAGGTGGGAGGGGGTGATTCTAACTGAATTTCCTGAAATAGCTTTTTTTTTTTTTTTTTTTTTTTTTTTCTGAAAATGTAAGAAGTTCTGGTAGCAGCAGACTTCCACTTGGGGAAATACTACCCAATTATCAACACTTTGGCAGTACTGTCTAACTAGCATTAATGACAGACATCAGAAGCAGTCCTGCCTATATCTGACACAGAATGAGCTCAAAACACCTGGACCTGTCTACTTAATGCCACTAGAGAATACAGAAATGCAGCAGTTTTGGGGAAAAAAAAAAAAAAAATCAGATTCCTACTCTAGCCATTAAGTCTCTTATTTTAGCTAGTACCTAAATTTTAAAAGGCAGGAGGAAGATGGGACTTTGAAGCTCCAAGACACCACGAGTTAAGGGGGATTTTGCATCCTGACTGGAACAGCTGGATGAGCTCCACGTTCCCATAGCCTGCTCCTGCCTCTGCCAGCTCCTACTGCTAGTGCTGATGCAATTGCCCCAAAATGTAGTGTGTGACTTTTTCTTCAGGCAGTCAAGAATCAGCTCATTAATTAACAGTTACGGTACTGCTTCCAGCTGCCACTTCAGTTGAAGGCAATTCTCTCCTCACTTTTGCAAGAAATCAGGGCTGAGGTCAGGAAAGGCATGCCCAGAACTACATTAAAAACAGTAGGAAAGGGGGCTGCAAAGTGCTGACAATAACAGACATGAAAATATTATGACACCAAAATATATGGTTATGGGTTTGAGTTACTCTGCATGGAAGTTGTCTGTTCTGAGCATGCATTTGGTGTTTTTCAGGATGTTGTGTGTTCATAATATGCTGTCCAAACATACCATAGCATGGTCTGCAAACCAAACCAGGTATGGGATGGTTAATAATATTCTCCACACAGGTATAATAATGTTTTGCTCACCCTGAGGCAAGCAGAAGCCAGCTAGGATGGCACCAAGCCTAAGCTTAGGAACCTGTTGGGATGGGTGCATTGGCAGAAGCTGAGCAAACAACTCCCACCTTCCTGCAGCAGGCCCAGCCTTCCTAAATGGGCTCTCGCACTGCACTTTTCATCAGCACATCTGAAGCATTCAGGAAAAGAAGGCTCAACATCCCACCTACGCTGGGGACGTCATGCCATGCTCTGGGCTAGCCAGCAGGGCACTGTCAAAGCTGAGCATTGAAAGCTGCTCTTCCAGGCTGAAATCAAGAGTACTGAAGTGTTCTGTAAAGCCACAGCGCTCAGCTGGCAATGCTTTTAACTGTGGCTTTGTTGTGTTTTGTTTTGTTTATGTGCTCAAAGACCAGCTCTTGGGAACGGTGGGATAAATATTCAGAGAAATGTCACCACCTAGATTAAATATACAATAAAAATATGATGGAAAGAGGCTCATTTAAAAGGGGATGGTTTATTTTTCTGATTACACTGTGCTTCCAATGTACTCTGGCTGGTAACAACAAGAAACTTCTGTTTACCTTTCTCATCTCTGTTTGTATTGAGTTGGACTTTTTCACAGGCAGTGAAGAGAGTAGGGTACCCAAACAGAAAGGGAAAAGACGTGCCTATGTAACATCCTGAACTTCATCCTCCATTTTATAAACTCCATCACCTTTAAGCTGTTAGATCTAAGAATCAGTCATTGGGAAGAGGAGGGAAGGGAAGCCTAATCTGTTGATCTGTTAAAACATGTTATCACTTGATATTGTAAACCTTGAACAGGATGTGTGTAGGCAGTTGTTTGCATCTGCACAATGTCCTATTCATGGCTGAAAGGAGAGAGAAGTTCAGCACTGGCAGGGGAAGTGGGGATTGCTTTCACCCAACTGATGTGCAAAAAACATCTTGTACTTGCAGAAAATTATGTGTTCTTGTTCTTCTGGCCCCTCCTGGCACATTTACACTGTCAGACAGCTTAGTATCACAGCTCATACCCAGGTGACCGCTGCCTGGAACAGCAGTGTAGATGTAGCCCTACAGGTTGGCTCAGCTGTGGTCTCTGATGAGCCTTTTGGGCACTGCTTCTCCAAAGCAGGATTTCAACATCCTGTCTGTGGGCTCCTTCAGCACTCAGGAAAAAAAAAAAAGAAAATCAGCACTGCTTTCTCAGCTGCAGTCAGTTGAGGATGCCAAAATGAGATATTAAATGCTGTATATTATGTTTGTTGACATCAGCAATCGATATGACAGTGTATGTGAGTAAAAACCCACAAACATAAGTACAGTGATTCCACCTTACACATTTCCATCAGTTTCTCTTAAGCCACATAGAAACAGTACATCAGGCTACTGGTTCACATTGGGAAGGTTTCCCTCCTGTCAGCAAATCACAGAAAATAGCTGAAACTCACAGAAAATAGCTGAAATGTTGATGTGTTTCAGCTATTTTCTGTGATTTGCTTTTTCAGCACAAGATCAGATTTTACAGCTCTTGACTGTAGCTTGAAATCCAATAACCTTGGTGATGTATCAGATAGTATCTTTAGCTTCAGCTGTGGTTTGGTTAACTTTGGAACATCTCAGCTGGGTACTGGTGGGACTCTGAATGACCTCTTTTGAATATCTTAAGAGGAAATTTAAGACACAACCTTTGGGAACACTGACACAAATGAAGATTGATATGGTAGTAGTTTATTCTTCCCTCAAATGGTCCTTCCCTTAAGTTATCCAAAGAAATTTTAATTCAGGAATGTCAGTTTTGACTAAAAGTCATTTTCAAAGAAGTATCTGAAATTCTCAATGATGAGTCAACAATCCTTTTCAGTTTGGTCATAGAACTTGATACTTCTTGTTTTGCTGCTTCCAAGTAGAAAATATTCCTGAATACTTTCTAAAATTAAATATTAGTAATTTTAACTTTAATTTCCAGTTACAGATAAGTACCTGAAAACATTGAAATTTTTCATAGTGAAGAAGCTTTGTTTTCCTTTCAGCTCAGCTGCTGGTGTAAGAACAGCGAGGACTATGCAGTTTTCTTGCTCAGGTAAATGAACTTTATTTATTGATTGAGGAACACTTAACAAGACTAGGAAAAAATAGCAAAGAAACTATTAGCAAAGAAGAGGATGATGATGAACATCAGAACATACAAAACCATTTGTACTTTCATTTTTTTTTCTCATAATGTTACCGCTGACACTCAGTTGTGATTAAGGATAAATTTACCCTCTTTCCCAGCAAGTGTCACCAAGAAAAGATTCATATCCCAGTCTCTGATGAGAAACTTTCAAACAGAGAAGAGGAAATGGGACAGATGTTACAGTAAGTCTGTTTTATTCCTACAAGGAACACTTCTGTGCAACCAACTTGCAGAAGCTGCTGTTTTCACCTATAGCTGGGAAAGGTTCAAAATAGATCTGATTCCTAGAATGATGTCAGGCTTGAATATTGAGTTCTGGACTCTTTGAGATGAAACGCTCTGTGAAACATTCCTTTTGCTGCATGAAATTGCTCATTTCAGAAATATCCCCACTAGGTCTATCAGTGTCAGAAAACTTCAACAGAGAATAGTCAGGGTCAACCTACAAATGCAATACACATCCAAAATGGAAAAACATCTCTGTGACTTAGAATTGTAATTGAAGTGCCTGATCCTGCAGCACAGGCATTTTCTTACTTGTGCCGAAGAGGTGACATTGGGACCTTTCATTACATTTCTGATTGCAAGGAAAACATGTGGGGATAAACTTTGTCCTCAGATTTGCACTGTGCTGCTTATGTCACAGCTTCTGGAAAACAGAAAGCCAATGCAGCCTAACAGCTCAAAGACTGGTAGGTTCCTGACTTTTAGAAGTCTTGTGATGTTTGTTCATTTGGGTCTTGACTTTTCAAAGCCTGAGAGTTTCCTTCTGAGGCCTCATGATGGCCCTGACATATCTCACTGTGCTGGGACTTTGTTTTGAGTGGCAGGAACCTACCTGAAGCCCTTTTTGTTGAAACAAAAGCCAGAGTAATCAGAGGTAATCAATGTCTTTTCCAACTGCAGTCTTTTATCTTGATGACCCCCAGCTGAAAGGGATCCCACAAGTTTCCGGGCTCCACCACCCTCTCCGCACTGGACCTATCAACCCCATATGCCTGTCCACCTACATCAATATGAATGATGAAGATCCATGAATCATATATCATATAGTCACATAGAGAAGCACAGTCTCAGGCTGAGCAGACTCACCCTCTCTCCTTTTTCAGGGTCAGTAGGTTTCTGCTGTGGGGTCAGCTGAGTCACTGGAATTCCTTGGTTGTGCTGTGTTCACACCGAAATTGTTCAGTGCCCTTTGAGCTGTCCCCTTGGCATCCCACCTGGCCTCTAGCTGACCAGTTCAGAAAGCTTTGGGTTTTCTGCAGGTCCCATATCAATCTCAAAGCCTGCAGCTGCCCACTCCATGGTGATGTCTCTTATGCTCAGATGCCTACATACAGCCATCTGAACCAAGCCCCAGGTCAACACTGACTAAAATGCAAGCTGGGACTACAAAGCATCTCCCTGTAGGTGTTTTAAATTTCAACTGAATGCCATCATAATTTTGACTCTTAATATTTGTGCATCTGTTTTGAAAAGGGGAGAAAAAACAACTTAAATAGTCAAAAACAAGGGTACCATGCAAGTTGTTCTTTTTCTCATATAGCATTGTTTTTTGAGTGGTTGAAGTAGATATACTATAGTCAAAAAATGTGTTATTCATTCATAAAAACAGAAAGGGAAAAAGAGGGAAATTTCTGTTTCCACAGATGTTCTCCTGAGGGCATAAGTGAAAAGTCCTGGTAGCCTTCCTTACTCTGTTATACCGCATGTTTTGGGAGAAACAGTATCTTATTTTAGATATGTGGATCTTTTAAGCTTTGAGTTCATGTAGGGTATTCTTGACCTCCTGCATCACACAGGCCACAGTTCCTCTCGAAAGACCTTCCCTCAAACACAATTCCATTTGATAACTCTTGCTACATTTCTTGGAAACCTTTTGACAATTTTTCAACAACCTCTATTAAGCTTCGGCAGCTTAATAGACGGTTAACTCTATGTACCAAATTAAGCAGCCTCCTTGATATTCTTCTCCTCCCACAGTAAGGGTCCCATTCTCCATGTATCTAAGGTTCCCCAGCAAATTATTTTGAAAATAATTCACTAGAGGATGTTCTATAAGTATTTTACTACATTCTTCACATATAGCTACCATGTTTATATTACCAAGAAGGGAAAGAGTTGTTTCATGAATTCAACAGCATTTATCATCCGTATTTGCCAAATTAAAAGTAAATGAGACAACACTACATCTAAAATATTCTTTGCTCCTCTTTTTTTTTTTTTTTTTTTCATTTTTTTTTTTCTCTATGCTTTACGCCTTTTGCCACAAAACAGAAATGGGTCTGAAAGCAAACCAGCAGACATTCAGGGCTGCATTAATTGGGCTCCCTGTCTCTTTGCCACAGCAAAACATAGCTCTGTTTACAGCCAGATGCTAAGAATTAATTACATCCGTGGCTGAATGGAAACCTGCAAGCAGCTTCTAGTGCAAACAGAAGAACAGAGATATTGTTATTGTTTTCATATGTCAAGTGACAACAGACTGGGAAGCCTTATGCAGTTCCCACCAACAAACTAATTAGAATAGAGGACGTTTCTCAGAATATGGTGGTGGAGTTTGTGGTGGTTTTACCCAGTTGGGCAGCTGAGCTCCACCACACCACTCACTCACTCCCCCTCCTCAAAGGGAAAGGGGGAGAAAATACAATGGAAAGGGCTCAAGGGTTCAGACAAGAACAAGGAATTCACCCTACAATTATCATGGGCAAAACAGACTCAGTATAGGGAGATTAATGTAATTGATTACTTATCACTAACAAGCTAGAGGAGTGAGATACTTAAAAACAAACAAACAAACCAACAAAAAACTAAAAGCACCTCCACAGGCTGCAGGCCCAAATCACTTCAAACTTCACACCCAGTTTAACCAAGCTTCATATCATTGATTGTAATGGTGTCACTCCAAGTGGAGAGGCAAATTCTCCATGCCTGATTACCACATATTTCACAGGTCCCTGATCCACATGTAGGAAATGCTCACTACTAAGTGAGCAGTGTTCCCTGGGGTATTACAGAATGGAGTTGCCCTTTGGTCCTTTACCATCCCCTCCACCATCCTCTGGTTTGGTTATCAGGACTTTTTGTTCCTGCTTGTGATACAGTGACAAGACAACTCTCACTATCCAGACTGCAGTCTGCAGTAAAACAGCTCTTCAGTGAACTGTTATAAAATTGACTGGGAAAATAGAAAAAAGTCAGCTGGCTAACTGATTGCATAAAATAATGATTAATGACAATATTTGAGCTATTTTCTTGCAAATGAGGTTATTGTGAAGGACACACTGAAATCAACTTTCTTCATTTACTTACTCCATTTTTAGGAATTAATTTTGGGTCTAGAAAGCAAGACATAAAAATAAAAGCCTGTTAAAACTACAGAAGATCTTAACAAAATGGCCACAAGCCAAAGCCATGTACTCTGATAGAAGCTGTCAAGTTGCATGATAGGGTGAAAAAACAAGGTGAAAGATTAGCTAAAGAAATGGCAAAGCTAGAAAGATTGTTGTACCATTGCTCCTGAGCCAATATCTTGGGGGATATGCTGAGTAGTAGAATCATCCAAGCTAGCAAGGGTATTTGGGAACTGTCACTGGCAACAGGAGCAGCAGATCTAGCAACAGCAATTGAACTCCAGTAGAAATCTCATCTAAGATTTGCATTTATAAGGCTCAGGTGCTCAAACTGAGCTGAAAATTCTGGTATGTGCACCAGCAGGTCATTACCATGCTGCAGCAGGTCTCATTGCATCATTTGTTCTATGCCTCTGGAGCCAAGGAGAAAAAGAAAATGGTGGTGACGCACGGCATCTACACTAGACTACTTTCCAGTCAATGGCTGTGTCTTGCATACATGGAAGTGCAGTTATGACTGATCTTTTGTCCCCAGATACCACAGAATAAACCAAACTGCTTTGCCAATTGCATGCCACCTGTCCCCAACATGTAAGGGAAAAGACCTCAGTCCAAGTGGTGCTTGTTGCAGGAGAGGAGCATGGCATGCTCAGAAGATCCCTCATAAATGGATCATTTCCCCCACTTCAATCTCACCTCCCAGTGACAGCTTAGTGCTGCAGCCACTCTCCCATCATCCAGCTAGACATGGGTCCCGCACAGTGCAGTCCCATCCCCTGAAGAAGAAAATCATTCAGAGGTCAGACATCCAAATGCAGAGGGAGAGAAAAATTTGGACATAATATGCATCACCTGAAAGGGAAGAGTTAGAACCAGATGGAGTGAGATAAAGGGGCTCCAGCTACGATCATCAATGAGTACAGATATTATCAATGCACAGCAGGTCTGAGACTATTCGTGAATGCAGGAATGACTCAGCCAGTCCTGCCGCAGAGACCATGCAGCTGATATATCCTTTACATAGAAGATAAAAGATTAACAAAAAAGCCAACAGACCCAATAACAAAGGCAAAATCTGATGTAGGCACTGACTGCAAGAGCAGAAAACATCCAGAGGAAATTTTGTAACTTGATGGAAGAGGGAAAAAATAAAATAAAATAAAAAATAAAATAAAAAAAGATTCACCCATTTTAGATCAATTTCCAGGGAGATTTAAAAGCTTTGGAAACAGGGAGTAGCCAAAATGCATATCCAGGACTGACAAACTGAAAAGATGAATAAGCTGGACCTACAGTTTTGAAAAGAGACTGACACTGATTACTTTGTTCTGAGAAGGGGACTTTCTGATGCAGACAGTCATTTTTCTTGCATGCCTGAGACAGGTATCTCAGACCATCTGAATTATAAAGTCATGATGAATCAAATCTCAGAATTATGAAAGTATATCCTTCCGTGGACAAAGGAGCATCAGGACGTGTTAGGACAGGATAAAACTTTAAGGAGATGGACACTTCTTACTTTCATTGGCAAATGAAACTGGAAAAGAAGAGGTACCAACAGAAGCACTAACAAGAGCTGTACCAATACAAAAGGTCACAATTTGAAACAGCATCAGAACTTAAAATCCCCCATGGACCTCCTTCTGATGCCTGTCCAAATGTGTTTGACCCAATCCCAGCTTAGCAGGTGTTTAAAACAGGCTTAAAATTAGAGCATTAAATATCAGATGTCTAAAATCATCTCTAACTAAGAGCATGTCTGACTGTTTGTGTTATTTGGATATCGTGTCCCTTTTAGGCAATTTTTGGGAAGCCACCGAAGGTCAGCATGACTTAAAGATATTCTCATTTTCTTTGTGTGATGGATCTATGCACATGTTGTAAGCATTTAAGAGTTTTGCTATCATAAAACTTTAATCTCCTTGTAAATCACACCCCACCTCCAGACTGGAGACAATAATGTTTTCCTTCCTTCCATCATTTGTCTATCTTTTTAATTGCAATTTCTTTGGCTGTAAAGTCTTTGGTTGCAAGGGCTGAAAATTCCCTAGAGCAAGAATTGTATCTCATTATCTATTTTAATAATGCATAACAAGGGATTGGCAATATCCTAAGACAAAAAGCAAGACCAAACAAACAAAAATTTTCTTTAACAAAATTAAAACCTTCTCAGATATACATTCCCTGTTCCTCAAAAGATCAAAAACAGATGTTTGTGGGTTTTTTTGTTTGTTTGTTTGATTGATTGATTGTTTTATTTTTTAATATATATAAAATATTTCCAGAAAGTATTTCATCTTTTGTTCTAAATAGCAAGAGCTGGCATATGTGTTTTGCTATTGAACGGGGACAGAAATTCTAAGATACTAGCCATAAACGGTTTATCTTCCCAATAAATTAAAATTCTTAAATTTATTCCTCTTCCTTTCCTCTGTGAACAGTCAGGAAATGTATTTCACCACAATGTGCTTCTTGAGGAAGAAGCAACAGCTCTTACAAAACCAGAGACTCACTCCATATGAATTCTGCAACATATATCTGCTGGTAATGCTGACTCATGATGTATACACAAGCCACATTCACAGCATTTAATATGCAACATTTAAAGTACCAATATGTGGATTGAATAAAAGGGAAAAATAGAAAGTCTGTCAGAGAGATGAATTCAGATGTTCTTTTCAAAATGTACCCATCATAAAATTCCCTGAAAAGAAAATAAATAAATAAATAAAATCTGTACCTCAGCTCAAGCATGGGGAATTCAGTCTTGTTTCTTTACAGCAATACATTTCACCAAGAGACTAAACTTCTTTATTCCTATTCATGTCCAGAAGTTCCCAATTGCCCTCCAGAGAGTCATCAGCTCAGGGATCCCTTCTTTGGGCCAAACACTAGGGCATCATAGCTGTCTGTGTCAGGTGTGGGTCCAAGTCTTGGGCTTGCCTTTATGTTCCACCTCTTCTCATGCCTGCTGCCACTCTTCTCACCCACAGAGATCCTTCTTTTCCAGTAATCCACACCTATCCCTGTTGGCTAATAATGAATGAAAAAACACCATCTCCACTGATCAGATTGACAATTTCTCACTTTTTAAAATTTAAGGGAGAGGGCACTTTGGCAGCTCACAGTTGAGCATCCAAGCCCTTGAAAGGGGGCATAGTGCAGAGAACTTTGTCACCTCCCTTCAAGGCTCCCAACAGTTTTTTGCGAAGTCCCTTTTTGGACCTAAAGGAATGGAGTCCTTCCACTGGTGGTCTCTGCTTTGATTGTACATTACTATGGGATAATCCTTGTATCCCTGTGATGAGGATTAGGCCTGATCCTATCTCTGATATTCATTTATTCTGTCATTATTCCTGAAAAGTGCTGGCCTGTTCACTCCTGGAATACTGGTAGGCTGAGCCCTCTGCCTGTTTTTCACTGAGTTGTACTGATGTGGCACAGTCTCATACTTAATCCCACTGAAGACTAACTTTGACTGAGAATATATCATTTCCCAATGTAAATACATAATTTCCTGACACTCAGCATCAAACTGAGTCAGGCACCAGAGTAATATTGCCCTGCTTCATACCTCCCACCCAGGATGCTAATGAGTCAAGCTATGGAAGTGCCTATGCAAGAAGGAAGGGCACCGGGGCATGGAATAGAAGCAAAAAACATTCAGGATGGAAAAGACCTCTAAGATCATCTAGTCCAACCTAATACTGACAAGCCAACCATTATACAATGCCACTTAGGTCTACACCTATATATTTCTTGAAAACCTCCAGGGATGGTGACTCAAGCACTTTCCTGGGCTGCCTGTTCCAGTGCTGCACAACCCTTTCAGTGAAGCAACTTCTCCTAATATCCAACCTAAAATGGAGAGGCCGAGATGTACGAAGAGACCTAAGGAAGTCTGTTGCCCTGTTCCCAAAAGTCTCATTTGGTGCAGGTGAGACATCTATAACCACTTTCCCCTCTCAAAAGTGTAGCCTACACAAACTACCCAAACCATCTGTACAAGCGGTCCAGACACCTAGTCTCAATTTCTGGAGCTGACCTGCATTAGCTGGTATCCCGAGAGCTGCTGCCTGCCAGGATTAAAAATAAATTAATTAATTAAATTAAAAAAAAAAAAAAAAGAATTGCTTCTACACCTACCTGCATCGCATGAATTTACAGGGAGACAGGGAAAATCATTTTCTCTTTTTCTTACACATCAACCTCCTTTGGAAAGCACTCTGGGAAGCCTTGCAAAGAAGGGTTATATAACAACTATAAATTATTATTATTACTGTTACTATTATTGTTATTATTATTGGTGGTGGTTTTGCAGTTGCTAGAAATTCTCCAGATAGTCTTGATAGCACAGCACAATGCAACACTGAGCAGTCAAAAAAAGAGGTTTTACCCCAAGAACAAGCTTTTAGACGAGCTTAGTGATGAAACACCTAAGTGTCACATTTTGTTGTACCATTCTATGCAGCACAAAAAAAAAATATGAATTAATCCTCACACCAGCAGAAGGGGAAGAAATGTCAGTTCAGATCAGCCTTTAGGTCTCCCCAGTTACAACACCTCACCTCCCTCAACAAAGATGTTGAGAGGACAGCGTAAGAAGCCACACAGCCACCCAGAACAGAGGAATCTAACCCCAAGGCAATTCTCTTTGTAACTTCATGTCATTTGGAAGCTACAGCTGAATGGAAGAGGCATTGTTCCTTGTGCAAGGCAGGCAGGTAGCACCCTGTCAGTCTGACAGCTAAAGGAGACAGGGATGCTAAATGATTTGCTGAAGGCATTTGGGCCATGTTTGTATGGAGGAAACTCCCTACAATACGACCGCATCAGTGGAAATTCTGTAATGCAGTCGTCTGCACTGGCTCAGGGCTTAGAGTGCTCCAAGCCCCGCTGAACTCTGCTTTCAGATTAAAACATGCCACCTGCATGTACAAACTGCCCTTAACGACCTCTCCCAGCACCATCCCCTCTAGCTCAGACCCACACTAAACCTCAGTCCTGCGCTCAATCAACAGAACTTGAGCAAAATCCCAGTCCAATAGTGTGAGATTTTGATCCAGCTGAATCTTGTGGAGTGATTTATTCGACCTGCAGCAGAATGATCAAAAGCAAATCACTTGGATGGGGAGAGCCTTCCCTTTCTCATGGCTCCCCTAACTCACGCTGTGCAGCACTGCAGCAGTCAGCAACAGGCTGAGCTGTGTCACAGGGAAACCCCTCTGCTCTCGTCACAGATTTATGGCTGCCCGTGACAAGCAGATGTATCTTTAGCTCTGGCTAGAAGACGCTTGTGAGGTTGTCTAAATAATTCATCTTTCAGAGCTGATGTCAGCCTTTCCAAAGCCACGCTCCAGCGGGAGCTGCTTCCTGCAGCTAACAGCCCAAAGTCCCCACCGTGCATAAAGCAGCCTTCGGCTCATATGGAAAACATGCAATGAGACAAAGGCAGCTCATCGTACTGCATTGCAAAAGCCAGGCATAATGAATAAATTCACATGCCTGAGACCGACCGCTGTCTTATTTTGCTCCCACTGTCTGCAGTACTGCTGCTGTTTTGCTATTTGCACAACAAACACAGCCCTGATCTGCTCGATACGCTGGAATCAATATTGCTGTTTGGCAGGCTATGCAATTATGTGCAGCAATGAAAGCTAAAAGAAGATAATTGGGGCTTCCCAGGTAAACAGAAAGCTATTTTATCACCACTAGGACCCACTGGTAAGGGGTTGTTAACAATATTCTAATAATTTCTTCATCCAGTCCACAAATACAGCTACAGCACATCTTTCAAGAAGATGCTAGTCTGGATGTAAAGGTTTCAAATGACTGCAAATCTTCTGTTCTCTTACTAAGCCCTGACACTTTCAGCCAGACCAGCTGCATTGCACCCATTTCACAAAGGACTAAGTTCAGAGCCAATGCTGAAGTGAATTCTGAAGGTCACACAGAACACGTGGTAGCAGAAGGAAGATATTCTCCACCTTGATCCTGTTTCTAACCAAGACCCAAGATTGAGTCAAACGTGTCCCACGATTCTGCTTGTGACACTCCAGCCTCAGCCCTCTTAAAAACCATCTAGATCTCTTCAGTGTTTTAGTAATGCAGATGAGGGAATGTTAAGCACCAGCTGGTTAATAAAATCCCGGGCAGTGTCCTCAGCTCACATGGTGTGTCCCAAAGCCATCAACAGCATATCCCAGAAGGAAATACACTTTATTGAATGGAGATAAACATTCAAAGTGAACAAAATAAACAAGCAAGTTGAATAAAGTGAGGAAGACACTGCCTACTGAGACTGGCTGAGATTTAGACTAGACTCGGAACAGGTCCCCACCAATAAACTGAGGGGGTTGATTTTGAAAAAAACTAGCTGCAGCTCCTTTTTTTCCTTTGTGAAGGCTTCGCCTGCCTTATCCCAGACAGTCCATTTTCAGGCACACAGCTCCTGCACAGCTACGAGGCAGGGAAACCCCCATCTGCTCCCCTTGGATTTACGCTCAGCCATGACAAATGACTCCAGCTTCAACTTTCTGCGAGGAGACGCATATAGAAAATGAGGTCAAAAAAGGCTCGCTTTAAATTATTCATCGTGAAAAATGTGCCCTGGCTTTTTCGAAGACTGCGCAGCCAGAGAGGAACCACCAGCTCCCTGGAGCCAGAAGAGCTGAGCTGTGCATCTGCTCTGCCGCCTCTCGCTCGGCTCTGCAGGAGGGACAGCGAGCGCAGCACCACAGCAGGGCTGTGGGAGTCGGGGATCTGGATGACTCTGTTCCAAGAGCTGCCAACTGTCTCCGTGTGTCAGCCCGGGAGAGTTGGAGGCATCGATTCGGAGAGCAGAAGGGACTGAGTTGATGCTGGAAAAATCTCTCCACAGTGAAATCTCCCTGGTCTGCGCTAGGCGAGAGGTCAGACTGATTGACTGGGGTGGGGGGAGTGCAGGAAAAGCTCTGGGAGACTACTAGGATCATCTGGACTGTTTTTTGTAGGGTAATACAGACCAGGAATTAACACACAAATTTTCTGGAATTCAATTCAGTTATTTTTAGTTAGACAAAATAGAAAGAGAGCTATCCTCAGTGAAAAAACTGCTGGCAGACAGCGTTTGCAGTGAATCACTCACACTTTCAACACATAGACCCTTCTTTCTTCATACACAGACCTTAATTTTTCACCACTCAAATGTCATTGACTTGACTTTGCCCGTCCTTGTGTACAGGGGCCTCTCTCCTCACAGTTATTTCAGTTTGACTGAACCACAGTATTCACTGGTGGAGACGGCCTGCCAGGTGTTGAAAGGCAGAGAAAAAAAAAATAAAGCAAATAAAACAGGAAAACAAGATTTGAGCACTGATGGAAGCCAAAAAGTTTGAAGTCAGTACCAGTGCAACGTGGCAAAAGGCAGAGGGAATCCTCATCACAAGATGTGCTAGGCTGGGAAACTCTGTTGCCATAAAATCAATTG
Source organism: Aythya marila (assembly GCF_965140915.1). Taxonomy (NCBI): domain Eukaryota; kingdom Metazoa; phylum Chordata; class Aves; order Anseriformes; family Anatidae; genus Aythya; species Aythya marila. Next base: position 148,882,592 of record NC_139043.1, read on the forward strand.
TATGTAATCTGCAGCAGAGATGCTATTCGTGCTGTAATGTATTTGCGTGGTTTGTTGGCTATTTGTGTAGGCTCGCTCTCCTTCCAGTTGACTTCCTCTTTCCAGAGGGATTAATAAATTCTCTCATTTTTCCTCAGGCCCCACATACTCTTTCACAAGCACCTTACGTGACACAACATCCTAATTTCAGTTTATTTTTCTGAGCAAAGTGTGGCATGTCTGCAGTCTGGTGCTCAGTGAATCTAAACCAAGCAACTGCTTTGGTATAAGCCAGTGTGTTATTGATCCCCACTGGGAAATTGCAAAGGGTTATTGCAAAGTGTAAGCAACTGCCAGGGTCCCATCAGCTCTGCAAACCCTCTATGTCTCAGGGTTGGGCTCTTATAATTTATTGTGCGGTGTTACTGATCTTTTTAATTAATTAATTTAATTAATTAATTTTAATTAATTTTAGTATATGCATATGCTTTCATATGCATATATGCATATATATATATATGCTTCATAAAGCATATGCATATGCTTTCATCTCTGCCTATATCATTTTATTTTGAGCATTAAGACAAACAAAATTCTAAATGATGAAAGCTTTCTTTCTAAAGTGATACAAAGACTGTGTTTTCTCAGGAACCACGTGCACCACTATGTGCACCACCATGTGCACACTTTTTGCCTGGGACCACTTTTCAGAGACCAAACCCTAGAAGATACTTTTTGCAGGGATGTGCAAACACTAATATCAGCAAACATGTAATCTTGTTCTATGGGTTACAGCAGTGTGCAGCTGCCTTTTTTAATGACTTCCAAACAAGCATTCCTTGCAGACAGCTATTTTGTAAATGTACAAGGGAAAAAAAATAAAAAAATAAAAAATTATTCCAAGCATAAAGGTTAGAAGAAAAAAACGTGAAATCTTGACTTTGCCCAGCATACCAAAATGCTCCCCTACGTGGTGTGTACATTAGTTTGTTAATCAGATAATGAGTCTCATCAATGCAGTTCACAAAAGGGGCTGCAAAGGCAGTATCAGTTCTGCACTGAACACCATCAGCTGCGATGGGAATGAATATTAGAAACAGCCTCTCAGTCTTACACTTTGGGAACTGGAGCCCAGTCTTGGAGGGCAGGGAAGGTCTCCAGTGCCGTTCATTTCAGTAGCAGCTGAAGAAATTTAATACTCTCTGGGAGTCACGACTCTGTGCACGAGGTTGGGTCTTTGTATCAAATAGAGAGCAAAGGAAGGAGGGAGAGAAAATAATGCTATAATGACAAACGCCGAACAGGCTTTATTTACTCTCCTGGAACTACATAAATACCAGTCTGCAGCCAGCTAAATGCATCGCCTGCTCAAACGTTTTTATAAGCATGAAATTTACTCAGCTGTACCCGTAACTTAATAGGCCAATTATTGATAAGAACACACCATCTACACCAGGATTAAGAGCTAAACACAGGATTTCTTAAAAATGCATTGAGAAATTAAAAAGCTATGTGGTTGTTACAGTTAATAATACCAGCATGAAGGCAATGCCTGGAGACATAGCTGGGATCAGGAACAAGTGCACCAGGAACCGTGTAAGAAAAAGGCAGCACAACATCAGCCCAGATGGGCTGAGAAGAACGGAAGAGGTAGAGAAAAGGCTGGAGAAGGGCAGCATGCAAGCAGCAGAAGATCTGCAAGGGTAATGCAAGTGCCACGAGTTGTCTAACCCCAGCTTTCTCTATGGGGTAGGTAAAATGCAGAGGTGAGGAGAGCAGTGTGGACATTGCTGGGAAGGTGAAGGGGAGACCAAAGGGTAGCGGGGCAATGCTGGAAAGGCCATGATGAAGGAGGTAGGATTTCTGGTGAAGTGATAAATGGATGGTCAGTCAAACAGTACGCAGCCAAGATAAGTATGGCCCACCTTACAGGAGCACACAGAGAGCAGAACATGTTGGCACCTTCTCACCAGCCCACAGACTGAGTGTCCTGGGAGCCTGTGGGGGGTCCAGCATGGATTCACTTCTGTTAGGATCCCACAGGCTCTCACAGGCTCCCAGCTGCTTTGTTCCCGTTGCCTTTTTTAAGATCTGCAAGTCTCTGAGCCTGGTAACGCTTCTGCTTACTTAGCAGTCGCTTTTCCTCCCTCAGCTGTTGCACTCCTTTCGTGCCCTCCCAAGGGTGCTTTCCTCAGCTTTCTTTATGTCCTTGCTGATCTGTTCAGTGAGTCCTAAATCTCACAGCGCTGCTTCTCTTCTCATCACTGGGAGGTGGGAAGTGCACCACAAGTCACACGCATTGCCTTCTGCTCCCAGCAGCAGGACGATGTTTGAACTACACAAGTAGAGCTGTGTATCTGCTCTTGTCTATGATGCAAGTCCCACCCTGTCAACGGCATCTGAAGCCCCATGTAGACAACAGTTTGGAGTGAAAATCAGGAACCCACCTGAAAGAGCCTGTGTGTTTCAGTGCCAGCCCCTGAGCAGGCCACCTATTTTTTCTTTCTTGCAAACACTTCTCCACAGGAGCAACCTGAATCTAGATTTGCTGCCTGTCCACACTTTGCACATGCTCCAGGGTGATCACCTGGTGTTGGGGGATGAAATAGAAGAGCACTCTCTTCAAACAAACCATGTGAGCACAGTTCCTTGGTGGGGGCACAAGACCAGTGCTCACCTCTTGCTCCAGCAGAACCATCTGTCCCGGATGTCTTCATTGTAATAGTCCCAACTGATGTTTGGCAGAGACAAGGGCTCCTTAAAATTACTCTGAGATTGTCTGCCACAAGATTGCTAGGATTTGGACACAGGCTCATATAAGGGTTAGCTCCAGCTACCTATAGAAATAGGAGCACAAGGCGTGGGTGATAGGAGCTCGGGTACAGCACAATAACTGAGCTACTGCATCTCTGGTCCGCCACCAATAAAAGAAGGCTGGGCTTTTTACTGATCTTCTCCCTTTGTGTTAATTGGGACTGTTTGTGTAATTTTTGTTGTTATTTTTTTATTTTCAGTGTAAGAATATATATAACTATGTGCACCACTAGATTCAGACAGTCCAAGCTTGTTCCTCCACAACATTAGTATTCATCTTGGAACCTACCTTGGACCAGCTCTCTGGAGGCTCATGACTTCATTCCTCATCTCCCATTTGGGGACAAATAATCTCAAAAGACTTTCAGGGAGCACAGGGAAAGATAATAGACTGTCATTTTAAGGAGTCCTAAGGTATAAGGCACTGGGCACATAATTATGCATGCTGTTCACCATGCATTGTATGACTGCAGCTATTTTAATTATTCATTTGCATATGTATTAATCCACATTATGTACGAACAAGTGGTACTCGCAGAGACAAATTAGGCATGCAATACAATGGCTAAATTGTTTAAATAACATGAATGTTTATCATTCAGTTCCCTGTGTGCAAGACAGGGCTGTTAATAATTAGTTTCCTACCTCCAAAAGAGCACACATGTTAATTAATTAATAGTTGCAAAGCACTTTGAAGTTGCAAAGCACCATAAGAAAGCTATCCATTATTATGTACAGTAAATGTATTTCTAAATGAAATAATTTGGCTATTTAAAATCATTTCCCTTCCCAAAATCCCCTAGAATCTCTTATCCATAATATTAATTAGCATCTAATAAAAATATATGGGTTTAAATATTCATTTGGAGTTTCAGGAGCAGAACTAGTTTTCCATCCCCAAAGTGTACAGATAAGACAGAGTAGCATATTCAAGTACATGTACAAATACAGCTGTACAAGCCAGGTACCACAGACAGGGTGAAGTAAAAGATCTAGTTGAGAAGAGGCCCTCCAGACTTATGCTAGCCAGGACCAGTAGCCTTGGGTTTAAATAGCAGCTCTGAGGTGACTTTCTGTACCACCTTCATATTGTCTCATGACCTTCAGGTTGGGATGTATCAGTCACCTCACCAAATTGCAGCCCCCTCCTCAGACACAGTCTCAGGATGTATCAGAAAAGAGTTCTGGAGCTTTTTCACAAGTCCTGTATCAGCTTTTATTATGGCTATACTGTCTCTTGTCTGTGGACTTCAGGCCTCAGAAACTCATGGTGTACAGTACTTTGGTGATTTCCTGTTGCCTCACAAGGAAAAGTGTGTTCTCCTAACTCACATCCTTGGTGAATACTTATTGAACACCTGAAAAATTGCATAAAATGTGAAGAGGCAACCAGGCTAAGAATGAAATATCTCAGCAGGCCCTCAAGAGCTTGCAGGTGGTTTTAATTTGCTGCTGCAGGAGCACTCTGAAAGGAAAACAATCACCACCACAATGCCTCCGTGCTCCCTGAAAGAGGCATTTGATATTCAGAAGGCTGAAAAGAGGACTTCCAGCATGGAAGCTTATGGGGTTCACCTCAGGATTTTCCATGCCTTCCAGGTGCCAAGAAATTTCTAAAGGGCTTTGTGCTGCAATAAGGAGTGGGCCCTTAAAGTCTGATGAAATCTGTCAGCCGGGTAAGCCCTCCTAAGGGACAGGGATGATGGTTTGATGGTTACCTCTCTGAAAAAAAAGAAATCTTACACTTTCCACATCCTCAGTCTTCAGTGTTTTGATATTTCTTAGCTGTAGCATGGTTAAAGGATAGGAATAAGCTCTCCTCCTATACCTGCTATCAACTCACTGAATGTCAGCAAACAAGACATTTCATTTCTTTGGTTCATACCAAAGAAGAAGAATGAAGAAGGAAGACTGGATATCTGTTATCAATTCTTAAATCTCATTGGAGAAGTTAGTGATTTTATCCATAGGCATTAGCCTGTAAAGTACAGAAAAATTCATTATAAGTACCTCACTTGAGAGCACACTTTGATGAGTGCAATCAGTAATAAAACTCCCTAGATATTCTAAAAATAATAGTTAATTTCTTGAAAAATGAAATCTTCCATGCAGCACAGTGTAACTTAATACTGGACCTCACTTTGTTGGCAAAGAAAAGTCAACTGATAACCTAAAAATGAGTGGTTGCTTAGATACTGATGGTTATTAGAATGACCTGATTACTTTTGTTGTGTGCAAATAGAACATGCCAGTGACCAGTCATCTAAGAATTTCTAAAAGGGCTAATTTTTGCCGATCTACTGAAATTGTCAACATGACTGGCAGGAACTCAAATTTAAAGTGAGAAATTCTAATAGGGGACAGTAGTGGAATTTGTCCTCAAATTTCCTGCTTAAGGCTCCAAAAGCCAGAATCCTCGTGCTCTGCTGGAAATATATATAGAGTAAATGTTAAAAGGGGATATGGAAGTGACAGGAAGGCATTTATTTTTATATATTTTATTATTTTTTTTTTATAAAATACATTTATAGAATCAGTCAGAAAGCAAAAAGGAAGTAGCAATTGATATAAATTTAAAAACATATGATTGATAATGGGGAAGTGAAGGGAGAAAAGAAATGACCAATACAGCTGGAAATAATTACAACACATTTTTCAGTGTGGATATTGCTAGATGCATACAGCAAAACTGTTCTTAGGCAAGTAGAAAAAGCAGATTTTTGCAAAGGATAGATATTTCTGTCTGTATTTCAAACTGAGCAGGAATTTTATACCGAGGGTGGAACAGAAAGTTTGCCATCTGTGATGAAAAGAGGATGTGAGGTAGCATTTGCTAAAATTAAACATTTTTTAAAAAACAACAGACACATCTTGCACCAAGAGACTTTAAGGGATGGAAAAGTCTCAGTAAAGCTAATGTTAGTTTCAACAAGTCTTGAGAAACAAGGAAAATTTCAAATGGCTGCAGGACTGCCAACATCGTTTGAATATTTTAAAAGTGCAAAAGATGAGAACCTAAGCAATTACAAACCAACCAAGCTGATGTTGATCCTGAATAAAGATTTTGATGCTGAATTCTAGACAATATCAACAAAAATTATGAAGCAAAATTGTAATTAAACCCTTCAGCATGATCTCATGGCAAGTGGGTTTTGCCAAACCATCCCTTTTTGGGATTAAAGAACAATTGATCAATTAATTATAGTGTTTGGATTTAAAAGCATGTGACTTAGTAGTACCACACAGCATTCTGAATTTAAAATTGCAGTAACATACAATAAATGGATTACAACCGGCTTACTGACAGATCTCAAAAGACACATACTAATGGTAGATAGTTTTTAGTATAAGATCTCAAGAACTGGTCTGTGATCCAGCACTGTTTTCATTTTTATCCCAATGGCCACTGACAGAATGCCTTTACCAGTAACGTTTGCAGTCAGTAGGCAGTAAGCAAGAACATTACAATGAAATGACAATGAAAGAACTATTACAAAACATATCAACTGCCTTATCTAGAAAGCTAACCATGATCCCAAATAAGGTGATTCAGATGGAAATTCTTCCTAGATTATGGTCACACTATGAACTCCTGCTGCAATAATAAAAAGGAGCGGGGGAATCTTATTTATGAAAGTAATGTCAAACAAAAGTGATGGTATATAGAGAAAAACAAAAGAAGAAATGGGTTTAATTTATGGCAAATTTAAATAGACATAGATGGATACTGTCCCACAGGAGAGGTAAGGAAATGGAAGTAGATTGTCTAAGATATTTTTTGCTCACCATCATTTAAGATTTTCAAGAACAGGTCAGGCAAACACTTTTCAGAAATGACACAAGTAATATGACCTCCTTTCACTTTTGATCTAAGGATGGACAACATGACCAGCTCAAGTGCTATCCAGTCTTACCTACACTCGCTATAACCTCAAAATGTAAGACTTTGTATTCTCTAGAATACCTTTAGTCTGGGTGTTTGGAAGAACATCAAAAGACTGGGGGGAGCTCAAGGAAGTGTTATAGAAAGATAATGTACTTGGGGGTTTCACACAGTCTTACTCTCAAATTCCATTTCCCTCTAAATTGGAGAAAATGTCCTCCAAGCTCATTTAATGAAACTGGACTCCAGAGGCAAGAAAAGGTTACGTTTCATGTTGTTTTTCTTTTTTTTTTTTTTTTTTTCAGCCCTACACCACTACAGTGATTTTTTAATGTTCCTAAACTCCACATGACGTCTAGTGAAGCTTGTTAATAACACAGGATAATCATCCACTGGATTCTAATGAAATTTTAGAAGCTATTAAAAAAATAGATTAAAATATCCTGGATGTCTATTAGTTACTTGGAGTTTCTTCCTCCTCCTTCTCCATCAAATCATTGGCCCCAAACTTAACACAAAGGGGCTAGTCAATCACAGTCATTTTTATCTGATCTCTTTGTCATCATTTATCTGCACAGCTTTAAAAACAAAAGCTGTACGTGGCAGCGTCAGATGCTTCCCCTTTGTGCATGCTCTCATCACCTGTCCCACTTTTCTTGTTAAATCTCTTTGATAGGAGTCTTCAGCACTCCTGCAAAATAATTTATGCATTCTTCCCACCTCTGCAACTACCTTGTGACAAGAACAAGAAGAAATCAAGGAGGAGGCTGTAATTAATGCATTTCCACCGTCTGAAATTAATGCCACAAAATCAGTGCCCAGCCTTGTCACAAACATACAGTGATTTTGTCTCTACTGACAGAGCAGTACAGGTACAAACATGGATTGCTCCGGCCGTGACTCATCAGTGAATCCCAGTCACACCTTAGTCCATGTCTGGGATTAATTCCGCAGTTTATCGTAAAGGAAGACTATAAATCTGATATCTGTGCAAAGATAATCTGTTTGACTGATCCCTTCCCAGAGCTGGAGCTTAACATCACTGAACAACTCCACACATTTAATCCTCAAGATGTGATATTATATATCAGAGCAAACCCTTCCACCACCACCACCACCCCCCCCCAGAAAAAAAGAAAATAAATAAATAAAAAAAAATTGTTCCATTAAGGTTGTTAAGGTTATCACTTAGAGGAAATACTGATCTGTTCTCAATAATACAGAGAAGTGGAAATTAGGGTTAGAGGTGTCCAAAGAGGAGATATAAGAAGAAATGTATTAAGTGAAGAGCAAAACAGCAATAGAATTATACCCAGAACATCTTCAAGCAGTTTGGAAGAGTTCATAAGGGAAATTATGGGAATTCATAAGGAGATCATGTGGGAACTGCTAATCAGAGAGGCAAAATCTCCTTGGCATCATCTCAAGGAGCAGGGCTGTAACAAATGTTGTAGCCTGCTTTTGTAAAGCAGGTGAGCTAAAACTTGTAGGCTTCATTGGAGACATAGGTAAGGTGCCAGTGAAACACAGGCTGCTGTGTTTCACACTCCCTTGGTGCCACTGTCTCTGCTTCCCAGTACTCACACCACAGAACTGGATGGAGACCTCAAGAGTTTCCAGTGGTCAGGATCCAACTCATGCCAGAGTATCCACGTTTTTACATTTCCAGTATTCTAAGGTATAAAGTAAGATTTAAAAAAAAAAAAAAAAAAAAGCAATTTGTATATTTTTAGGCACTCTTCCTGCCTATATTACTCTTCCTATAATAAATCATGAGGGAATAAAAAGAAGCCAAGTTCAAATTTAACTAGCTATTTTCAAGCAACCTTTAGGAGGATAAAGTACATCCATTAAGAAGGTCTCTCATGCCCCATATTTCTGGAATCTCTCTCATTTGTTATAATCATAAAGTGGGCAGGTGGGAGGAGTGTTCTTATCCTGTGTGCTTATGCAGTGCCTTGGAAAATTAGAAGTTTGATCTTGACTGGGGACTTAAATACATTAATGCTAATAAATCACAAGACAGTAAGGGTTTGTCTTAGTTAACTTCTCGTTCATATGTTACAGAAGAAGACAGTAAAAATTGTGAAAGAGGTCCCCCCAAAAAGTCACAAGGTTGGCTTTTGGTCTTTTCCTCTTAGATCCACAAATGTTATCTGTTCAGTAAGCTGAACAGTTAAAATAGAATATGACTGCTTCCTTTAATTATGCTGGGAAAGTGAGGAATGGGGGAAGCAGAAGAGCTGTTTGAACTGAAAACCAGTACTGGCAAAAGACAGAAATGAATATACACAGGCTGTGCATAAATATAGATATGGAATTGAAAGGTTCTGAGCCACTAAAATAGCGAAAGCCTTGAAGAGCCTTCAAATAGCAGCTGTGGGAGCAAACCAGCGGGATCCACGTACCCGGCAGAGATGTGCGGATGTGCCCAGGCTCTCGGCACACTCTTCACTCTTGGGAACTGCCTGGCTACAGAAGTGTGGACCTCAGTTCAGGTTAATTTACAGAGTATTGCAGCCTTTTTGCCTCCTTCTCAGCCTCCTTCATGACCCCTGTAGAGCTCCATTCTGTAGCTGCTACAGACACCTGTGCTAATCATTCGAAGCTAGTGCCAGCCCAGTACTGCACTGCAGTCCTCTTCCAAGTCCAGTATGGACAGCCTCTAATTAGCTTTCACAAAGACTTTATTCATTTAAGGAAAAGATCACATTATGTGATTGCCTTGGATGGAAGAGGACAGAGCTCAGTCACTGCAAAATTTCCTTCCCGTCCTGGATTCTCACTTCGCCGGCTACTTCTTTTCAGAGAAACAAATTAAACTCTCCTCATCTCTATAGTTCAGTCATGAGCTTGCCAAGGGAGTCTGAGAGTTACAAAGTCCTCCTGATGTCCAAATGAAAGCAGAGCTTCCTGAGCACATCAAGGGAGGATCCAGTTTTACCCTGTGGCTGTACATCATGGAGACCAATGCAGTCCTCAGTCACCAGGACACTCGCCAGGTGCTTTTGTAATATCAGAGAAGTAAATGGGATATTGTCTCACACAATATCTACTGAACAGACTTGTCATTTTTTCCTCTTAACTACATCAGCTATTTCTCCTTCTGTCCTCAAAATCTCACCCACACCATTTTTTTTAGACGATGAACCTGTTATGTTTCAAAAAACTTCTTCTGCATTTTTGCTTTTCTGGAAAGACACAATAGCAGCAGCCCTTTGCAGGCAAAATCTGAACCAAGTCCCTGGGAGAAATGAGAAGATTATGATTCCTTTTTTATCAAAGTAATAATAATAATAATAATAATAAAAAGAAAATGCACATTTGAGAGAGCTAGAAGTATTTACTTTCCAGTTTTGTATCTTGGAGGGCTTATGCACTCATCTCTGTGACTGCTTGGAAATGTAAACCTTCGAAAGGCAAAAAGAATAAATAAAGAAGATTAACATATATGTAAAAAGCTGCTATAATTAGCACAAAAAGAGTCTTGTGGTTAGAACTGCAAGAAACACTGCGAGTATCTTGGGATCTGTACTGAAACCGAGATTCAGGACCACTTTTCGAAAAGATAGATGGGTCATCTCTAACTGAAAATTCAACAAAGGAATGTGTTCAAATTTATTTCAAATGGTGTTTCCCTAACAGTGATACAATAAAGACACTGTAGGTTTAAAAGTTTTGTTGTTGTTGTTGTTGTTGTTGTTGTTGTTTTCCTGTTTATGAGCACATAGAAAAGAGGTATTTATTTGGAAATGGCTTTGAAACTTTTAACTCTTGAATAGGTGTTAGTGACAACCACCATGTATCTAATTCTTTTAGAATGATGAACGTGCTTCCTGCAAACACCTAGGTACAGACAATGCTAGCAAATAATAGATATATGTTAAACACTGTGCCTTTCTGCTTAAAAAATAAATAAATAAAAAATAAATGCTGTTTTATAACCTAGAGGAAAATAGGAAGATTTGACTGATCTTTATAATCTGCTCATTTTCTGTACCTACCTTTTCATTTTTTCCGGCTATAAATAATCCTCCCTCACATGACCCAGTGCACCCACAGATCCCTTGTGCCTTCACTCACATAGACACCCCAAGTGTGCAAGGGGCCCTGATTGCTTTTTTAGAAGCTTCTTGAGCTGGCCATATTTCAAGAAGAACATGGACACGGGCACGGGCATGAATCAGGAGAAGCCACAGAGGAGCCGTGTGCTCCAAAGGGCAGTTATCCCACAGGCACAATCTCCTCTGTTGTAGGATCTGGTCCTGACTGCAGAGCATGCCACACCAGTATCACGTGTTGCAAAACCATAATTAACGTTTAAAACAGCAGCTACAGTTAAGTCCCTGCTTGTAAAAGATGCCCAAACCTGTTTTCAATAAAAGCATTTTAATTGCTTTAAAGGTTTTATTAAAATCCCAGCAGACCCATTATAGTCAATTGTTTCCAGCCTCTACCTACCTAGTAATCACTCAGTTCACAATAGTGAAAGATATGTGCTCCATTACGTGCTCTCCTCTCCCTCTCTCTGGTAACCACAATTTTTTATTGACTGCTGTTCCCCAGGTAGTTTAGCAAATTTGGATCATCAACCTCTTTTGCTAACAATAGTCTACTTTACATTGAATTTAGGGGCTCAGATATCAAAGGATTTAGGGCATCTAAAAACAAGGAACGATCATTTTGAAACAAAGCAGCTTAAGCATTATACCCAGAAAAAAAAAAAGACAATTTGTAGAAAATATTATCTTTGAAACACCAATGACAACTTTAAGCAGACAACAGAAATTCTGGGTGAAATATTCTTTGCTATGGAAGCTTTAAGTCTCCTACGATGAAAAAAGCTAGCAAATCCTCACCATTCACATAATCACCCATTCAGCTCTTCATGCCATGGCAACAATGTCATTAAATTAAGCATCCTGTCAAACAGAAGAAGGCTGGTGAGGAAGCACTGCCCTGGGTTGCATCAGAAGCCCACAGCAGGCAGGTAGGGTGGTATGGCACAGGGAACTGCAACAAGGACATGCCCTGCTCAGGGGGACCATGCCCCTGCACCCAACAGCCATAAAGGGCCCTGAGAGGTGATTAAACGTGTGTAAAAGGAGATGGCAACTTGGAAATGCTTCTTCAGTCTGAGATGTAAGGGGCTGAGTCTGTGCTGTGCAGGGCTGCGAGGTTACCTGAGTGTTCCTGGCAGTGACAGTGCTTGCACAAATACCGTACACACCAGGGAATAGGACTCATAGATAATATCCGTGGTGAGATGGTGGCATTTCAGTCTTGGAAACATTTCCTTACATCACATTTAGTAGTGGAGGCTAGCAGCTGTTTTAATGACATTAACACACCCAAAATGGGGAAAAAAATCAGTGCAAGATGACTTGGAGATTTTTCTTGCCTACAATATGTGTAGCCACACTGTTTGACACCAATAGAGTCATTTGTACAATGTGGTGGCATTTAAAATACTTACACTTCAAGCTAAGCTGCATGCAGGTACACTGAGCAGATTCTCCTGCTGCCTTCTCAGCTTGCCAAGGCTCAAGTGTAGCATCAAAACTTTCAATGTCTTGGAAGATGTTGGTTTTTTTGGAGGAGGTCATTTGCTGATTTATTTTATTTTATTCTATTTTTTAAATGATTATTACAAGAATTCATGGAAATCTGAAAGAAGCTTTATTCTGCTTCCTTTTGATGTTTTCAACTGTTGTCACCAGAATGAACCCTCTCTATTAATTCCTGCACGACCACTACTTTTCTAGCCAGAGATTTAAATAAAGCAGTGAGCAGCGATGTGCCATATTGGCATTTCTAAAATTAGCTGCACACTGATAATTCTGATTTCCAAACTCTGCTCCTTGCTGCAACAGAGCCAAAGGACACGACACTGAAAGCTGCTGATAGGCAGAATGTCTCATGGCTTTGCCAGAAGTATTTTTTTTTGGGGGGGGTATTTTTGCATTATAGGCCTCTGCACAGCAAGTTCTTAGTTCACTTGATCTTCACCAGAAGATGCAGTCAGCTTCCAGCTCAGCTCATGATACATGGAGATGCCACTGTTTCTTCTGAGGGCAAGCCCCTCAATGTGCTGCTCGGAGCTGCTAACTCAGTTTTCCTTCCATTCATGTTGTCAGTGATAACTTCCAATTCACTAACAGGTTAGACAAGGATCCTTCTAGAAAAAAACATCTGCAGATGAATTGAGAGAGGTACTGGGGCTCGTTTTTTTTTTTTGTTGTTGTTGTTGTTTTGTTGTTGTTTTTTTGTTTGTTTTGTTTTGTTTTGTTTTTTACTGAGACACAACAAGCATCTTGCAGCAGAAAGTGCTAATTTGTACAATGCTGAAGTGAGCTCTTCAGAGTCCTGCAAGGTACCCCCTAGGATCTCTCAATATTTGCCAGCTGAGACTGAGGAGCAGACACCGAGCAGAGGTGCCCTTCTTGGAGCGTTTCATTACCTTTTGCAAAGCACAGCACGATGTTGTTGTTAGGAAAGCTTTGCCATTGAGGGCTGGGCTTCAGCACAGCTCTGAAAGCAGAGCACAGCCCAGACACTAGAAGACCATCTTGACTCAGAAATGTACCTCTGAGTCACGGTTCCTCCTGCGCTTTCTTTTGCTTCTGGCTGGGAATATCAGTTTGTCCCAGATCTGTGTCAGCCCCAATTGATCACGTGTCAAATCTTTACTGCGCATCAGTGGCACTGGCATGAGCTGGAAGATGCAAAGGTGGATGAAGCTACCTCAGTGACTACTATCTTTCTTCAAACTTTCCTCTCCTGTGGCATGTGCAACATTAATAACAGTATATACTGACAGCAAACTGGGAGCACTGGCAATGATTTTTGTGTTTCACCCCTCTTCCCCTGGATCTGACCCTTAATTCCTCTCTCACACTGAAATTGTAAGGTTTTGGGGGCAAAGATCAGTTATTCTGAGTTCATACAAATTTTTGCCTGTTGAGATCATAGATTGAAACTGTGTCCTTGCTGCTACTGCCACAAAAACATCTTTAATTAAAGTCCTACTTCTGAGGAACTGGTCTTCCATTTTCTTTGCTTTCTCCTCTCTCCCCTAATTATTGAAAAAAAATAGCAAAGTTCAGAAATTGGCCCTTTGTCTTCCAGTTATCACTATCATCCCACTGTGACAAGTTTCGGACACTGAAATTACAAAATCAACCCCCTGCACTATCTTGCCAGCCCTTCTGGCCCATCGCTCCTCACTGTAACTTTCCTCCCCAGTTGAAGCAGACACCTCACACCCCAAGCCCCTTGCTGAGAAGACAGATTGCTGCTTGTGAGAGCTAGACGGGCAGGTGTAACCCAGCACCTGCACGAACACTGCCCACGTCGCCTGCACGCAGCGGCACCACATAAGGGATTCAGACATATGCAAAACTGGCTTTGCTTTCCAGAGATGCTAGAAACAAAGCCAACCGCAACCTATCTGCGCAAATCAACAACATAAACAACACACATGAGCTGAGCACTTGCCAGCTGGAGGATCACAAACCCACCTTGAGACCTGTGCATAGGATTCAGCCCATATATCTCCCAAAATGCAGCAGCAGCTGCTATTTTTCACCAGCTCATGGTGTCCCAGAAGAGGGTGAAACTCTCTATGTTGCACAATTCTGTGTTCGCAGCCACCTCCCTAGATCCTCTGCATTTCCATCAAAAACGGAAACTCAGCAGTCCGGGAAGGGCAGAGATGAGACAGATCACAGAGAGGGAACAGACTAAGCACACAGCATTTATCTCCTACCTTTTTCAGTCCCCAAGTGTCTGTAGGCCCACAGAAACATGAGGGGACACCTTTTGCTATCCATGAGTCCCACCTAGGCTTGGAGTCCACTCTCTAAAGAGGAGTGACAAAGCAGAGGTGCCTAAGAAAGTCTCCTAATCTGTGGCCTAACTGAAGACACTGCCAGCGTAGTTGTTATAGGGGTGGCTTTTGAGTGTTGTTTCAAGGCCAGTTAGAGGGAACAGACTTCCCATTAGTACCTGACTTTTCGTTCTCAGTGTCTTCCCATATTACCCCTCAAATGGCTGAAACCCCAGTACTCAAAGAATATTTACTAATGTTGAACCCATTGCTATGCCTAGAGTGGCAGCACTCTCTTTTCCACCAGTGATGCCGACTTCCCCTCCTTACTAATACACATTTTTCACACTCTTCTTTTCTATCCAGGGCTGTCTGTCCCTCAAGCCAGGAAGGAGCAGTCTGTGAGAATCAGCACCATGCTCCTTCCAGTCTTCCCTTGCAAGAAGCTTGTCTCTGTGCCACGCATGCAAAACACTAATCATACTGAGACCAATGTTTATTACTGTAATGATAACTATTTTCTTGTTAAATTATGCCTGCCTCAGCTGGCAATGTCTCTGAGGAGGTCAGGTACGTCTGAGTCTCACCAGGAAGAAGGTTGGAAGATTTATGGAAGCAACAGAAAGGAACCTAAAATGTTGGCAGGAGCCTGGGGCTCTCTGGGTGGTACGAGGATGTCTCCTGGTGGTTCTGCATAGCCCAAAAAGCCTTCATCTCTGCTTGGCCCTGAAAGTACTTCCATAGAGTGTATAAATACATTGTAAATAATAATTTCTGAATTCATAAAAAGGAACTTCCTTAATCCAAATAGAATATGAGCTGCAGTGACTGTGGTCCTCTGCTATTTCAAACACACATTCACAGGTATGTCAAATGTAACCTTTGCCATCCCATTCATTTTGGCTTATCACATGACTGCACACTGCTAATAATTTTCTTATCTCCACTAAAAATGATTCTGGGGTTGAAAAAGGGTGCCATGACATCAAAATTAATCTCCAACTAAAAGCCTGATTTTAAACTAGATTTGCTGAACCAGGACAAGGCCAGTGACTTTCCTCTATCTAATCTTTAAATAATAATAAAAAGAAAAAACTGCAAGGAATGTCCTGTACATGATACACAAACCAGAAAGAGGGAATTAGAATTTGTCTTGTACCTCACTACCATGTTTCAGAGCAGTGCATTACATGAGTTGTAGAAGTGAATAAACTTATTGAAAAATGCACTATCAGGCCATGTGAACAGAGAGATCTGCTCTTACTAAAATCATCACCCCTCTTTTGTTCCTTTCCCAGTCCTACAAACCCTCAGGCTTACCATTGTTTCCCTTAGTCCCCCAGCTTGTGAATAACTCACCGCAGTCACACCTTTCCTTAAAGAAAGGAAGAAGTAGAAGTCTCACTTCATTGTTGCAAAGAAAAGCTGGAAAACCTGACCAGGTGGTACCATCCTGAAGAACCACAACCCAGTCATTAGAAAAAATCCACACCAAGATAGTCGTTTCAACAAGCAGTGTTTAAGACAGATATAGTTTTAGGTCTGATGTGGCATGGGGCTGCTTTCCCCTTTTAAAGGTGCAGAGACCATGGAAGATGTTTGTCCAGGACCATGCCTCCAAAGCCACTAAAGCTCCAGCATCAGGGAGAAGTAAGAGGAACAAGGAATCACTTGTGAACCTTTTCTGAGCCATCACACTGCTGCACAGCAAGGACTAAATGGGATGCCATCATTGGCTTCTTTCTGGGTCAAGGGGTCAAAGCTCTAACCTTGTTTTCTCTTTCTAGATTAGCATTTGTGGTTGTTATTTGAGGTAACAGGCAGACTACTCCTGAGAGCATTTAAGCACAAGTGCAATCTGACTTCTATCTCATTGACATCCCTTTTTATAGCTCAAGAGCAGATGAAGCTATTCCTCTCATTTCCCCCTGAAGTTACATTCAATATGCCTTGAATATGGTGTTCCTTTAGTCTTCCTCTTTATTCTTTAGACCTTCTTCAGGATTTGTAGCTAAACCATGTGTCTAGGAGAGAGAGGAAGGTTCACTGTCCCAAACAAATTGCCACAAAGCACACTGCCCTCTGATTTCAATTCTGGCCAAGATGTCCCACTGCTGACCAGGTCTTAGGGTTGTTCTCAGTCCACCCAGAGTGCACAAAGTCCACCATGTAGGCCAACAGGAACAGTAAGTTTTAGACTAAAGATGCTTCACATTTATAGTTGTGCAACTCATCTGACACAGGCACCAAAGTGCCTGTAGGGCAATGAAGCAGCATCTTCGTTACATAGCTCCTAACTTGTTCACCTACCAGAACAACCTTAATTCCCCTCCTCTTTGCATTTCACCTCTTGCAACCCCGTTACTCTTCATCCTCCTCCGTTTTGCAGCTTTATTTCCAACAGTCCCCTCACCTCCTCCCCCAGCTAGGCTGCTGTTTTGTCATCATCACTGAAGCTGCCTTCACAGCTGCCAGCTTCTTCCCTGTAACACTGCTGCTCTTACCTCACTCTAATAAAGCTCTGACTTTACGGTTTTGGTTAGGTGTGTGTGTGTGTGTTTTTTAAACGGAGTGGGTTGAAAACTATTCTTTTTTTCCCTCCGGACAAAGCAGAAAACAGACAGGTCCATCTGTTCTCCTTGCAGGATCAGTGGCAAAGAACTGCATGGACAACCAAAAATTACATCCCACTCTTCAACAGAGCTGACAGCTCTGAAAGACTGACCATATTGTAATTACTTTTTACATAACTCAGAGATATAGCTAGATATTTGTGCTCTGGGGAGGATAACATTGAGTTGGGACCCTTTCCAGGCAGAAGAAAAAAAAAGAAGAAAAAGTAAAAATAAACATTTTTACAATTATTTTCTAACTATCAGTAAGGCCTAAAGCAACAATTTCTAATCCCTGTCCTGCAAAGCTGTGTGACATGATCTTTGATTTCTGCATGCACATGGAGCTTGGGAGACATCATCAGAGTCCCACAGGAACACAAGCTCAACCTACAAGATTTAGGTACAAGACTGAATCAGGATCCAAAGCTGCAAAAATTTGGAGATGTTGGTTCCTCTATTTACCTTCTCT
Source organism: Aythya marila (assembly GCF_965140915.1). Lineage (NCBI taxonomy): Eukaryota > Metazoa > Chordata > Aves > Anseriformes > Anatidae > Aythya > Aythya marila. The sequence goes on from NC_139043.1 coordinate 148,900,180, forward strand.
GGAGGGAGAAAGTGTCCCAAACTCAAGACAGTTAGAGATTTTAATATTTGGCAGCCATCTTAACGGCAAAAAGGATGGATTCTTTTCACCTATTGTCCAGAGAACTTTGTGAAGTTATTATCTCCACAAGACCTTCAGCAATGTGATTAGGATGAAGTTGATTCATTTAAATTTACTCTTGATAATGCAGTCTAAGCCATGTTTTAATGCTCCTATTATAGACAAAGGAGATCTATTTATTTGGTATCATCTTTAGTTATCAGGGTGTGATTTATCGATATCATTATTTGCTTCAGGAAAAGTTGAGCAATCACCAATATGCCCATATCTGTTATCTATACCAACAGCTGAGGAGATAGAAATGAGCTGGTATAGACACCCACAGGGAAGAAGCCCACATTTACTTCTAGGAATCCCAGCCCTATTCTATTTCTGTTTCTATTACAGTTATTACTTATTACTTATGCTATGTTACATTTTAATATTAACAATTTGGTTAGGAAACAAGTGAATCTCTTCTTCCTGAGTTACTTCATCACTCATTTGTTTGTTTATCTGTTGATAAATTAAAATGCACACACACATATATTCCTAGTTATAACTGAGTCCTGCTTAATGGCAGCCAAGGATACCCAGAATTATTGATTTAAGCCCATCTTTTGCAGCTATGCTACAGCCTACAGCTTTTGTTTGAGGAATTCGCCAAGGTTGGTTTAAAAATGATAAGTGGAAAATTGGTAATTTGCAAATTCTTCCAGCAGCAATCTTTCCTGCTGTTAAATCTTATCTCTAGACTGAATCTATCTTGCACCATCTTCCAAACATTACTGTGTCATCGTTTATGCAGTTAAAAAGTCTTCTAATAACAAAAACTATTAGTCTTCATAGCCTCAAACAAATACTGATGCAGCACTCAGATTAATGCTTATAAGTACATTATCTATTTCAAGTTGCTTGGAAATTAACTCATGGTAGAATATGTGAAAACAAGCCCTGCCAATGAAGATGAGCACTGACACATTTCCATCTGCCCCAAATCTCTTTTCATCATTCATCCTAATAATGTTTCCTTTAGAGCTGCTGTTTCCAGAAAACTATAAGACATAACTCTATAACAGAAAAACTGTTTTATGGTCTCCAGCAAAATGTTGCTTACGAGGTGATAATGCCCTGCTTTGGTCCCTGGGAGCAATGATGTGTTCTCATCCCACTTGCTGGGGAATGTGATAATTTGCACAGCAAGACACGACCTTCAGTCCTGGGTATATGCTCGTTCACTAGAGAATGTTGTTGTCCAGGTATTGTTGCAGCAGGAGCTGCTATTCTTTATGTTTTGGGACATACCAGCTCTGGCAACAAATGGCTCTGCAAACCAAGACTTTGCATTGTTATTGTGTCTCTGGGAGCAATGGATGCAGGTGTGGTTCAAGCTGGGTATGAAATGTCATGCAGATCTTGGGTTAGTCTGTAAGTGGTGCTCCTAAAAATCTTCCTCTGTGCCTGGATACACTCAAGGGACAGATATTGGCTCAGACACCAATAAATCGCTCATTCCCTAACACCGCCATCACCCCTAGAGCAAAAAGTGATCACGAACAGTGACTCAGAAGTGTGTGGGTCTGAATCACAGCTCTAAGAGCTCCTCCTACAGTGATGTTGCTTGTACAGTGACGCTAACTTAGGGCTGTGCCCAGCCACACGCTGGTCCAGAGGGAGTACCTCACCACCGGATGCTGAATTCTGCATCAGGGAGCTGTGCAACCAAAAAAGAAGCACTAATGATGATGAAACACAAGGTGACTCAGAGAGAATTCCAGCACCTAGACTGCCTTGCATGATATGGACAAAGTAATTCCTATTTAGTCCCTATTCTGAGGGAATGAGAGACCTGCTCTTAATGCTGACATAAGTCTCTTGGGTGTGTTGGCACTACCAAAGCAAGTAGCAGAATCAAGTGTTTGCTATCTAAAGTGAGCTCAAAGCCAAAGTCCAGTATTAAAAAGACCAAAAAGTAAATACAACTATTTATGCAAGTCTGGATAGGAGATAAAATTGTCATGTCAGCCCTGCCGACCTGCTATCAGAGCACTTAGTCCACCTGAATTTGAGTCATACAGTTATGGCTGGACTCTACTCTTGTAGTGGCATAGAGCATGACAGGCTGAGGTGTCCCTCAAAAAGCACAGATGGATGGCTTCCTCGAGTGATAATCCAGAAAACGATTCTCGGTGCTGCTCTTCAGCAGGCATTAAGTGCCACCAAAGGAAGAAGATCGGAGCAGGTGAGGAAGGGACAAGGACAAGGAGATGAGAAAGTCAGGAGGAGCTGTAGAGTGGGGATAAATTACTGAAGACTGAACGATTCTGCCTCCTGTACTTGGAGAATTTGATGAAGAATTGGTGGAAATGTCAAATTACAACAGCATCAGTAAAAAAAAAAAAAAAAAAAAAAAAAAAGAGAGAAGTCCTTGAGAAAGGACTATTTTCAATGAACTTAGTTGATTACCCTAAAGATCATCCCTAGCATTTCCCAGTGTCAGCACTCCAAACATAGACAACATTGGTGCTAGTTAGCCTAGCAGCAAGCAGCTTTGTTTGTGGTTAATATGAGGGTTGTTGCCTCCATGGTGGGCTGACCTGCCCAGCATCTCTGGCCAGATGTTACAGTTCATTTCTGTCTATGCATATTCAGGATTGAACAGAGTGGAAGACATCCCGTAATTCTGGCCCAGAAGACTTTCTGTTTTAAGAAATACATAAACTGACATACTGTGGGAAAACCAAATAAATAAATAAAAATAAAATCTATCAGCCCTCACAATATAAAATCTTTCAAATCTTCGAGATGCACAAAATTTAACACAACACAACCCTGTGGAGCAATTTGGTTTGACTTTGAAGTGAGCCCTACTCTGCAGATTGGACTGGAGACCTCTGAAGATCCTTGATATACTAAATGGTTTTATGGCTGCTCCTTCCGACAGCCCCATCAGGATCTACACCAAAAAAACAAGCAGAGAGATGATGCTTTGCTTGCTCAACTTCCCCGGGCTCTATCTGGGGAATATCCTCTCTCAACACTGGGGAGCAGGGAGAGAAGGAACACTCCATGTCTGCATAAGCCAACTCCTGAGGCAACGGAAAGAAGCCACAAACAGCACTGTGTGAGTACATCTGAGTCCCTGGCAAGTCCCTGGGACAAGTCAGTGCTCCCTCACTACCCTGCATCTCTACCTCTCCTGTTTCCCCTCAAGCTCTCTTGCCTTACAGGGAGTTTGTTTTGAGCAGAGAAGCTGAAGCTCCTCACCAGAGGTGCAGGCCCTTAACCTTGGCATCTGTCACTAACAGAAAAATCAGTAAAAAAACAAACAAACAAAAAAAACTTTTGTAGTGGATCCAGAACATGCTCACGTTGCAGCAGCCAAATCCAATTGTTCTTCTAGCTTTAATAGATTTACTCTACATTTGTACTGACATGACTAAAAGAGGTTGCTGGCTCAGTATTTCTGTGAAAACAAGCAAAATACAAACTAGCAGCTGTTAAAGGAATACACCACCACCTAAAAACTGTTCCTTATGTCAGAGGCATTTTCATGCATTCAAATATGGAGTAGCTCTCTGATGATTTCAATGTTACATTCAATTCTTACTACTGATTCATCCGGTGTATGAAGGTGAGTATGCCCTCTAAAACTACTGAGTGGTGCTTGCATACCTACAGAGTTTCCAGCTTCACAGAGAAAACTATAGCACATAAAAATTGGTGTAGCTAAAAAGACACCTTCTAGAAAGCAGTGCTATCTGTTCATTGGTATGGGGGGCTGAGTGGCAGAGCAGAAGGAGAGGAGCAGAAGTAGATAGAAGCAATGCCAGTGGACAAAAATTCAGGAACAGGAAGAATTTGGACTGCTGCTTGCAAACTCCCACCCCAGTAATTCCTGTGACCAAGTGAATCTCCTACTCCACCCCAGTAACTCCTGTGCCCAAATAGCCACAAGAAGGTCCCAGGAAAACCAAGTCGATCACAGCCCTCGGTTTTAAAGCTTAGTTCAAAAGGTAGTTAAGTGTGGGTTTGAGCATGATCTCAACTGCAATTGTGATTATAACATAAACTCCAAGCAGCATCAAGAGCAATGTATGGGAGAGCTCAGGGAGATAGACACCATAGCAAAACAGAGACCAGAGGGAACATGAAGGGGTAAACTCAAGATTCCCAACTAGGGAAAGATCTTAAAGCTACTGAAATGAGCAGCGTAAGTGGGATACCAGAACTAAGAACAGCTACACCATCATTTTTTTCTTTGGCATAATGTCAGGGATGACTGTGGGCCCCTCATGGCCTGCAATAATAAGCAGCCACATATACATGTATACAGCCCTTCAGGAAAGGGAATCAGAATTTTATGTAGAGCCTAATATTAATAAAAGCCCATCTAATAAGACTAAAATTTCTCCTGCATTTATAGACAAGACTCATCTGTCTGAAAATGGCTTTTACTGCAGACTTTTGCTAGATATCGAGTCACCTTGGCTCATACTATAGACAACGGAATGGAGCTGAAGCTGTGATTTATCCCCATGTAAAGCAGACCCCTACAACTGGTTGGACGAATTGCACCATAAAATGTATTGACTGTATTGACTAGATCTCCAGTGACTATAAAGAGAACTGAAATACCTATTGCAGGCACAGAACATTACATGTACATATCTAAATTTAGTTATCTTAATGTGGCTCTGAGTCCCATCTCTCAGGTCAGGTGAAAAGTTTCCCATCCTTCAAGTGTTTTCATCATAGACACCTAAATTCATGTTCATCACCCAATGCATCTTCTGTAGTCAGTGAGAAGTTTCAGGCACTGCAAGAAGTGATTAATCTCACTTATTTTAAGAACCATCTTCAGGATTAGATTAACTGCACTCCAGAAACTTCTATTTCCTATTTTTCTTCTGCAAATACAAAAAGAGTCCAGACAGCTACCTCAGATAAAGCACTAGATGGATGGATCCCATTGTGAATGTTGATAAACAGCCTCTCAAGCCCTGAGGGAAAGCAGGGAAAACAAGTTGTTTTAAGTAATTTAGCACTAAATAGAGTAGCATGTTTGTGAATGTGCGGTGTGATAATGCTATATTCTGGGAGCAGAAACTGCCATGAGCTTCAGCTGGCAGACCTCTGCACAGTGTCACTGCACGCAGGACCTGACAAGATAATGGAGCAACATCTCCTACAGTGAGTTAGACAAAACTGGGAGAAATGTCCAAATAGCAGCAACAATGCAACTAGCAATATCTTCTGTGTTGTACAGAAATCATAAGTTTGGTACTGAATGATCAGTGGTCTCCATCTCCTGGATTAATACCCCAAAAAACTATTGGGCTTTGTTGACATGCTAAGATGTGGAGCTTGAAGTATCTGAACCTCCATGGGAGTTTGATCAGCACAAGAAGGGTTGAAACAGAAAAGGTAAAAGCCTTAACAAAGTTTCATGAGTAGGAAGATGAAAAGCTATAGAAAATAGAAAGTGTCATTAGACATACACAGAGGGCAAAACCCAAATTATTTCATTGGGGTAGGATTTCCTGATTCTTATCCCAAAGAAAAGCAGCCATTTGCATAGACCCAGGAGGGTACCCTCAAGGTGTCCATTTAGTTGTCTAGGACTACAGCCATGGCACAGGTCATCTAGCCATGCTGTTACTGGCCTGTGTGTGCCACTGCTCGGGAAAATCCCCAGCATGGCTTTGCCAATTAGTCTAGACGTACTTAATGGCTGTGGTAGGCATGGGTGAAGATACTGCCACAGTGCAAGGCTGGTCCAGAGCCATGGTCCTACACATCTGATGCTACTGTGTAAACAATATCTGATCAAGGAGCCTTGCCAGTTGTGTGCATTGAAATTCTCCCAGCAGCATCTCACAAGCAGCAGTATTAGCAAAGGTAGAAGAGCAAATTCCAGTTCTTGTAATTACCTTCATAAATTAATTCCCCTGTAATTTCAATCAGCTGCTCTTGACATTCCCTCCTCAGGGTGTAATCCCTCCTTGTAAATGCTCTGAGAACTGCATGGAGAGGCATGAGTGGAGCAAAGATAAGCAGAGCTGATGCTGCACTGCTGAGCACCTGGTGGGCAGCTCCCCACCATGAACTTTGGGGATTTTACTATCAGACCCTCAACAGCTGTACCTACTCCTCCTTCATCCCCATTGAAAACAGAAATTTTTTGATTTTTTGCATTTTCAGTCAGTGGGAAATGCCCTGTAAAGAGTCTTATGTTTTAGGATGAACATCTCTGTCCTTCATTTGAAGTAAGGTATAGCCTAAACCGAATGGTTCCTATAAAATGTATAAGAACTGTGACTTGGATGGATTGGGGCATTTAAGCTTTCAGCGTTGCTTTAGCTCTGCTTTGGTGGAGGACAGCACTAGAAACACTGAATTGTTATATGAGTTGCAAACTTAATATATCAAAAGGTTGGAAATCTGAGATGGGAAGGTAAATAAATTCATACATTGAACTGAACAGATAAAAGTAGCCCAACAATCAGGTCTAAACAAAAGGAAATGAGGAAATAATTGCTGTTTAAACATAGGTGCAGTGTCTCATGAAGTCCTAGTTCTTGTATTAATTCAGTTGACTAGCAGAAACTAGATGCAATTAAAAACTGGCTTCAGAGATATAAATAAAGCCATAACAAATGATATCATATTAACCAGGAGGGGGAGAAGTTGTTATTTAGTGAAATGCTGAATGGATTTTCTTAGTTCTGGTTTTATTAAATGCTTCCTTAATGATCTATAAAAATAATTAAATTGAACGTTAACAAAATTACCAGATACTAATCTGGAAGGTGATCAAAACACCAGTGAGGAAAGAAGAAAGTAAATATGAAAAACATCTTAGATTAGAAAACAATACTGGAGAGTCAACACAACCAAATACAGCTTGGCAAGGGAATGCAAAACACAACCATACAGCTCTCAGCAGCAACTCTGAAAACAAGGAGGACAAATGAAATGCAAATATCCAGAAAATGACATAAGGTCTAGAAAGTCTAGAAAGTCAAAGGAAGCAAAAGATAACACCTAACATGGACAGGATTAGGGTTCCTGCACTGTTGCTGCCATAAAATGGACTACCGTGTACCAGCAACCTAGAAAAAGGAAATTAGGAAAGATTTTGGCAAGACTGATGTATGCAGAAGGACGTGCACGCCACCTCAAGAGATATAGGATGCTTCTGAAATCAGGGTCTCAGCATCTCCCAAACTGAGACTCAGCAGGGCTGGAGAAACGCATCTCCACTTCTGCATGGTTTTTAAGACCCACCCACGAACCAGAAAAAGTCAGCGCCAGGTTGGTTGTGCAGAGGAAGATGATGACACCTAGCACTGCCTTCCACCACACCTCAATCATACTCCTTCACTGAGGCTGACCTCAGTGTCACCTTGGGTAGGTTTCTCCTGACTTCAGTGGCACCTTTCACTGGTTCCAAGTTAAACAGGCTCTTAAGTAGTTTGCATGCTTGAGGCTGGGGAAGGCAATTTACTTATTTCCAGCCTGAAAATTCTCCCAATGCGCCTTTTTCTAAGTAGGTTGCCATGAACCTAACTATCCCTGGGCATGTCCCTTTCTCCACAGAAAATGCTAGGTTTCCCAGCTATCACCCTAAGACAGGAGGAGGCATACACGTAACAGCTCTTGTGGCCCATATTCCTTGTAATGCTATTAATATTTATGTTATCTCTTTTAATACAGGATCTGCCTGAAGCAGTAGAGGAAGCACCGGCTCCATGGCTCCATTCCTTCTGTAAAGCTTCACACACAAGAAGGGAATCTTGCATTATTAAATACAAAAATAAACATAATTATTTTTTTATACCATACAAGACTGATCACAATAGTGTCCTACCACCCAGCTGCCTGGATATATCTAAGGTTACCACTCTATTGTGCTTCCAAACAACATATAAATAATCTGTAACACTCATGTTACTGATTTTGATTGGAAAGTTTATTTGAGCTGTTAAATTATGACCAAATCACTTAAGTCCAGACCTTGACCTTGAATGTGCATTGTCATCACCTGACCTTGCACACACATCAGTGCTGGAAAGGACTTCTTACTATCCATGTATGCACATGCACAGGTTTGTATCTTGGCTAAACTGTGAATAAAGATGAATAAAGAGGATTTAGTCAAGTAATGTTTGAAGATGGGGAACCCCAAAGAAAGAACAGGAAGATGTCAGGTGAGTAGCCTTTGGTGGGATGTTTGGGAGCAGCAGGCACTGCCAAGGCACCTTCATGTTCACTTACACACTGAAGCACGGTGGTATATAACAAGGTAGATATGTGAGGTTTTTTTTTATCCAGCTGTTAATATACATCAGCTTCAGTTACTATTTTTTCCATTGGATTTGTCTACCAAATGAAGCAAAACATATGTGGGGAGGCTCTCCCAGCTCAGTTTTAAAACATCTCAGATGAAATTAAGAAATAAAACCCGTGTGACCTCTCCACCAGGCAGCCGACCCACAGGTGCCCAGACCTGCGAGGTGCAAGGAGCGAAGCGAGGCACGAGAAGGGACTGAACTGTGCGCTGCCTCCAACCTGAGCCCATCTGTTGTGCTGGGGACACCGCAACATGTCTGTCACAGGGTTTTTCTGGAAATGGTGCCTCCAGGACTGGCAGGGCAGCACTGCGACAGTGCTACTCCTCACTTCTGAGTTTCTCAGAAGAGGAGAAAAACCCAGGTTGGTGGCTGCTGGAGGGGTTCTGCTGCACCCCCTCTGGACAGGATGATGAAATTTGGGACAGTTTGGTTTTATAGAAATGACAGTAGGGACTCTGGCATCTTTCTGAGGGGCTCATTGCTGGTGGAGTTGATGGCATGAGGAGCTGCTGAGGGTTTGCTGTCACTGGTGGTGCTGATGCTCCCCAGCACTGAGCTCTCTGCCCACACGAACGAGCCCAGCCACTGCTTCACCTGGCCATGACCCACACCCCTGGGGATTTAGGGCCCACAGAGGAGCACATCTGCACTACAGACATCTGTGTGCCCTCAGCTCCTGCCAGCCCTCCCAGGCAGGCGTTCGCAGCACCAAAATTCGGCAAGTTAGCGGCGTAGCCATGGAAACACTGAGCACTGCAGGCTGACCGACCCGGCACTGATCCCCGAGCAGGTCTCGCTGTCAACACCAAAGCCCTGGTGAGGAGTTCTGGGGCTGTAGGTGATGGCAAGCTGAAAACACACATCTCCACCCAGACCCCTGCCCACCAGAGGGCCAGGTCTGTAGTCTCAGAGCCAGTTTGGGCTCTTAAGGAAGCGCTGGGAACCCATGAGTTTTGTTGCACCTGCCAAAGTGACTCCAAAGCAGGACCGTAACCCTCTGGTGCTCCACAGACAGCCAAGATTTCCCCAGGCTCTGCCTCCCCTTCCCCACCACCACAAGCAAACACCAGCTCACTGCTGATCCCAGCAAACACCAGCTCACAGCACTGCTGATCCTGGTGGAGGAAACAGTCACATCCTCATGCCAGCCCTGGGCAGCTCCTGCAAGCCTTGGCAGCAGAGGTGTGCGGTAAGGTCTCCAATGAGTAAGACTGCGTTATTTTTTACAAAGTACAGAGCAGAATATTTATCCGTGCATTATGATGGATTAGGATAAATAATTAAAACAGGGCTTGCACTGGCGAATGCATTCACAAAGGGAGCTTGCTAATGGACCAGGCTTGCTCTCCTGCTCCAGGGATTCAGAGACCAGTCCATGCCAGACAGGCAAAGGAAGGGATCTGATTTATCCTCCTTCTTCCCCCAGCCTGTTCCCAGATTACCTTAGGGTGATGGCTCGGTGCATCTTATGGAGCATCTCCCGAAGGGCCAAGAGGAAAATAATGGAAAGTCCCCAGACACCCAACCTGTTCCTCAAGTCCCTCAACACCCTTTCCCACAAACAGCCCACCCAGGATCAGTCATCCAAGAGGTTCCCAGAAACACCAATGATCATATCCCTCTGCCTCCTCTGTTTGTTCCAGGTGGTATTGAAATATGATTAGATGGGAAATAGGGAAGGGCGTTCATGTGTTCCCCGTGGTTTCCCCTTTCCCATCAGGAGGTATTCTGTGGTGATCCACAGCAGCAGAGATCAGCCAATATCGCACACTCTTCAAAAAATAAAAATAAAAAAGGAAAATCCAGTCCTGAGCCTTTTCCTAGTCTTATTTTTCTGTGAAAGTAATGGCTGCAGTTGTCTCGGGGGATGGTATGAAAATAAGAATATCTCCTAGCTACCTCTCCTTCAGCCTCTCTTTTCATTAAGTCAGGCTGAAAAATTTCCACAAATTGCCATTGCAAAGTTGATCTGAATTCTGTTACCTTTCTGGAGTCTGTCCATCATCCACCAAATTCTTTCTGTTTATAATTAAAAATAAACAGAAAAATCAAAATCTTTATTTCTTTTTTTTTTTTTTTCCCATTAAATTAATTTGTGTTTTTGTGCATAAATAAAGCATTTGGACATTTCATGGAGGTGAGCAGGGCTCAAGTCAGCAATCCTGGCCAAACCACTCATCCCACGAGGCTCAGCATCAGGGGATTCCTGCTATACAGCGTGATGCTCAGCACAAAGGAAAGCTCAGTGCACCACGGGAGCTGTAGTTACACCTACAGGGAGAAAAGAGCAGGGATAACTTGTAGCCTGACCTGCCACCCCCACGAACCATTTCCAAATGAAAAATCTCAAAGATTTCAACAGTTGTGTGTTTTGTTTTTATATTATATATATATTAATATATATACACACACATATACATATACATATACATATACATATACATATACATATACATATACATATACATATACATATACATATACATATACATTCCTGCAAATGTGCAGTAGGTGTTCAGCTTTGAGTAGGTGAATTTTTTCATGGGGAAAGTCAATATTTTCTCTTACCAACCACCCCAACAAGATATTGCCACCAGGTCTGAGACCACTGGTGTTCTGGCAGAGCAAACTTTAAAGGTAAATCTGCCCAGCAGTACGTACAGGGAATAGATGTTTTCAGGAGAAGGAAATGGAGTCAGCTTCTTTGGGACCAAATCACCTTTCTCTGTGCTATAAGCACAGAGCAAACTCAGGGCAAACTCAGATGTGCAGGACGAGGGAGGGGGAAGAATCACAAGAAATCTCTCTCCTATATCTTTCTGCAAATCACTGCCACTGAAGGCTGAATGCCAAAACTGACACCAGAAATTCCCCTGCATCTTGTCCCTATGGCCTGGATGGGCCTGATCATATTTTTGCATTCTCATTCGATTATTTCAAGGGATTGAATCATTTCAGTAGATCCAACTGCACCTAAAACAAATGAACTGTTTACACCAGGAACCGTGTCAAGCCTTATTTATGTGCACATTAGAACAGGGAGATGCACGAAGGATCATGACCCTTTCGCAGCCATATGGGCATCACTGTACAATTTAATGAGTTCCCATCTGCACTACCCTTTTAAAAGGTAGGTTGTTTTTTTCTGGCATCCAAATTTTGCAAAAACCTTTGCAAAGCCCCTTCCTGCCCTCACACAACATCCTCAGAGTGTCTGAAAAATGCAAGCCTCTTCCATTGGCAGCTTCCCACCTCTGAAATCCTGGGATAGACAGCACCAAAGCCCCTTGCATCAGCCCTTCCTTAAGCACCTTATGAGGAATCCATCACAGCCACCCATGCTGCAACCCCTTTTGTTCCTCAGCTGTTTATTCTCTCAGTCCTACAGACATGAGAGCAACTGTCTTACTCTTAATTTGGTTGTATTGCAAAAATATTGATATCTGCTGAAAGGTGACTCTGAATGAGATGAAGTATGATGTTTTATTAGGATAAATGGGACTTTCCTTTCTAAGTAAAATGGCAAATTTGTAGACTTTATGGAAAGGTTGGCGATCAATCTCTCAGCAACCCAAAATAAAGTGTAAAGCATTCTCGTGTGAAAAGCAGCAATGGGGAGCTGCCGGGACAGCACTGCACGGCGTCACAGCAGCACCTCCAGCCTGAGAGGGACTCCTTTTCAGAAAGAAAAAGGCTAAAAGGCATTTCATCTGAAAGCAAGAACAAAGACTTCAGACATCAACTCAGAGTGCTGCTTCCCTGCTGCACTGCTCCTGCTCTCGAGCAGGTCATTGCTCTCCAGACACAGGAACAAGCTCAGAAAGCTGGCAGCAAGATCTCAGCATGCTGCTCCATCACTTTCAGAGGGTTTCTTTTGTAGGGCCTGATTGTGTAGCGAGGTAGGAGCCCACAGCTTCTGCTGAGTTCAAAAAGATGCTGAGACTGAGCAGAAACTTGGACTGCAGAGCACCGCTGGGTGACTCAGGAGGGGATGGGCTGGCAGAGCCCAGGCAGAGCACTGGGTGGCTGCTCAAGGTGTTCCGTGCTCATACCTCCTGAGGGGACAGGACACGTACTCCAACTGGAAGCACTGCCATGCTCTCTGCTGAGCCAGCATTGCTCATCTGGAAGCCTGTTCTCCTCAATCTTAATGCCATAAAAACCCCACAGAGCAGCATTCCCTCATCTCCCCATCAAGTTCGATAAAGTTTGGGGAGGATCTGGCCGAGAAAGCACTTTTGGGTTCCTGCCTAGGGGACAGTGTCTTCCCCGCTGATGTTCAAAGGGGCACAGCAGAACCTTCACCAAAAGAAGTGGAAGCATGGTAGGAGTTGTGTGTTTTACTTCCCTTAAGGATAAAGACTCCTAGAGGTGTTTTTTCATTAATGTTCATTGACTGGCCAATACTCTTACTGATTTGTGTGGGAGCGCATCAGGATCACATCTCAGCGTTTTGCAGGACTGCAGTCACCAAGGAGCTGTTGGCCACACAGAACATTGGGGCCACTCCTAAGAAGGATCAAACCCTACAAAATTACATTTTTGCCCATTCTATGATCCAGGTTACACAGGGATTTGAAGGGTAGCCACACACCTAGGCAGCTAGTTAAAATGAATGTTGTAACGTGGAAATTTTTATACTCACTGCACACAAATGTGACTTAGCCCACCTTAGCCTCTCTAGCCCCATTCACCACCCCATTGCTTGTTCCCAGGCAGGAGCCTGGGCATGGATTTGACCCAGCTGCCATGGCTGTCCACAGAGAGATGCCACGCTCTTGTAAGGTTCTGTCGTGTGCCAAAGCTTCTTTTATGCAGCCTGCGTGGGCTGAGTGAGGCAGGAGGAGCGGGAGGTGCGCCTCCGTCCAGACACAGCTCTCCCCAGGCAGGAACCATGTTATGCAATACCGAGCACAACCCAACAGCGAGCTCTGTACAAAAAGCCTCCCCCAGCACAGCATCTTCCCCCGGCCCCAAATGCTGTCTCTCCCTGCCTGCTACCACAATTTATTCCAAAGGAAAAAAAAAAAAAAAAAAGAAAAGAAAAAGAAAAAAAAACAACACATGATGGTAGCTGGTGTCCACATTGTCACAAAAACCAAGCTGGAAAACAGGAGCCTTTGTCCCAAGACACACTTCATGAAAATACTGAGCAGAGGGGGGTAGCGATAGGTGAATGGCACATAACGCTGCCTTCTACTTCTCGCCCAGGGCTAAATCCCTGCAAACATCCACGAGAAATTTGCCGGAAGGTAGAATCACAGCCCTACACTCAAGGTGTTTATCTGCAAGTGCAAGAACTACACTGGTGATCAGGGCTTCCCAAAATCCAGCTCCAGGCTCGCAGCCCATGCAGCCCAGAGCACTTTGTCTTTGGCAAATGAAGCAATTTCAGAAATCACTGCTTAAAGCCTCTATCACACAGAGCTCTGTATACGTTACAGCTTTCAAGAGAAATAGTACACCACGATCACTGATAATCCCTGGGGTTTTCAAACACATTCATAACACTAAAAAAGCGCACATTTATTTTAACAGGACTCTGCCAACTTCATTGTATGCTGTAAGCAGCCTTATTTTTTTTCTATTTTCTTACAAAAGCTTAAGGGTTGTGAATTTTTAGGAATGCCAGTGGTCATTAATTTACCTTGGCACCTTTGGGCCAGAAAACGAGTTTGTTTCGTCTCTGCCTGTGGCTGGTTTAACTTTCTGGTGGAAAGGGCTGCAGTGCCTGGGCTTCATGCCCTGCAGGGTAACACTCAGTGGACTGAAACCTGATGGCTTTCGTTTGCCACCTTCAGCTACTGTAGGAGCCGGCTCACACGGGGTTTATAAAAGCTAGTTTAGCCACATGTAATGCTCTGTGCTGAACTGAAGCCGGCAGCGTCCCCTTAAGCACTTCGAGCCTTAAACCCGCTCAGAGCTAGCTCCCGCTCCCCTATCCCGCTTCCAGGGGTTGAGGCGCGCAGATTTGGGCACAGCGCCCTGAGGCGACGCGGGGGCACGGCCAGAGGGAGCCACGGGCTCGAAAGAAACCGTTTGTTTTGGGAAACCAGAGGGAAAAAAAATAATAAGAAAAAAAAGAATAAGAAAAAAAGAATAAGAAAAAAAGAATAATAAGAGGATAATAGTAAGAAAAAAATGGTAAGAAGGAAATAATAAGAAAAAAAAGAATAAGAATAAAATAATAAGAATAAGAACAAGAATTAAAAGAGTAAGAATAAGAAAAAAAGAATAAGAATAAGGAGTCAGAGTAATAATAAGAAAACCACTCAGCCAGCACATCCCTTAGTGAGGTCCCTGCCGTTCCCCCGGCGCTGGGAGCGAATCCCCCGGCCGGGGATGATGAAGCAAAAAGGGGCCCCCAGGCGCATCCTCCCGGGGATCCCCGGGGGCCGGGGGTCCCGCTCCCGCTGCCTGTACTCACACGAAGCCGTGGTAGAGCAGCGCCCAGCCTCGGGGTCGCTCCAGGGCGTCGTAGATCAAAGTTTGGACCCGTCGGTACTTGGCGTGGTTCCTCTTCACCGGGCGGCTCAGGGGGGTCTTGGCCAGCAGCCCCAAGCCCGGCGGGCTCCGCTTGCCCCCCTCTTCTTTCCCGCCGCCCTCCAGCAGCAGAGTCCCGTCGCGATCGGCTCCGGACCCCAGGGCCAGCGAGCCCTGCTCGGGGTCTCCACCGCCGCCACCTCCGCCGCCACCGCCGCCACCTCCAGTCGCCGCCCGGCCGCCCGATGTCGCCGCCGCCCCGCTAGCGCCGCGCCGAGCCTTCAGCCCCATGGCCGGGCCCCGGAGGCGAGCTGCGGCTCGGCGGCAGCCCCGGGAGCCCCAAGGCCATGATCCGAGCTCCCCGCCCTCCCCCCCACCCCCCCCAGCTCCCCCCCCGGATGGTTGGGTGGTGTGTTTGTATATATATATATATATATATATATGTATATATATATATACGTGGATGGGGGTATATATATATGTATATATATATAATAAGGGGAAGGGGGGATGGAGGGGGGGGGAGGCGGTCACATCCCCCTCAGGTCATCCCCGCCGGCGGGCGGAGGGGAGGCTGGAGCAGCGCGGTAGGCACCTGGGAGGGGAAGCATCGCGGAGTTTATTTACCAGCCCGATGCCCGAGCCCCTTCCTCCCCCCTTCTACCCCTCCTCCTCTTCCTCCTCCTCCTCCCAGCTCCTGCCTGCCTCCCCCCTTCCCCCCCCCCACCCCCCCCAGCCTTCACGTTAGGGAGTGGCCCATTGTATGCACCAGCAAATAGCCGCCTGCCCCCCCCCTCTCTCCCAGCCCTGGGGGGGGAGCTGCTCAGCCCCCTGTCCCCCCAAACCCGTCCATCACCCCTCCCAAATGAAAAAAACACCGGCTGTCAGCCCCCCCCTCCCCTCCTGCATCCCCCCATCAGCCGCCGGAGGATCCGAGCGGGGAGATCCCGGCAGGCGGCGGGAGGGGGAGACCCCTCTCGACACCGGGGGATCCCCCCGCAGCATCACAGCCCACCCACACCCCCCCCATCCGCACACACACCACCCCCCGAGGGGAGGGGAGGGGAGGGAGGGGGAGGGCATCCCCGGCCCCCCGCGGAGCAGGAAGGAGGAGGAGGAGGAGGATGAAGGATGCCGGGAGAGGCGGCTGGAGGCGCTGCCCGCCGAGCAGGGCTCGCTCGGAGCCGAGCCGAGCCGATACCCTAAGCACGGAGGTGGGGTGGGGGCAGGACGCCCGGGCAGCCCCTAACCACCCAGGGCTCAGGTTTGGGCACGGTTCTCTCGGGGAGGGGATGCTGCTTCTGCCCCGGGGCTCCAGGGCTGGGATCCAGCAGCTCCACAACACCCCACAACCTTCCCCCAAATGTGTATCAGTCCCCGGGTCCTGCCCCGACCCTAAATCCAGAGGGGCTGTGATGGTCACTCTCCTTCCCCACTCAGTTTGGTGGCTGAGAAGCCGGGAGGAGACAGCTTTTGTGTGCTTTGCAGCCCGCATGCCCTGGGATTTCCGCCACAGCGCAGCAGGAGGATCCCCTTTCCTCCTAGAGGTGATTTTCCGTGAAAAACCTCTCTGCGGGGCTGAGCATTCACATACCTTGGGAGGATACCAAGGGTCTGATCGTCTGATCGAATCTTCCTTGTCAGATAATATCTAAAAAAAAAAAAAAAAAAAAAAAGAAAGAATAGAGAGAGGGAGAAAAAAAAAAAAAAAAGAAAGAATAGAGAGAGGGAGAAAAAAAAAAAAAAAAAGACAAAGCCCTACAGATTGCTGGTTGTTTTCCTGAGAAGTCCCCCTCCTCCAGATGGGGGAGTTTTCCTGGTATCTCCTGAAGAGATGCCAAGACACCCAAAAGCCCTTCCAGATTTATAAGGGAAGCAGATTTGCCACCTACTCGAGCAGCTCCTGCTCCCCCAAAGGATTTATGATCTGAGTGGTCCCTTCTCTTTCGCATACCAGGAAAGGATAAAAAAATGGAAAGGGAGCTCCTGGAGGTGGACCCACCAGAGGCTTGCAGGGGCCACTTCACAGCACCCTGTAGGAGATGTCACAGGCATGTCTGTCACTGCAAGAAGATGCTGGGGGAGAAGGACTTTATTCCCTCAGGTATTTGGACCTTCTGAAAAATCGAGCAGCTTCTGTGTCAAAGAAAAAAAAGGCTCTGAGAGCCCGCAACTCCCCTTTGCTACCATTCCCCTCCCAGCCTGTGGCCACCACCTCTGCCCTCCACTCACCAGTGAGCTCCAGTGTTAACACCATCTCGGTCACCAGCCTTTTTCCAGCCTTCATATCCCTGAGGGGTTTGTCCAAGGGCAGATGTGAACAGGCACCACGGGGTCTCACCTGCACACCTGTGGCATCAGCAGCCAGGGGCAGGCTTCCCAAAATCCCCATAGCCCCAAGGCCATTCCCAAAATCACCGCCCCGGTGTGGCACCAGGAACATGCAAGTTCTGCTCCCTGCTCTGCTGACATCTATCAGCATCATCCAAATGGCATTTGTAGGCTGTATTCCCAATGAGGGCTGTGGGAGGCTAGGAAGTTTGGATAACTAGGCCATTTATCTCTCTCCAGCTCCTGTTCTACCTCAGTACAATAGCGATGATGCTTTCCAATACCACAGGGGAGCTGTAAGCATTAGCGAGGATGTATGGGGCGCTGAGAACAGAGCGCTTATCCAGATAACCCCCTGTGCCTTAACCTTCATCCCAGAACTGCATGGGAAGAGGCAGGAGGAGAAGGGGGAAGGAGAGAAAATTTATAGCTAACCAATTCATCACAGTTTTGAACCACAACAGTGAATGTTCAACAAGAAATGGGAATGATAAATTTATATATATATATATATTTTTTTTTTTTTGGGGGGGGGGGGAAGATGTAAATTATTTCCATTAACCAAGGGTTGTACAGATGTCAAATAGCAATCAGTGATTGATAGGCCAGCACACGAGCTTGTTTGGCCTTTACACAACACTTTTCAGTATCAATTACAAGCTGTTTTTTGTTGTTATTGTTGCTGTTGTTGTTTTTTTTCAGTTGCATCCTCCAAAAGGCAGTCCCTCAGACAATTTCAAGTTCCAAATTACTCCCGTACAAACTAGCCATTAGGACCAAAGAGGATATGAGTTTCCATCTCCTCTCCAAATTTAAAATCCCATTGCTCAGTGTCAGGAATTCTCCTCCTCCATGCTCCATCTGGGATAACTATTGCGAAGATGTATCTGCACTGGCTGGGAAGCAGTTTAACACAGGGGGAGTTAGGTAAAACCTTATAAATCAGTGCACAGACAGCCAGTAGTTTTGTGGGGCTCTGAATCAGCCCCTATTGCTGCCCCAGATACCCTCGCTGCTCCTTGGGTCCCCAGCCCTATTGCACACCTGCTGGCAAAAAGCTCCCAGCAACTTCCAAGGGAGCTTGGACAGATGGAGCACTCCAGGCTATGATTTGGCTTGATGAGCAATTACGCTCCATTACTATTATTTATGATGTGTTGCTGGCAGCACCCAACGCGCACAAGTTTGATATCCACCTCCTTGGCTGACACTGGAGGTCTTGGTAATCAAAAGCAAGTGCTTCTTGCTGAGCTGGAGTTTGCAGCCAGGAGGCTGCAACAGGCTCTGCTCAGAGAGTGCAGAGGGACTGGTGGTAAACATCTCCAGTGGGTTATGCTGGCCTTTGCCAAAAAGAAACCTGTTTCAGTCAGACAAGTTACACTCTAAAATCATAGGAAAACAGGAAGGGATTGTATCTGCTGGTCAAGACAGCATGGTTTGTTTTGGCTTATTAATAGATCTGATTGATTCAACTGGAGCATCTGAATCACGCTTACAAGAAGGAAAAATGCAAATGGAAATTCAGGAAGATTCAGTTACGCTGAAAAAAAAAAAATATATATATATATATATAAATGGGAGTGGAATGGACAACCAGCAAACAAAATTTGAGAGTGGAATGGACAACCAGCTGCTCATGAGCTTCAGTGGCAGGGGGCAGAGATCTGGTACCTGAAAAAAGTGCAGAGGAATATCTAGGAGTCAGGAAGAGAAAGCAATGCTATCTATATCATGAGTGAAACAGTCCTTAAAATGCCAGAGGTAAGTGGGATCTCAGTGTCAGTGCTGTGTAGAAGGTGTTGAATATTTTTGCCCTTCTCTTTCTGTCCTTCTGCTGGCTCCCCTATCTTATCAAACAAAATGTTTGCAGTGCTTCATGGTCTCTTTTTTTCTCATTTCCCAATTAATTTCATTTCTGTCTGGTCTCTAGCACCAACCTCCACTCAACCTTGATAGAAGCTACATCAAGCACCCTCATGCTCTCATCTCCAACTGCTTCAAGGAGGTCTCCAGTCACATACAAACCTACCTCATGATCCATTTAAGTTTTTTGGTTTTTTTTTTTTTTAAACTTCAATACTGGGATGTCCACGAAATCAATCAAAGTGCTTGCCCACAGTCTGGAAGCACCCACTCCTCATGAATGAGACAAAATACAGAGCACAGCACCAATACCCCAGCTAATTCCAGCAGTAGGAGCAGTCCACTCATAAAAGAGATTGAAGCTCCATGGGACTGATTTCCAGGATTGCTGTCCCAGTCACAGCACTGTGCTGCAGCAGCTACACTATTCAAACACCCACCTAGCTTCATACTGCAATTTCAGCGTTCAGCAGCAGAGAGATGTTCAGGTATTTTCTCTCTCATCTCTACACATCCATCTCCTCATCCTTTCCTTCAGTTATATGTGAAACTTATTTTCAGGGCTTGTGTTTTAAGGCTTAGCATTGGGGGAATCTAAGCTATGGCTATGGCTACTGCCTGCTAAACTAACACAAAATGAAGCTTAGCAGATACCAGTGCAACAGCCTACAGTCATGCACAAAACACTCTCAGACTTGGTCTTAAGTCAGTGTTGCAGGTTTGATCTTTATTTTTAAAAGCTGTGACCTAGTTTAACCCAAAGTTACAGTCTGTGATCTGCAGATGGTCCAAGTGATCAAAATGTCACCTTCTGGCTTCCAGATCATTGCATGACCTCCATGAAATCAGGCCAAGGAAAAGGGCACAAAAAAGTGTTACTGGGGAGAGTGACATCAGTGTCTGCTCCTTGAAACTGCCAGTGGAAAAAGGGGGGGGAGAAGCTTAGAAAATCTCAAAGCTGTGCAGAAAAATAAAAGGTAGTTATGACAGCCAGCTCTTCCTTCCCTAGACTACAGATAAGCCTGATGAAAAGTAGCTGCTGCCTCAAGCTGTTTTCCTTTCCTCTGCAGCAACAAGGTGCAGCTGAAAACCAGAGCCTATATTAGCACCTTAGTGGCTGAGGAACTGTGACTGGGGTCCCAAAACATCAGTGCCTGTAGACCTATCCTTTTCTCCTTCTTTGTGAATTTTGTGGGGTGGTTTCACTGTCTTGGAAATTGCTGAGGCTCTATAGCTGGCAAGAGTTCAGCCTTTGGGCATGACATTTACCTTGGTGAAACTGCAGGGAATAGACAAAACACATTAAAATATATATATATATAGAAAATACATATATATACATATATATATATACATACATACATATATATATATATATATTTGCTTTCTCCATAGGAAAGACTCTCACTTGAGGGCCAGATTCCTTGGTCTGGGAGAAAGCAGGACAAATGTTTCCTGTACTTCAACTGCACAACAACACATAAATCACATGTCACCTGTTTCTGTGGCACCCTTAGCAATGGTAGGCCACAACTGCTAGATGTCATTGGCCTCACTGCCTACAAGCTTCATGGAAAAAAAAAAAAAAAAAGAAAAGAGAAGAAAAATAAATCTTCGCCTCTATAAATTATGGCACAGACAAAAGAAAATCAATAAACTGTATCTTCACACTGTCTCAATGCCATTAAAAGAGCATCTTAAACCAATCAAAAGAGCATTCATAATTCACTCATGCACACCTTTCTGAGCCCATGGCACAGTGCAGAAAGCACATGTGCACCTGTAATCTTGTCCAATCATTTCACATAGTGAGGCAGGAGGAAGGATTTCCTCCAGCAATGTTAATGCATTGTAGAGGTCTTGTCCATCAGCAGCTCCAAACCTTGGACTACTGGGGTCCTTCTGAGCTCTGACTATCTCAGTCCTCGGATTTCCTGGGGGGAAAAAAAAAAAAAAAAAAGTCTCAAACTTCTTTATTTCTCAACCCACTGAGCAGAGCAGGTTTAAACTTTCCAGGCTGTTGGATTGCCTTACCACAGTTCAATTTCAGGCGTGCCCCTTGAGCACAGGTGGCAGGGCAGAACTGTGACATTAAAAGTCAAAAGGCTGACTTGAAAAAATGACAAAGTTCTTCAGAGAGGGAAAGCAAACAAATAAAGATGGTTCTTCCTGTTTTTTTTCTCTCATCTAGTCTCGTGTTTTATGACTTTCCATCAGCTGCTTGGAATTTCTCACTCCCCCTGCTGACTGTAAGTGAAGGAAAGTAAGGTGAGAATCTCACTTCCACGTGTGGGGACATCACAGGATCAACCTGAAATCCTGACGTCTGAACTCTCACTGCTACAGCTGACAACTCTGAGGAATATGTAGTGGACTCATTACTGGCTGAAATGATTTTTCTATTTCTTTTCAGATAATTGTTAGGCTTGCAGAGTGTGCCTAATATAATGCAGTGTCTGTTAAAGCAAGTCTATCAATCTGACACTTTCTCCTACCGTCAAAATAATGAATTGAAATGCCAGTACTGGAAGTCTGATCATGCTGGGGATTCAACAACAGATGAGGACACTCTAGATTCAGGCCTTTAGACCTGAAGAAATTGTGTTTTCAAAGATGTGTCTCACAGGGAACCTACCCAGTGATTTCCTTTACACTTTCTACTTTCAAACAAGGGAGTAGCCTGGCTTAGCCAACAAGTAACTCTTCTGGGTGTTTTCTGGGGGAAAAACAAATATCCAAAAACTTATTCTAAACTTATACAGAATAGAAATATTCACATGACATAATTGAAAAAATAAAAGAGGGAGAAAGGGTGGCCACATATGGGAAGAACCGTTGAATATCAGTTAATATTTGATATAAATTGACCCATCACAGTTCCTTCTAGTAGAGTGCTTTGAGTGTCTTGAATGCCAGAAGCATGCTTCTCTGTGACACGGGCTTCATCAGTGTTGGTAAAATGAAATGTTTGAATACTGGTACAAAACTAGTACCAGCTTTGGGTAGGATCATAACATAACTTGGTTGTATGAAGCACCACACAAGATGATGGCTGCCAAGCCATCATGGTACAGTCTGCTTTGCAATACTCAATAGCCTTATGCCAGTAGACTCCTAATAGTTTCAGTGAGAGCTCTGATGAGTAGGAAGGGGTCTTCAGACATTATCTCAGTGCTGTGTCTGACTTCTGAACACCCAGATGGACACGACTGATAGAAGGACCTGGCATATATTTTAGTTTCAAGGAACTTTACCCAGAAGTGCACTATAATTCACAGATGTCAGCCTTTTATATCCAACTCTGATTTGCAAGGCTATCCCACTCCTACTTCACATTCAGCCCTTGAGAGAAGAACATTCTTTGAAAGAGGCTGTGGGCTGGCAATGATCCTATGGGCAAAGTTTGTATTCAGCATCTTTGGTAAATTCTAGTCCTCCAAAGATGCCACTTACCACCTTCCCCAAGCACAGGAAGAAGATGCCCTGTGTTAAGACACCCTCTGATTTCACAAGTGTAAAAGTAAAAATCTATTTCCAGCCTCCCTTTCCCTGCCCAGTTATCTATAAGATGACACAAAACAACAGCCAAATTCCCCCTCTCATCAGCAGCCATCTCTGACAAACAGCTTCATGAGGGCTTCCAAAACACTGCAGCTGTGAAGGCTCAGCAAAAGCCTTGAAGGCACCACCACACACATATCCTAGTTTTCAGATGGTTTCTCTTAGGGCAAGCGCAGCCCTCATACCTATGCAGTCTCTTCATGCTGAAGACAACAGAGAGCTGCACAATGCCACGAGAACACTTTTTTTTTTTTTTTTTCTACTTGGTTTCCAGCTGGACACCCTCCTCAGAAGTGATATCCCCTTTGAATTATAGCCTAAAATATATGGTTTCTGTTATTCTAAAATGTCCCCTTTCCACTTCATAATTTGCGTCTTCTGACTGTTTTCAGTAGAACAGATTGTCATTGTTTGTAGAAACCTGTATTTTGGTGCATAGAGATAAAAATTGATCAGCCTGCACATCACTAAAGCCAGCTTTAGGTAAGGAAGCACAGCGTGGCTTTGTTCTTCTTGCAGGCCCAGCCATAGCACAAGGCTTGTTGTTGTGCAAGGGATGGCTGCACTGTGAGTCTGCCACACTGAATGACTACCCAACTTTTCTGGAGAGGAAATGTCTACACCCGGTAAAGAGGGGCCTGGGTGAGTTCACAGCTTTCCAGTGACAATATGGGCATACTCCTTAAATCATATTATTGCTAAGTTTGATTGCAGAATGGAATATCAATAAATAAATAAATAAATAAATACTGTGATAAAAGACAGTGTGTCTAGTGGATACAGGAGGAAGGAATAAGATTTGCTCTCATCAGTTCAGAAGGAGAGTTGATTTGGCATTTGAGGAGATGTAGCACTTTAAAGATCTTGTTGTTTCTTCCTTCTATTACCTTTTCTCCATGTGGCTGTGTTCAACACAACCCCATGCCCCACCAAGGCAGCAGCTGTTTGTCTCAGTTCCTTGGGACTCAGTCTTGTGCTTGACTTCCTTCCAAGGCCAGAGCACAAAGTTCTTGGGAACACCAGGGCCTTAGTGCTTTGAGACTGCAATGTCTGGCACTGCACAAGGCCTAGAATGAGGAATGGGATCCCTCAGTGCTGCAAGAACAGAAGTGCTACATTATTAATAAGCAGGTGAACAAGAACTTATATCACTGTGCAGTTCTTAAGTATGTGTATTGAGGCTCTGGCAGTGAAAGCACATCTGTTAGTCTCATCTCCACCAGATGGTTCCTTTCAGCGCCCGAAGTTGCTGTCATTTATTTCATCACTAATTTTGTTCAGGGGCTGCTGAGGAGTG
The DNA here is from genome assembly GCF_965140915.1 of Aythya marila. NCBI lineage: Eukaryota > Metazoa > Chordata > Aves > Anseriformes > Anatidae > Aythya > Aythya marila. The sequence goes on from NC_139043.1 coordinate 148,924,111, forward strand.
GGCAGTGGTCTGATACCTGAAAAATTTGCCAGGAGCACAAATCTGTAGGAATTCTTCAGCAATAAGTTTAAGCCTCTGTCAGGGTTTTCTTCCCTTTGAATGGTTTTGAACAGATTAAAGAAGCGAAATATCTCTTTTTAATAAATACATGAATTTTGAGTTAAACCCTTATTTATTTATTTTTTTACTTTATTGGAAACAAGTTCTAGAAGAAGGCAAATCACTTTTCTCACTAAAAAAAAATAGTTTGTAAAGCTGGTTCTTTTTCAGTTTTAAATAAATAAATAAATAAATAAAGGTACATTTCATAGTAAGTTGTTAAAACTAAGGCTAAGCAAACAATAATTCAAAGTTTAAGTGTCTGAGCAGTTCTTAATGCCCAGGATTTTGGGGAGGTTTATACCAGGGTACTGTTTTTTCCTTGGGGAGGACTCTGAGGACATACATGGCTGGCCATGGCAGCACCACTGAGCAGCAGGGACTGAATAGGATGTTCTCAGTCAGTTTTGTCTGTTTGTTGATCTGTGGGCCCTGTGAACTGGGAAGACTTGCTGCAATTTTAGCTGAGGTTCAGTAGCAAGGCCACATATCCATATGCCTGCTTGAATCTTTAGACAGCCTGAAATCACATTCCATCTTGTAAAGTTTCACCTTTTAAAGATGATGTTATAAAATTCTGGACCCCCAAGCTAAACATCAGTTTTATTCTCTGGTTTTCTGATTAAAAAAATAAATAAAATCTTCCTTGCACTTATATCTGTTCATCTATCTGCCCTAATTCATTTTCACAGCAGCATACCCGAGCTTTGAATGAGTCTGGAAATTAGTTTGTAAAAGGAGTTTGAAGCCAAACTGAGGAGCACTCAAAGTTAATTCCAGCTTGATCCTCTGTGATATGCAGAAGATCATTTGTGATATCTAGATTCATTGCAAATCCTTTTGCTGAAGACTTTGATAGTTGCTCCTAGAAGGTTAAAAGAACAAAATCATAATCAGATGAATAGATTGAGTCTCTTGAGTTCATGATAGGACTTAAAACAGAACTGAGGGATTTTTTTTTTTTAATTATTTTTATTTTTTAGTCAAACTCAAAACATATTACTGGGAAAACTACTATATAGATAGAATTGTGTGGAATTCTTATTCTACCTATTTCTCCAAAAGTTTAGACAGAGTCAAATTTTCTCATTTTAAGGTTCACTTGAGGAGTATATTTGTATGTTTTACCATTGCAAAGTTCTCTTTTAGAGGTTCAAACCAGAAGTAGTATAATTAGAAAGTTGGTAAAAATAAGTAAGTAAGTAAATAAATAAATAAATGTTTTCAAACAGACAGAAAAAAATGACTCCCACTGCCCTTTCTAACATCTCCTTCCATGCCTTGAGATTGCTTGTTCTTGCGTTGAAGTTGCACAATGTTCTTTAATGGTGTCGTTCTGCATCTAGCAACCAACAGCAGCCAGAAACCATTTTTTTTCCCTTTCTGGTGTGGTAGTTCTTTCTCCTGGCTTATAACATAATCCATCAGTGTGACTCTAACATCTTAATAGGCTCAGATACCAAAAACACCACCCACCTAAGCTGATAACCTTGAGGCATTCCTGGAGAAGCTGGAGTTCAGGATGTTGTTGATTCTTCACTAGTGCACAAGGAAACTTAATTCTGCCCACAGAGAAATGACTTTTGACTCTGCTGTAGCAATAGTTTTTGGCTACCTAATCTGGTCATTGCTCTAGGTTAAAATGTCATTTGTTAGTAAAAATGTCATTTGTGGGTAAAAAAAAGTAATTTGTTAAGGTAAAGATGTCCTTTTTTGGTAGTAAGATTTTAATTTAAGAGAAATTAGAGCTTGGGGGATCTGATGGCCTCTCTTTTCTGTCATGGGGATTTACAATTCCAGAAGGGTAATCCCCATGATGTGGGGACATTTCCTGGGAACAAGGGCTGATAACTTTTCTGTAGCTTCAAGTGATCACTTAAATACACTCTTCTGATTTCATGGGCCAGTGGGGGGGAAGCAAATTAAAAAATAATAATTATAGGTTTGGTCCATGTAAAGGGATATTCCTTAAGTTTGTTTCAGAAAGGATTGCTTTCTCTTAATGCCACAGTGTGAAGATTTGAAAATTGCAGTCCCTGCGGGACTGAAGCCTTGGACATTTCAAGGGCCAGAGCACATCCCAGACTTTGCTATCACTTGTAGAGGATCATTCTGCAGCCTCTATTTCAGCAGACTCTTGCTGAAATGACTCATGGTTGAATCTCACCAAGAGCTCTTCATGTGTTAAAATGTCTTCTCAGGCATTATCTTGTCCAGCATAGGTGCCAGTTAGTGAATGGGGACAGATTTACTACAGGAAAAAGAGATAAAGGGAAGAGCTGTACATGAGGAGCTGTTTTGCCAGATCACCACCTACTTTCAGGCCATATTAGACCTGTTTTGCTCCTACCTTGGACCAATCATTCTGTCATTAAAGAATGTTCTATGAAAGAAAATCTAAATGTATCTAACCCTGGAAAAATTGCTCCCAGCAATTCGTCATGGAGGTAAGTGACAGAGCAGTTTAAAGGTATTCTTGGTGCAGATCCTTCGCCTGTAGCTGACCTTTCTGCTTGAAAAGAGACTTAATTCTTTCTGACTGTCAGGACTCCATTCTTCAGAAGCATCACTCTTCACTAAAAGGGAAAGTGCTCGCACCACAAGATATTTTTGTTCATACCAGGAAACTACAAGAGCATTAATTTAAATGCATTAGCAAGGCATTACACACTTGTGCACATCAGAGAGAAGGCTGTATTCCTCCTAATGACCTCAGCTGCTTTTTGGTGTTTCTGTCTGTGGCATAGCTCTGCTGGACGAGAAGTGTCACTTGCTCCTACCAAAGAATGAAAGCTGGAGGGGCAGGAGACCTGGGAGGTTGAATCTAGAATTCCCAGGTCTCATCTCGCCAGCTCAAAGCACAGCAAGGGACAAGCCACTTGGCAGATGGTTTCCAACACTTGCACATAAATCACCTGGGTATAAGGTGCATTAACCACCAGAAGTTCTGCACTAATGCAAGTTATCAAAAGCTAAGGGTAAGGATGACTTAGCCAAACCAAAAGGCCTCAGTCAGGTCTTTTGAATACCTCTATATTTCCCTGACAGATTTCCAGCAAGCTTGGAAAGACCAGAACACTGCAATCAGTTGGACATTTTCCATACAGGCTTTAGTGTCCAGGCTGGGAGTTACTGTTTGAAAGCCCCAGTGCTTACTGATCCATGCCTTCATTTCCCTACTTTCTAATAGGAATAATAGTCCTGTGGCAATAATTACTATCTGCAAAGCACTTCAGAAGCTTGTACAGAGCATTCCCTAGAGCCAGCTACCTACAATCAATGGGATATAATGGCCTCATACTATCACAATAATTAAATACTTCCAACTCTTCACTTAACCAATGTTTACAGTGCACCAGTGAGACACAGGAAATCTTAACTTTATCTGGTTGACAGAGAACAAATGTAAAGGAAAAATTTGTACAATGTTCAGAACATCTCTATAATGTGAGTAAAACCTCGGGCTTCTGAGCAATTACATTCAAAAGGGCTGTTAGGCAGCTCAGACTACTTAATTTTAAGACTGCAGGAGTCCCCCTTGCAGCTCAGAGAAGTGCATCCATGCACTGTATGTCCTATGCTTGGATCCTGGCAATCAAAATTTTACAGAATATAGGTGGAGCAGTCATATTTCTCTGGACCTCTTCAAGATGTTCACTATCTGTTTCTAAAGAGAGACCTTCAATAACTTATTTCTGGGACAGGAGAAATGTTCTCTAAAGTATGTCTTAATAGCCATTTGCAAGGGACAGTATTATATGTTTCTTAACAAGAGATTTTGAATTCACACAACAATTTCAAGATTATTTTGGCCTTTATCATATGTATACGGTATCAAAAGTGGAAGTCTGTACTGATGGAATTAAGAATAGAAGATAGAGGCATTTTGTAGGTAAAGGTATGTAGGGCCACATGAAAAATAAATAAATAAATAAATAAATAAATAGTTTTAGCATTCCGTATCTGAATATCTGCATTAAGTTCTGCCTCCCCTTTCCATCCTCCAACAACCTGGAAGAGAAAGGATAATTCTGGAGTTTCTGAGCTTGTAGTGTAGCTACATATGTTTCCATTTCTTTTACTATAAACAAACACACAGGCTAGACCCATAATCACAAATGCTGTCTCACCAAAACCTGAACTTCTGTTGACCTGCCCCCGTGTTTTGCGTCTTTGAAAGAAAGCAGAGACTAAAAAGATGGATCTGAATGAGGAGTGTTCTGTGCATAGCATGGTGCAAAGTGCATCTCCAATGTGATTACCAGGAACCAAGTGGGACTGTGCTATTTCAAAGTGATTCTGAGTCATATAATGTATCCCCCGGAGAATTTACTGCAACATAACAGCAGACAGACCATCCTGTGTTTGGAAAACACTCCATTTGATGCATCTTCAGAGTAATGCTGAATAATAGAAGATATTGTGTATCATCTTAATTTTTTATGATACAGCACCACAATACAGGTCAAACAGAAACATTCACTCTTAAAACACCATGGACAACTCTAGGAAGTCAGAGTGGGGATTTTTGCTTTGACTTCTGTGCACTTTGCTAAATCAGGTTGTTTATAACATCAAAATTTGCACAAAATGCTTTGAAAATGGCATCTGCTGCCATTTTTTAACTTTAAGATGAAGAACTTTTCTGGCAGTTTCTGAATGAAAAAATTAAAGGAACATCTGCTGGCCATTTGTTTCTACTTCCTCTCGTTACACTCATATATTAAACTGCTCATAATCATTCACAGAAAAATTACTATTTGACCTCAAGTAACAAGAAAGATCTTTTCCTTATGCCTGACCAAAGTCTACCTAATAATTCCACCATACCTAATGGACTTTTCTATCAGATACTTCCACAAGTTTTGCTGAAACCCACGGCAAGCTCAGTGCAGTTTCAAGTGGAGAAAATTTTATCAGTGTGTAGTGAAGACCCCTGGACTTTTGACAGACACCCTTTCCCCAACATTATGTCCCTCATGCCTTCAAATCCAAAACTCACTCTGCTCATTTAATTCCTACTTTGGGTTAAGTCATTTTATGTCAGTGTCATTAAGCATGAGCCAAACTCTGCTTTACGTGAATAAACAATAGAAGATAAATTCTGTTGTCTTAGAAGGACACTAAAAGCAAGGGGGAAGATATAAGGAACTCAACTTTAACAACATCTATGTCTGTGCACTATATGTGATTTGAGAAGCATTAGCATTTTGTTTTGTTTCAGTCTTGTAATTATAAGGATTGTGTTTCATTATCCTACTGTAGCTCTCTCTGTGACATGGTCCCAGTTATCTTTCTGAAAGAAATATTTCATATACAGTATCTAATTCTGTTGGTTGATCACAAAGCTTTGGAAGTTTCTCCATTTCTTATATCAAGACAGAAAGAAATAAAAAAAACCAACCATTTATTCTTAAGGAGTTATTATATTCTTGAGGATGATATAGGGACACATTTCGAACAAGACAGTTCATATCCATAGAACTGAATACTTGGAGTATTCACAGAAGAGATATATTTTGGTGGCTTATTTTTCCCCTTTTCTTTGCAGGATATCTCATTAAAATGGGGGTGGGGAGGAACAGTCTGCATTAATTGTCTGACATAAATGTATGGGGAAAGGGTTTGGGTTTGTTTGTTTTTTATTTATTTTTATTTTATTTTTTTTTCCAAAAGATCCTGAAGACATTTTTCCCCATACTGTATAGAACCAGTTTTCTATCTCAGAAGCCTCCCAGGTTGCCTCTATAAACAGTACCCAAAGAGTTCTGTCTTCTGCTTTTCTCCTCACCTCATATGCCAGTATTCTGCCCTTCCTTTAACAAAGTCCTTCCTCATGCAAACCATATGTTCATAGCTAATAAGATGATGTTGCCAGTGATACATATAATCTTATGTTCCTGTGTGCATATGCTAACTACAGTATTCATTTTGAATATTCTCATATTCAGAAGGGAAAAGGTCTTTCCTATATTTATGCTAATTAGCATAACATACTCTACCCAGAATTCATCATATTCTGCTAAGCTCTGCCAAAGAAAATGTATTAATAGCTGAACTGTTGCAACCCTTTATTAATATCGACTTTGCAAGCTCTGTACCAATTTTAAGGCACACCACGAAGACAGGATTTTTGTCCTCATTCCTTAAATCTTTATGACTAAGTAATCAGAGACAATGAAAAAATGCTCCAGGCAAAACAGCTTGGGTGTAAAGACAAGCAGTGTTTAACTCTGCACTGGGTCGTTCCGTCTTATAGCTGATGATCAGTGACATGACTCTGTGTCTTCCCTTAAAAAAATTATCTAATTATGCTTTATCAGCTCCTGACATTCATGAAAGAAGGATTCCTAAAGACAATGACTGCTTCCAAGAACTGCTTGATATGAGTGGAATCTATATGTACAAATACATATATTTGTGTGATGATGGTATTGTCCAATATGCGATACACTCTCTCTGCCTGGGGGATCACTCTTCTACTGAAGATTTTTAGCAAAGGACCTGTTTTGCCTGCATGTTGAAAGGGCTCATTCTTCTTGGGTTTCTGGGTACAAACTGACACAACCATAATTAATAGAAACCTCCCCAGATTATTATTGTTTCAAAAAAGAACATTCATTAAGATACACAGGGAGAATGTGAAAATATGGACAGAAAGATTAAGAAAAAGGAGGTGCATTATAATTTGTACAAAAACAGATGCATGACTATAAAGCAGAAAAACAAACAACATGAAAGAACCACAAAACATCCTTGCATTTGAGCTACTTTCCATTGTCTCAGTATTGGAAGAAGAAAAAATTGTGGCAAGACTTGTAGGTGAGCACCATAGCAAGGCAACAAGTTCATCAAGGTAGAAGTTTTACCAGCTATCTTGGCCAAGAACAGGAAAAAAATATATAGTAATAGCTACATAGTTCTATTTGGCATATTTTTTAAGACAGTCCCTGGTTCTGAAGTAGCTCCCCTAGCAAAACAAAAACTCTACAACTTCTGCTGGTAAACACCACAGCCGCTTTTGGTTCCCAAGTCAAAGCATGAGGGCTGTCTCCTGAGGTGCTAACAACCTTCCTCTGCCTTTGTTTTCTACTATACTTTTTATTCTGATTTGACAGGGCTTTTGAGATCCCACTGGGTTTAATGAGGTCTAATTTTAGACTACAGTCTTTCCCATTCTGTTAATACTTTATTGAAGACTATTGGTTTTATAAGATACTGTCTCTCCATCTTCCCCACATTGTTCTATTTTATCAATATAGCTCTTTTTTTTTTTTTTTTTAGGTGTTATTTTTTTTTTATTATTTTATTTTTTTTATTTTTTAGGTTTATTCATTAAGCACTGATATGAACAGGGAGATATATATTTGAAGGCTGCTAACCCTGACCATTTTACTTTAATGCAACAAATATACTTGGTTTTTAGTAGAAAACTTGTCAGACAATACCATTGGGATCACAGAGCTGTGATGGGATAGTTTAAGTGACTGAAGTGATGCAGATGGACAGAAGCTCTTCAGGAAGGACAGGCTGGAAAGGCAAGCAAGTTGCCCTGTATGTGGGAGCAGCAGAAAGTCATAAAGCTCTGCCTAGGGATGGATGATGAATTTACAGGTTAGGATTAGTGGTCAGAGAAACGTGGGTTCACTGACTCTGGTCTTTACAGGGGATTTGAGTCACCCTGGTATTGTCTGGAGGTCCAACACAGCAGGTCACAAGCAATCCACTGCCAGACGCAAAGGTTTGTTATCAGTGGCACAATGTCACTACTGGTGTACCTCTGTGGTTGAAACTGGGACAAATATTGTTTAATATTTGCTCTGCTGACCTAGATGAAGAGAGTGAAGCCTCAAAAGCTTCCCAAGTGATAAAAAACTCAGAGGAGTGGCAGTACCAGGATGTGTTAAAGGATGTGCTGCCTTTCAAAGGATCATCAACAGAAAGTAACCTGAAATTGAACAAATGGAAATGAAGAGTCCTGCATCTAAGATAAAACACCATCCTGACCATATGAAAAGCAGCTTTGCAGAGAAAGACCTGGGGGTCTTCCTGGTGGACACCAAAGTGACAACGAAACAGAAGTGTATTCTTGCAGCAAAAAAAACCAACAGACTCCTGGGTTACATTAGGCAGAACATTGCTGGCCAGTCAAGGGAGGTGATCCCTCTCCTCCATTCAGCACTGCTGGGATATCTGTCCAGTGCTGGGGACATGTACAAGAGAAACATGGACATACAGGAGCAAGTCCAATGAAAGGCCACAAAGATGATGAAGAGACTTGAGCATCTGTCTTATAAGGAGATATTAAGAGAGTTGGCAATGTTCAGCCTGGAGCAGAAAAGAATCAAGGGGATCTTCTCCATGTGTGTAAATACCTGATGGAAAGAGGAAAGACTCAGATTCTCCTCAGTGGTGCCCAGTAACAGGACAAAGGCAATAGACACAGTTGAAATAAAATATTTTTAAAAAGCTTTTGTACTATGTGGGCACTTGAACATGGAGTATGTTTCACAGACTGGCTGTGGAGTCTCCATCCTTGGAGGTATTCAAAACCCAGCTTGAGATTGCCTTGGGCAACCTGTTCTAGACCACTCTGTTTTGAGCAGGGGATTGGACTTGGTGAGCTGCAGAGCTGCCTCCCAACCCCAACTGCTAAGTCATTCTGTGAAATACAGACAGCTCAACCCACCCGGTGACTGGATGCAAAAAGGCATTAACATATTCTTTGGTTGAGTAAATAAATGTGTAACTTACATTCTAAAGATACATAAAAGTGTGACAGGAGGTTTTTGTTTGGTGCTTCAATAAAATGAAAGTAATAGAACAAATTCTCTTAAGTCATACTTAAAGATCACTGCCTCCAGCCCAGCTAAGTTCTGAGGACTTGTACTACAGATCTGACATGCTCAAATCTTTAGCACCCTTAATAGTGTTACTTAATTCTTTAACACAAAACTTTTAATCTATTTTACTCAGGTAGTGGGCAAGACAAGAGAGACAGTGTGCCAATAGCTGACCTAGAAATTAAAGCCAGCCTTTAAGTTTATGTTCAGAACTCCAGCTATGAGATGGGACCAATGCATTTGACACTGAAATACGTTTGTGCAATTAGTCTGTTATCCATCAAACAAAATTAAAACCCCATTGCTCAGAGATCTTCAGGTGCCATTGTTTGGCTTTGAGCAAGATTTGTTCTCTTGCAGAACAGTAGTCCCACTGGATGTTCTGAGTTTACAGTTTTAATTAGCCAAGGATAAATTGCTGGGGGAAAGCAGACACTGTTCGTTTGCCATCTCAACATGGTAACTCTTTATATGTCAGCATGGAAGAAACACAGATCAAAATGAAATGGCAAATATACCCTCAGACATTGCCATGCTTCTGTTTCTTTTTCCATCAAAAGCTCCTGGGGAAGAATTTCCTCTGGTATCCAGGGCCCTCCTTTTGCATGAATCTCCATATTTTTCTGCATACTTATGGTACAGTTAAAGAGAACAGTATCCTCTAGAATTTAATTTTATTCTACTTCAGCCTAATGATTTCCTGATCAGCCCCAGCAGGGGGGCTGATCTCCTGAAGGAGAGGGATTAGGAAGCAAGAAGCAAAGTTCTGAGAGCCCTGTGGCTTAGCAAAGGCAAAACTTTTTTTTCAATCAGTATGACTGATGAAAATGAATATCTCAGAGATGCTGGAAATGATTTAGTGCATAGCCTTCCCCATGTGAGAACCATAACTACAGCCTGGGAAAGACATGCTGGAGGTTGCCCAGAATCCCAAGTCATCTTGTTGTAACTTAAACTGGGATAACAAGTCTCCTGGCAAGCCGTGAGATATGTGGCAGGTCCCTGAAGTCTTGGCAGCATTATCTGCATTGGCAGGGAGCAGACCTGGGACCACCCAAAAGCCCTTCCAGCATGAGCTGAGAAGGAGGCTGAGTCCATTAGGAGAATTACAGTCATTGAGCAGGAAGACTTGGTTCAAATGATGTAGGAGTTGATCCCTGGACAGAAAACCTTGGCCAGACTTCAGCAGAAAATCTAAGAGGATATTTGTTGCAATACAAAAGAGACACAGGCCAAATGAGGAGAACCATATACTGTAATTAATTAACGAGGAAGGACATAGAGCTATTGCTGCATTGTGAAATCCAGCTACTAATTATGAAGAGGAAGATACAAAAGCATTGCTTTTCTGCCCACTAGTTCAGCCTTATGACTCACTGGGTCAAACGCATCCTTGGTTTAGCACGGTTGATGTCAGCATAGTCAAAAGTAGAGAGAAATTTAGTTTTTCCCTTTCTAGAAGCAAGCAGTGATCCCCAGGTTCAAGCAACTACTTTATATCAGAGAGAAGCTGCAGATCACAGAGGTTGACTGCTGTGTTATTAAAGCAGGTGAGTTAATTAAAGCTTTCTGGTTTACAACAAGGATTGTGTCTCGTTCCTAACAGTTGATGTATCTGAGCTCTCCTCAAAGGTCAAGCATCCTTTTTCCTTTCTGTCACACAAGTACTTTTTCAGCTGGGTTTGTGGAGCAAAGATGACACTCAGTGGCTGGTTAGGTTATCACAGGTATGTGTTTCCAGCACTTTTCTGAAAAGTTTGTTCTTAGATGCTGTTGGCAGAGGCTGTTCACAACAGACTGCTTTGCCATTTGGGGTACAAGATCATCTTCACATTTCCAGCAACAGTAAAGCACTCCTGCCCTCCAGTCACATTCGTACTAACCAAGGTTTTATTTTTCATGCACATTTTTGATGTAGAATTTTTATCCTTTATATTCTTTGTAGAAAACAGGATCAGGTCCTTTTTGAATTCATGGTCACAGCTCCCTCTATGCTGTTAGGAAGAGCCTTTGTGTACACCCTCCACTGCAGAAACCCAAAGACCTTTGAAGGAACTGTAGGCTTTGGATTTCCCTGAATGCAGCAGAGATGGAGACTTGCATCAGGAGCACAGTGATGAAGCAAGGCAAAAGAAATGTTAATGGGGTAAAATAGGGATCCAGGTAAGGATTTACCATGTAAGGGGGAGAATTGGGATTCAGGGGGGTTAGGTTTCTCCCCTGTTCTTTCCCACTAACATGGCTGATGGAACCTACTGGTGTGGAATGGCAACCCATCTAACCTGGCCATTGTCACTCAAAGACCTAGATAAAAGACCACTGACTGCACGGTATGTACTACATACGCTGTATTGTGGTGACCTCCGCAGTGCACGCTCATCTGTCTCAACACCTTCTGATTATGCCTGACCCCCTTACCAGAGATGAAGTTATGCTCAGGCTCCTGCATTCATTACTGTTATCACAGTTTTACCCCTCCCTCCCAACACATCTCCCAGAGTAAGGCTGTATGCAAGCTGGAGGTTTGATCACAAGTATCATTGTCTTCACTGATGAGCTACCCAGATGAAAAGACCTCTGCCAACAGTCCCATTTCTCAGAAATAGGTGTCTGTATCCCAGATATGATGTGTTCATAAGCCTCTTTCATTAGCAACATAAATATAGAGAAGGCAGAAATTCAGTTCCTTCTATGTCTATGGCATTGTCATATGGCAGTTCCTTCAATGTCTATGGCATTGGGGAACAAGGATTTTTTTTTTTTTTTGCATTAGAGCAAAGACAATCTTCCCTGCTGCTGCCCACGGTCTTTCTGGGTTAAAAGAGAAGAGTTGGAGCCTACAAGGTGTGTCTGTCAACTTTTGCTATCTGTAAGATAATGTATCAAAAAGGAGGAAAATGAGGATGGATAAGATTTCACTTTCTAAATAGAGTGGTGCTGGTTTGGCTAGTGACTGATGCTAGGAGATGATTGGCAAAGTCCTTTTTGCTGATGGTTCTCAAGTTGAAAAATGCAGAGGGCAGAATACAGCATTCCTGTAGTGAGTAAACTCTGGAAATATCTGTGATTCCTAGCATGCTCCACTTGCAGCAAAGGAGAATATCTCTTGCAATATATCATCCGAATTTTTGCTCCTTTGTAATCTGACCTGGACTTCCTCACCTCTGCCCCACTTTCACAGACTGTCCCTGCCTGCTTCACCTGGTAATGCAGCAAATAGCAGAGCATTTATTAATATTATATTCTAGTTATACAGTTAGGCATTACAATTATTGGTTAGCTTCAGGACTCAAATGGGAATCATTTATGATTACTCATTTGATTCTTTTTAGGGCAGGGATCACCATTTTTCTGTGTGTGTACAAGGCACAGTGAATGGCAGTAGGTCATATCATAGTGAGTCTAATGGAGAAAAATGCTGCTGCTTCTATCAACAAGGATAATGATGAATAGCAGGTAGAGACATCATTCAGAGAAAGTGTTTTGTGGTGCCTGAAGAAGAAAGAGAATGCTGCAATAGTGTTTGGATTTGGGAAGCTACATTGGCAGACATGTTGGTGTTTTAAAATGCATGTTTATGCTTAGAATACATTTATATGCTTATATAAGTATGTACTTGGTTGTTCATACTCTGCAGAACAATTGTCGAACATACAGGTAGCATGAAGATGGCAGTTGGATAAATTCTGATTCCAGGCTTAAATATTCTTTTTTTTTTTTTTTTTTTTTTTTTTTTTTTTTTTTTTTTTGTACCACTTTATTATTATTATAATTATTATTTGTTTTTACCACTCAGCCTTGGATCAAAACTTTTACTTAAACCCAACTTTCTAAAAACAGTTAAGGTGTCTGATGGTACCAAAATCAAAGCAAACTAAGTTTCTGAATGCTTTTAATGTCCACTGAAATAACAGCTGCCTAGAAAATCACTGAACGTTTTTCTGCCATGCTAAGGACTGACTAGACTCACTTAGCATTTGCCTCACTGTTTCACAGTTTTTGTCTTTAAGTCACCAACTTCAATCTATTCACACTTTGATTGCTTTCTCCTCCAAAACTCACTTCTCTCTGCCAAAATCTTTCTAGCATTATATTATTACTTGTTTCCAACATGCCTAAAAGTTTTTAAGTTTATCTGGATGCAGCTCAGTTTGTGAATTAAAGCTATACAAGTGCATAACCAATAAGCCAGACAAAACAATACTATCCATCACTCAATGTATTGCCTGCTGCAGAAGTCAGACTAGATAAAGCTCAGTTCACAATTGCAGATGTTCCTGTTAGTACACCCATGAGAACTACATTAGGGTTAGCACCAAAGAAAATCACCTTTCTCAAAATAGTTTGCGAACATGAAAATCTTTCAGATTTCAGCTAAAGTTTCTAAATATGAACTATATTGACTTTATAAGAATATGGTTTGCATACAAAAAAAAACATTGAAAAAAAAAAAAAAACATTATACGCAAATGATTTGAATACAAATGCCCAAAGAAACGAGAAATTAAAGTGCAATCAATGTATCGCTGGCTTTAAATGGAGGAGTGTAAACTTAAAGCTGATGGTGTAAATAGGGTCATGAGCTCAGAAGAGGGTGAGCAGCAGGAGGACTACATTACAGACAGCAAATTGTGCAAACACTAAAAGTCAGGAGCTGCTGTTTAGCGACTGCATCCCGTGCAGTCTGGAGTGGGACAAACCTGAGTATCCAGTCCAAAATTATACTGGCTTCTTTTAAAAAGTTCCCTACAGCTTTGCAAGCTCATATCTAATTCACTGCTTGCAGTTCCCTTATGCCTTCTTCATCATTATTGCTTTCTCAGTGTCTTTCTCCTATTGAGTGTTTCAGCTGATTTCTCTCTCCCCAGATGTAGGCACTTACATTATCCCTGAGTCTCATTTTGCTATTTTCTGCTCTTACTTTTAACCTCTAAGAGGGCTTTAACCAGTAAAGGTCTTGTCCTTTTGTCTGCCTATCAGCTGTCATTACTGGGATCAACAAGGCCCTAAGTCACCAGTCACCAGCTCTCTGTAATCTCATCAGGACTTGCAATTGCCATCAGTGCATTTTCCAAACTGAGTGTAATGAAAATAGAGCACCCTAATTGAAATTCTTTTCCTTGCATTCCTTCTGTGTACTAAAAAGTCATTTCTGAAGTAGGACACTTCTCTTCAGTCTGGACCTGTATCCTTGGTAAGGTTGACTTTTAAAACACCACTGCCCTATTCACATGCTGCCCTTTTCTCTGTACAGGCTGTCAAACAGTTAGGATGTCTACAGAGTCTTCCTTAGTTCTGTGGTTTTGCAAGTCTCTGTTTCCTACATAGTTACTGAATACCAGCAGCGATAATAAACCACCCTACTCTTTGTTTTCATCTTCTTCAATAGGACAAACCTTTACTCATCTTCCTGGCACCATTTCAAATGAAGACGTAGTACCAGGTAGGACAAAATCGCAGGTAGGTTCACATTTGGCTGCTGAGGTGAGATTACCTTCCACAAACATTTGCATAGGCTTTAGGGAAAATAATATCTCAGATTAAATTCTGACTTAATTCTGCTACCAGCTTTTGGAAAGAGAGTAGATACATGAAGATGTCTGAAGGAGTAGAGTGTTTTGGAGACAGCATCAGCTGAGAAGCAGTAGGAGAGGGTGGTACAGCCTTTTAGGATTTGTGGAAAACAAGTGAGGTTGCTGTGCAAGGAAAAATCAGTACTCAGCTCACTAAGGACAGAATAAATGGTGATGCTTTAACCTACAGTAAAGAAAAGCAGGCAGCAATATATACCAGTTTTAAAGGCAGGTTGGGCAAGGATCTGGGAAATGTTTGGTCTATCTGTTCCGACCTTGAGAAACCAAGATGGTCTCTGCATGCTCTTGGTGCTCTAATTCCCAAGGCCCTGCAACAGTTCAGGGAACCAGAAGCTCGGCTGGTTCCACAGTGAGTGGGTGGCCACAGAAAGTACTTGACAGTGGGGCCACACTGAGGTGGGACAAGAAATACATCAGCAATGAGGGGCAGAGGACTAAGGGCTGCCTGAGCAATTATAACCACAGGCTGCTCACCTCTCATTCTCTAGGGAGTAGAGAAGTGCTCCACAAGAGAAGTGGAAAGGGGGCCTCAGAGTCAGCTGCAGCTTTGCTGAGGTTTATTCTGCTGGCATAGTCTCTCAGAGTCATCAGCAATGCTGGTTTAATTGCATTTACATACTGTGCTATTTCCGAACGCCATGCACAACAACCCTAATTTCGCTCCTGAGGTGAGATGCCTTTGCGCTTCGCTGACAGTCTTAAGCTTTAACTCGTAAGTGACACAAAGCCCTGGTCTGTGATCATGTCTCTGGGCACTGGTCCTGTTTCTTTCTCCCATTAGATCTCCCCCACCCCTGTCCTGAAATTAAATAATCCAAGAAGGCTCGGGTAGGAAGACTCAGCTCTCAGAGAATCATAATATGAATGACCTGACCTCCACTCACTGACCCAATTCTCCCTGTTTAAAAACAGAACTGATTTCTTCCCCGGCTCTTCTCAAGGAAGGGACTTCTGCAATAGACAGATAGTGTCATATCATGAGGCACAACATGTTTTATAACATATCTTTGAGTTGGCCTGTAATTTTTATAATGGAAGGCATTCAGCGATGTTTTAAAGGCCTGAAATGATGAAGAATTTATCTGATTCATCATGAAGATAGGATAGTAAATTGCCCTTTTGGTTAAATATCAGCTCAATTTTTCCATTCCTGGCAGTGTAGTTTCAGTTTATAGTCGCTGGGTCTCAATGTATTTTTACCTGCTGGATTAGAGGGCCTGTGGTTCTGTGTCAGCTTTACAAGGAGGTGCTCACAGACTGTCAGCAATGTTCCAGCAGTGCCTGTGGGCTCCCCGTGTGGAGGCTGGGGCTGGGGCTCTCACTGCAGTGTGCGATTTTCAGACCTTGAGCCACTCTCAGTCTGTGCTGCCAGCTCTCACTGGAGCATTGCTGGCGGCCCTTCTTGTCCCTGAGTGGCCATGTGCAGATCTCATTAAAAAACCAACTCATTCACTTATTTGTGAATATAGCTTATGCTTTTCATTTTCTGACTTTGATGGGTGTCTTTTTATCTGCTACTTGAAAATAAGGGAGAAAGCACTAGGTATCTATGAAATGTTCACAACACTCATCATTTTCATTCATTGTGTTACTGAAAAACTATTTTTATTAAGTTTTACCTTATTCTTTTTTATTACTGTTTAATACTAGAATTTAGAAAAATGTTTAACAACACTCAATTGCTTTCTAGATCTATTAACAGACCAAAATGTTCCTGTTGCTGAGGAAGATTAGTACAAACTTGTTTGCTGAATGAAAAGCAAAATTAAAAGAAAACATTTGTACAAATGAGACTATTTGTCACAAGTGTCCTTGGTAATGAAATACAAGGTGAAGTTGTAGAAATACTATGATCTTGATAAAATTCTAGTAAACTTGAATAACCTGTGTGTGTGTGTGTGTGTGTAGTCAGTTCAAGGAATTAATTTCTTGCTGTTTTCCCTGGGGCAGGGTTCCTAGACATCATGCCATCCTCATTAATGCAGGAATTGTTAAGCTAAATGACATACATACCTCCTTAATTTTAAGCTTAACAGGTATGACTCTCTCTCTTCATTTTAGGCTAAATGAATCCAGCACCTTATGCTATAATTCTGTGTAATAGAAACATGAACCAGCAAAGGTAGCAAGGATTAACAGAGCCTCATTTAATTCCCAAGAGCACAGTCAATAATAGTTTCTTGAATGTACATTTTGTTTTGCTTCAAAATGAAAAGCAACATACTGGTATTATAAACTTCCATTATACGTCATGAAATTAGTTTAAAGATGCAAGAATATCTTTCCCAGTTTTCTCCTGGTGAAAACTGACATAGGTAGAAAATCTCAACATGATTAAAATTCTTGAATGGTCCCAGTGATTTGAAGTCCTGTTATTTTTAATTTCAGTGACAATGAGTTTACAATTTCTTGGCTGATTCTGAAAATACCTCCAATAAAATTGTGTTTGGATGGTCAAGATATTCACCTTAACTTTTATATAGTGAATCTACTCAGATTTTAGAAAAATCACACTCTCTTAAACTGACCTGGGATTAGAATAACTGAAGCTGACTTTTTTCAATGGCCTTAGGTAAACTGATATATGTCTACTGTACCTCAAAGTGAACTTCACAAACACATGCCTAAAGATCAGCTTTCTTCTGTGTGGAATTTGGAATAAAAATATATTTAAAATAAAAGGCACAAAGTGTATGAGATTTGAGAAATGTTCAGGAATGCACTGTCACCTCCCCCTCCTCAGAAGAAGAGGGGAGAAAAAAGTATGATGGAAAGAAAAAAAAAAGGCTCGTGTTGATATAACAATAATTTAATTGAAGGGAAAATGAAGAGGGAAAACAAACAAACAAACAAACAAACAAACACAGAAAAGACCACACAGAAACACAGAGAGAGAAAAAAAATACATACTCTACTTCCCATCAATTCATGATGTTTGGCAACTTCCTGGGATGCAGGGCTTCAATAAGCATACTGGTTGTTTGAGAGGACTGACATCTTCATAACGAGACCCCTTTCCTTTCCCTTTCCCACATTTTATTGCTGCGTGTGACACCACATGGCATGGAATATCCCTTTGGTCGATTTAGGTCAGCTGCCCTGGTGATGTCCCCTCCCCACCTCTTGCCTACCCGCAGCCTGCTGGCTCTTGGCAGGGTGGATTGGAGGGAGTCCTGATGCTGTGCCAGCACTGCTCAGCAGTAGACACAACACTGGTGTGATACCACTGCTGTTCTAGCTACAAGTCCAGAGCACAGTGCTGTATGGGCTGCTGCGGGGAAAGTTAACTCCATCCCAGCCAAACCCAGTACACTGGAGCAAGTTTCTTAGGTTATGAGATGCCTGCTATCTACCACAAAGCAAAACTGTCCATGCCTCTAAGAAAAAGTTGTTTTCCTTGTGAAATAAAACAGCTTCATCCATACTGCCCATGGGGAATGTCCCTGGGTTGCATTTGGAACTACCTGGGAAAGTTAGCTGGCCCCAGGAAAAAATGCACCAGAAACAGCTTCTGCAACCTGGCTATGGAAAATCAATACCATTTTTGCACAGATGCATCAGATGTAGCCTGAAAATACACTTTCAGCTAGTCTGGAGGATTAGGCACCTTGTCATAAACACTAAAAATAGATAACTCACATCTTCAGAGTGCTTATTTCTCTCCATGACTAAAAAAGTGTGAAAAGTGACTAGGAGAGAAACATCTACGTGGTAGACATCTAAGGGTAGATGAGATGACTCTCCCTGAAGTGTCTTACAGTTACATTTGCAATATGATGTCCCAAATTAGATTCAACAGAACTTAATTAATAGCTTAGTTCTAAGTATATACTTCAAATGTCCTTCTTACTTATGGGTGATTTCTGAAATCAAGGCCAACTCTTTTAATTCTGGTTTCACTGAAGTTGATGGCAAACTCCCACCTCTTTCATTGGAGCTTGGACTCCATTGTAGGATTCAAACCTCCAAATAAGAGATGCCTGTTTTATTTGGATTACTTGCCAGTGGTTCTGGTGATGGGCAGCAGAGACTGACAAAAACAATTATAATTCTGATATTCTGGACAGCTTTTCTGGTGTAGCTCTCCTCCAGCATCTGAAGACTTGGCAATTCTTAGAAGAAAGTCCTAAGACTAAATTAGGAAACGTTCCTCACTGCTCTATATTAACAGCTTGCAAGCAGCAGGAGACCAAGGAGATTTGCTCTATGAATTACTTTTATTTATTTATTTTTTAAATGGAGAGAATTAGTTCTTTTCTTGTCCTCTATTTTTATTGCAACAGTTTTGCCAGGACTCCATATGCCAAGATGTAATTAGTTTTCAGAGTAGACATTTGGAGCTCTGGCATAGACCATGGATAGTTTTAACAGCTTCTTTTCTCTTTCTTCTGAATATTAAGGAGGGGTATATAGTTCTCTTATACTTTTTTCAAGCATCTCCAGAGTTTAAATAATTTTTCAGAATTAAATAAATCAAAAATAAAAGTAAGATTAACACAAGTCTTAGTTCAAAGAAGATATTTTAGGCACATAAAAATCAGGAATTCCTATAGTTGTGATGGTTCATTTCAGCACAAATTCAGCCCTGCCTTTTAATTATACATATATTCATCCTGTCTCTCTCTTTCTATATAAGAGAAGAGAGACTGAATAAATATTGCCAGGTGAGTGCACTAGAGGAGAGCTGATTTTCTGAGAAGAGCCATGTCTTCCGTTACTCTTTGTCTCTGGAATGCTCGATATTTCAAGCTTAATGTTCCATTCATTTCTCTTTATATTTCATGTTTTTTTATTTGCTGAGCCATTTGGAGCTAACCAGACATCTGGAGGTACCATAATATTTGTAGTGAGTTGGAGTCAATGAAACTGAACTGAAGTTATTGAAAATTTTTACTGATTTCAGTAGCTGGGATGTCACTGTTACACTACTCAAACCTGTGCCTGCTCTACATGGCATCAGCCATAACCACACTGTTCCTGAGCTCCTTCAGGTTTGCCTTTTCTTTTTTTTTTTCCTTTTTTTTTTTTTTTTCATTTTCTTTTTTTCCTGCTCTTTTACTTCCTACAATATTGTGAGCCTGATCGAAAGGAAGCAAAACCTAGGCCTCACCTTGGCTCTGCACTCGGAGGGCAAAAGAAATTGGGACCTCAGTTTACTCAGCAACTAAATACGCAGAGCTATCAAAGAAAAAAGGATGTCACTGTTCACTGAGCTGGTAACAGAGACTAATCCTTTGTAAGGCTGGAAGAAATGTCTCTTGGGTCTTACATAATCCAGAGAGCTCAGTTTCAAAGGGATGTATTTTCGTACGTCAGAAAGCCAGGCTCTGGCTAATAAGGTGTTTAACATATATGACACAGTTTTAACAAAGAAAAAATGACAAACATGCAGAATGTGATGTTTCCCCTACCCACTGGCTCCCCCTGGACATATCCTGAAATCCCACGCTAACTAAATGCATGTGCAAGCAGAGATGTGGCATGTATTTTATAATCAGAGGCTTGTTTTCTATGAGTTAATTTCACCAAGAAGCCCTACAGAACCTCCTTTTTCATCAAAGAGCAATGAATACTAAGAACAGCTGCATACTGCATGCTGTGCATGCCCTGCCTTCAGCCTTCTAGTATCACTCACCAGCCAACTCCCCCTGCCCGAGGAGCTCAGAACAAGCCACCTGCTGGCCAGGACTCCCCCCATTACTACATGCCAGCAGGCTTCGAACAAGTGCCTGGGATGCTGCAGACTTTCCTCAACTCTCCTGTAGAAAATCTCATTCCAGGCCCAAACCAGAGGGCTGGGTGTCATCATCAGATTGTGATGCTGTGGACATTGCAGTAGGAGGCTTGTGACCAGCCATGAATGATCAAAGCTGCTTATAAATGCCAACATGCACTACGTGGAGAATGTTCACACACACAACTTCCCACAAGTCCCTCCCACCTCCTTTTCTTCAACGTTGCCATACATCTTCATCCTCTCCATCTCTAAAAGAGTGTCCTTATGGCTGTTCAGTTGTCCTTCCGTCTGCCAGGATCACTGCTAGCAAGATTCTCCATTTTTCCTCAATCGTGTTCACTCCACTGTTGAAGAAGATGCTAATTTTTCCCTCCACTGATGACCAAATCCAGTCCTTCCACTGAGGTGCAGTCTGTTCTTCAAACTCACAAGCTAACATCAAAACAAGGTAATATAAGAACAATGGAGGTCTTTCTTTTTGTTTTTTTTTTTTTTTTTTTTTTCCATGAACCACTTTGCCATGTCTCAAACAGCAAAGATTCCATGGTAAAGGATTTGACTTAATGGCTGAAAAATAGCTGAATGAGGAGAAATACCATTGTATTGATTATAAAACTTTCTTTTCTGGATCAATAAACACAAAATAAATATTTTCTAGGTCATGTTCCACTATTGCCTCATCTTTTTTCTCCTGGTACGAGGTTGTAAGATTTGAGATGGAGATTAACAATCAGCATTTTTCCATATTAGAACTCACCTTGCTAACATGGAAAAGTCAAAAGGTGATGCAGAATGTTAATGAGTTTCAGCCCATTTTGGAGTTGTAATAAAGTCTTTGATTTTTATTTTTATTTTTAATCTTTAATTTTTAATTCTCTCATCCTTGGCCACAGGGTGCAGCATGCACATCTCCAGACATTTTCATAGCAAACTTGGGAAAATGATGTGAAAAAAGATGGGAAAAATTATGTGAAGATACTGGAAATGATGTGAAGATGCTGGAAAAAAAAATCATTACACGATATTAGAGTTTGTTGGCATAAGTCTTTAGGCGTATAATCACTTGAGAGTGTCTAGGTTAGGAGCATGTTCAGCCCACAGAAAAACTTTCTGGAAGTTCCTTTCTTTTTCCTTTGATAGAAGGAACCTAGATTTGTCACTTAAATTTAGGTGAGATAAGCCACACTCATTTGTTTTCTGAAAAAAAAGCCCTTATTTGTTCCAAAGCCAGACTTGTTACAGGAATTGAAGGTGACCCGCTTTAGAAAGTGACATTCTCACCATATTTTATTTTTTACATCTACATTTACCTGCCTTGCTTATTAATAAATAAATAAATAAATGATTAAAAAAAAAAATCACAAAAAATTAACTTCCCAGTAATTTAGGCATCTAGTTCTGTAACTACTCTGTGCTGGTTTTTGTGCAATACATCTCAGACATAGCCTGAGTTCAACTCCCTAGATGAAATTTAGCTTGAGTAACCAGGAAGACATCAATTCACAGATTATGTGCCGTCATTTTTCCCACCTAGCCAAGTCTTCAGATTGCAAGATATCCAGGGCAGGAGCCAGAGCTTCCTGGACCATTACTTTTATGTTCTTTGGCACATTGCTGACACATTTGGTGTCATTTTTTTCTCTTATTCTGTTAGCACATAAAACACCCTGTCTTGATCGCAGAATGACCACTATCTGTAAAGAACACGAGCTTAATCCCAGAAAGAGAATGGGAAAAAATAATAAAAATAATAAATAATACAAAAATAAAAATAAAGAGAGAGAGAGAGAGAGAGAAAGAGAAAACAAATGTACAAAACAGGTCCTTCTGCCAATGAAACAAAATCCTATGACTAGGAAAAAGCAGAGCAAGATCATAGTCACAAGAGAGCTGTGTTTTTACAAGAAACACAGAATTAGCAAATAAATGAGCCACATTTTCAAAATTAGCCTATTAAACTGTTGAGACAATTTTCATTCTATGCAAACCCTTTTGCTTTGTTGTAATTTTGCAAATTCAGTTTCAGGGACCAAATTTAATTTAAAAACAAACTGGCGAAACCTTCCAGTGGAAATGGTGAATTTGTCAGACACTATGAGTACTACAGTGCTCCCTACTACCACCAGGTGATTTTGCTGCCTGACACCCCACATGTCCCTGTTTTGAAATGGGAATCAGAGAGAGTGAGGATTGTGATCAGGTAACCCCATCAATCCTAGGAGGATTATATAAATCCTTGTGGAGAAACAGGCAGGTGTAAGTGAACTCTGGAAGCTGCAGTGTACATGTCAAGCTAAATACATGTAAAATAAAATAAAATAAGGAAAAATGAAACAGTGGTAGTGAGGACAACCCTTTCAGCAAGGCCACATTTTCAGAGTCTGAAAACAATGCCAGAAATCAGATTGGAGCAAGGGCAAGGCAGAGAGCTGAGACCCTATCGTGCAGTCACAGAATCACAGAAGTAGCAAAGCTTGTGATGGAGAAGAGAGGGCTCTGACAATTTTTTAAAAGGCATGCATTTTCACATGAAACTGCTTAAGTACATGATAACACTTCACATTTTCACCTGTCTAGTTCTTTGAAAAAGAAAGCACTTACTGTCTTGCACAGGGAGAGTGGTTCGGGCAATAAGTCAATTCTGAAATCATGCAGAAAGGTCCAAATTTGGTGCTTTGCACAACAAAGCTTTGCCAGCTTTGCCATGACTAAGGGCTGTGAATGGGAGCCAGGCTGCAGGAATTCAGGTTTCCTGGCAGCAGGTTGGTAACTCCTGAGCCACTGTGTCCTTACTACTGCTTTTGGTGCACAGCTCCAAAACATCACCAGCCTTCCAGCAAGGCATTTTGGTGAGGTTGTGCACACCCTCCTCAGTTTTGAAGTGAAACCCATAATTTTCAGCAAGTGAAATCTCCCAAGACCAGAAAAGTTTGAGATAAAACCATACAATTAGAGTTTTACTTTGACTTGTGGACAAGTCAAAGGCTATGCTACCAGAACAAAGAGCAGATTGAAGATGTTACAGAATCAGTCAGCTCTGCATGGGTGCCTTCCTCTGCAATGCCTAGGGTTCTGCAAGCAGCACCATTCTGCACAGGCCTGAGGGATGCTGATGAGATTTGAGATGCAGGTGACAGACACAGGGCCTCAAGCAGCTCTGCTGGTTGGGTAGACAAGTCAGGAGAAGGGAAGAGTGTCCTGTTGGAGAAAGTCAGCAGTCCTCTCCTTTCCAGGCCTCATTAAGGGTCAAATTAATCACTTGATGGACAGTGTGAGGAATAAGGCAATAAATCTGAGACAGCAACAGCAATACTTGTTATTAAGATGTTGTTTGTCTCAAGCATGATGAAAAAAAAAAAAAAAAAAAAAAGCATTTGTCACCAAGTCATGGCTAGGAAAGACTGCAGCTGCAGACTGGAGGAGGAAGCTTGCTGGCGTTGCCTCTCTTGGCTTGCTCAACTTTTGAGATATGAGAGCAAAAGCAGGCCAAGATGGCAGGGCCCCATCTATCACAGAAAGATTGAATTCACTTCTGCAGGCTGGATTTTATTTCTTTAATCTGGCACAGGGTAAAGCTGCTGTCCTCAGTTAAACTCAAAACGAATCTATGAGAAGGAATGAAAGTACTCTTCAGATGAGGAAGGTTGTTTTGTTTTTCCTCATCTGCTCCTGCTATGGCTTCACCTCCCATTCCATCTGGGCCTCTTGTTTTCCTCAGATTGATTTAAATGGGTGAGCTCTCAACTAAGATGCCATCAAGAGCCAAGTCTGACTGCAACACTGTGGATGGGGTGTGCCTTGAAACATAGACAGGAGAGTTTCCTACCTTCATGGTCCATAGCCAAGCAGAGAGGACAGACGGATAATTTGTTTTGCCAGGGCTACAAGTTCTAGTCTTCTCAATACTTTTTGCAGAATTCTGAATCACCAGCTGAGAAATTCTGCTTTATGTCATGGGACAGGATTAAGGCCCAATGTCCTATTAATGATGGGTTAAACACATGCACACTTAGCACTAGTTTGTGGTGCATCAGTGGCATGCATAAGCACTGCACGTATTTGTATCTTATTTCCAAGGATGCAAAACCTATGCATGATGATACAGTTGGATTTTTGAATGCACAGACTTTCTTAATTTGAAATGACAGAATGGAGGAAGAGACAAATGAAAACTGCCCAAGCTCATAGTGAAAGAAGGGTTGGCAACTGTTTGCAGATCCTGTATGCAGACCACAACTCTTTCTCCTGACTGATGTTCTCACTGATGTATTCACTACTGCCACTTGAAAGATTATGTTTAGACTCCAGAGACAGACTTCACTCCAGAATTATTTACAATGAAATTCACAGTGAGTTTCTTAACTAACATTTAAAAAACTTTTGCATTTTTATAGTCTACCATATCTCTATATTAAACTATCAGAGTATCCAAGGGGAAATTGTCAAATTCTGCACACCCGACAGAATGCAGCAATAAATTTAGTGGAGCTACTGTAATTGCTTCTCTCTGAAATGGCAATGAATATGATGAATAAAACTTCTCACCGACGTCTTATCATTTCCAAGAAAGATACGTCATATGCAGATATTCATTTGTTAATTGTCATGCAGTCAAATGCATGCAAATGATGTACAAAGTGGATCAACTAAAGACTATTGACATGCAAATCATATGTTCTTTCAAGTCGAAAAGGATTAAGAGAACATTCAGTTATTTCCAGCTCCAGTGCAGAATAAGAGTTCATTAAGTTTGGGGAAAAAAAGGGTGTGGAGGGAGGGCAGCAGGAGGAGGGGGGAACAACTTGAAAATGGGTTCCTAAAAGTAAAATTAAAAATTTGCACTACCATCTGTTGGAGAACTTTTTTTCTGGAATGACTTTCCAGTTGAAAATGTCAATTTTGAAAAACATATTACTGCCAGTTCTTATTGAAAACAAAGATGGCAGTTGTATGGTACCTACTGGCAAAGGTCCCAGGAATTTACTGTCAGGCAGTGACATGGACAAAAGTGCTAGAAGGTTTTTTGCACTTTGTTGCTTCAGGGTATCTCATTATGTTTCAGTATGTTCTGCCTCCCCCTCATCTCCCCTCCAAAACATGAGAGTACCCTAGCTCTTGTACCTGCTTTCTGTGGAACTGGTAGCACCTTTCCGCATCCTACCTGCCAGCATGAGGAAGAAAAAAAAAAAAAAACTCACTTGTTCATTTATTTTTTGTTAAACCAATAAAATCATATGGGAAGAAAGTGTCAATTTTTAGATGACACCTTTTTTAAAAATTCCTTGCTGTTGTGTCTTGTGACCATCTTATGTCCTTAGCATAATCCGAAATGCTGCTATATTCCATTTTTTCATGTATTTCCACATAGCCAAATAAAGTTTTTAAGCAGGAACTGATCATCCCATATGTTAAACTCAGTGCTTTTCAAAAAAGAGGAAAATTACTGCCCACTTACGGCATCTCAGATTAGATATTAACAATGGAAATAACTGAAATCACTAGTCACTTGAAAATTTTAGTGTCAACATTTCAATTTAAATTAAAATATTTTAGTGAGCATGTGAAAGAGGATGTTCTAGTTGATATAATGCACTCAAAGAATGTTTTGTGTTTTGTTTTTTTTTTTCAAAAAGCTTTTGACAAGGTTGAAAGATTATGAAGGGAGCTCAGCTGTCATAGGATAAGAAGGAAGGTCATCTCAAGGTTTAAGAATTGGTTAATGACAGCAAATAGAGTAGGATAAATGGTCAGTTTTCACAATGTAAGGGGATTATCTGTAGATCCCCAGAGAGACCTGTGCTCAAAGTTGAGCTGCTCAA
Source organism: Aythya marila (assembly GCF_965140915.1). Classification (NCBI taxonomy): domain Eukaryota; kingdom Metazoa; phylum Chordata; class Aves; order Anseriformes; family Anatidae; genus Aythya; species Aythya marila. Next base: position 148,950,203 of record NC_139043.1, read on the forward strand.
CATCGTCCAAAATGGTAAAGAAAAAGAGATGGATAGTGAGATGATAGCATTTGCTGAGATAAATTTTGAGGTGATAAAATGACTTGGAGTAGTCACATCTCAAACTGACTGAGAAGAGTACAAAAAAAAAAAGTGAAAATCCTAAGTGGACAGGTGATTGAATGAAACCATATTTCGATGTTTCTAAATGCAAAAGGAAAAATAACTCTCGATCTATCAGTACATAGTGGCAGGTGCTTGTCTAGCTATCGAAAATCAGGAAACAAAATTTGAGATCCCTGTAGAGAGTTTTACAAATATGTGGAATCAGTGTTTGACAGTGTTCACAAGATAAAATACCATTAAGAACCTATAGAAAAGCAAGATATAAGTTTTCCCTTTGGAAAACCACAGAACACTTGTTTCTTGTATATTGTCCTAGTCATTCCTGGATGTAAAGTAGAAAAAGTTCAGAGAAAGATGGTAGTGAAGATCAGAGGAACTAGAAATCCCCAGAGATATGTTGATAGGCTTAAAATAAACAAAGCCCAATATTTACAAAACACATAATTAAAGCACAAATCTTGTAGCCACAGGATACAGAATAGAGGGTTATAAGAATAGCTAATATGAAAAAAAATTACTACATGGATGCATGGAGCAGTGTGCCATTGAAGATAATTGCCTGTTAGCCCTTAGGTCAGGATATCCTACAATTGCTGACTATCTGGGATTTTATCAGGCAAGGATCACTATTCTCAATATTCAGTGCTTCCCAGCAGGGTATGTAAAATTGAATTTTGCTTCCCGCAAAAGGAGTGAGAAGAGACTAGGCTGGGCTAGAGTGTCCAAAATAGCTTCTGTATCTGTCCTACCAACCTGGAGGGCTACGAGGTGTGGAGGGGTGGTCACACAACCCATCAGATCTGTGCGTATGGTGCCATTCCCTACATTTTGCTGGCCTTCAACACGTCCTCTTTGGTATTGAGTCACATCTTGGGCTAAGAAATTTATCAGTGAGTTTGTTCTTCTTGTGCTCAAATAATAGGCTTCTGAGCTATATCCTCAGCTCTGCCACTGCTGAACTGAGTGGCTAAGATACATTACTTTATATCAGATCCTTTATGTGTTCACCTGTGAGATGAGGATAAAGATCTTTTCCCACCTTTTACTCTTGGTTCACCATTAATTTCAAAGTCAGTGAAGCTCAGCTACATGTGGGAAGCTTCTAGGACTCCTCAGGAAGCTAGCAGGGGCTAGATAAAACAGTAAAGCTCAGATCTTTCTGGGAATATCTCAAATTTGACATATGGGAGCAAAAGACCTGTGCATCTGATGAGGATTTATTATTGCAAAGGAATTTTACCTTAAGTGAGTCTGATCTTGACTTTATGCCATACTATCTGCAGAATTTTAGAGTTACTTTACACATGAGGCTGTTTATTCAAATTCCTTTTGCAAAAGCAAATGGCAAGCTCCTGTGAGCATAAAACAAGAACTCCAAAATCAGCATGAAAGTTATAAAATGTCACCACATACACAAGCAACAGACAATTGGAAATGAACTGGTCAAATCTGTTTACATCAGAGTTTTAGTCCAGAAAAGGATGGTAATTTTGAAGTGGTTCTCCTGTTGGTTTCCATTTGCTGTACCCTTGCTTGCATTGCCAGCAACCTTGGGGTACGCAAAATCATAGAATCATAGAATCATAGAATATCCTGAGTTGGAAGGGACCCTTAAGGATCATCAAGTCCAACTCTCGACACCGCACGGGTCTACCCAAAAGTTCAGACCATGTGCCTAAGTTCACAGTCCAATCTCTTCTTAAATTCAGACAGGCTCGGTGCAGTGACCACTTCCCTGGGGAGCCTGTTCCAGTGTGCAACCACCCTCTCTGTGAAGAACCCCCTCCTGACGTCCAGCCTAAATTTCCCCTGCCTCAGCTTAACCCCGTTCCCGCGGGTCCTGTCACTAGTGTTAATGGAGAAAAGGTCTCCTGCCTCCTGACAACCCCTTACGAGGAAGTTGTAGACTGCGATGAGGTCTCCCCTCAGCCTCCTCTTCTCCAGGCTGAACAGGCCCAGTGACCTCAGCCGTTCCTCGTACGTCTTCCCCTCAAGGCCTTTCACCATCTTCGTAGCCCTCCTCTGGACACTTTCCAACAGTTTCATGTCCTTTTTATACTGTGGTGCCCAGAACTGCACACAGTACTCGAGGTGAGGCCGCACCAGCGCAGAGTAGAGCGGGACAATCACCTCCCTTGACCTACTAGCGATGCCGTTCTTGATGCACCCCAGGATACGATTGGCCCTCCTGGCTGCCAGGGCACACTGCTGGCTCATATTCAACTTGCTGTCTATCACGACCCCCAGATCCCTCTCTTCTAGGCTGCTCTCCAGCGTCTCATCGCCCAGTCTGTACATGCAGCCAGGGTTTCCCCGTCCCAGGTGCAGGACCCGGCACTTGCTCTTATTGAACTTCATGCGGTTGGTGATCGCCCAGCTCTCCAACCTGTCCAGATCCCTCTGCAAGGCCTTTACGCCCTCATTTGAGTCCACAACTCCTCCAAGTTTGGTGTCATCAGCAAACTTGCTCAAAATACCCTCTATTCCTACATCCAGATCATTTATAAAAATATTGAAAAGTACCGGTCCTAAAATGGAGCCTTGAGGGACCCCACTGGTGACCGCCCGCCAGCCTGACACAGCCCCATTTACCATAACCCTTTGGGCCCTGCCCGTTAGCCAATTGCTCACCCATCGTATGATGTTTTTATTTAGCTGTATGGTGGACATTTTGTCCAGTAGGATCCTATGGGAAACCGTGTCAAAAGCCTTGCTGAAGTCCAAAAAAATCACATCAGCTGGTTTCCCTTGGTCCACCATACGGGTGATCTTATCATAAAAGGAAATCAGGTTAGTTAGGCAGGACCTACCCTTCACAAACCCATGCTGGCTGGGACCAATGACTGCTTTGTCCCCCAGGTGCGCCTCAATGAGTCCGAGAACCAACTTCTCCATGATTTTACCAGGCACTGACGTGAGACTGACAGGCCTGTAATTGCTAGGGTCTTCTTTCTGACCCTTCTTGAAAATTGGCACAACATTTGCCAGCTTCCAGTCTACAGGGACCTCTCCAAATTCCCAGGATCGTTGAAAAATAATTGATAGAGGTTCCGCGATGACATCCGCCAGCTCTTTCAGCACCCGGGGATGAATCCCATCCGGACCCATGGACTTGTAGGGATCCAGGTGGAGTAGCAAATCCCGCACACGTTCAGGGTCAGTTGGGAGTTTGTCATCCCCACCGTCCCGGTCCTCCAGCTCAGGGCACCCTGGGTCCCGAAGCCCATCATCGGCATTGAAGACAGAGGCAAAGAAGGCGTTAAGCGTCTCTGCTTTGCCTACGTCATCGTCTGTGAGGAGACCTTCCCTATCAAGGAGCGGCCCTATGTTTTCTTTAGTTCTCCTTTTTCCATTTACATATCTAAAAAAACCCTTTTTATTTTCTCTCACAGACACAGCCAGCTTCAACTCTAGCTGTGCTTTGGCCACTCGAACTTTCTCCCTACAAACACGAACAGAAATGACTCCTCTGGAATGAAAACAAGACTGTGGAGCGGATCTAATGCCATTTACTGCTAGTGGTGAAAAAAGGGTTTGAATCAGTGAACCAGACATCACCAAGCATCACCATAGTCCGTGCACAGGGTGAGGTGGGATGCGGGTCATTAATGACTCTGTATGAGACAGAAATCAAATGGTGATGAAGCATCTGGGTGTGACTGCAGGTCTACTTGAGCCCTGCTCCGTCTAAGGAACATGGTGAAAATAGCTACAAGCATCATCTCTAAAAAAGCAAGATAGAGCAGCAGTCTGCTAGCAGTCTTCCTGGGTGATCTAGGTTTGATGTGTTTTGCGTCTTATTCATGTTTTTAATATTCTCAAAGCCTAAGCTGTATTTAGCTCAGCAGGAACCACCTGCTTTGAAGTGAAATTAGAGGTATCATTACGAATTTTTGTCACTTTCTCTTTAAAATCAAAATAGACGGCAAGGATTTATTTATTTTTATTTATTTATTTTTATTTATTTAATGCAACAGATTCATAGAACCACCTGAACAGACTAAACAAAGTCTTGGGTTCTTTCTTCCATTCTGAGAAAAGCTCCAGGTCAAAGAACACTACATAAAATCTTTAGAGCCAAGTAGGGAAATCTGGAATCTCAGTCTATCCAGTCAAAGTATTTCTTCTTTCTTGATTCAAGGGACAAGTGACAAATTTAAGGTCTGGTAATTCAGGCGTTAACAGGTGCTGAAATTAATTCAGTGCCTTATATAAAAGGCAGACTTTTCTGTCTCTAATAGTATGTAGTAATTTGCTTCAATGTTGAGTTTCAGATATTATAGCCAGCTAATTCTTAACAGTAATGTCCCTGATTTAAACGATCATTTTTGCCACCTGACTTTGAATCCTGAACTTACACAATGGGTAAGAAGAAAGAGTATTTTTATCTATCAAAAGAATGTGAAGTAGATCTAAGATTTCAATGATGAGATATCAGAGTTTAGTTGACCCAGGGAAAATAATTTGACAGAATAAGTACAACTTCCATGCCAAATATTTCTCTACTACTTGGAAGAAAATATTAAGCTAAGTAATCTCTTTGGAACAAGCTTTAAAAAGCTTCCATTAGTCATTAAACCCTTTCACTGCCTCATTAATTCTAACAGTATAATCTGGTTTTGATTAGCCAGGTTGTTAAACGTCCACTGTCAAACAGTGATAAGGGGAGAAAATTTGCTTTAGGGATCACAGACATGTAATTATGTGTCTCATCACAGCTGATAAAGAGTGAAAAATTACCTTCAGCCCCACAGAAATCACCGCAACACAGTTAGCACAGAGTAATCTGCCTATATATTCATATCTAAAAGGGACACACTAACACATCTCAGGAGCCTTTGACACTTCACTACCACTTTGAGAATGTTCCAACCAAATCTCAAGATTTGTGGGAAGGAAATTGAGGAAGTTTAATTGATTGACCTAAAATATTATAGACCTGTACTGGAGACAGATTTGAAGAAAATTTTAATAATGTTTGAAAATGACATAGTATTATACGTGAATTGCCAGATTGAGCAAAACTGTAAGCATAAATTGAAACAAACATGTGTTTATTTAGAATAATTTTAGTGGAATAAATGCATCTTTTCCTATAGACATAAGGGAGGGTACTCATACATCTGAAGATGTAACTCAGTGCTGAGGATAAACACATAGGAAGTTCTGAGAATTCTGTAGGATATCAGTATATTTAAGTGTTCAAAAGACTAATAGAAAGTCTCAGGTTCATGGAAATTAAAATAGAATGAGATAATAATAATAATAATAATAATAATAATAAAAGATTCCCTTAGATGATTTCCACTGCAGAATGAAGTTCTGTGCAGATCCGGTAAGCCTGGATTTCTTTTAGAGCTGATGGCTTGCTTCACTTTAGCTATACTTCACAGGTGACTGAAAAATCTCTGTGGATGTTTTTCCCTTTGAATTTTTTTTTATAGTGCTGGTGCACTTTCATTTAAATCTGGAAGCATATTGGAAATTTATTATCAATCTCAGTGAAATCTTTAATTAAAAAGTCAGATGGCTGCCTGCCTGGTTGCAACACCAGAGGAGCCAACACTAATTTATGTACACTGTAAAACAGGCATAATTATGCTGCCAGTAGACTTACAGATGGTTAGCATTGGAGCACAAAAGCAGGGGTCAAAGCATAGCCACAGCTCACATCTTTCTAACCAAATGTTCACCAGTCTCGTCTTCTATACACATATTTTCTGTGAAGTTTCTGGGGAGAATGATGCTTATAGTTTAGAACCATGGAGCTTTTAAGTGTTTCTGCTTTGTAATGCATTCTGTAACTTCAGAGATTTTTTTTTTTTTTTTTCCCTAGATGCTAAGGCAGTACTGCACCAAACATTGTATTCCCAGTAACAGTAGTAAAAGTACAGTGTAACTTGCTTATTACAGTATTCCTGTGCTTCACGCTAGAAAAGGTGTTGTCAAATAGTAAAAAAAGTCTCTTACACGTTGAGATACCTCCATGCATGCAAAAAACTGCTACTATGTGCAGATCTGAGCTCATCCAAAGGCAAGTTATTGTACCAACATCTAGACAAAGTACGGCTCGTCCTGTACTATATCACCTCTTTGAATGAGCAGATTTTTGATTCTTGATCCCTGGCCAATTCCCACCTAGTCAGTACTATTTTATACAGGATTAGCAGGGGTAAAGTCTTTGTAACTGACTGTGTGGCTCACATTGAAGGCTTCTGATGAGACATTCTTCTGTGTGGAATTATGTGATTGCTGCTGTCTACAAGAAAGGACTTGTAAGGCAAAAAAGCAGAAGAGATGAAGTCCAATCTGTCTACTTGACTTCATGTTAAAAGAAACAAGGAACAGAAGTAGCACGTCCAATGGTTGCATCATCATCTAATTTTAATAAATTTTAAAACCAGCTCAGCTAATTCATGGCAATTCTGAAACCAATACAGTAAGAGTTTTGAGGCCGTATGTACTACATGGTTCTAATAATTCTCTGACTGTAAGATGTTTGGTGCAAGAATGGGTTGTACAAAACCCATCCCAGAGGGATCCCAGCTAGATAGTTCCCAAAGTCCTAGCTATTGGATAGTTTCAGCACATTACTGTCAACTAATAGCAGCGCTACAGCTATTTATAGTCATTTCTGCTTTTTAAAATGCAAAACAAACTGTCGTTCTCACAGCAGGCTCTGTTTTCTAAAATGGTGTCTTACCTTTCATCTACAAGCATTTTAAGATGCTTTCTTGTCTTTCAGTTTTCCCAGGTTTTTAATGATATTTTATTGATATTATGCGTGTATCAGAAGTGGAAGGAACAGCAGTATACCAAGTCAGCAACATGTTATGAATGAGAACAATAAGTTTCAACCTGCTGCTAATGATTTTATACCAGAAGAAATACATCTATTACCAAATCATTTATGGCTAAATGACAACTAACAGGACCTAAGTGCTGTAGGGTAAGGGAAAGGATTGTACCACTCCAGACATTTACTGCTATTCATCTACCTTGTCTTTTGGGCCCAGAGATTTGGCATTCAGGCTCTACTCTCCATCTAGCCCACTAACACAAGCAGCTTTTGGAAATGAGACTCTTCTAAATCCAAGTCAATGGATGGTCAGCACTCATGCCAAAGCTCCATGCCTTACAAAGGGAGTACATATAATTAGATTGGTGGCAAGATATCAGCCGCTATGATTAGTTTTCAACCACAAAAGCAGAATTACATCTCTGTGTGAGAAGCTGCTTTTCAACAAGTTCAAAGCAGTACATGGATGTTATGTCTGCATTAGCCCTGCAGGCAAAATACTTCTGATCCTTATTGCACAGGTGTTTTTATTTCCATTTCCATTTTCTATGTTTCCTTTTAGCCTCTCCTGCCCTCCTCCTCCTGGGGTCTGGGCCCTCTGACGCTTCTCCCTCACCCTGGGCCTCCTCCTTGGCCTGTGCCCGCTCTGCCCTTTAGGAAATCTGGTTTCCCTGAGGTGCCGCCAGCTTGGGGCTGGGCTCAGCTGGGCCCTGCCATGGGGCCATTGGAGCCACCACAGAGGCCCTGCAGCCCCTGGCCAGCACCTGGGCATGGGCACCCTGTACAGTCTCAAGTGTAGCTGGTTTTATGTGCAAACCAGGAAGTGATCCATACTCATCTGTATGGACTTATCAATTCTGTGACACCAAGAAGTAAAACATAATTCTTTTTCATAGTTCAGTCAGTAGGCATGATTTGGAATTCATAGACAATGAGGATATATTGCAAAACAAGTTGATGTTTTTATATATCCCAGCTGCCAGGGTAGAGCTGATTAAGTAGATTTCAGGGATGAGAGGCTTGGATCATGGAATAATTTACTCAGGAACTAGAAAAATCAAGTCAGTATACAAGACGGGAAAAGAACTATCCAAGATGATACTATAATAGATAAATATGTGCAAATTCAACCTTAGCTAATGCCTTTGTGATTACATACATTTTCTTTTCATCTCTCTGTGTATGTAGCATTAGTATGGAACTCCACTTTTTTATTTTATTTTATATCCATCTTAGATTGCAACTGAACAAAAAGTATCAATTCAACCCATCAGCCTAAACTGATGGATTTATTCTGCTTCTTTCCAGAACTCTTTAAAAAAAGACTATTTATCCTTATCTTACATTAAACATCTATGGAGAACCATAAAGCACTTTAGAGAGGCTAAAAAAGGTGGAATTCAATAGCAATGTTTTCTTTTTAATCACTTATTTATTTTATTTTATTTTATTTTATTTTATTTTATTTTATTTTATTTTATTTTATTTTATTTTATTTTTACATTCTGTTTTTCACAATTAGGGATGTAGCATTTTCAAAGAACGTATCGAGAAGTTTACGATGTACTGACCAATATCATAGATAGGCATTATCTGAACCTAGATTGCTACCTAAATAACACATTTTAAGTGCAGTTTTAATATTTCAGTTATAAGTGCAGCTTATTAATTTTCTATCTTAAAAATGAAAACAAGATCCAACCACAAAATACCCTCTGATACTTTCAGAGTTGCTTTTGCTCCTTATATCCAATTTGTCTGGAAGAAAAAGCTGTTTTGAAACACAAGCATTTTCTTTTTGCAGGGCCAAATGAAGCGTTCCTTTACAAAGGAAGTTTCAGATTCATTAGCAAGGTAATCTTCTAGATCACCGGGTTTTTATTTATTTATTTATTTATTTGGCTGGAGTTTCCCTTTTTTGTTTGTTTTTTCATTTGTTTTAATAAAAATGTCTTTAAAATCAGTGTACAAAAAAAAAAAAAAAAAAAAAAGTATTAATTTTCAGTATAGAATCAAATGCTAATTCCCCAACTAAAAGATAATAGAGGCATTCAGGCACATACATTCTTAAATCATTTGGTAGACAATGGAGCTAATGAGGCTTGGTTTCCTGTGATTTTGTCAAATGTCCCCTGTGTATTCCTCACTTCAGCAATCCCCGAACCTAAAAATATTTTCTGTGATCTTCCCTCTACAAAATTTCATTGCCTTCTCAATACTATCTCTTTCCATAGTTACTCAAGGTCTAAGAATATTTCCTAAATACTTCCCACACTTACCTTGGCTTTCCCCCAGGTTCCCAGAGCCCCACCATCATGACTCCTACTTTAACTACTGCCTAAGCAAGAATGATAACATGCACACAGAGCTACTGACATATTGATTAACTGAGTAGCTACTGTCCAAATAAGTAGTGGCTGAGTTGTCTTCCCAGCAGTGGAGGTGTCCAGAGAATCCCTTTTTACAAGTCAGTGATGATTTTTACTAAATTTAGAGGATCTGAATATTTCTGGGACCTTTTTCTGCTGTCAAATAGGGTAATAATAACCAAAATGATTTTTGAAAGCAGAACTGAGATAACAATAACATGAGCCTTGTTTTCCTAGGAAACCAGGGGGGGAAAAGCAAATTTGGTCTTACCAAATTGCAATAATTTTCAGTAATGGAATAGTAACCTAGCATGCATTTGTTCTTCGATGCTGCCTGTTGCACTTCTAGGGCAGTTGAAAAGCTGAGGGAAAATAAGATAATGAAGTCTCTGGTCGCTAAAAATGGGCTAAAATATAGGGAAGGAATAGCTCGTCCTATTCCTCCTGTCCACCCTTCTTTGATCCCAAGGCTAATCACAGCTAAAAATTAACCTTGGTATTTGTAAGGGACTCTGAAAAACTTGGAACTGTCTAGAGCAGCTGCATTTAGAGGACCAAGAATGGTCTTAGTGATTTCTCTCAGCTGCCCCACAGTGCCACATGTCTGAGATAACTTGTTCAGTGATATCCTCTCACAACATTTTCAAGGAGTGGTATTACTATACCAGCTCCAGAATCCTGGAGCTCTGCCTTATGCTTAAAAATTCAGTCACTTATCGTAGATTACAGCAATGTCTCTCATCTCCAGAATGCATTGCTTTCTTTTACTGTTGTCCTTCATGAAAAAGAAAACATTGGAATAATACATAGAGATTTCTGTTATCTTTAGGTCAGTTAGAATAATCACAAATCTTGTACAAATGCTTTTTCTCCTTCCTTCTCTTTTCTTTTTTTTCAGTAATACGACATCTTTTAAGCTAAACAATACATCATTTGAAGAAATGACAATATTTCACTTATATGGCTCCCATTCTGATTTGGGATTTACTGCATAAAAAATCCAGAAAAAGAAAGAATTTCTAGAAGCAATATTCTAACAGAAAACACAGAAGAAAACAGAGGCATAACAAAGTTTATGATAAGAACTGTAAATAATATTTCCAACTTCAGCTATATTATATTTACTTTACGCATAGGTTCATGAAAACAACTCAGATATACAAGCCACATATAGAGGGACTACTTAAGAACATTTCAAATTAAGGGAGGAACATCTTCATTATCTTCAAAATCAATATAATTCTTCTTAGTCTCTGAAATCTTCTCTGCTTGTAGCCTAATAGGTCCCTGTCCAATTCGTTCCTTTTCTTGAATTATTTTTGTCACATCAGGGAATGAATATTTACTAGGATCAACTTCTAATTTCTCAACTTGTCCACTCCTGAAAGAAGAAGAAAGCAAATGAAAAAAAAAAAAAAAATCATTTCAGTGTCAAATACCACAATTCAGGGACACTGTTTATAAACCTGTTGTCTTCTAAGTGAGACTTGGTACTAAATTTATTTATTTATTTCACTTTTTTTTTTTTTTTTTTTTTTTAATTCATTTACAATTTACAGTTAAATGAAGATTGAGTTCTTGTTATTTGTAATAACATATTTGCTTATATCAGCTTATATCACCTAACTCACGTTTTGTCAATATGAATCCTAACCATGTTTGTATTATGAAAAGGAAAAAAAAAAAAAAAAAAGATATATAAGAAATGTCTGGGGTATAACAGAATTTCCAGATTCATTCACTATTAAGGTAATTCTTTTAGATCACATTTAGAAATGTGTACAATCCATGCATTAAGGCAACCAAGCAATGACATGATGATCAAAGATTTGAAATACTCCTATAATTTCTGTCTTGCAGCATTGGAAGGCTGGTTTTTGTTTGTTTATTTTTTTTTCTACTAAAGGAACTAAATACTTAACTGGAAAAAATCTAGCCTGTTTTCAAGTAATTTGTAACAGTTTACAGCAAAAAAAAAGGCAAAATGGAAATGTAATTGTTCAATGATGTTCTAATTTCTGCATATTCCAACATGATTTTTACATTTTTGAACAAATTTTCCTTTTATACTGAATGGTACTTTGGGTCTAAGTTCCAAGCTCAGCATTACAGATGACAGTACATCAGTCTTCAAAGATGTGAGAAAACTGCCTGCTTACCCAGGAGATCAGAAAGACTTATTAGGACTAGAACAAAGGAAAAAGTAATAAAGCCACTGGATGAAAGAATGCATTGTTTTGATGACAATGTAGGTAATGAAAATATGTAAATAAAGTACATTAGATGATTTTAAACTGAAAATACACCATTTTTACTTGTTAAAAGTAAAGTACAGCTCATTTTGCCAATGAGCTGCCAAAGCCTGTTTCACCATCAAGGCTCCTGAGGGGCCTGAGCAGACATCCCAGTCCACTTTGTGTAAGATGTCTGTACGTGTAGAGGAGAGGTGCAGAGGGATTCATGGCAGGTTTCTTCCTCTCCTCTGCCGAGGAAAGCAATAACAGAAGAGGTGTTAGTCAGCTTACCCACTTCTTTCAGCCTTATGCCTCTAGGTTTTTCTTGGGAGTTTCTTAGGAATTATTTGCTCATTTTCCTGAGCTCATTTCTGCTGCCTTAAGAATCCAAAAAAAACTTTCCCTGCAAGTGGCACAATCAAAAACTACTCAGAAGATAATTTTATGGATAATGAGGGATCATACAAGAAAACTTTTATTTCTTCACCTGGAATGTTCTTCACTTTATAAGGCTAGATCTTTAATGATATTACACATTTTTTTTGAAACAAAAGTGGATGTGCTGTGTGGCAACACTTCAGAAAATGTTCATCCCCAAGAGGTAAGAAACATTTTTATCTCCTTTGTGATTTGTGAAATGTGCTGTGACCTTGAGTGATTCTATTTGTAGCCACTGGGGAGATTCCAAAAAGAGCACCACCTGTCCAGAATCCTAATCTAATTGCTAATGACTAATCATTGATTCGAAGTACCTCAGAAAAAGCTAAAAATCATAAGTATGAAAATTAATTAACCTCAGCATGTGCTTTGTTCAAATAGTAGAAAAGGTTTTCCTTGATTTGATGTATTTTAATTAGTAGTGGTAATTTACATTTGTTCAACAGCTCTAAAATTGTACAAATTGCTAGTCATGAAAATATAGTAAATTCTACGGAGTTTGAATAATTTATTGCTTAGTAGCAGAATAAACTTCAATACACTAACTAATTAACAGTGAGTGTCATAATTAACTGTCCACATCAGCAAGCTATGAAGGGATTATAAACATCAGTCATTCTCAAAAATTAATCAGCACATGCTATCTACAAGTATCTATTAGCAATGAACAATAGGGAAAATAGAATCAAGTACAGATGATTTTTTTCTTTCCAAAAACGAAGTAGATTTTTACGTACTTAAATATGCATGGTGCAATATTCTATATTTATTCAGTAAACCTCATGGTACTATCTCAACTACTATGATACATGTATTTGGCAGGTGACAAGACAGTTGTGATAGTCAGTGCAGCTAGCATGCATTAATCTCCTGTGAATATGCTCTTCTGATCATGTCATCTGTGCAAAAAGAGCTGAGTATTGATGATGTCAAGACTAACTACCTAAAATTGTTGGAAGAAAAATTAGAGTTTTGGAAGAAAATTAGAAAATTAGAGAAGAAATAATAAGAAGAAAATTAGAGTTTTTGGTCACCTAAAGATTTTTTTCCCTGTAAATCTACTTAGAGGAATAAAAATAATCTTGTTGCTAATGTGGTTCCATGAGCAATAGTAAAGCAATAGTGATGAAGACAATAATATTGCTTGCAGGACCAACTACAGCACATCTGGAAACCCCAATAATTGCAAATTATTTCAAATTCAGGTAAAATAAATAAATAAATAAGTTCACTGTGTTGGGCACTGCTACCTGCTGCTGAGCAGTCTCTACTCAGGGGAAAATTATGATGTAAAGATTAAATGACTATACAAAATAGATAATATTGAATTAAATGTTGTTTTGTTTTGTTTTGTTTAAAAAAAAAAAACTATTATTTTTTTCTGACATTCCTTTCCCTTAGAAAGGCTATTCCTATCTCTACATAGTTCAACAATGTTTTAAAAAAAGAAAATAATAAAGAGTTCACTACAAAAAAAATCATAGTCAGTCCTTCAATTTTGCATAACTATAGCAGCCTGCTGAACAATCTGGTGTGTGACAGAACACTTATCTGATAATTTGATATTTTTTTATAATTTACACTTTTGTTCACACAGTTCTTAATCCCCATATTTGATATTTTAATGGTTTGACAGTTACATTTCCTTGTTTCAACTTCTGAATTTCAATAAAAGTTTAGATTGCCAAACATTTCTCATACTTCTTATCCAGAAAATGCACTTTCTAACATTCTGACATGATTGAGTTTCCTTTTTGGCATCAGCATGTCCAAAGATATTTACAAGGTATGAGCAACAGCTTTGAAGAGCCACTTTTTCCAGTCTTCTAGCTCCAGGTCTTCATGAGAATGCAATTAAATCCATATTATAACCTTAACTGGGATAAAAAGTGTTTTATTTTGTTTGTATTTTGTTTGTTTGTTTGTTTGTTTGTTTTGTCTGTTTGTGTTGTTTTTTGTTTTTGTTTTTTTTTTTTTTTTAAATATTGCTTAGTCATACCTGATCTATATTCTGTTTAAAAAGTCAATTGAACTCCTGTAATTCTTCCTATTCCAGACAACATAACTTGAAGTGAGAGCAAGAATTCTCAATATCTACATAAAAGCTATCAAACTATGTAGCCTGAAAAGATTATATCTGCAAATCTATTCAACTCTAAATTTGTGATCTACTCCTAGGTCTCTGTAGATGGCACACATGACATCTTGGTAGAACTGATACCTGATTTGCTATGTGTGATCTTTTCATACATATATTCATCTCTTATGCAAGCCAGACCAGAGCTGCACTTACCTATCTCTTAGCTAAAGTATTTGTTCTTGGTTTAGGAGCAGAAATGATAGTGAATTTGGGTTTTGAAAAAACACATAAATCCTCTTGCAATTCCTTCAGGTTAGTTTGTCTATAGATCCATTCAACTTCAGGCCTCATCTTACCTCACATTCCCAGACTGGAAATTAATTTTGTTCTACTGTATTTCTCTTTGCAACATGAATTTCTTTCCTTTCCAAGTTGTCACACCTTTATGTCTCTCTGTGAACTTTAGAAATTTATTGTGAGAGATCTTCAGCCACTAAGTCTGTGGAAAGGAGAGGGGTATTCCCACATGGTGCAAGGATTCTTTCAAGGATTCAAATTAAGACTCCTTACTTATGATAACGTTTGCTAGAAAAAGGGTGGAATTAAAATACAATGCAGTGATTTAAAATATCCAAGATCTCTTGGCCTATAGTTCAACAAAACTTACAAACATTTTATGTATCTGATGTATCTGCCAACAAGTCAAATTTGTCTGGCATTAGATAACCTGTTCAAAAGCATTTATGAGTGCACTAGCAAATAGTGATGGATACTCCAGCAGCATATGTTTTTCTTTTGTTTTTCCTCTCAAGAATCCAGATGAGAAAAAAAAATAATACTTAGTTAACCAGTGCAATAGTGCAATTGTACTTAGCTAAAAGGTACTAGGATTTGCAATGTTTGAACTAGTTAGGTAGAAAAGGTAACCTTTACTTTACATTCCTTATTTCATTGTGAACAATATATTTGATATTTTAATGTTTGAATTTGTTGATTTGTTTTTAAGTCTATGTTGTGAACTATTATAGAATTTGATGCTCCGTTCCTTCGCCTCTTTAAATGGACCTATTCTCTAGCTGTATTTCTCTACTTCTGTACATAAAGAACTACAGTACAAATCAAAGAATAGGGAATCTTCCATGTATTCCTCCATCCTTTACTGGAAGATTTCAGGTATGTGTATATTAACATTTAGAGACATTTTGAGTTTTCTTTTATTTATTTTTTTTTCTTTTACAATGACATAGGAGGAACAGTCTCAAGCTGAAGGTATGTTACTTTTGTAACTGTTACTCTTAAAAGTTATAGTATGACTTTATTTCTACCTATATATATACTTCATTTATGCAATTGCGAAAAACTCAACTTCTGTACCTCATAGATGAATGAGGTCAATTACAGTAAAGACTGACATACTCAGCTACTATATTAATAAATATTTTGGATGCATAATAAATAAATATGTCAAATTCCTGCTATGGAAACTTATCTCTTTGAAGGTTTGAAGTATAGTTTTGTATACAATCACAGAAGAAATTTCTCCTATGTGGCAGAAGTAATAATAGTATCATCATGCAATCTAGCTAACAAGTTAAGAGATTTAAAGCACTATACTGCAGTGTAGAAGATTGTCTGACAGAATTTAGCTAAGACATCTGTAGCTGTCAAGTGTAATCACTGTAATGAATGTTCTTCTGTAATCTAAGAGAACTATTCAGCAAATTTTTAACATCTGGCTAGTCAGCAATTTTTCAACCAGAGGTCAAAACTTACTATTTGTAGTAAGAGCTGTAATTCAGAATGCTTCTTTCCTACTTCTGTTTTTGCGATACATATTCCGGTAATATATTAACAGTAAAATTTGTATTTTTCCTTCAAAATCTTCAGTAAGCATTTTCATAATTACTCAAAGCTGTACGAAATCAAACACAACTTCTTAAACTTTTATTATGCCATGGGGTACCTTTAGTTCATCAATTGGCAGGGAAGGGGCAACTCCCCATTATGGCTATTTAATCACCTACTGTGTAGCCAAAACTAAATACACTCAGAGAGATCTAAGTACATATGTATTCTTAACCCTGTAGTTGCTAGCTCTTTTGCTGTTTGGCAGAATCTGGAAGAGAGATAACATCAGGTATCTACAGAAGGAAGATCTAGTTTTATCCCGGAGAAAAGTTCAGACATTTCTTTTAACTGATTTCTTTTAATGTTTCTAAGGCTTTAGCTGTGCTTCTGCTGGAAAGAACCATCACTTTTGCGCCATTTGGCTTGTACCTTTTAAAGAAAAATTACGGAAATATTCAGTAATTAAGAAGATGCACTGCTGCCTAAAGTAAGGGTGCAGTGGTTGTGGCTCATTAGGAATCTTAACAAAGTTTTGCAGTCACCCTATTGTCTTCTCATTAGGCAGGCCACTCAAGGAAAGACACAACTGATCCTTATTAAAATTACAAAATAAAAAGCAGAAATAATGACATCAGTAACTCTTGTGGTGCCATTTGAACAATGTCCCAAATATTGAGAGCAAGAAGAACAGTTGTGATCAATAATGCTAATTTTTACTAACTACTTAGCCTTTCCATCAACATGTTATCACAATGAAAACACACAAGGAAACAAATATAACAATTAAAATACAAACAGGTAAGATGCTTAACAAACTTTGCTGTTACCATATCTCATAATGGTGTGAACATTGCTGCCTATAACAAGAGGAAAGGCAAAATAGTTTAACACATATTGTGGCATCACTTAGTAAGTCCAAGTGGCTATGAGCCTGTCTGACTACCATAATGGCTAGCAACACTTGGTAAGAGGAAAAACAAAAAACAGTGCAGCCCTGATATTTACTTCTTACTGGCAGTCACTAACTGAAAGAGTTTAAGAGCTGGAGTTTACATCACATGTAACAGGATGGAGCTATGTTATAAAACCTTGAAGAACTGCTTTTTGAAACTACATATTGGTGCAGTAGCTCAATATGAATACTGTATCACTGTGCAAATACATTCATGAGGTGTTCAAAATCATTGCTTTCTAAATGGTTTTGAGACCTAGACTATGTAGCAAGGAGCTCTGCAGAGGCAATTCTCAGTAGGTGGTTTGGTTTTAGTGTATACTAGATCAATATCTGAATGAGCTGATGAAACAGAACCGATCTGCGGAAATAAGTGCTTTTTTGGCTCTGCCATTGGAGCAGATCACTTTATAAACAGCACCAGACAGGCCATTAGTCTAAAGCTTTCATACATAGTTTTACTCTATACAAATCAATATTTTCATACTTTCCACAATAAGATACTCAATAAAAAACATATATTCTGACAAGTGAATAACTAATGTATCAAATAAATAAATAAATAAATAATGCTAATGTGAAATAAAAAAGGAATTACCTTCTTGCATTTTTTTGCATTGTGTCAGAAGGTTTGATTGAAGTTGATAATTTTTGCTTAGCCAGGATTATTTCTTTAGCCTAAAATACAAATATACAGAAAAATAAGTCCCACAAAAGTTATTTATGCTAAAAAGCATCTAAATAATCTATCCAAAAAAAATTAAGAAGGTGTAAATAATTTTTTTCATGTGACTTTTATGTGATTTTAACACTCTTCACTCAGTGTGAAACACGCATAAAGCCCTTTTAACCAAATGATCTGAATGGAATTATATTCAATTATATATATGAGTTTATATATCTTTAAATATTTAAATATATACATATATATATGTATGTGCTGTATTTTTTTAGTACAATGCTAATAATGCACATTACTGATTTTCTCTGTAGCTAATGAACTTGTTCATGATGTGTCTCCTTATATTTCCGTCTGTGTCCATGTGCTAGTTCAGATATTTTTATTAAAGAATCTGCTGCCCTCTGGACTTCTCATTCTTTTTAAAAGGGACAAATGTCCACAAACTCCCTCAGCAACTTTGCTGAAAACAGAATCTCAAGATTGAAGACAAGGTAAATTCCCTTTCTCAAGGAAAATACCATTTTTTGGAGGACATATATGTTATTTCTTATGGCAAAAGAAATTCCTCATTCCCTATTTAGCGACATCAAGGGAGAGGGACCCCTTAAAGTTTGAAAGGAAGGAGATGAACAGGAACTATGACAAAGAGTATCAAGTATTTTCTAGTGACATTGGTCTGAAAACATGCTGTTCCAAACCTGCTCTAAAATGTTCAAGAAATAAGACAGATCTCATGGCTTTTATCATTCATTTCTGAAATGCATTGTCAAAGGGCTGATCCTTTCTGACTCTATGTATCCTCTAGTGAAGAAAAGTCTTTTTCTTTGAACTTTCCCTCTTCTCAGTAGGCTGTACAGTGTTCTGTTCTTCAGTAACTCATTTTGTTGATCCATCTGAAGCTAAGGTTCCTTGCTTTGCCCTCAGAGTACATCATCAAGGATGGTGAGGAAAATTGCTGATTCTGCAATCAACAGAAATGTCTCCTTGATGGGTTGTGATTCTGTCAAGGGGCTTTCAAATTAGGAAAGGGTTAGCAATTGTGTACTGGAGCATCTATTATTGTCAAATATCATTTGACTCAAAAGCTCCTTTACTCAAAAGACATCCTCCTACCTCTGTTCAAGAAAAATCTTAAGTGATATTCTCTTTTTTCTTGTTTTTGAAACAATGTGTAACAATGACACATGAGCTTCACCAGGACAGTGATTGCATATTGATCTCTCAGAGATGCCAATCAAGTTAGGACAAATGATCTGGAAAATGGAACAGCCACTGCTTCAGCTGTGGACAAATATAAGACTTTGGGCTCAGTAGCAAGTTCATTGAATGAAATTTAAACTCTATAATATACAGGAAGAGGGACTAATTGAATATAACAAAGCTTTCTGCAAGTAATTCTATGAACCTATTGCTAGTATTTAGTGTAATCAGAAATCAGAAAAGAAAGGAACAGAGAAGCACAGACAGCAGAGAAGTCTAGAAATTGATGTGTTAAATAGAATCTGGAATATATTTGAGAAAACAGATGGAATTTGTGAAAACAATATTTTTAAGCTGAGTCATCTTTTCAGCCTACAATTTATTCCTGCCATGGCTTTCTTCTTCGGCACCATGAATTCCACTGAGTAACAGAGTTTCCCTGAAACACATTTATTTTGAAGGAAAAAAAGATTTCTGGGGTTTCACAGCTGTATGTCTCCATATGCCTTTGACAGTAATGAAATATTACTGCATTTGCCACACCTAGAAAAGTGAGAATTTTATAATGAAATTCCATCAAATAACCCTTACACTGACATGCATAATGTATACCCCTCTATTTTTAAATTAATTAAGGAATCTAACTCTCATTGATCTTTAAGTTTCTAAATGATTTCGAAGACCCAGGCTATAAAAAGCTGTCAGAATTAATTTTTTACTGCTTATATAATAAAGGATTAATCAAAGAGTCAAAATTTTCTTCTCTGATTCACTAAAATAAGGGAAGTCAACTATTAAAACATGACACAGAATGTCTCAGAACCCTAAATAAAAACTGTTTGGTAATAACACTGGTTTTGATGCTGTTTCTCAGACAGTAATTAACATGCTACTGGTGTAATCTATGGATGGCATTTTGCAAAATCACTGATTTAATATGCCAATTTTGGTCAAAGCCAATAAAGAAACATTCAGTTTTTTACTTTCCTGCATCATCTGCAAAGATGACACTGCCAGAGCATAGAGGCTGAAAGGTTGAAAAGCTTCATGTCACAAATATTTTTCCCAGAAAATGAAGCATTACAATGTACTTGCTATCAACCCCTTACTCATACAAAATCTCTGTACAGACGATTAAGGTTATTACAGTATAAACACCACACTTGAAAAGTGTCACAATTTACTGAATGTTGTGTCCTTCAAATTTGTTTTGATGACCTTCCAAATCTGTTGGTAGACAGTGCCTTAGAAAGACACCCTTTTTACAATGATTTGCTGTGCAATAAACAGTACATTAAAAAAAAAAAAAAAAAAAAATCTGAAAAGATGGTGAAAATGATTTACTTTCTTTCCTTTATGTGGAATTTACTATCTCTAACATCTGTGGTATGGCAAGGCCATCAGAGAGGCAACTGAAGAGGTTTTACTTTTCATTTTAAAGGCTAGGGAACTATGAACAGGCTGGAAGATATATGCTGAAAAGTTTAGCAACCTGATCAGAAACTCCCTAAAGCAAATGAAAAATACTGAATTCAGTTCGTTTTCTGTTCCCTTCCTGAGAAGACAGAGGTATTTTCAGGACACTATTGCAAGAACCCTACTGCAGAAGTTTACTTTTTTGGTTAGTAGTATTCTTAGAATGTCAGTTACTTAAAGAATGTGCTAAGTCATTTATCTTGTTGCAAATAATTTTATTTTGAGAATAATTATTTATCAGGAACACAAAGGTTAAACAGCACGATATAGTCATTAGGTTTGTCTCATCACTGATATAAACTGAAAAGAAGTTGCATGAATTCTGTTCTTCCTATCATCTTATAAAAAGGAATTTATATTAAGTTGATGATATAAAATTAATATTCTCAAATATTGTTGATAACTTCAGCCATAATGTTCTCAAGGAAAAATAACTATTGGCATTCCACTTACTGCTAACCTTTATTCATTATACTTAGCTTCCTAGAGTACATCCTGTTAATATCAATACAATATGTATGGATAGAGAACATCTGAAAATGATATGTATCCCTCAAAATATAGCTTGTGCATTCCAATTTAGTTCTGAAGGAAGGGAAGAGATTGCATGACTGTAACACAGAACAATTCTTTTGTACCTGCCAAGCGGAATTGCTGCAAAGTAACACAGATCCATCTTTGTTCAACAAATCCACAAAACTTGATGTATCTCAAAATCATAAAACAGTTGAGGTTGGAATGGACCTCTGGAGGTTATTTAGTCCAAACCCCTGCTCAGGCACTGCCACCTGGAGCCAGTTGCCCAGGACCACATCCAGGTGGCTTTTGAAGATCGTCAAGGGTGAAGAAACCATGACCTCTTTGAGCAACCTGTGCCAGTGTTTGATCACTCTCACCATTAAAATATGTTTCCTTATGTTAGACAGAGCATTCTGGTGTTTCTCTTTGTACTTATTGCCTCTTGCCTTGTCATTACCCACCTATGGAAAGAGCTTGGCTCCATCATTACTCCCCCTACACCACCACCACCCCACCCCAGTCAATTAAGACCCTTTTGAGCTTTCTCTTCTCTAGGCTGAACAACATGACCTTGGTTATTCTGTAGAAACCTCCTCAGGTCTCACAAGTGTCTCTGAACCATGACATTCTGAGATGAGGCAGGCTCAAGACCTTCAGCCTAGGTAAAATATATAGGTGTAGGTAAAATATCAAGATAGGTGAAACATGGGTAAAAAATAAATTTAATCATGGAATAAAGGCAATTCTTAATCACAATAGAAAGAGGAAATATTCACGTTGCTCATGTAGGTACTGCTTTCTTGGAAGATAGCAGTTTTGAATGTACACAGAGGCTCCTTGAAATATTTATGTTTTCTAGGGCACTGCTCATCCACAAAAATGCTATTGAAGTCTAATAGAAACTCTGTTCAAAAGCATTTGAAAATAACATTATCCAAAATGGCAAATGTCAAGGCCTCAGTTTCAAATAAATAAGTGTAGGAAAGTGTAAATTCTCGTATCAGTAAATTTTGAATATTAATTAAATATGAATCTTAATCAAATGAGTACAGTTTTCAGCATTCCTCAAACTCCTGGTGAAACTGTATGCTTGATGCTAAAATTACAGCTTGTGATTTAATCAGAGGTTGTCCCTGCGGGTTCCTACTGAGTCCCGCCACTAAACCACCACATCCCTTAGTGCCACAAAGGACAGCATGACTCCATGCAGGCAATCAGAGCACAAGTGAGACAGAACACAGAGTTAGGAATATTAGGGGAATATGACTTCTGCCCAGGCTTCTTTAAGTACTGAGGCCTGCTGTGTAGCATTTCTCAGTTGAAGCACCATGTTGCCACAACCCTCTTACTCTGTGAATACACATACTTGGTAGAGCTGATCAGTGTATCATTTCCATCTAGGGAAAGCATGAAGGGAAAGTGAATTAAGCAACTCTTGTTCTGATCACCTGAGATGTGAGAGTAGTAGTACATAATGCCTATCCTTGAACCACAATGTAATTTTCATACAGGTGTGTGCCACACCAATTTTGAAAAACTGATTTGTTTCTGTTATAGGTAGAAAAACTGCTTATTTTCAGTTCTTTTAAAAATACATCTTACATTGTTGCACAATATGGCAGGTTTTGCAGAGGATATTTTCATATATAAAAAGCTGTTTCTATTGAAAATATAGGAAATAGAAATAGTTCCATTAATATTGTTTTCCATAGTGTTCCTTTAAAGGAATCCTAAATCCAATGGTTTGGCTCTATAATTAAATTGTCATTCTGGAATGTTCCTTCTTTCTTTGAGAAATACATCCTGATGGGAAAGGCTAGCCTGAATAACTAGCTAGTCAGGTGTTACCTGTAACTCAGAAATATTCTCACAGTACTCACAATATTTTAAATACCTTTCTATAATGCCTCCTCAGATTATTTAACATACCTTCGGCATGCTGACAACTAAATGACCGGTTGTTTGTGATCTTTTAGCAGAGCTGCTATCTGGCTTCACTTCCTCAGGGAGCACAAGCTGGAATGGCTATGACAAAATATGGAGTTGAAGTATATCATGATAAAATATTTATTTATTTATTTATTTATTTATTTGACCTAGACAGAACACATGCAGAAATATAACTATCACTTCCTTTGATCTATAGAACAGTATGCGTCTAAATCCTATCACTATAAATATAGTATTACTAATCCTAATAAATGATTAACATGCTAAACAGCTTTTACTTAGAAGTATGGTTATATGTATATTCCTGAATTGCTGTCATTTCTGAAGTGACATTTCTAAAGAAGGTTATAAAATGATGCTTGACTTATATTAGCAATTAAATGAGAAAGATTATCTAGTCTATTTTAAACATAAAGTAATTTTGAAGTTTTATTTATGCAGTTGTTACAGTCATAAATGCAGATTTTGGTTTACCATTTAAATACTAAGAATTTTTCAAAAATTTGATGATAAAATTATAACCACTGAGAAAGAAGTAAACTTGAATTTTAAACACCCTTCCAAAAGAGTATACATCCACTTGTTTCTGTCTACTATGAATTCCTGATTGTGAAATTACTAAATACTAGCATAGGGTAATTAACAAGTTCCTTTCCTCAGTGATTTATTGTACATTGTTTTGAGGGAATAAGAAGAAATAAGGAGTGAAACAGAGAATGGAATTTCATTTCAGGCTTTACACCTCTTTTGGTTAGGACTTCAACAGCATATATGTGGTTCAGAATAATGCAAGTATGAAATAATGGTTCTTCTGCATAGGTGCATGGAATTTCATAATCTGTGAAAGCTCCAGTGTTCACTGAATAACCATTGTAAACTTTTAGTCTTGATTTGAAATTAATGTAGTAGGAAAATACTAACCTTTCCCTTCACCAGTACTCGTATGTAAGTTGTCTGAACATCAACATCAAGCAGAGATGTGTCCAGATGTCTTTGAAACAAAATATGAATAAATGAATCAATCTATTATACAGTCCAGTATATAAACATTTAAGACTACTCAATTATTTTATTACTACTTCACAGTTTGTAAAATACGGCTTCAATTTCAGGTATTAAGTTAAATGAAATATTATTAGCATTTAATATTTTTGGAAGAAAAATATGATCTTCCTATATGTGTAGGGAATGTGTAATAAAATAATGTCTAAGTTCTGTCATGTCCACCATCAGTCCTTCACTACAACTATTGTATATGTTTCAAAATCCTTGTAGAAAGTGAAAAGTTTTTTTTTTTTCTATTAGTTTAGTGCTTTGACTTATGAAAATTCATCTATTAGCTATTAAAATTGTGAAAGTATTTTTCTACTTTTCTTTCTAAAGGCTTAAACAGTACCTTTGTAATAAAACTTCCTTTTTTTTTACAGTGAATTAAAAATAAAATAAAATAAAATAAAATAAAATAAAATAAAATAAAATAAAATAAAATAAAATAAAATAAAATAAAATAAAATACATTGTATTCCCAGAAAACACAGTCTTTTTACATTTCAGTACTGACAGACTTGTCACTGTGACCTGCAAAAGCTCCACTCTAACATCTGCTCTTCTTCTTGTGATACATACGCTCTTGTTCTTGTGACCTGCTAGTGAAAGCGCAAATGCATATTCCCTATTTCCATGCCTTTATAACATTAATTCTCAGGTGAATTTTTAAAACTTTCTAGTTTACATTTCTTATAAATGAACACAGACTACAACACTATATCCAGTATTTTATTACACCTGAACAGATTTTCTGAGCTTCCAAAAAACCTAATTCTTATAATTCAGAAACAATGGAGCAGGCCTGTTTTGTGCAAAATTAATAAGTTTGAAGGGAAGAACACCTGCCATGAATACTATTTCTGTGCTATGAAGCTAGTTCCAACTTTAACTAGTTCCTATCAGAGCTGAAAAAGCTTGTGGATTTCTAACCCCTTTTCGAACCATGAGCAAGGGAACTGTTGTGCTTAGTAGTTACAAATTAAGTTATAATTTAACTTATAAGAGTTATAAAGTCTTCTTGTCATTTTTTGGCATGTTTCATCCACATTTCTTCCAGGTAATGCTCTGTTGTAGTTTAGGAAATAGGACAGACCATAGACTCCTTCCATTAAGCAATATGGACAAGGTTGCCCTACTCTGTTTCAAGAAGAATTTAACTATACAAGGACATGAATTGTACTGGAGCACTTCTAGGGACAGAGAATAGACATAAAATCCCACTCCCTACAATCCTAACCAACTAATGAAGAATGGAAAATATTTTATGTAAATATAAGGGGACAGCACTGGAAGAAACCTGCCTGTGGACTGCAGAAATCATCAATTCAAAAAAGGACTACTGAGACACACTGCTCATTTAGGAGTAACAGAACAACCCAAAGGATCTTTATTTTATACATTTCTGTTTCTTTGGCAGAGGTTTCAAGATTTATTCTATCAATCCCTACATTATTTTTCTTCCACTTGAAAACTCCCCATTTACAAGGAGGAAAACAATTGAAATTCTGCATATTAGAACTTCTGAATGACAAAATGAAGTGGAAAAATAAATAATATTTCTGACCTGTAAACAGAAATATCCAAAATGAACTGGTTGTTTTCTTCATCATCTTTCAAGGAGAAATGAAGCCTAATAATAAGGACAAAAAACATCTCCAGGATCAACATAATTGGGGTGAAAAAAACAAACATTATGGCATATTTAAAATTCAACTGCTAGCAATTTTAGATTTAACACAAATACCCTTTAGACAAAATCACATGATCATTTTAGAAACAGTTGCACTTTTCCTCATGAACAGGAAAAATTACTAACGTTTGAGCTAGAGTCATTCAACATTTGTTTTCTATTCTCTCCACCCAACACTCAAGAAACAGAAATAAAAATAGTGCTGAAGGTCAGTTAACATTAAGATTAGTCTGTCAGTGCAGGGAGAGAGACATCTGCTGGCAAAGTGTCTGATCTGTTGATGTCTTCGTAGTTAAGAAAAAAAAGTACATGAAAAGCACAGACGGCCTGAAAAACAGTGATTCTAACTTCATCTTTAAAAAAAAAAAAAAAAAAAATGCATGCTTGTTAACAGAAATTAAGTTGCCTGTAGCATAAATATCTACATGTGCTTTTCCAAAATAAAAAAGAAAAAAAAAAAGATAAAGATTTGCTTAATTTCCTTGATTCAAGGCTGTAGTGAGGTGGGGGTTGGTCTATTCTCCCATGTGCCTGGTGACAGGAAGAAGGGGAATGGGCTTAAGTTGCGCCAGGGGAGTTTTAGGTTGGATGTTAGGAAGAACTTCTTTACTGAAAGGGTTGTTAGACATTGGAATGGGCTGCCCAGGGAAGTGGTGGAGTCACCATCCCTGGAGGTCTTTAAAAGACATTTAGACGTAGAGCTTAGTGATATGGTTTAGTGGAGGGCTTGTTAGTGTTAGGTCTGAGGTTGGACTCAGTGATCTTGGAGGACTCTTCCAGCCTAGATGATTCTGTGATTCTGTAATATTTATTAAAAATGAGAGTGCATTAGCTGTGTGTTTGTGATCTGGTGGCTGAGTTCTAAAATTTTTGAACAAATCTTGAATAAGGAGATCTATTCTAGTCTTACTAGCCCTACTCACACTCTCATATATTCCCAAGTATTAAAGTAGAGAAAAGATAAAATAAAACCCACCTATAAATGAGATGATTTTATAAATTAGGTATAAGTTTAAAATGAGAGGGTTTGGCTTAATTTAATCTATCTGATACATTAAAACACCTAGATGTCACCTTTCAGTGACATTAAAACACCTAGGTATTTTATATAATAGAAAGAATAGAATAGAATATTTTATATAATAGAAAGAAGCTCAAATTTGTATACATTCTTTCAGCAATAAAAACATCTGTCAGATATATTTTATAACTCCTTGCTCTCTTGTATTCTGATACCATCAACTTGGAAGAAAGCTTAGAGAACTTTAGGTTAATGGATATTTTTGAATGGTAAACTGCAAATGATACAAAACAGCTTTCTTTCCTGTACACACTTCTTTATTTTACTACACCACAAAATTAGAGAATTCACTAAAACATTAACAGTAAAAAAGAGAAGAGAATTGTAAAATTTTCTAGGTGAAAGCTTGAACAGAATCAAGGAGCAGAAATAGTCTTTTCTCAGCAGCACGTTGCTATTCCTCTCAATAACCAATGTTCAAAAAGAACCTTAAAAATAAATTTGGACATTGCATTGGATACTAGACTTTTGCAATAAAAGAGTAACTTTGGGGAGCACCACCTGTCTATTAGCAACGCTTTCAGTGAAGAGCAACTCTTTTCAGTGAAGAGCTATGATATTCTTGCTGAAGCCATAATGACAAAAATTGCTCAGTGATCTGACTTTACTTGAGCACATCCACACAGTAAATTCTAATCCAGAAAACTCAGGTGATATGAACAGGACTGCTACAAACAGTGAACTCAAGGTGACTGTATTGCTTAAACAAAGATAGCTAGAGCTTTGTTCTGAATGTCTCTGCTTTTTAGAGGCATAATTACATTCTATTAATGTAAGATTTAAACTATTTAAGGCTTGTCTTCTTTGAACTAAAAAAATCATTCTTTTGCTTTTCTGTCACTTTCTCAGTTCTGCCAGGTTTACATCTGTTATGAGAGGACAGGATGATTTTGACTAGAAATATTACTTGGACATATTTTCCCACATTTAAAGTAGCTACTTGTACACATTTATCTTCAGCAGTCAAGCTTTCACTATTTTTTTTCCACTATTAGCAAGATGCTCTAAGAAAGAGTCTTACCATGGAAGGTAATAAGAGTAAAGTATCTTATGTCATTTACAGAAAAACAAATTCTTCTGTCGTCAAACACCAAGATATTAAGTTAGACAACCTTCAACACTTAACTTACTGAAAAGTAATTAATTATTTTTCCAGCATCAGAATATAATTTCAGGAGTCAGTTTCACCATCAGGAATATAATACTACACATGAGAACTTGTCAGTTCTCTTATTATCATCTTGTATATCCAAATAGTGGCTCAAATCAGCTATAAAGAAGTTAACCACAGCATTGCTTCCTTACGTACTTTGGCATGTTGACATTTAGAACTTTTCCTTCTGCAGTCACCAGTGTTGGAAGAAGCTTCTCTCTCTTTTTTGGCTCCCTTAACAAGACAGAAAGAAAAATGTTTTATAATTTGTCATTCTCATATTTTCTGTTGTATAGCTAAAATAAAAAAAGAAAGAAGATGGCAAGAAGTTAAGTATACCTTATATTGTCTTTTGCTTTCCGTTTTTCTTCAATATATCTGTGAGTTTCTAATCTAGATTCTGGAGTATAAGGTGTAGGCTCCTCCCAAAATCTTCTGTCTTCTTCATCATCTTCAACTGTCCTCCATGTTTCTTTTTCTGTTTCTCCTTCTGATTGACGGTTTTCTTTGTCCTGTAGGGAGCCTGGGCTGAACAAGATCACAAGAAATGTTATTTTAATTAAATGAATGAAGAGTAACGGTATTGAAAATGTATTCTTGCAATAATTTATTTTTTTTACTTCAATACCAATAGTTGCATAATTCCTACAGAGAATAATAGTTTAGAGATTTGAATAATTTAGTCTGTTCTGCAACTTTCATCAATCATTAAAACATTTTTCAACAGAATAGTTTTCATTGATTTAACTAAGAAGTGATACTATGGTTTTGCTTAGCTGTCTGAAAACCCTGACAGATTTAGTTTCAGGAGCAGAATTTTCAAATGCCTTTACAACCTTCAGGAGCAAAAAAACCTTCAGTCCCTGTTAAGTTTAAGTAGTCGCAAAGTCAGAGAGCAGCAGGTTAGAAATTTTAAGATAGCAACTTTTTACTTACGCATCTCCTCAAGTGCCATTTTAGAACCCAAATACATTTTCCCCTAGACCTAAACTTCTGTAATGTTCAGAAAGTCTCTAGCTATATAAAATGAAAACTCTGAAACCACTGTACTACCTTAAATAACAATTTCCAGCTGTCCTGAAAGAAGCTATCAATCACACCACTTTGGAACCTAGAAAATTTAGTTTGGAGTTCTTGGACAGAACTTCTGTTGTACTGACTACAGGTTAGTAGTTAATAATGTTTATAATTATGTTTTTCATTAGAGACCATAGCTGAAATGCTAGAATCCTGCTAGAATCAGCAATGAAGACAAACATAAGACTTTAAGTGGAATTATATTAACAACATTGAACAAGGAAAACCAAAATTCTTAGTGAAGAAAGAGACGAGTGATATTTACTTACAAACTGCTGCTGCTTACTCTTACCTATCAAATCCAAGCTTAGCTTCCACTTGTTTCTCTTTCCTATCCTTTCTTTCATGCATCCTTCTTTGAGCCTCTTCTTTTTCTTTGGCTCTTTTGAGAAGGTAAGATTGTTCCTGTTCTTTAATTTTCTGTTTCACTTCTGGATAGTTTTGAAGAGCTTGAATCCTCTCTGAACGTTCTATTTCTTTACTATCCAAATACTTCCCAAAGGAAAAAAAAAAAAAAAAGAAAGCAATTTAAATATATGAGAAATGTAAAACATATTTAAATCAATACATCAATTAAACGGCAGGTTAATTTAATATTTCTTTCAAACCTCTAAAGCACAACATAAGTTGTACTGCATTAAAATAATTAACAGTAAGTTGCTATTCAGATCTGAAAATGTTTGTGTGTCTGAGAGCTGCCTTTTGCATTTTCCTGGAATTTTAGTTAGTCATATTGCTATGTAGTAGAAAGAGTCCCTTCAGCCATTTCTGATATTTGTCTGCCTTTTATTAAGCTCATAAAGCTATTACAAAAATATTTCTTTAGATAATGTTCATTTAACTCAGAAATGAGTTGAGTCTACTCTTAAGAAGTTAAGCAAGTGTCTGTGCTTCTCCAAGGGAAATTGGAAGAGCATATTTCAGGATTCTGACTGCCTCTTTCAATGACAGAAAATCATTAGATCAGTCACTGTACAAAACCTCCATCTCAGAATATCTATTTACAATATAGAGCATTTTCACATCAATTTCTACTGTTTTCCTGCCTTGTGTTGTTGGTATGGTACATATTGTTGGTACATTACCAATGACCTGGTAACTTTCTAAAATCATAGTAATAACTTAAAAATACACTGTGCATATATATGTACACACACATATATAAAGCTAAAAGCCAGAACTGTACCATGTATTTATCTTTTCAGAACTTTATTTAAGGATCTCCAATGAAAATGACAGAAAAGTTAACAAATGCATGTGGCTTACTATAATTATTTATTATCACGTTACTTAATACGGTCACCTATTCAGAACAGAATTTAATTTTCTGTGGACAGTAAGAAAAATATTCCTAATTTTCCTACCACAAGCACTTAATTGTTTTGAATTACTATGTTCAGTCAACAAAGCTGGTTATTGATTTGGACATTAATTTAACATTAAAAATCTTACTTTCAACTGATGAAGTGTTGCCACTACAAATTGTCTATAACCTTGAAATTCAGTACATGGGTTACCCACTAGAAACAGTTCCTTCAGATGTATATTATATTTTAGGGTTTCAATACTGGAAAGTTCACCAATGAAATTTGCTGTCAGGTCAAGTTTCTTCAGATCTTCACAGCCTGTTTGAATAAATAAATAAATAAATAAATAAACAAAACAAAACAAACAAACAAACAAACAAACATCATTCAATGTGGCTACTCTATGTGGCTAAAGAGTGTCTAATTGCTTCAGGAGAGCAGAATCCTGATGGATTTCATTTCTTTGTAACTTAAATCTTCACTAACATTGATTTTATTACTGGTTAAATTGTTAATATTGGTGAGAAAATTGTATGTTAACCAGAAGAATTAATTATAAACAGAAACACTAAATTTGCTAACAAAATGCTCTGGGAAATTTGGATCCAGAATTCATTAGCCACTCTTTTTATCATAATATGTCCATGAGTCATAACCTTGATTCTAAGAGTAAAAAAGTTCAGCTAAGAGCAAGCTCAACTTCTGTGCTCATCATTTTAATCACTTATTTTCCTTTGCAGGTCTATTTGGCAAGTATTTTATTCATAATGGAACTGAAAGAGCATAAACAACGCAAAATGATTTATTAGGGGATTTAAATAACCTCAATTTTTGCACAGCTAATTCCCAAAGGTTCTGACTTCTAAGTAAATGACAAATCACAGTAATAAATAATGCAGCCTGATAGAGGAACTTAAAATTTACTGGCATGAAAACAGATGTAAGTTTCTTAGCAAATTGCCAAATAGGTAATGTACTACATATTTCTTCAACTTTTACAAATTTCTGTGTAGCCTATTTGTTTATTTTTCTGTTTGATTTAAACCATCCTCCTGAAACAGCTTGCACACTGTTTAAACAAAACAAAACAAATCAGCTTTTTTTTATTGTTCTGTTGCCAAGGTGGACATTTTATATATTCAGCAACTTGCCTACGCGAGAAAAATAATGAAATAAGTCAAAAGTCAGATTTTATTCAGAAAATATGGAATGTGTTTATGCATGGCTTTAAGTCTTAGGATTTGATCTTTGCACATGCAATTATCATGTCAAGATAAATGGTTAAACATAGATAAGATAGACAAGACTTCGTGTAATGACAGAAAAAAGAATCACCTGAAAAACTGTAAAAATACTCCAGACTGACAATGCAACTTGTGCACAGTGTAGAACCTTCTTTGTGAGACTTTTGATTGCTGAAGATGACTGCTGAACCATTACAAGAGACACTCTTTATATTCCGTATAGCATCAAAAAATATTGCATTGCTCTAGCTAACCTACCTAGCAGATCATCTTAACTTTACAGTGAGGCAATACCAATTCTCTATGGGTTTCCTGAAAATTTTGATCTCCTATTTTGCAAAATATTAAAGAATAGAGCTGTCATAGATGACAACACTGGTAAGAGAATATGTAAAAATCAAGTTAAAATGCACTTAAGAAACTGCAGTGACAGAACGTCAGCAGTAGGAACCACTTGAAACACTGCACAGAAGCTGGCTCCTTCTTCTGACAATCAATAAAGTACAGAATCACAGAATCACAGAATTTCTAGGTTGGAAGAGACCTCAAGATCATCGAGTCCAACCTCTGACCTAACACTAACAGTCCCCACTAAACCATATCCCTAAGCTCTACATCTAAACGTCTTTTAAAGACTTCCAGGGATGGTGACTCTACCACTTCCCTGGGCAGCCTGTTCCAATGCCTCACAACCCTTTCAGTGAAGAAGTTCTTCCTAACATCTAACCTAAAACTCCCCTGGCTCAACTTAAGCCCATTCCCCCTCGTCCTGTCACCAGGCACGTGGGAAAACAGACCAACCCCCACCTCGCTACAGCCTCCTTTAAGGTACCTGTAGAGAGCAATAAGGTCACCCCTGAGCCTCCTCTTCTCCAGGCTGAACAAGCCCAGCTCCCTCAGCCGCTTCTCGTAGGACTTGTTCTCCAGGCCCCTCACCAGCTTCGTTGCCCTTCTCTGCACCCGCTCAAGCACCTCCATGTCCTTCTTGTAGCGAGGGGCCCAAAACTGAACACAGTACTCAAGGTGCAGCCTCACGAGAGCCAAGTACAGGGGGACGATCACCTCCCTAGCCCTGCTGTTCACACTGCTTCTTATGCAAGCCAGGATGCTGTTGGCCTTCTTGGCCACCTGAGCACACTGCTGGCTCATATTCAGCCGACTATCAACCAGTACTCCCAGGTCCTTCTCCGTCAGGCAGCTCTCCAACCATTCCTCTCCCAGTTTGTAGCTCTGCTTGGGATTATTGCACCCCAGGTGCAGGAGTCGGCACTTGGCCTTGTTGAACTTCAAGCAGTTGACCTCAGCCCATCAGTCCAGCCTATCCAGATCCTCCTGCAGAGCCTTCCTACCCTCGAGCAGATCGACATTTATTGGTGGGCATAATCAATAGCTTCCACCCTTATACTTAATCTAAATTCATTTACAACTCAACTGTTTCAATAAGAAAAGGCAAAATCATTCATTTAAAAACCTTACCTTCCAGATTTTCGATTTTTTCAATGTTGTTCAAAGCTAAATTTAAATATTCCAGCTTCTTTAACTTACCCACATTCTCTGTAACAAAACACAGATCCATTATTTCAGTTTCCCTCATGGGAAGGGCATTATTATTTTACTTGCTCACTTGACTATGAACAAACAAGAAAGCAGAAAAATTGGAAGGACAAACCTGAATATATAATAGACTATCAGACATTAATATTTTAATACTAATAAAAAGATTAAAACAGAAATTCTCTGCAAAGCATAAATTGAAATGAAAATAGTATAGTCAAATAGGGAAGGCTATAAACACATTTTATCAAAAGTTCTATAACACAGATATATAATGCAAGAGGACTGGCCAAAAAGCATGGTGAAATATTCCTTTCATCATGAAAGTCATGAATGCTCAGACCATACTTTGTCAAGCTTTATAAAATTTTAGTTTTACACTCACTTATATAGAAAAGCTCGTTGGTGGGTTTTGGGTATATATTTTTAGTATATTTTTAGTATATATTCAATTTTTAAAGATATTCTATCTACAGGGTTAATACAAGAAACTTAAATAATCAATAAATCCATACTGTATTACATTTGGCAGAATTTATGCTGTTTTGAAATAAAGCCTAGAACTATTCTTTTATGTAACACAGACTTGCTTACACAATGTAAGCAATGTACACAATGTATGCATTGTCTATAAAATGGTAAGGGGGTATTCTGGCACAAATGTGGTCTAGGAAACTTCCTTTTCTTCTGGAATTTTTGTGGTAACTGACTTTTTCTGAAAATTGTTTTAAAAAACAACAACAACAAAAACAAACCAACCTTAAGATTTATTTACATTTCTAATATTAGGAAGTAAAGGGGAAATTAAGAAATTAGATGTGAAAATGTCATTTTCAACCAGAATTTTCAAATATACATGATCAGTTGAGAAAGCAGGAGTGGGATGGCCCACAGTTATGGGTTAGTTACTATCTTTTGTGTTTTTACTTTTTTACTAGTGTCATAGTGAATATATGAACACACAAATGTAACAAAAGTAATGGTGCAATAATAAGCAACTTCAAACTAATCTGCTTTTTTGCCATAAAAGTGAAAAACAACGTTGAGGCATGCACTAGCATTCTGGGATACAAAATTTATCTACCAGTTTAATTCGTCAGAGCTCATGTTTCTACAGTAGAAAGTTTGGTAGTGCTGTGTTTGCACCAGTCACACTGTCCTTCACTGCAGCTCTTCCTCCCATAATACATTGTTCAAGGTTTGTGGTGCTATATGTCCATGTACTGAGTGGAAGTGGCATAGTAGGTAACGTTAGTTCATATACTACAGGGGCACAATAGAGGTAAGTAAATAATGAAAAAGTCACACGATTGTATAGATGGCTAGTGGCTTGGGAGCTGGAAGGTAAAGCCATTTGCAGAGGAACACAAGATCTGCAACGCTGAAGGGTCAAGATCCTAAATGTTTGCCTACTTCTTCAGAGAGGCCTAGCTCACCCAGCTAAATGGTGCTGGCAAACCATGAGGACACAAGGGTCTCTGAGATGATCACGCTTTGTGTCAAAAGTATTCACAGCGCTGTTACTGTTGCTGTATGGGAGAATTTCTTTCCTGGTTTCTGAAATATTAGTTAGGTAAGAATCAATTTACATTAATTTCAGGCTTTCTTTTATATAATTTTGTACTAGTTTTGGGCTTTCTTTACAGGAAAGCATTATGTAAAATCTAAACATCACCTGATGTTATTTAATGCACTTTTTTTTTCAGAGTGTAAATCATGGAAGGAGTGCAATACTGCTTGATGTTTATTCTAAGAGAACAGAATTAGAAAGTTGCTTTAATCATAGAAAATGTGCCAGAGAGAAGAATGTTTAAAATGGAGTAGTACACAGGGCACAAGGGGACGTACTACATTGTTTTGCTTCAAGGCAGGAACAAATTTAGTAGATAATATTTTCAGGAATAATCTCTGATCAATTAAGACCATTTGACAGAAATAAATGAGTGAGGATTCTCTTTTTTAAAATACAGTGACCCAAATTTACCCTTAATATCACCGTGATGTAACCAGAATACCTAAAATGACTTATCTAAATCTACTAGACTGTTCTAGGCCAAGAACACTACTAGACTGTACAGGCCAAACAAAAGATAGCAGGCAGCTCTCAGCCAAGGATAGGAGCATTCTATAATCTAGGATCTAAAATGTATTATTTTCACCATGATCTATTGAAATGTGCAGGTCCACAGTGACTGGGTTTGTTCTGTCAGAACAGCTAGCATTTCTTCCTTTGAATACACAAAGGAGATGAAGAGGGAATAGGGCAGTAAACAAACTTCAGCTGTCCCAAAAGCGACTGGAAAATGCAAATGTCATTTGAGAAGTGACTGAAACACAATTATGATACAAAATACACAGTGTAACTCATGATACAGTTCACCGAATTTTCCCCATTCACCACAGTTTTTGAAGATTTGACTGGGAAACCTATCTGATGAAGTCAAAAAGTTTACCTCACAGTCTAATTTACAAGCTGCACTGATTAACTGTTGTACATACTTTCCCTGCAGAGACAAACAAGAAAATTCAAGCATTCATCTAACACACACAGATCATGTCTACGGCTGAGCTACTGGTCTAGGCTCCTCTATAATCAATAAAGAGAAATAGGTTCTTCAAGGTGCAATTTGTCTTACCTTAAATTGGCTGTCTAAAACCAGTGAACTAAATCATGCTCAAATATTCTTTCTTCATAAGGGAGGCTACAGTGACTGGCTAAGATATGAATGTCTAAAAGTTAGGTGACATGAATTCTACCACTTAGCTTACTAAGACCTTGGAGAGAGAGTTTTGTAATTCACAAACAGATGATGAAATTAATTTCTCAGCAAGGACTCATGAAGTTTAGTTGTGGCTGTACATTTCTCCTAAGGTATTTCTTTAATGACAGCTGACAAAAAATGGGATGAAATCTTTTGCCTTAAGGACACAATAACAGTGAGAAAAACAACTTATTTTGGTACAATTTTGATGGAATAGATCAGCATAAAGAAGTTTTTTTTTTTAAAAAAAAAAAAAAAAAAAAAGTATTCTCTCTTAGAAAATATTTATCCTCTCTAAGAAATGCAGATTTTATTGATACAAATACTCCCTAGGAAATCCCTGACAAGACCCTTCAGGGTAGGACAGAGTTGAAAGGACTTAAAGCCATTGCCTACAGATCCTAAGCACATTATTTCATCCTAAAACCTTAGATTTTTTTCTACCTTTCAAGGAACTTCAAAGAATATGCTAATATCATTCCTGAGCATTTCTGATTTTCCAGCCTTTATAAAGCCCTTAATAATATGTTTTAACCTTTGGTTAGCTCTGAAGAGGTCAGGTAGTTGGACTAGATGATCTTTGAAGGAGTCCTATCCTATCCTATCCTATCCTATCCTATCCTATCCTATCCTATCCTATCCTATCCTATCCTATCCTATCCTGTCCTATCCTATCCTATCCTATCCTATCCTATCCTATCCTATCCTACACAGTATCTGTAGCATCTAAGCTTTTCCAGCCCAAGGCCTGATGTCATGTCTTTCTGTGTACCTAGCAAACTTAAAGCTACACCGTAACACCACAAAACATAGATCATATGGAATTATATCTTCTCCTGTGGTACAAGAAGATCATTGAGATTCCTCTGTAAAAACTTGTCTTTATGCACAAAAGCAATAATTGTGTATGAATGAAAATCATTTCAATGTTAAAAAAGCTACTGTTAAAAGCTACCTTATAAAAATTGAATTGAAAAGCAAGCATGAGGATAGCTAGTCTTCTCATGTCACAGTCCATGGTATGCATTAAACTATCTTTCCGTTTGAACTGTTAAACTGTCTTATACCATGAAAACATGATATATGAGTTGTATCTTGACACAGGAGATTTAAATCAATAAAAAGGTGTTCTGCACTCATATTCTAGTGAGTGTATCTCACATCTCGTATCTCAGCACTATCTATGTTTTTCATTTAAAATTTATCTTACAAATTTCTGAGCTTTTTAGAAATCTACTTCCATAACAGGGAAAGAAAAGCTTGTAGGATCAGATTCACAAAGAACTGTTCTGTGGTTACTTACTGCACATTCCCAAAAAGTATAATACAAAAGATTTATTTTGTTGGTTTGTTTATTTTTGTTTCTGATTATGCATGCAATTCCATGTAATAAGAAACATATCCAGAAAACACTTACCAATTTTGGGAATTAGATTATTCTGAAGATAGAGAATTTTCAAATCTCGACACCATTTGTCAAGATATTCTAGTTTTTCTATTTCTTGCTGATGTAAAGAGATTTCTTCCAGTGAAAAAATTTCACAGTTATTATGTTCTGCACGTCTTCGAACAAGATCTTCGGTGACTGAAAGAAATATTTGAAGTCATTGGAAAATATATCACAGAATCATAGAATCATTAAGGTTGGAAAAGACCTTCAAGATATTCTCCACCTGGTTTATGAACAACTTAGAGAATCGTTAAAATCTTTTGTTCCACCACACAAAATAGATATCTAGTATGAACAGCAACAAAAATAGAATCTGCTACAAAAGACAACAAATGCCAAGTAACTTCAGCTCACTCTGCCACTGTAAACATGATTTGTAAAACAGTCACATCACCTGTAACGTTTAGAAAAATACATACAAAAACTGCTGAGTCTTTTGTAAAAGTGTAATGCAAACCTTGCAAAAATGAATCCATCGTGCATTGTTTTCGGCATAGCTTAGATTGCAAAGTGATTCATGAAGACAAGCAATGGAGTGTTTTATACTCTTTTATTTCCTGGTGACACTTGTTCACATCAGAGGTACCAGGGGAAAAAAAAAAAAAAAAAAAAAAAAAAGTAAAATAGCTTCACTCTCATCATATTCTTCTGCCAGCACAGTGTGCTGAGAAATATGCAGGATCAATGTTGAAAGCGGACAGATATTTTCTACTTTTTTCATGCTTGAGGCAAATCCATAACTAATGCATGCTTATAAATGTTTATGGTGGGATGAAATTAATCCTGGGTATTTATTAGGCACTAACAGTTCATCAAAAGCAAGCGAAAGAGTTTCAGTGGCTGAAACTCACCAGAATCTGGGGTTAAAGATTTTCATGTACTAATATTTAATGCCAGGCAATCTTTCAAACAGTGAAAAGTCTCTGTATAATGAAGGTAAAGAAATTCTATGAGAACCAGTACTCACTCTTGAGCTAGATGTTTTTATTTTGCACCAAAAAAGTACTGGCATTCTCATCTCCTTGATAAGCAGTGAACTACAGTGAAGTACTGATTAAAAAATTGCATTTTATCAAATAAGCATAGGTATTTTCATGGCTGCAAAAACCTAAAGAAGCCTAGCAAGCCTTTCAAAAGTTCTCCGAAGAAAAATAGTTTAAAAATAAATAAATAAAATAAATAAAGGCAGAGATCTATGAAAACATCCCTGGAGGTGTTCAAGACCAGGTAGGATGGGGCCCTAAGCAACCTGATCTAGTGGGTGACAGCTCTGCCCATGGCAGGGGGGTTTGGAACTAGGTGATCTTTAAGGTTCCTTCCAACCCAAGCCATTCTATGATGCTATGAAAAGAAGTTGGTCCTGACATGCATTAATGAAAGATATATTTAATTGCTTCTTTATATCAGGGAGATTTTCTCAAATCATCTGTTTTTGTTACTGGTCCTGGAATTGCTGCATGTGTTCTTGTGGTCTGGGCTGGTAAAAGCTGGGTAATCCACACACCAATACAGTCTATACATGTGCATGTCGGTGTAGTTTGTCAATCCACAGCCTCTGGGAAAGGTGTGAAACAGGCTTTATATGTATGTTATATTATTTTCAGATGAACAGGAATAAATTTCCCATCTGTTCACCCAAGTTTTGTCTGATTAACCGAATTATGTAATAGTGGTACTGATACTGATGGAGTGTTGATCCTGTCTGCATACAAAGCATATTGGGAAAGGTGTCTTTTTATTTCTCAGTCATTGTGGGTTGGTTTCCTATATCTGAACAACCATCTTCTCTTCAACAGGCTACTGATTAAACCTGAATAAGTTATTAGAGAAAATAGAACTATGGCAATAACCACGACTAAATAATTTAGTCTTCACAGAAAATATGAAAAAAAAAATCACCATTTCTAATAAAGTACTTTGCAAATATGCTGGTATAACAGAAATAATGACTTAGTAATATGTTTAGTAAGTATTATTAAGTAAGAAGCATTCTTAAGTAAGAATACTTACAAATGTTTTTAGTAACAGATCTTTTAGTGACCGTATTTCCAGTGCAAACTGGTATTTCTGAGCAAGAGAACAATATTCCACAATCTGCAGACTTACACTTTGGAGACAGCATTATGCTCTATGCCCCTTCTTTATACAAAAGGAATTAATATGAACTATTCTTGACAGTTTTATTACAGTCAGATTTCCATTTGCTGATGAAAAGAAACTTGAACTGATTGTTGCAATGATTATGCAAAAATGCTAATTTTCATTACCAGATGGTTTGTAAGGTAGAGACAATAATTCCCAATAGAAGCTACAGTGGGGCTTTATTGACCTGTTTTGGGGCTGCTGTAGGGAAATGAGCGAACGTTTGACATTTTGTATGCTACCTACTGGGTTTAAGAGGAATGAGGGAAACAAACTTGCAAGAGAAAACAATTAATCTGATTTTTTTCCAGGCACTGACAAATCACATTGCAACAACAGTTTTTGATGAAAAGTATGTTAACTAGATTATCTGATGTTGCTGTGTGCTATAACAGAAGAGTGGACCAGAGACCTGAGAGATCACAGCTACTCTCACATTCCCATGAACACAGGAGGAATTAAGGGGAGGGCATCAGTAGACAGGAGATAAAACAGATCTTGAAGATCTTGCAGCTGGGCTTCTGGAAATTGTTTTATTCAAGATTTAGCAGATAAAAAGGAAAGCTTTAAATAAATTGATAGAATAAGCAGTTATATTAAGAAATAATGTGGGAAAATGGCATTTCAGAGAAGTGAAGTATTCAACCATTATTTTAAGACTCATTTCATACCATGCTGCTGAGGAGATGAAGCCATTCTCCTTCAGGCAGTGCCTGCTCAAAGCAGTCATCTGCCAACTTCATGCAGAGATAAGGATTTGCTTTCCAAAGCATTATTTTAGCCCAGCAAGGGACTGGCGGTCCTGTGATGGTATACAATCAAAATAGATCACAGGGAAAATCACAGAGGAACGGGATTCCTCAGTAGCTTTTTTCCTGAGTGATATGTATGAGCACACGGTCTTTTAGGTCACACTGCTTTACCTCTAAAAGATTACAGATTTGTAAGTAACGGTATGGTAGATATTAACCTTATTCAACACTTCTGTTTTGTTTTGTTTTGTTTTACATCTCTGATAAAGTACTTGCTTTGGCTACCTCTACCTAAAAAATTATTTTAAAAAATTCAATGCAGAATGGCAAATTTGTAATTACAGGGTAAAAACCGGGCTTACAGCTCTAACTCCTAACACAAACCATCCCGCCAAGCATCTCCCCTTGCAGCAGGACATCCCTAACATGGAGGGGTCCCTGCCTGGGCTGTGCAGCTGCTGGGCTTCTCAGGGGAACAAGGCTGTGCTGTGCTTGGTAAAATAATATGGGTTGTTACTCCCAGGGAGCTAATTAATGCAGCTGGGTAAATAAGAGTGAGGGAAGTGTGGGGAGAGGCTGGCTGCCAGGGCATGGAGAAGGTGGTGGGGAAGGGGTGGCAAGCATGGGGAGAGGAAATATGGGAGCTGGGGAGCGGGTCAAGTTGTGGAGAGGAGGGACGGGGTCCTGGGGAGGGAAGGGAAGGGAAGGAAAGCGAAGCGAAGCGGCTCTCAGTGACACTCACTCCGCACCATGGCTGCCCGCTGCTTCACGCCGCCGCCATTACAGGACGCCGCTGCCCTGCCATGGCAACGGGGCCTGGAGGGACATGGCTGCCGGGGTGCCCCCAAGCTCAGCTCCGGGCTGAGGGGCTCCGGGTCCCCGAGGGGTGGTCCCCGCACCCCAGGGTGTTGCCAGGTTCCTGCCCTGCTCCCCTCAGCACTGCCAGGGGCTGCCACCCACAGGGCTGGGGATTGCCCCCTTCCACCGAAGATGCTGGCTGCTGCCCTGTTCCACTGGGAAGCGTGCCATAAAGGGTTTGGGGATGTTGTTTGTGTGTTTCAAGGCTCAATCAAACCTAAAGGTCATCTACTATCAGAAAATTCACACGTATTTTATAAGAATTTAAAAAGACCATGGGAATCTATTGGAAATGTTGATTTACTAAGTCGTTTACCTAGGATGTAATTCATTAAAATATGGAACACTGTGTAGCTTTCTAATGTTCTTTCTGTTTAGGGGATAGGAGTAAGAAGGTATCATTGAGTTAAAACTAATAAATTCTGTGCCAATAACGAGACACAAAATAGTTTATGCACTTTACAACCCCCCTGTATTTGTCCTAACTGCCTGTGGCAGTCACCAGCCCACGCTGAGGACAAAAATGCTGACAGAGCTGGTTGCACGGCACCACCTTGTGGCCCAAGCCCGCACTACAAAGCCACAGAGATGAGGCTGGGGGCGAGGCCTTTTGCTATCTACTCATTTATTTTGTATTAAATTGAAGGCCCCTTCAAATGATGACTTTTATAGCTGATCCTTTTACTAGGACTATTAATTTCTGACTTGAGAGTACAACTCACAATCAAGCTAATCAATGTCAAGAAGAGATAGCTCATTCTTGCTATGTTCAATATTTTAAGTACTGTGTCTTCATTGTACTGCCCAGAAATACCCATTATTTTGTTATGCTGAAATCCTGTTCTTTCATCCTTTTGCAGAGAGTCTATCTGATAGTTCTGAAGAAATGGAATTAAAATGTGCAATGGATTCAATTGCAATATAGTGAAGGGAAACATTTATTTCATGATCTCTGTGCAGAAAATTAAGATGGTTTGATCAATGCCAGGTCAAGTTCTACTCTTAAAGAAAAACAGGATTTGCAAAATTTCAATCCTTTTTTAACATGTAAACAATTTTTTATTTTATTTTTTTTTTTAAATAGTTATCTCTTCACATACCAGCTGATATATTCGGAAAGCACATTGGCTTCTGCACTCTCAGTACCTGGTTAAAGCTAGATCTGAAAGGAAGCAGCAAGATACAAGCTTCATCCAGAGCCTAAAGATTCAGAATAAATACCTTCGTGCCCTGGAGGAAGACCT
This sequence comes from Aythya marila, assembly GCF_965140915.1. Taxonomy (NCBI): domain Eukaryota; kingdom Metazoa; phylum Chordata; class Aves; order Anseriformes; family Anatidae; genus Aythya; species Aythya marila. The sequence goes on from NC_139043.1 coordinate 148,992,216, forward strand.
CAAGTAGTCTTTTACAAGCTACATGGGTGTAGGAAGAAGAAATCATATCAGGACAGTTTAGTGTCTCCTGTGCCCCTTGTTCCATATGTCTAAGTAATTAATATTGCTTTGGATTAAAAGCTTTAAAGTTCATGTATTCATTTAAGGAAAAGAATATCCAAGTTCAGTCATTCTTGGCAATGAAAATATACTCATTTTATGCAAAATTAAACGGCTTCAGCAGAGATCAAAGGATGCTCACTGCTTAATAAGCCTAGGACCAGAAAGTCTGTCTTTGCAGAGGAGAGGAGAGTGAATTACATGCAGATGTGATTAAAACTCTGCCAAATCTGTGCTGAATTGCTAGGTTAGGTTTTGGGCTGTGTGATGGTGACACACCTGGGAGGCCCCAGCTGGTGACTGAGCAGGCCAGCACCTTTATTTCCACTGCTGAAATGGTGAGGCCTGTTTTACCTGAAGCTGATGTAGACAGTAATTTTTTCACTTTTTCGGTGGTCTGATGGGTCCTTAAATTCCTTTCATTTTCAATATTTTAATTGTCTATATGAACGCTAGTTAAATACCCTATATCAGAGCAGATCTATGCAGCTCTAGAACTGGGCTCTACTATCTTCTTATGTTATCAATAAATGTTGAGCACTAGATGGGTGTGTGTCTTCCTGTAAATGAGAGTAATAACCGGAGATGACCATGCTCTGAAATGCTACCTATGGATTTTTTTTGTCATTGTTTCTTATACATGAATGAATTTCAATTGTCAAGAAATTCATCTTTGCCCAGTTTGAATCTATTTTGCCGCTGACAATAAATAGTAAGTGATCTCCCTGTCTTTATCTTACATAGGCTTTCTCATGTTATTTTATCCTCCTGTCCTGCTGGGGAGGAGGCATGAGAGATTGGCTGGGTGGGAGTCCAGCTGCAAGCCAGGGCACAGCAGCAAATAGAAATGGGGGATTGCAAAGAGGTGGTCTAGCAAGATCTTTGTGGAAGTAGAAGTGCTGAAGTGGATTTCTTGAGGGTATTTCAAATCCTGAAGTAACTCACCAGTAAATAAGGCAGAAATGGATCCAAAGAGGTGACTTTGTGAGTTAGGGTAAAATTACAGAAGATGCTTTCCTCTGTCTATACCACATTGTTTTTCATTTTGATTTTCTGTTACTGTTCCATTAATGCAGTTATCTTGTAATTTTTTGGGGGGTTGCCAACTTTGTCAGTTTTACAGAGGGGACACTGCAAGGCTGCTACAGCCCCCCTGTCCAACCAATAGTGAGGCTGAGCATATATTCCCAGCAGGCACAGAGGACCCAGCAGGTCCCTCTGGGAGCCAACTCCTCCATGCACAAGTGAAGCTCTCACAGAATCTCGCTCTCAGAGAGAATCGCACATGCATGCCCAGCTCCTGGGAGACATTTCAATTTCTTGCTGGCTGGTCTTCCTTGAGACTCCTGCTGATGCTGGAGCACCCTCATTTGCTCTAGTTGTCGTGTGACCCCTGGTCTCACTCCAGTTGCTGCACTCGGACTCCCCGTACACACATATGCTTACCAATAGAGAAGCCTTCAACCAGAAGTTAGAAATGGGATTTAATGAGAAGATTGCTCTGATGATGCACAGTTCCCAGGACCAAAGCTCTCCTGGGACAGCCCCGGCAGGGGTTGGGGCAAGGACTCATGTCTCTGTTAATGGGGCTCTGGCACTGTTCTTATGCCTCCTGCCTCCGAGCTTCTTTGTTGTGGAGGTCAACTTTGTATCCCATAACCTGAAAGGATTGCTTAACTGCACAGAACATTGGCTTTTTTGACTACTATGTTACTTAGCACACATGGGTTAATTCTAGATGCTGAACTAGGATAATCACACTGGGGACTTTCTTGTCTTCATTAAAACTGCAGGCTCTTCAGAACAAGGATTACTTCTTACTATATGCTTCATGCAACAAAATATTTGCCATCTGTAGGACATTAACACAATGTACATATTTTTAAAAATGTAATTTGGAGGTTACAGCACTTATTGTGTTCATTATTTTATGAGTTATTTTTTACTCTAATTATGTGCTAAGAGCTTCAAGTAATGCAAATCTGTATTCTTAGCATGAGACAATGTCCATGGCACAAATAATGTAATAAACCACATTACAAACAGGAGAATGGACTTGAGTAAGAACAAGAGTCCCATCTGGAATTCATTCCTTGGATAAACTCACTTTACTGCTTTAATACATTACATGTTTATTTGTTAAATGCATAAAACAGTACAATATAAAATATCATTCTGTGTCATAACAAAATAAGCTTTACAGCATTATCATCACAGTGCATCAGAAATATCTTGAATATGTGCTCACTTCATGAGAATATACTCATGTAAGGTGCTATAGCCCTAGAGAATTGATGTCCATGGATAAATTTTAGCTGCTAAAATTCTGCAAATCAGAAGTTTAGATGGAAATCAACTGACTGATACGCACTCAGAATCTGGAACTATGTCTTTCTATTTATTTCTTGTTTAATTGAGGCCCTGGGCAACCTGCTCTAGTGGGTGGCACCCCTGTCCATGGTAGAGGGTTGGAATTAGATGATCTTTAAGGTCCTTTCTAACCCAACACATTCTGTGATTCTATGATTCTTTGATTCTATGGTTGTTGGTTTTGTTGTTACTATTATCATTATCATTATATTCTATGGTGTTAACAGTTACTTAGTAACTAACTGTAATGAAATTAGGCTTTCATTTTCATACCAAAGTACCAATAAATCCTGTCCAAAGAGCACATAACCTACAGGGCAAGACAGAAAAGGCAAATAACAAATTAATCATAATATATGCAATTCCTAATAAACAATTTCAGTACTGATGACACTCATAAATATAGGAAAAATGTAAACAAGAACAACTTAACTTTAAAAGTAAATGATAAAGAGGACAAGCAAAAGGCAGCATAAGAAATTGTACAAAAAGAATAATATGAAATGAACTAGCAGTTTTACTCAGAATATATTAAAATATACAAAGATGTTTACAAAACTCTGCAGCTAATTCACAATAAAATACACAAAGAAACAACTAGGCTGAATGGCCATACCTATTTCCTGTATCAGCATGGTTTATTCAATACCATTTAAGTCAAAATGTTAATCTTAGTCCATATGGTTTGAGTTCTATTTGTAATACTTCCAGGAGAAAAAACAGACTTGATCACACATTAGGAACATTATAAGCTAAGGGACTCCATAACTATTATAATTCTGCTTGCTGCTGTTCACTTCAACATGAACATCCACACTATTAAGCACTATGTGATATATAATCAAGAATGACCTTGAAATTCTGCTGAACACACCAAGAAATATAAGACAAGTCATAATGATAAAAAATAATTGTAAGGAAAGGTATCAGATAATATACAGGGAGTTATAAATCTCTATCTTGAATTTCTTCTTCGATTTCCTTTTATATATATATATATATATATATATATATATAATGTGCTATATTAGAACTGAGTAAGAGTTTAATCACTTTAATCACTGAGGACAGAAAGAAAATTCTAGGAATCCTCACTCTTTGTAGATGTGTTGGTTAATCACTGCCCAACAAATGGTTTTACTTGATGAGAATTACTGTTCAAAATTATTCTAAGCTTTATTCCCTAGTTAACAGAAATTGCAAATACTAATTACATCTGACAGTCCAGATTTAATCATTTAGATTAGAAAATGTTGTCTTCAGTTTTTCATCAGATAGATTTTGACTTCAATTTTTCTTCTGATGGGATTGAACTTAGCACAGTATTGTGCTTCTTTTCAGGGAAACAATATAAGGTTTGCTTTCCTGTCCATTGGAATATACTGCAGGGAACTGTCAAAGGCAATCAGTCTGGTAACTGAAGAGAACTTAGTTAATTCAACGTTAATGAATATCACAGAGGGCATCTCTTAGCAGATCCCACGCATCTTATTTTTAGCCTTGAACTCCTATTACAAAATTGTTCCAGAGCTTCGCCCTCTCCTGATAAGAACACTCGCAATTTACAGCTTTTATTTTTTCATAGACAGATTAAAGCAATTCATATTACACCAAACTTTTAGCAAGCTAAATCAGCTTCTTCTTAACTTGCTGTTGTATGTTGACCAATTAGCTTACAGTGAATTTAAGCTTTCTTGCTTTTCAGTGTATCACTTCTGTAACTGCAGAGTAATTGCAGTCTTAGACTTTTGTCTCAGTACAGGATATTATTCTTCCAGATTATTCTTCCAGGAAATTATTTAAATACTAAAGATCTTTTAATCCTCTTTAAAAATAAAAATAAAAAATTGTTTAGTAAAGGATCTGGTATAACTAGCAATAAAATAGATAACACAGCATATTTATAAATATTACACTATGACACTCTCAGTGCTCTCTATAGTTTAACAAAATAAAGCAGAATAATACTGACAAAAATACTCAAGTGCATTAACTACAACTAAACAAGTTTTATGAAAAAGAACATTCCCTTGTCACCTTTTATTGAAACTGCAAACCCAAGTCTTGTTACATCGGATAGTCTGCCTTCATGTAAGACCAATGTAATGATCTGAGCAAATGTAAACTACTATCATAAATTGCTAATTTGGGTGAAATTTCCCTGTTTGAGCTCTTAATGTTGAGCTATTGATGCTTCGCTTCAAAATATTACTAGCATATATTTATTTACCCTTTGAAAGAGAAACATACATATTAAATTGCTGTAAGTACACTTTACGTCATTGACTCATTTCTTTATATTTTTGATGCTAGAAATATGGCTATAATGTGCTTGATCTTGGCTTGGACATAGAATTGGACAGACAGTGGTGTTTCAGTTTTGTAGATCCTTTTTTCCACCAGAACCTTTAGTGTATGTGCTTTCGTTGCAGTTTTGAAATCCCAGTCATTATGCCTGCCAGCCTGTTTGTATCCCGTCAGCAGACCTAGCTCTCCCACAGCCAGTATTTCACATCTGATTTACCAGCTGGGGCTGTGCTAACATCACTTTTAGCACAACAGGGGACAAGTAGACTAGAAGGAGCACTAGTTATAGAATGATTTGGTGGTCAAGAGTGTGCTCGCTTACACATTATCATCATTTTGTTGCACAGGAAGATGAAATGAATTCTGTCCTAGCTAAACTGGCATATAGGGAGATATTTAAAGTAGCAGATTATTAAAAGCTTGGAGTCACAAGACAGCAGTTTTTGGTTACCCACAGGATCCATGTGTAATATAGTCTCTGTGGTAGCAAAGATACAAGTTGAAAAATAAGGCTCAATGTTTCCAAATTACAGTTACTAGCTGCAGGGTGTTTTTTGTTTGTTTGTTTTTGTTTCTTTGTTTTGTTTTGTATTATAACCCAGGTAATTCAGAGCAATTATTGCTTTTCCACATACTGACTGCTGGTTTTCTGAAGAATCTCTTCCTTCTAATAATTGGGCACTGATTTGTCATCATTTACTTATACTTTTTGTGATGTTTCTTTCTTCCTTTTTTCTCTTTTTACAGTGCTAGGTATAACTGCCAAAAGACAATGCGCACACATGATACAATAATGCTTCTGAAATATTACCACATGTACTCATTATCCAAACCAATTATTGTTGACAGCATGTCATTACAAGAAATTAATACATATAAAGTATTTGAAGACATCAGCTATTTACCAAAAGCAAAATTAATGGGGATTGCTAAACACTTTCACCATTGGTTTACTATCAAAGTGCTTGTAAGACTCATGCTTACGCAGGACTTCCTTGACCTGAGACTAGAGGTACCACAATCTTTTTGCATTACTGCTTGCAGAAGTTCACCAAGAAGTATGGCATCACCTGTAGTTTGACCAGAACAAAAATAAAGCTAAAATGAATTGTATTCTAAAGGAAGAATACCAATAATTCTGATTGTCTTGATTTTGTTGTTGTTGTTGTTGTTTGTTTGTTTTTGTTTGTTTGTTTCCTTGGGAAAATGTGTAACAGTGCCACAAGGAGGTATCTAGTAGTTTGATACTGAGGAAAACAAATTTCAGGAGGAAGAAAAATGAAAACTGGTAGTGAACTGAGAGTGAAATATATAGAAGTAAACACTCTGACTTTAAGTTCCTGTGGAAGGCAGGAGAAGAGCTTGTTTTGAAATGCTGGCATGCTGTCTCCAGTGTCCTGGACCAACCTGTATTTCACTTCTGCTAGGAAACAAGTCCCAAGTTCTCCATTCCATCCTGTAGTACCTGCTTTGGTTAATATTGATGCTGGCTTTCAAAATCAGTAAGCTTTAAACCTCTGGTGTTGTAGCCATGGATAAATAGTCCCACTGACTGTAGGAAGTGCCATATCTAGTGTCCACTGCTTGGCTGTGGATGAGCAGTATGCATTTTTCATCATAGGCTTTCATACTCTGCAAAGTGATCAAGTGCCTACACGCAGTTCTAAAATGCTTTGTTCTCAGGATGAACAACCTCTTTCTGAGGAATGACTCCAAGGTTGCACCTGCAGCTGTGCAGCTGCCCTTAGATCTCAGAAGCTGAGCTGCACTCATCCAAGAACTGATGAACAAGGCTGTTTTATCCAGTCTACAAGGAACACAGCTCCTGGGCACAGCTCCACTTAGGTTCTTCTTTTCATTTTTGTCTTTTCAACTTAGAGAGATGAAAGAAACAATGAACCAGGACTGGGATGGCCAACTTACAGTAGAAGGAAGTGAGTGCTCCTGTTTTAAGGGCTCAGAGCTATACCAAGACTTTGAAATGCTTGATAAACAAAAACTGGGGACTGAGAATAAAACTTGACTGAAAACTATTAAGGAAGAGAAGAAACTATACGGGTTTTTCAAATGTTTATGCTGCTTCACTTGTTCAGTGGTACCAGACTAGAGTAGTACAGCACCTGGCCCTACTGTTCAGTTTAAACTGAAGAGGACTTACTTTGCCCACTACTGAAAAATATATACTTTTTTTTTTTTTTTTTTTTTTTCTTCCCTGGGATAAAGCAAAGTGGCTGTTTAACAGCTTAACACCTATTGTCAAACAATACAAATATTTCATCCACATAAAATCAAATAGGCGTTTTAGACAGCAAAGTGGAATAATTCACTGTGGAAACTGGCAAAAGTCCTACAGCTAAACCTGCTTTTAATGAAAAGCTCAGGGAACTCTTCTGTTGTGCTTGAACCCTGTTTCATAATGGGGCTCTCCCAGAAATGTGTGGAATTCTTCAAACTTAAACATATACTCACCAATATTCCTGCTTTTCATTTGTTCCTGTGGGGGGGAAATAAAAATAAAATGTGTATGTTTTTGTATGTCCTGATTCAAACAACAGTTCGTTATGTTCAATATATTGTGTAGGTTCTGGTTTGTCACATTTCCTTATGCTGTTGGATTACTTGTTTGAACAGGTATCTTTTCTTTTGTGTTGAGGGTAAAAGAGGTATTCTTTGTACCCCAGTAAATGGAAAGCTCTCAGAGTGTGTTTGTTTGCCTCTTGTGAGAACAGCTTTGTTTATGACTCAGGACTAAACTATTCAGGAAGTCTGAAAGCTGTACTTTGCAATATGCTAGTCCTAACTTGGTGGTCTTGATTTTATTTGGAATAAGGACATAGTGACAAAGTGTAATATACTATCCTTGGGTACTTGAGGTGTTGTGCTAAGACCCTTGGTTGATCAAAATCTGAGTCTATCACTGCAATATCGCTCTCCAGGCTTTGCCTATTTCCTAGCTTCCCATTTACTCAATTCAAATGCTGCAAATCTGTCAGATTTTTCCTGTTGCCCTTGGGATACATTAAAACATTGAACTCTGACACAGTATCAGAAACAAACATTGTCCTTTTGAGCTTCACTTTCACCACATATTCAGATAAGCCCAAATGTTTTTAGTCTTAGCAGCATTTTAGACACATTCAGAAGAATTTTCTGCTGCATAGAAAGTGAAAGAATAATAATTCATAAATCAAACATATGCTTGCAGCACAGAGGCCTATGCATGAGCTATTCTGAAGAAGTAATTCAGATCTATGATGCTGCAAGTATTTTTCTCCAGAAGGATTTAGAAGCTACAACTCTGTGCAAAACTTTTAAATAAAGCAGTCTGAAACAGAGCCACATTAGCACCATTTTTCAACTCATCAGATTTAATATTTCTAAAACATTTATCAGACTAAAGTATGAGCCAAAGGCAAAGCTCTGTGCTGAACCTAATGGTGCATTGGGTTAGTGGGGCATGTCTTATGTTCATGTCTCTGCATGTTCGTATTATAGCGTATTAGGTTCGTCTTCCTTTTCTGTGAACAGTTAACTGTTACAAAATTTATTGCACATTATTAAAAGTCAGTTTTTCAAAATAAATGGAAATTTTCTGTGAATACAAATCAGTAACAGGAGAAGCCAAATCCCTATCAAAAAATTCATATCATGCCTTCTATCTTTTGACATGAAAACAGAAGGAATCTCTCCTTCCTCTCAATATAAAATTCCTAAATTTTTCTATTTATCACATGACGTTATTGCTACTTACCAAAACTTAGCTGTTTTGAAAGATGTGACAAGACCGAAAAAAGATGACAGAGCAGCATCTTGGGACAAAAGAACTGTGAAGTTTAAATGCAAAATCCTGTAATTGATTGAAGGCTACATTCTGTCCCCATATGCCCACATATTGCTCTTATCAGCATCAATAAGAGCCACAGATTTACATCTAAGGACACTTTTTTGTCCTCATATGTGACTTAGTAAAAGATTATGTGTTAAGTAGAAAGAAAGTTTGTACTTACAAACTAAAATTATCAGCAACAAAGTGGCAGACAATCCTCCCAGAAAATACCTGAGAATATAATACCCATAAAGTTTAGAAAGAGGCAAGAAACGCATATTAACAGAGGTGAAGACTGGGTGCGAGGAGAACAGAAGGTTCTTGCAGATGAACCAACAAAACTATCCTAGGTGAACTGCAATTTGAAACTTTAAGTTACTTAAGCTATTGTGGATAATGTCCTAGAAATAAAGATCTCAACATTCTCTGACTGAGAAAAACACCCATGTTGGTCATTTGGAAAGACATGGATCCATTCTAATTCTTCTCAGGCTTCCATGACCCTTGTCCAAACACACTTGACAAAGTAGGTGCCTTATCTGCATACAGATTTCTTATTTTGTTGCATACCTACATAGCTGAGATGCTTGTCTGCATCAGCTATCATGTGAAAATACATTTTCACAGTAAGATATATTTAACTTTGAAAACTAGACCCTTATTTTATCTTTTATTAACCAGGTAAAATGGAGTAATCATTAACATAAGCAACACATAATAACAAAAAAAAAGAATTACCTTGTACATATTGAAATGATTAAACACAAGACCAGTGCAGCCATCTGAGCAAGAACATTTCGCACTGCGCTGTTTTGTTTTTCTAAAACAAAAGTATGGAAAATAATTCTCATCAGTTTTCAGGAAAATAAATACATGATAGGAGGTGTTTGCAAAGACTGTCTTCATCCCATAAGGTCAGTCTCTTCAGTTTCTCTCTGTTTTTAAGAGTTCACTTAGAGTGATTCAAAGCAGAAACCTAATTTTCATGCTCTGGGTGTCTCTCAGGAATCTTTTTCCCCCACGACCATAGAGACACTGTGCCCTTCAATGCTTGCAGGAAGCAAGCGTTTCGGAATAATTGCCCTTTTCAGTTTTTATTCCCATGCCCTTTCCTCTATTTTCCTCTTCACTTTTTTCTTTTTACATTTGTCACTGAAAATAGGAGGGGAAAAGATGTGAGCAGGGAGAAGTGAACAATACTGATTTTAAGATTTTATTAAGGAGTCATTTAAAATGCATGTTTTTGGAATAAATTTTGTTCTGCAAGGATCTATATCAACATTTTTAATGTGTGTATTTTTGGTTCGCTCTAAAAATGCAGTATCTTAGGATAAGAGTGTAACATACCTGCCTTGATCAACGTCTCTTCATTTGCATTTATTATGAATTGAGAGCAGGACGCTGAAGCACAAAATGGTTTCCCAGGCTGAATAAACTCCTCATCTTTGGTGAGAGAAGCTCCAAGAGATGCTGGAGTTTGCCCTTGCGGAACATGGCTATCATATTCAGAGGAAAAGTCTGAATCGCCTGCCAAAAGTGCATATGTAAATGAGACCACACAAAAGATGAGCTTTGAGAATTTGTGGTAATAGATTTTATACACACACACACACACACAATACTTAATCATAGGGAGGTTTTCAGATTCTTAGGAGTAGGCAATTGGCAGGTTCAATGTATGCAAGAGAAAATATTCAGAGCAAAGACAAGGCTGCATAGAGCATTACACAATGATGTTATTAAAAGTGCCAGGTGAAAGCAGCCAGAGCCAGATATTAATTACACTGGGATAAATGTCACTGGTGATGTCTTTGTATTCAAGCTCAGTCTAAAAATGTCCTTTTGACACAAAGGTCTTTGTGGACTCACATTCCATGAACTTTAATGCCAAGAGCTCAACTCACCACTTATAATTCCATTGTTCATCTAACCTTTACCTGCACATTTTGGGAGACAACCCAAACAAAACCTATAGGAGGAGCTAAGAAATTTCCAGAAAATATAGGCTATAATATTGTAGCTGGTCAGAGCTTACCAATATCAGCCTGACTGGCCTCTAGTTTACTGCATCCATCAGACCAGGGATCATCCCCATGGGAGGACTCTGTATTGCTGAGGACAGTGCTGCTGAGCCAGGAGCTGGAGGCACTGAGACTGAACAAGCTGGCAAGAGAGCGGCGGATTTTCTTCTTCCGCCTGAATATGCTAGAAAGAAAAGACACATTGTCAAGGGATAGAATTAATTAGTCTTAATGAACAGGGACAGAGTTCTGAAGCTTGCAGAGCTGAGATGCAAGAACCAGGTTTGGATATGGTTCCCAGCTCCGTTGTTGACCCTGGGCATGTCACCAAGGATGTATCAGCAGCATGGTAATGTATTGGGCTACTGTGATGTTGGGTATTGTGGTACCAAATGATACTACTGTTGACAGACTTCGATAGTACTCCCAGTGTTCTCATGCTCCCCATAAGTTTCATGTGGTATAGCCTGGATCCCCAGATCCACTGTACTTTGTACTTTTTTGGACTGCATTTTATATCCCATCCTAGATCAATGCTTTTTCTGAAATTGAGAGGGAGTCTTCCCAATGAGGAATGCTAGGACCAGACGTTTTTATTATTTTTTTTTTTTTAATTATTTTATTCCTTATCATGATAACACCCCATTGGCAAAATCAGTTGTAACCCTTATTTTTCTTTATTTCACACAACTCCAATTATAGCAACTGTACACTGAACGGTTTTCGGGTAGTAAAATTAGTTATGACTGAAAATTAAAGGATTTTAATCACTGCACTCTGCAAACTAGATCAATTTAGATACTCCCATTAACAAACAACACTAATATACATAAATAAAGGAAAAAAATAAGAAATCTTAAACCAACCAAAATGTAGGCAGCCATGCAGGTATCTCCAGATAAGCGCAGAGATGTTGAGCCAACTGCCAGCCTGGAGTAAAACCTGCATGTAGTTCACTTACCGAACTAAGTTCTCTTTGTATGTAACACTTGTCTGGGATGGTGTCAGTGTTATGTTGCCCTCTTCATCAGACAGAAAACTGTCTTCTGTCAAAACGTAATAACCGTTAGAAAGCAGTCGGGGGCTGCGGCGACATGTGAAAAGGGAGCCTCTGAGAGGGTCGGTGGAACAATACCCGCAGGCAGTGTCATCAGCCAGAAAGGCACAAGCATAACTGAAAAGGAGAGAAACCCAAACCTCCAATTAAGTGAATGTCTAGACAGTGCAAAAGCATGATTTAATAATAGCAAATTTACATATGCCATCAACTCTCAGTTAATGGGAGCTGGCAATGAGAGATGGATTTAAAATATGCAGATAATGCTTTTACTTCTGGACCTAGGAGGCTTCAGCCAACTGCAGCGTGACTGCCTCGCGTTTTCCAGAGCTTCAGATTACTCTTTTTTTTTTTTTTTTTTTTTTTTTTTTTTTTTTTTTTTAATTAATTATGGTGAGCCCTTTCTCCTCAACAACTTGACTTTCCAAGTGGCCATGCAGTGACATCCATGCAAGGAAAGGAAGACATTGTATTGACTGAGTGGTTGAAATGGGCTTCAGCAGCAGGTTTCAGTATCCCATACAGAATGTGACAGAGGGGGAGCATGATTTCAGTAGTGGGGGGAAGAAAGTGGACTGGAGGTGTTCTAAAACCTCATAATTGCAAAGCTATTGCTTCTAATGCTCCATTGCAGTACTTCTAATGTCTCTTTAAATTAGTAATTAAATTAGTATCAGCACTTTAATTCCGTGTGGCCAAGGGGAATTTTACAAAATCTCCAACAAAATAAAAACAAAATTAAACAAGTATAATTTTCCTCAATACCTCCGCAAAGTATGTTCTGAGAGGCCGCGTCCGTGTTCTCCATCAAACGCTGTTGAACCTGCAGAGGCAAAGGCCAAGTAAGAAGGAGTTGTTATCGTATCCACTGACAGCTTAAACAGTTGACAGGTTGTCACTGACAGGTACTTTGTGTAAATCATAAAAGAAGTTAAACAAAATGAAAAATTAATTAAGAGAGTGGTTGAAAGAGGTAAAAAAAAAAACCAACAAACTAGCATAGGAAAGATGAGGTGACTACAGGAATACTGTTTAATATCACGTCAACCAGGACAACATAGAATCAGAGACAACCATAATCAAAAACTTGTACAGGTTATTAGTAATTTTAATGTTATTTTCCCAGAAATCTGGTTCATGCTGAAAATAGTACACATTACAGAGTAGAAAGGAAGGGCCACCATTACCATTGTAACACATTTTTTGGGTAAAATTTGCAGACATGGCACAGCAGGCATGGGGAAAGAGACCATGGCCAAAAAAAATGACAATAATACTGTGGCAGAAAATTAAGGAAATAAATAGGATTTGTCTGGATTATTACAGCTGAAGTTTGCAAAGTACTGCCAGATGTTCAGCAGCTGCCAGAATCAATCTTATGAAATGCAAGCAATGGTTATCCATAGGGAGAATTTATATCCGTTGTTACATAGAATCATAAAAGATATGACCTTTCCCTATAGAACCTTCCCTAAAAGTGTCATTAGAGCATCATTCTTACAACACTGTTATTAAATGCCTGTCACTCACCTATGAGAGAAGATAGACCTAAGAGGATTTTTTCTTCCTTTTTTTAATGTTCAATTTTGAGCTGAAGCAAGGGAAAGACATTAAGGTCAGTGTTCCTACTTTGGTAGTGTTGTTTACCCTCATTTGGAGCTGGGTTGTCAGTCACAGCCTGGATACTGAGCCTTGGGAGCCAGCAGAGTTGCCAAAGAGGGAAGTAAAACTTTCTGGGGTATTTTTTAAAAATTAGTCCTATTATCCTACTCCCATAGATACTGTTTCTCTGACATTAAAAAACAAAACAAAACAAAACAAACAAACAAACAAAAAAACAAAACACATTTCACTTTACTGTGAGGAAAATTATGCTCTAACCCTGGCAAAAACAACTTGCAGAGAGACAACTGGTAGAAACTTGGTGGAGGTACAAGATGTCAAGCAACATCAGTCAGATTGTCACACAGCAAAATGTCCCAAAATGAATGTTATGTGTGTTTTACTGACTTACATGTTGTAGACCTACTTTTTCACACACAACCAGCATCTGAAAGAACTTCTCTTACTTTATGCAAAATCATGCTTACAATCATGATACTCAATTATGCAAAAATATTATACTAAAAAAAATAAAGAAATGTGTCTGAACACTAAAAAAAAAAAAAAAAAAAACAGGAAAAAAAATCAACAGGTGGTTAGTAGACCTGGATGTAGACTAAAAAAGGCTAAATCCCAAATTTTGTCAGTCTCCCAGGATTCCCTCCACACCAGGTTGTTTTTATTAAAAACACAGGCAAATATGCACAGACTTACTTGCTCTTGGTGTTGATGCAACATGTGATATTCCATACATCTTGGAAAAGTTCATACACCTTGGGATAACAGGTAATATAGATTATCTGTTAAAGAGTTTAAAAAGATAGAGAGGAATGTTTTGTTTTATTTTGTTTTAAAATCAGGAAGGATACCATCATGAACATATATCACAGTATTAGTTATAATACAGTCCACTGAATATTCTCACTAAGACAAAACTGATTGGTTGTAGGGCAAATGTGTTTGAAAAGGGATAAAAAGGAATAATTGCATCAACTAAATCTATTACAATTCTTTAATAATCTGACAGCAAAACTTCTTTCCAGCAACTGATAGCCATATCACGGTTGTATTGCACTTGATTTTCTCACTTATGCTAACACAGAGTAGCAGCCACTAACAAAGAACAACTGTAAGGATCGTAGCTTACATATGGATAGTGCTGTCATTAGAAAGCTTTGACACAAACTGAAGAAAGCAGCAGAGCAAACCACAGTTCCGCTGCTGCTAATTTGGATTACTTCATAAATTTGTGAGGTATGTGAGGTATGGCTCTGCAGGACTGAAAATTTGTACTGAAGGCAAAATTCAGGTAAAATATAGTGTATACATATGCTTATAACACAGTGTAAGAGCTATACACATGTAAATACATTACTGGGGAGGCGATGACTTTCTCTCTTTTAAAGAACATTTTCTGAGCAGTTGTAATTTGCTTTTAACCCATTTTAATTTATGATAATGTCAAGCTTCTATAAACAGTCATGGAAAAGGGAGTCCAACAAATTTTTTCTCCACTCACTATCATGAAAATCTGTGGCTTATGCATGGGTGAAGAGGGCTCTTGAATGTCATAATTAGCTCAATGCTGGAGAAAGCACGTAAGCATCATGTTGTAGACAATGCTGCATAGAGTCCTAGCTGTATTTAATATTCAGTTCCATTTGTGGGCTATTAACAGTGTGAGCAGCTAGAGTAACAACACAAGCAAGCCGAAACAAAGCATTTGAACCACCACTGTACAATTAAGCAGCAGTATATGTAAATCACAAAATGAGCATCAATATAGAACCTTTAACAGCATGAGAAAAGGCCAACAGCTTTAAGAAAATTCACTAAAAGTGAATCTAAGATGAACATAGCAATAAACTATGGCAAGAATCCAAATTGAAGTTTAAGGCAACACCCCCTTGAATTTCAAAACACCTGCAAGCATGTGTCATAATATAAAGAAAAAGTCACTGTGCAAACCAAATCTTTCCCTCCCCAAATTAAATTAATCTTTAAACCAACTATGTCCTGAACTGATAGCCAGCAAGACCTTGTGCATGTTTACACTGTAAATATTTACATTAGGATGTACCAAAATATAGAGCTAACTAGTAGAATAGTTGAAGTCCAGGCAACCAGATTTATTCTATAGTACCTACCAAAGATAAGTGTCTACAAAAATATTTTTATTTGTTCACACAAATCAGTCATTACTGAAGAGCATTTTAGTCTTCTCTCCCTGCAAGTAATGATAAAAACATTCAGAAAAATACAAAACTTCCCGAAGAGCAGCATATAAACGATTCTGAAGCTTAATTATTTCTCAGCTGACAAAAGTATTAAGAGATAAATATTTGTAAAATCTTCCAAACCTGGAAAATCCATTTCACTATTAACAAATGCATGCAAAAAAGTTTCTCATCAACACCAGAGCCTCTGAGACATAAGTGTAGGGTGCTCTTTCTGCAGCTTCCTGGCGCAGAATGGCACTGGGTCTTCAGAAAGGCAGGTCTATGAAGTCCCTTGTTTCCTTTTGAAAACAGCCCGTGCAATCAGCAGCACAGAGGCAGAATGAGGTCATGCTTCCTGTAATGTAGCCTCACACCAGAAGCATTCATTTTGAAGAGCAAACTGAAGATTAAGATTAGCTGGGGGAACACACTTGCAGATCGTTGTGAAACACAGGCAGACGGATGATAAATAACATTTCTTTCCAGTTTTGACATGGAGAAGAAAGACAAAACCTTTTCTCATACAGCAAAGTGGCACAGATTTTAATTTCAGCTTTACTTTTCTATCGTACTCAGAAAACTTTAGTGGTATAACCAAGTCAGACCAGTGAAAGAGCCAGTGAGCCTGACAGGCTTTGTTTGATGTAGGAAAGTGAGACAACTACCACAAAATCCATGCACAGTAACAAGATACTTTGCAAAAGTGTTATTGTACAGAAGAAGCATTTAGTAAGAGTTCACAGTTGTTTAAGTTCCATGGTCAAAAACATTATTGTAAATATAGGTCATGTAATGTTAAGATAAATTCCTTTGAAAAAGGGAATTTTCTAAGATGTCCTGGCAATCAAAATGATTGGCTGCAGAACTGTTACATGCAGAAGTAATTTAAACCAGACTACTCTACACCTATGAATTACACAGCTGTAGGGAAAAAAAACTTCATCTGCAGAAAAACAGACAAAAGATGCAGGTATGCATCTCTCCTGATGTGTGCATGCATCACTGACAAAAAGAAAGCATAAATCTAGTAAAGTATGACTGATGTGCTTTAATGACAGCTTTCTCTTTGGAGAAGGAAAAATATTTCCACTGATAGCAAAGTAATGGAGAATTCTCAGTAGCTTTCATATCTGAAAGCCGCTATCCCACAGGCTTTTGATGCACGTACTTCGTGCACTGGTGAATATTTTACAGGTAGGTGCTAGCCTATGGTTTAAATAAACACATAAAAGTTTATATATAGCTTATTTATTGCCCTCCCTGTTGTTCCTCAAAATATCTACCCCACCCCAGCTGCATCTCAGCCTTGTAAGTATAAATTATAAGGAAATGAATATGCCAACAGTCCGCTGTGCAGTAGTTTCAGTGCAGTAGTTTCAGGTCAGTTGCATACATTGCAAGTTTAACCCACAAAAGGAAGGAAACAAGAAATTACAACACTAAGTACCACATATATTTCTTCTCTTCTCCTACCCTTACTGTACCTTTGACAACACTACAAATACAGTATGAAACATACTGCCAGCAGAAAACACATCACGCTGGGTCTGACAGCCCGTGGGAGGCCTCCACCTGCAGGGTTCAGGCCCTCAGTCTACACAGTAGCAGTCCCTGGCTCCCAGTCTCCCCAGTTGCTGTTGCTATACTCACACCCCATATACCTGCACACAGAGTCGAGTCCCTTTTTGAAGAAAGAGTTTATTAAGGAGACAGAACAGACCGTGCTGATCAAACGCAGGGCATGGTCAGACCAGCATACTGACCAGCAGAGAGTTTACTATGAGACAGATCTTCTAATATCTTTACCATTGCACTTTCCTACATTTCTTCCTCCCCAAATCACCTAAATCCGTACCTTTCCACACCTTTTTTCTCTCACCTAAAAATCACATAATAAATCTTGTGCCATCCCCAAATGATCTCCCCTTGCACCCCCTTCCATGTCCCATGCTGCCAGGCAGCAAGACCCCTCAGTCCCAAAGATGCTCTGGTGTTGACCCATCTGGGTGGGTTTCATACCTGGACACTGGGGCTGAGGCTCACCTGGGGCCCAGACAGGGTGTCCCTTCTTTTGAGTCCTCACTTCATGTTCTCACCTGCACTCCTCTCAGAAAGGGTATTTTAGCAGTGAAGTGCCCAGTAGAGTGAATTAAGTAAATGTGGTGGAGGGTGGAGGGTGCTTATTGATTTAATGTAAAGTTCACAACGTTCAGATTTTGCAGCTTCAGTGACCATGGTATCAAACCATTTGTCCCAAATCACAGCTCTATAATGCCCTTTATAGAGTATTCAACAAGCAAAAAAGATTCTGAGATATCTAAGAACTAATTGAAACATTCAGAAAACTAGGAGAGGATTGGGTGGTAAAGAAAATCACAGAGCAACTACATGGGGTCCAACTGAAGACCAATCTTGCCTACTATTCTGTCACCCACAGGCACCAAAATCAGGCTCATAGTGTAAGGAGCAGGATGAGAATTTACACCTTTCCCTGAAACTCTTCCTGTCTGTATGCTTGCTGCAGAGAAAACTGAGACTCATTTTAATTCACCTTTGTAAATCATCACCTTTTAAGCTAAGTGTATTGCTTTATGCAGTAGAACCACTTAGCAACGTCTGAACTGTCCTGGTAATTGAAAAACCTAATTCTCACAAATCCAGCTATCTTATTTCAGTTTTAAGAGAAGGCTGTTCCTTCATATAACTAGAGTTTCACTGCAGTTTACAGAAATGTCACATTATATATGACTTTAGTAATTTGCTTGAAAAGAGGAACAAATTCATTTTTAGTTTTATCAGATGGAAATCCTACACCACCTAACTAAAAACCTTGCTTTCAGGCTTGATGTTTTTTTTCTTCTTTTTTTCCAGCTTAGTTCTTTTAGCTTAGTTGCTCCTGCTACACATGCAAAAAAGAGCATTCCTATTTTCATGGTGGAGTACAACGCATACATTTGCTCTGAGCTTGCTGATACATCCACACTGCTTGGATCTCAACATGTGCTTACCTGCCAGTTACCTTTGTATTATCCTACACAAAGAGTCCAGGTAGAAAAAAAAAAAAAAAAAAAAAAGAAGGATTATAAAGGATTCAAATCTATCAAACCTTTAATGCACTATAATACTTCTCTGTGCAAAGCCATGACTTGTCCATGCTGCATCTCCTTGCTCTTTGATTTTATGGTATCACAAGTAAGTTTAGTTGATATGTAACTTGATGCAGATGCAGAAATACTATTGAGAGGAACTTATTACAATATCACTTCAATATACAAGAGCAGTGGAAAAGCATACATGGGGAGAAGAGAAGCTCTTCCGTAAGCATCTGCAACTCCCCTTGCAACCAAAAATACAGATTCTTTAATAACTATTTTAACAGAGAAAGGCTAATACTCAAATCCATTAGTCAAATCAGAGTTTAGTTGACATCCCTAAAAGAAGTTACAGTTCCTCATTAGACTTCTTTGTAAACTTCCTTACAAGAAGGGGTACCATCTAACAAGAGCAGTGACCATTTCTGAACAGGCAGGTAATGAACAAACAAATCTTTGCTAACATTTGGCTGATTTAATTTTATTAAGGATTATGAAAGTACATAAAGTAGGAAGAAACCTAGAGAGGTGGTGAAGGCTTGATTGCCTTCATTCCTTGTCTTCCACATCTCCTTGGGTAATGGTGGACAGACCAAATGTATAGTGGCATCTTGGTGTCTGAAAGCTGAACAGGTTACCTAGATAAGCACATCTTTGGAGTACCACCTAGGTGCTCCATCTAGACAGATACAATCTGAACCTCTGGTAGGGAGTTTCCTTGCTGCATGACGAGTCCCACAGTGAAAACAAATGTTTCTCTGGAGGTGGTGATGTATTGCTGATCTGTGTACCTGAGCTCCTGGCTGTTTTTTGTGACAGTCTTGTCACAAAAATGTGATCAGAACGGAATAATAGGGGAAGGTCACTGCTGTGCAGTGAAGTCTTCTGGACATCATATAATTCGAAAGGATTTAGTAATCTCAATGTATACTGAAAATATATAGTTGAGAAGGTATCAGTACCACTGGTTCTTAAGGCATGGATACTGACAAATTACATTACTGATGTCATGGTCCTTTCAATAATAAATTGTACTGGTGAATGCTCAAATGAAGACAGATAGCAACTGGCAGTGTTACTCTAATAATGTTCTTTAAAATGCCTGTCTTACATGGTGGCTTACACAGCACCCTTACCAGTTGTCTATTTATATGTAAATAACCACTGTAGAATGATGGTGACGGAGTCCCTTTTTGCCTGTATTTAAGCAAAATCTAAATTTGTGAAGCTTGTACAGGGAACATACAGGACTTTCTGGAACTGTCTACAATCTTTCCAGCTGTGCCATACTTACTTGTCACATTTCCAGCTGAATTCAAAGTGCTGTCCTGGACTGCTAGGGAGAGGAAAAGGTACATGCAGGCTTGGTATGCCATGGAGGATTATAGTACACTAAAGGTGAAGTGGGTTTACAGGTTGGAAGCTTTCCAGCACTGCATAAAATCAAGAATTTGAATGTGACCTAGTAGGCAACTGAGGACAGAGACCAGAACTTCCAGGAACATGTCCATGGGATGCCAGAATAGCCTTAATGGCCAAGTATCAAGAAAATTCTCCCATAAACAAATGTTTTACAATAATTTACAGGCAGCATTGGAGACTCTGGGCTAGTCGTTGGGTTGGCAACCATCCTTCAGCCCCTACAGACACCCCAGGACTACAAAGGAGAGAGGAAAACATCACATCAGTGTTACAAAGCGACCAGTAGTGCATGCTGGCAGATGTGGCATAATTGTTTTCATTCTCAGTGCCAGCCTCCACCTGGTTGGACGGATGTGAGTTTTGGAGTTATACCTTCCTTTGCTCCAACTTGCAAATTCTCTCTACACGTTTGTATTGGCAACCTGACTGCAAAACTAGATGGCATGTTTTGCTGTGACTTAGCCATCTCTCCTTTTCTCTTACAGCACTCCCCAATATCTTCATGACTGAGATAAAGATCCAGCTGCTGAGCCCTCAGTGACTCCAATACAGTCATTGTCCTGGCAGGACATTCCTTCTGTCCCTTTCCCTCACCCACCATGAGGTCAACTCTCAGAAATTGCAGACCATGACAAATTTACCACTGGGATATGCTTGTGAGTCAAGTGCTCTGCTCATCCACCACAAATTATATGCTGAATTTCAATTTCACAGCGAAATAACCTAGGAAATCAATGTACAATCAGAGCAGGTATTAGCACAGTTTCCATTCAGTACAGTTCTTACCAAAACTTTCACAAAGTTCAATACAATATTTATTGATGTGTTCCAATCTATAGACCCCGCCAAAACCATAACAGAGCCTCAAACATATGGCTGCAATATGTAAGGCAGAAGTAAGCAACACATTGCACAGCACTGCTTCCCAGGCACAAACACAATTAAATCTTGAGAGGTCTAACATTCATTGCAAAACAATATTCAGAGCACAGCAAATGTTGAGTGTGCCCACCAGAAACATCAAATGGATGCACAGAGAGTGCTTCAGGTGGGATGTAATGTGCCTCAGCAAAGCTGCCATCATCCAGAGCTGCTCCCTTCCACCCACACCTGCCTCCCAGGTTTTCCCTTATCCTCCATCAACAGCCAGTGTTTGCTCTTTCTTTTCTTTCTTTCTGTGGATTTGGGACTCTCACTCACGTTACTACTACTTGCATGACCTCAAATTTTGTTACTAACCTTGCCTTACCAGTACTCGCTCCTGAGCATCCTCATCTTTACCATATTTCACATACAGTATTGCTACAAGGGAATATGATTCCTGGCTTATAGCTTCACTCCAACATGCACAAAAATACAGTGTTGTGGCTGCAATACCTGTACAGCAAATAGCCAGATCTCTGGGACAAATAATTTATTGAATTACATATGTTCTGCAAAGAACAAGAGAGCAATTGAGGAGAAAAATAGAAAAATAAATAAATAATTCCAGCTTCAATGTCTTGAAAAAATGGAAAAGACTGGGTTTGGTGTCCAGACTCATGGAGTTACTATTTTGTTTGGTGTCCATGGCAATGGCTGCTGGCAACTTTATTTTCTCATACAAGGTCAGGTGCTCCAAAACAGCCACCTACTTCCTAGCATCTGGAAAATGTAGGGCTTTAAGAGGAAAAAAAAAAAGAAGATATGGTTGATGAAATAGTGGAAATCTTCACAAAATGAAGGAGGAATTTCTGGAGAGGGGGGTGCCTTTGGGATGAAATAAAAAGGACAGAGAAGTTGAAGAGGACAGAGTAACTAATGACAGATGGTATTAAAATGGGCAAAAGAAGTGGCAGAAAAAGGACAGATGATTACAGAGCAGAGCTAGGCTACAGCTATGCCACCTACACAAATGGATAGAGGGGGCAAAGGTACTGCTGCATGTTTGCTAGGCTGAAGCCATGCAAGCACCATTAAAAGAGAAGCACCAGCAGTCACTTTAAACACGTCTTAGGTAAAATAATAAGGGCAAAAACAAAGATGAAGTTTTATTCCATTGTCTATCACCTTGTGATTGCAATATCTGATATTTAAGGCAACTCTTTTATGGACTAATCAATTGCCTACATGTAAAATAGATGGTAAAATAAACAACCTGATGTCTGGGTCTCTCACTGTAACATTTTTTTTTTTTCCAGATGTTTGCTCATTATTCTACATCTTTTCTGTACCCTTCCAGTTTTAGGATGGCTTTTCTAAGCAATAGGCTATTTGAATAACAATATACTGGTGACAAGTACATAGATAAAGTCACCTCTCTACTCCTACTCAGTATTTCCATGTGCATGTGCTTTGCAAAGGCTGCATTAGTCTTTTTAGCATCAACAGCACACCATGAGCTCATGCTCAGCTGATTATGAAATCCTCTCTTCCCCCTCCAAGTCTGTGAGTCACTGACTGGCAAGATAAAATTTCCTATCCAGTTTGGTTTCCAGTTCCTGTATAATATTCACCATGTTAGCGATGTGCCTTGTGAAAAAGATTGAACACCAAATTTTGTCAGGAACAGAAATAATGAAATCCACCATTGTGTGTCTCTCTGCCTTGTGATGTTCTGGTGTCTGAAGAAGTGTAGGCACCAAGCCTCTCTGTCACAGAGAGGTCAATACAGTTGTTCTTCCCTGCCCATTTCAACAAAACTAGTTGGGGTAGTATGATAAAATGAGGTCTCTGTCCCTCTGCTGGGCTTGAAGTAAGGTAGAAGTTTCAGAAGTAAAAGGAGAAAGGGAAAGCAGACAACACAGACAAGTCAGCTCCATTTTCCTAACAGACAAGACTAAATATCTGAGACTTTTTTTGTGCTAAAATAAAAAAGGTCTTGGCCGTACTCTGCATTGGCTTTATGCAGGAACACACTAGTGGATTTTGTTGGCTTTACAAGCTGAGGAGCCTCCTCTGGGTGACACGCTGGCTCAGATGGGATGGAGAGTTGGGTCCCCTTTCCATTGTCCTCACCTTATTACAGGAAGACCCCACTAAAGGGACAGTGCTGGTCCCCGCAGGACATCTCTCTGACTGTTTGCAGACAGTCAGGGCACAGCAATGGCTGGGAGCCATGGGGGGACCCTCTGGGGTGGCAAGGCAGGCCCAGGTTGCCCCCAGGGTCTGGATGCCCAGAGGCACAGCATAGAATCATAGCATCATAGAATTATTAAGGTTGGAAAAACCCTCCAAGACCACCTGGTCCAAGCATCCCCCTACCACCAATGTCACCACTAAACCATGTCCCCAAGCACCACGTCCAACCTTTCCTTGAACACCCCCAGGGACGGTGACTCCACCACCTCCCTGGGCAACCCGTCCCAATGCCTGACTGCTCTTGCTGAGCAGAAATGTCTCCTCATTTCCAACCTGAACCTCCCCTGGCACAACTTGAGGCCCTTCCCTCTGGTCCTATCACTGGTTACCTGTGAGAAGAGGCTGACCCCAGCTCCCCACACCTTCCTTTCAGGCGGATGCAGAGAGCAATAAGGTCTCCCCTGAGCCTCCTCTTCCCCAGACTAAACAACCCCAGTTCCCTCA
Organism: Aythya marila; assembly: GCF_965140915.1. Taxonomy (NCBI): domain Eukaryota; kingdom Metazoa; phylum Chordata; class Aves; order Anseriformes; family Anatidae; genus Aythya; species Aythya marila. The sequence goes on from NC_139043.1 coordinate 149,015,795, forward strand.
GCTGCTCCTTACAGGACTTGTGTTCCAGGCTCTTCACCATCTTCATAGCCCTTCTCTGAACTCTTAAAATAAGAGGCAGCTTCACAAGGACTGAGCAAAGCTGGTGGTTGACCCCAGTCAGCAGCCAAGCACGCATGCAGCCTCTCATTCACTTCCCCCCTGCAGCAGGACAGGGGAGATAATAGGACAAACAAAAGCAATAAAGTTTGTGGGTCAAGATGACCCACATTTAATAAAAGAAGAAAAAAGAATGAAAATCAACAGCAAGAAACGAGCACTGCAAAGGCAATCACTCATCACCTCCCACCAGCAGACCCAGCCAGTCTCCCTGTAGCAGCCACTCCAGAATACAAAAGCCCCAACATTCTTCTTCCTCTGCCCCAGGTTTTATTTTTGAAGTTGACGTTATATGGGGGGCAATATCCCTTTGGCCAATTCAGGTCAGCTCCCCTGCTTGGGTCCCCTCCCAGTCTCTTGCTCACCCAGAGCCCACATGCTTAGGGGAGAGTGGGGAAAAAAAATAATATACATATATATAAGAAAAAAATAAAATAAAATGGAAAGCCTTGGTGTTGTGTAAGCACTGTTTGGCAACAGCCAAAACACCGGAGTGTTATCAGCACTGCTTTAGCCACAAATCCAAAACACAGCACTGTGTTGTGTTTTACTGTGAAGGAAATGAGCTCCTTTCCAGCCAGACCCAGTACAATCTCCACCCCTTATTCCATACCATACTATTTGTACCATACTCAGGTCCCACGCTATCCAACACCTCCCCATCCATCACCGCCCCCCTTCTCATCCCTTGACATATACACAAATATAATCGCTTTAATGTATGGGCCATCTACAATTGTTCATATAAGTTGATTGAGTTCATTAGAGCTCATTTAGTCCATAACTTGTGCTCCACCCAGAAGCTTTCCATTTCTGATGGTTTCACATAGCACAACAGGATCCACTGACAAACACAGCATACAAACTTTCACTTTCTGATTATTTTTTATACAGTGGGGCCTCTTAGGCATGAGCCATCTCCTCAGGCAGTGCTCTGGAATATTTGGAATACTTGCCTTCTGAACAGACCACCGCTTCTTCCAGGATTTGTGGGCAGCTGGGGTTCCCATCTGAGCCCATTTAACGACCAACTCACTCCATGTAGTGTATGTTGCACTACATGGAGTGAGTATGATCTGTCCTGTAAGCATCTACTGCACCACAGTTAATCACGGTGCCAAGAGGAGCTGGGCTTCTGTACCAACTATTTCTGAAGCAGCCTAAACCCCTCTATACTCCAGCTCAAAAATCCTAGAGGTAGACTTCACATATCTCCATGTGTTTTCTGCTGAAGCTCCAGGTGACCCATGCTTCCTGGCTGTGGTATAGAGATGTTTCTTACAGCTGGTCCCATCTTGATGGGCCCAAGGCCTGCTGCACAAACTATCTACCATTTGATCCACTCAAAAGCCTGCTGTTTTTTAGGCCTCACTCAAACTAGTTTTTCTTTCAGGTTACTTGATAGATTGGCCTCACAAACTGACTAACTCAGATTACACATTCTCCAGAAACCCGCTATACCTAGGAAAGCATGTGTTTCTTTTTTTGTTAGCTTGTGGGAACACAGCTATTGTATGAATGTTATACCAACGGGTACGCAGTGATGCTGATTTTGCCATTGCAACAAGCCCAGAAACAAAGTCCTGCACCTGGGGAGGAACAACCCCAGGCACCAGGACAGGCTGGGTGGAAAGCAGCTCTGCAGAGAAGGACCTGGGAGTCCTGGTGGACACCAAGTTGAACATGAATCAGTAGTGTGACCTTGCCACAAAGAAGACTACAGTATTCTTGACTGCATTAAGTAAAGTATCGCCAGCAGGTCAGGAAAGGCGATCCTTCTTCTCTGCTCAGCACTGAAGAAGTTGCAGGTGGAGTGCTGTGTCCAGTTCTGGGCCTCCCAGTACAAGACAAACATGGATGTATCAGAAGGAGTCCAAGAGAGGGCCACCAGAAGGATGAAGAGACTTGAGCACATCTCCTACAGGGAGAGGCTGTGAGAGCAGGGACTGCTCAGCCACGAGAAGAGAAGGCTCAGAGGGGAACTTATCAATGTGTACAAATACCAAAGGGAAGGTGCGAAGTAGATGGAACCAGGCTCTTTCCAGTGGTGCCCAGTGCCAGGACAGGAGGCAATGGGCACAAACTGGCACACAGGAGGCTCCCTTCAAACACCAGGCAGCACTTCTGAGCTGTGTGGGTGACAGAGCTCTGGCATAGGCTGCCCAGAGAGGTTGTAGAGTCTGCATCCTTGGAGATTTTAAAAACCATCCTGGATGTGGGCCTAAGTGACCTGCTGTAGGTAGCCCTGGTTGTGTAGGAGATTGGACCAGATGGACCCCGGGGGGCCCTGCCAGCCTCAGCCATTGTCATTCTGTGAGCCCAGAGCAGAGGAGGAAGGTGGAACTGCTGATTTGTTTCCCCAGGATGGTTCCAGGAGCACTGGGGCAGCACCAACACAGGACCCTAATGCCAGGCGTGCCCCAAGGCCAGGGCTTTTATCAGTGGCCTCCCAGGCAAAGCGAAACAAATTGATAAGCAGCACAGCACTGGCTGACGAGAGGCTCTGAGCAGCCCTGTAGTTTAACACACACCATGAAAGCAAGAGACTAAGTCAGTGCTGCGACCAGCACTGGCAAGAAACAGCTTTATTGGGTACAAATCCAGCTTTACTGGGTACAAATCCAGCTTTATTGGGTACAAATCCAGCCGGGCAGGCTCCCATGTACCATTGCCTCGAGCCTCCCCGGCCTCATGGCGGGCGTTGCGGTGGGTCGGTGCCATCAGCAGCCAAGCACCCACCTCAGTGGGACGGGGAGAGAAGAAAAAAGTTAAAAAGTCGAATGAAAAAAGGGAAAAAAAAATGGGGAAAAAAAAAAAAGGTGAATTAGGAGAGCACACCCCCAGCCTCAACCCCCAGCCTCCCCCCGCTGCCTCCCTTCGGGGGGGGGGCAGCAGCGAGCTGTCAATCACCCCACCACCACCTCCGCGCATGCGCGCGGCTCCTTCCCTTTGTCTCCCCTCCCTCGTCAGGCGGCGGTGGCTGCTCCTTGATCACGTGCCGGGGGTAGGGGCGGGGGGTGCAGATGGCGGCGCCCAGGCGAGCTTCGCGGTGCCGTCGCGGAGCGGTGACGCGGCGGCGGGGCGCGGGGAGGATGGGGCTGGGGCCGTGAGGGAGGCAGAGGAGGGCGGGAGGGCGAGGGTGAGGGCGGCTGCCGCCGCTGCTCCGGACACCTCGGCGGGGGGCGAGGCCTGAGGGGGACGGCGCCGGAGCCCCGCCGGCTGCCTCGGGGCTCGGAGGAGGCGGTAAGGAGGGGGGGGGGGGGCGCAGGGCTCCTGCGGGCCCCTCACGGCGGCCCTTCCCTTCCCTTCCCTTCCCTTCCCTTCCCTTCCCTTCCCTTCCCTTCCCTTCCCTTCCCTTCCCTTCCCTTCCCTTCCCTTCCCTTCCCTTCCCTTCCCTCAGCTCTCTCCATCCCCGGCCCGCCCTGCCGAGCCCCCTTTGTGCTTGCAGCGCCAGAGATCTCCCCCCACCATGCCCCGGGTCCCCTTGCTGAGGGGGGAGCTCAGGGCTGCGGGCCCGGGGCTGTTCCTCTGCAGGGGGATCTGGCCCTGCAGGCTGGCAGCCCTCAGGAGGCTGCCTACCCGCCGGCTGCTCCGTGGTAATAAGTAATGGGGTAGTGTGGGGTGGAAGGGGCCTTAAAGGTCTTCTAACCCCAGCCCCCTGTCGTAGGAAGGGATGCCACACGCCAGAGCAGGTTGGCCAAGGCCCTGTCCAGCCTGGTCTTGAAAGCAGTGAGCTCGGGGAGTCACAATAACAACGACAGCAGTGGGGCAGAAAAACATTTCCTAGTAGTGACAGAGCTGTCAGAAATACTAAAAGGCAGTTGTGAGGGAAACTTACGTAGTGGTAAGGACAACACTCAAGATTGCATAAAAAGGTTGAAGATAGCTTCTCTCCCCCCTCCCTTTTTTAATTATTTTTGGTGTTTTTTTTTTTTTTTTTTTTTTTTGCGACTTAACTCATCTGTTAGGTCGTGTTTATCTTTCCATATGCATTCCCCGTAAACTTTGTCATTTTCCCTGCAGACTCTATGTAATTGATAAGCTCCAAAAAACACAGCAACAAATGTGCAGTACCACTTCAGAGATGGACAAAATTATTATTAATAATAATAATAATATTATTATTATTTTTAAGGTAGACTTAAAGTTGATGATTATTTTTAGGGGAGGGGAGAAATCTGAATAAAAGTGAATTTTTTAAATGCTTTCTGTCATACTTGATTGCACTTCTGAAAACCAAGTGAGTTAATGGAAACTCAGGATGCAAATTTCACATCTGTTTCCAACTTCTGCCATGTGTTTGTTGTCAGTGACATATTTTAAACAACAGTACGTACTTTAATACATATTTTTTTTCCCTCTGAAGGTAGTGAAAAAGAAAGTATCAAGATGAGTAAAAAGCCTCCAAATCGTCCTGGAATCACATTTGAGATTGGTGCTCGTTTGGAGGCACTGGATTATTTACAAAAATGGTATGGAAGACCTTGCACAGTATTTGTTAAGAGGAAAATTATTTTGTTTACACTGTAATGCCTAACTAAATGATGCACCTAATAATTGCCTGTTTCACATATGAACTTTATGACTGTCTGAGTATTTTGTTTAGAACTACTAGGCTTTAGGAAAATATCCTCTCTTCAGAAATCAAACAAAACATCTCTGTTTTGTTTGTTGTTTTTTTTTTTTTTTCAGTTTGTTTGTTTTTAGTTGCTTATGTGGCTGTAGTAATCATAGAGCATTTCCAGCATAGCATGGAATGCCAGGGTTGTGTACAACGTGATTCTGTGTGTTAATGTGGCAAACTTCTGTCACTAAAGGCTTGCTTTGTTTTAAGTTTGAAGGCATACAAGTGAATTTTCATGTTCAGTTATTGTACTTCACATAGCCTAAAAAAAAAAAAAAAAAGAAAAAATCCTTAAACAGAGTTAATGGAACAGGTAAAGTATGATTGTATTTGTATTAGTCAGCCGGAGGAATAACGTGCTTAGAACTGAGCCTCTGCAGCATCCAAGCATTTTGTAAAAGCCAAGAGTATAAAATGGAAATGTAGGACACACAATAGTGGGGCACGAGGACCCCACTACATGGCACATGTATTGTCAAAGGAGTCATTGTTTTGAAAGACAAATTCTTAGCCAAACTTTACTTAATGCAAGTTTCATGATGTGCTGGCCATTCTATTTCAGTCTGAAAAAAACTCTGGCTTGGTTAAAGTTAATGACACTGGGAGTTGATACAGAAGTTTTTTGTTAGCTGCTGTCAATGACTGATTAGTGCTAGGAGATGTGAGAGCTTGGCCCCACTTCTCTGATGAAAAGATTTTGGAGAATTCTCATGTTCATGTAAATATCTGATCCTGCTAACTCCAAAGTATGTGACAGAAATGTGTATTATTTACACATTTAACCCAACTTTTTTATACAGAGCATGTAACTACTGGAGTAAACGTTTATTTGTAGGCTTACAAATAAACAGCAGAAAAGCATTTGTTTTTACAGCAGAAGCATTTGTTTTACTAAGCAGTTTCTAAAGGAAAATATGATTTAAAGAACAGTTCTTGTTCTTATTTGTTGCGGGGGGGTGCGGGGGGGGCTCAATGACTGATTCTTTAACTGAATGCCAAGATCAGGAAACTGAATAGTGGTATAAAAACAATATAACTTTATTAGATCCTTTTTTAAAACCTCCTGTGACAAAAGTAACTGGCTAATATAACAAGGTAACAAATTTTAGTATGTAGAAATAGCTTCAGCTTAATTGTATCAAAGGTAGATGCAGAATATCCCCAGCATATAGTTTGTATTAGATCTGTCCAGCTCTTCCACAAGGAAGGGTCCCAAGTCAGTTCTGGAGTACTTTTGTGCGTGGTTTGTATGACCATGTGGCAGACCTGTGGCAAACAGCTGAGTGCTTGCTATTTTCAGGCAGAGTAGGATTTATTCTGAACTTTCTAGGAACCGATTTGCCATCTGGACCAGCAGGTAGGCAGGCCAAGTTTTACGTGTGTGTAAACATCTGTGATGCCATGGGAGCAGGAAGTTAATATTAATTTTTTGCAGTTACAGTAGCAATTAAAACAGGGCTCTTTGTCAACTGAAATAACATTCATGCACATAACCAAAGAGCTTGCTAGAGAAGGCTTACTGTCGCGTTGTTATTAGGGTGACACACTCTTAGCTGTTTAACTGTTGCATAAGGGGGTGGTGGATGTTTTTTAAATCCTTTCTATATATAAGCTGTATGCGGTCCCCTCATCTGCATGCAGAAATAGAACATACTCCAAAGAAAACAAAGTTGCTTGGCTTATATGAAATCATTGTGTTTTTTTTTAACAAAGCAGAAAATGAAGAGCAATAATATAGCTTAGCTCCTTCTTCTTTGTACAAGCAGCAAAGTGAGATAAACACTTGCTCAAAAATAGCATATAAAAGGGGTTTCATTCTTTTCATTTTTCGTAAAGCCTTCTGTCGTGTAAAGACCTGATGTCCATAATAATAAATTTTAAACGTTAATCAAGAAATGCTTGTAGAGAAACAGAATTAGTAAAGTTTTGCTATATGAGTTTTGCTTTTTGAGACATTTTTGCAGGTGGTAAATTTTCAGCAGTTGCTTAAATTCACCTCATGAAATCTAGTGTTCTGCTTGAATTTCTTAAATTTTGGAGATGATCTTGTGTACCTGGACTATTTATTGCTTAAAAAAAAAAAAAGGCACGTTTACATGAAGAAGTGTTTTGGTCACTGATGTCATTTGGCATGTGCAAGTACCAAGCAGGAGAAAGCATGGGGAAAAAAATCAACAAAGGCAGCCTGTCAGTGAGCATGTTTTTGGTGGTGTTTTGCTTCATTTTGGAGGTAACTGCAGTTGCTTCCTTAGAAACCAAAAAACACGGTATGCTGTTTCAGGGGAGGTCACCTGAGATAATGAGTTTGTACCACTTGTTAAATTTGGATTTGGCAAAGCGAGCTCTGAAATGCAGCTCTAAATAAAATCCACGTGAGCATCTGTCAGCAAGTAGTGAGATGGAATTGGCTGTCAATAGAAAATTATTAGATAGATGAAAGGTAATCAGGGACCTGGAGGATAAGACCTGTGAGGATAAGGTGAAACACGTGGTCATGTTCAGGTTGGAGAACAGAATGCTTCAGGAGACCCACCACCAGACTTTCTGGACATACACACATCATCAAGAAGACTTAGCCAAGCTCTCCACAGTAGGGGGTGGTGAGAAAGCAAGAGACAACTCTCACTTCAAGTTTCAGCCTAGGTACAAGGAGAATATTTTTCCCCCATTAGGGCATTCAGGCAGTGGAGCAGGTTGCCCAAAGCGCCTGTGTAGTCTTTAGGGTTGGAGGTTTTCAAGGCTGGATAAAGCTCTGGGCAACCTTTGGGATCCCATATCTCACCCTGCCTTGAGTGGGTGGTTGGACTGGAGAATTATGAGGTTGCTTACATCTTGAATTATCCTACAAACCTATATAAATAGTGACGTGGACAAGTGCTCTCCACCTCTCACAGCCAAGACAAAAGGAACAGCAGTAAAGCTGCTGCTCTGTATGTTCCCACCTGTGAGAATGGTTCTTAAGCTGTCACCTCCCGTGAGTAGGACACGGTATGTGTAAAGTTGATGTATTTAAAGATAGATCTATCTTTGTATTCTTGTGAATTCTGTTCCTCCAGCTCTTTACTGGTTGTCCTGTAAGTGCCAGGTATTGCTTTGAAAAAGTTATTTTTCTGAGACAGTAATTTCCATTAATTTTGTGTAAAAATCTAAGTTGTAAGCTAGGTGAAGAAGGTGGGATAGGCCCTTACAGCAGATCTGGAATGGAAACAGCTCACCAAGATAGGTTAGCTATCAGAATAACAGCAATCTGACTTGGTATGTTTCATTATTTCTTTTATTTTTACTTTCCTTCATTTACTTCCCCCAGTACGAAGGTCTTTGCCTGTAAGGCTTTGAGAAATCTTATTTTTCAGTCCTTGCTTTGGATTTCAGTTGACTGGGGTATTTGGGGTATTTGAAAGGACTGAAGGCTCTTCTTTGTATTGCCATAATGTAGGCTAGAAGCTGGGGAGGTAGAAATAGGCTTTGCAGACTTTTCAGATGCAGGAAGACTATTTGTGGAGAGGTCAGAATGGAGCACATTTGCTATTTTATCCTCGATGAGGCAGAAGGAAACACTTTTTATACCATTATTGTGAAGGCAGGAAGTATGTGTCTGTTTCTAGACTTACTTTAAGTAATTTAACTTAGGCAAATTACACAGTATTTTTACATCCATATTTATGGTATGGAATAACAGTTTTGTTGCTTCTCAGGGTAATTTGCTGCTTGTTGGTCACTTCTGAAGAGTCAAAAGGAAGATGATAGAAAAATGAAAAACACTGCCCTTGTGGCCACTGATGTGTTGTGTGGATTGGAAAAAATGGGAATTTTTATACCGTCAGGAAATGAAAACTGGGAGTTTTCCCATTACTTATTCATATTTGGATGTTGGAGCATTATTGTTTTCTCTCCTGTGCTTCATACTGTAAATTTTCTAAGTTTAACAGCTTTACAGAAATGTTAGGGAATTCCTACAAGGTGGAATCTCTGGAACCTGAGCCTGGAGAACATGCAATATATAAACTGTGCAGAGGTTGTTAGCTGGTAATGGTTTTCCTGCTCTGTCTTTAAAAAATGAGAACAAAAATATTTGGATGAAACTTTATTCGGGATTATGAAATGCTACTTCCAGCATGCCTGCACGCTATTTTAAAAAAAACAATCAACCAACAAGCCTTGCAGGTTATTCCTTACCACAGGAACAACACTTTCATTAATGATCTGGAGTGTGGTAGTGGTTTTTCCATAAAAATAAAGACCACTTTCTCAATATTTTAGAGTGTATTTTGCAGGTCAGTTGTACTCTTACAGTTTGTTCTGGATGAATTTTGGCAAATCTGCCCTGTATATCAAATTCATTCTGATTCCTCAGTGTGGAGTACGTGCTTTAAAAACCTGGTATTGAAAATGTTGCTGCCATTTTGTCTCTTATGGGCAGGAAACACATACTTGCCTCTGAAACACTCGTATTTGGGGGTTTATTTTTTCAGTAAAAGTACAAAAACTGTAATGCCAGAAGACTCTTCCTGTGCAACAAAAAACGTGCAATAGTAAATTCTGTAATTTGTATGCTCTTTGTTTTTTTTTTTCCACTATGGGATCAGCATTGTGAAATATTCCTGTTTCTACACGTGTGGCACATTGTGTGGCTAAATTTAGTGAATATCAAGGATAGTGTCTTGTTGCTAAATCCATACGAAGTTATTTTTGGTTTGCCTAATGACCAATCATACATAGCTTGAGTAGTTCAGAGATTTGCTAAATCTTCCATCTCTGAGGGCTGGAGTTGAATGCAGGTTTTGGATTTATTCAGCTTGAAACCACTAATTGTGGCCAGCAGGGTGAGGAGGGGGATTCTCCTCCTGTACTCTGCTCTCGTGAGACCCCACCTGGAGCCCTGCATTCAGCTGTGGAGTTCCCAGCACCAGAAGGACACGGACATACTAGAATGAGTCCAGAGCATAAGGATGCTCAGAGGGCTGGAGCACCTCGCCTGCGAAGACAGGCTGAGGGAGTTGGGGTTCTTCAGCCTGAAGAAGGCTCCGGGGAGACCTTATAAAAACCTTCCAGTGCCTAAAGGGGGCCTACAGGAAAGCTGGAGAGGGACTCGTTGTCAGGGGGTGTAGTGACAAGGGGGAATGGCTTTAAACTAAAAAGAGTGGAGATTTAGATTAGATATGAGAAGGAAATTCTTCACTGTGAGGGTGGTGAGGCATTGGAAGAGGCTGCCCAGAGAAGCTGTGGATGCCCCACCCCTGGAGGTGTTTAGGGCTGGGCTGGATGGGGCTTTGGGCAACCTGGGCTGGTGGGAGGTGTCCCTGCCCATGGCAGGGGGTTGGAACAGAATGATCTTTAAGGTTCCTACCAACCCAAGCCATTCTATGATCCTATGATCCTAGCATACATTGAAGAAGCATAAATTATTGGAATAAAGTCACCATATGGTAGTATGATTATTAGAAGTTTTAGGTATGTAAAACCAATATTGTGGACTTAAGTGCAAGGCTGTTTTTTAGAAGTCTTTGTTAGGAAAAACTATATTTCTTAAAGATGAACAGACCTGGTCCTGGATTTTCTCTGTTGAGTCATCTCTAATGAGACTTTATATTTTGCATTCTTTTGTTTATTAAATGATGTTAGCTTTGCTGTCCTTTATTTTTATTTTACCTCCCTGTCTCTCCAATATATTAGTCTTTTGATGCTTGGCTTGCTAATTTTTCCTTAAAGCTATCTTCAGTCTTATATTTTTGTCTCTAAACTATATTCTGGGTTTTGCTTCCTCCCTCATAATCAGTTTTCTCTTTCCAGGACAGTATACAATATTATGCTGGTTTATCCTCTCAGTTTTTGTCTGCTCACAGTGCTTGGAGTGACAGTTTTACTGCTGATGACCATTTAAACTTAGTGGCCATATAAAAAATACAGCAATAGAACTGCTGTAGCACAGTGGCATAATGGAATTATTACTGTGCACATGCTTAGAAAAAGGAGAATTCTGACTTTCGGCTGATGGTTGCTGAATTTCATAACCATAGTTCTGCATCCCCTTCTTGCTGGCATTTGGTAAACATGAGATTTCGGACTGTGGAGTGAGAGTGCCAGTGTTGTGTCTGCTGTGTCACTGCTGCAGCTTCAGGGCTTGTGTGCTTCAGCTCTTATCCCTACAAAGGGATCTCCCTGTCCTCTTTTCAAGGGTTTTTCCTTCAGTCTATTAAATACTTCCTATATCATCTTTTACTTCTATGCTGAAATGTTTCAGGTAACGTTGTCACTCATGCATTTCTTGTGTTAACTATAAATTGCCTTAGAAATTACAGAGCCAGGCTCTTTCCAGTGGTGCCCAGTGCCAGGACAGGAGGCAGTGGGCACGAAGTGAGACACAGCAGCTTCCACATGAACCTCAGGGAGTACTTCTCTGCTCTGCAGGTGACAGAGCACTGGCACAAGCTGCCCAGAGAGGTTGTGGGGTCTCTTCCTTGGAGATCTTTCGGAGATGGAAGTGTCATCAGTCAGGGCTCAGAGAAACTGTCTTGTGGCTGGCTTTGAACATGGCTTCAAGAAGAGAAAAGTTAAACCAGAATGCTAGTTTACCATAATGAAGTTCCTTAAACCCTAATGGCATCCTATTTTGACCTATGGGTTTTGCTTTCTGCTTTGATAAAATATGTTTCCAGTTTCACTGCTCTTTTTTGACTGTTGTCAACCTGCTTTATGCAGGTTGAAAGGAGGCTGATCACGTTGCTCCTCTGAAAGATATCCAATGGAGTTCTTTTCTTATCAGTGAAAAGATTTTTGTTAGTAGGGTGGGAAATGAGTCTGAAGTTTAAAGCTAAGATCTTGGTGTTGTTTTTTTAGCAAAACTATGTTAGGAGCTTGGAGAGATGGCTCTGAAAATATTTTGCATTTCTGAAATGTGTGGATGAGACAGATGCAACAAGATGTTTGACAGTCCATGCATTCTGATCTGAGAGTAAGATGTAGCTGAAGTAGTTGCAGTGATAACCTAGAAAATCAAAGTTTTCTTCTTTCTGCACTTTTGAGAAGTTTAGATGTTGGGAAGCTGTATGTATCAGTGCAGCTGAAAAACTAGGGCTGGAGAAATGAGTAAGCTGAAGGAGCAAATTGAGTTTGACACCCTTTAACTGCCCTTTCCCTTGTAGTTACCAGGAAAGAAGGAAAGTCTGGACTTTGTGAAAATGTCCATATTTAATTGGAACATAGTGTTAAACATTCCTTTATCAGCATCCTTAGTATTTAGGAGAGAAATATTTGAAATGGAAAATGTTGTCAGGGTTCCTGTATCTGTCAGATGCGTTTCTGGCTAATGGAATGTGCAGTAGCACTGGAAATTGGTTGCTCAAGCTCTGCCCTTTTATTATTGCTCAACAGCAGCATTTTGTTTGGAAAAACAGGTTGCATCTTAATGACAGTGGAAGGCAGCTGTCCTTTTGCTATGGCCTTTCTTTTCAATTCATTTTTTATTACCTTTATGCCATCCGTAACTTCCTCTATTTTACTATTATATTTGCTGTTTGAACACAAGAAATTGTTTCTTGTTTTGTTGTGGTACCCAGAATATAAACTCTGGAGAAAATTTGATAAACAAATTCATTTTTTTCATCAGATTCTTTGCACTTTTGAATCTCTTTCAATATTCTTGTTAAGGGTAGGAGGATCTGAATTCTGCCTCATTCCAGTTTTCTCTGCATTTCACAGTGGAAGTAAGGGAATCTAATGATTTTTGGTGGGGAAAATGTAGTAAGTTTGTGACTTGCTGCCCTACTACAGCTTTATTAAATAAATCACTTCGGTGAAACAGAAACGGACAGAATAGTAGTTGATGAAGTTAGAGAAATTCACCATTTTTTCCTTAAAATGTAATCTCAAATTTTATGGTTCCCAAATTAGAATCCAGGTTGCATCTTTGCCATGCCCCAAATTAGATGCCTCAGACTTGCAGCTCAGCCCTGGTAAGTTCTGCGGAGCACATACCATCTTTGCTGAGAGTAAGATCCATACCTCAACTGACATACTTATTTTAATGCATGCACAGTTGCAGAGAGATGACTACTAAAACATAGTTGATATGAATCAAATTTAATGGCAGCAATCACTGAAGCTGATCTACAAATTAATAAGTAGCTTACATTAGGTAGAAGTATTCTGTTGACCTCTGGGTTTGATCAGTTGCTCAGATTTGTCTGAAATCAATCAGTTTAATGAAACACTTCATATGTTAAAAGCAAAGGACGTACTCTTCAAACAATTTTATGTTCTACCTATCCCCAAGTTAACAAAAACTGCTACAGGCATTCGCTTCAAATAAACAAAGGTTTTAGAATTGTTAAAACACAAACTGCTAATGCCTGCTTCAGTCAGTGTGGGTGTTTCAGGTTTACATCTGCGATGAAGCTGATAATATCACTAATGTGTATAGATTGCTCTTAAACTCATAGTAGGATGGCATGTAGCTTAGTATTGTGACCTTTTTCAGGCTTGGGGATTTCCCAGTGCAAGGTGTTAATATAAATTCTTGAATGGTCATGTAAGTACTGATGTATGCATAAAGAAAAATAAACAGGGGGAAAAAAAAAAAGAAAAAAAGAAAAAAAAGAAAAAAATTCTGAATTTACCATTGTGCGTTTGTTGTTCAAGGTATCCATCTCGTATAGAGAAGATAGATTATGAGGAGGGGAAGATGTTAGTCCATTTTGAACGTTGGAGTCATCGCTACGATGAGTGGATTTACTGGGACAGCAACAGGTTACGACCCTTGGAGCGACCAGCATTAAGGAAAGAAGGGCTGAAAGATGATGAAGAATTTGTTGTAAGTGGCACATGTATTTTGTTTTTGACTCATTTTGGTAAGCTGTCCTACTTGATTTCCTGCGTTAAATCTGTCTAGCATGAAATGTTTAAGTCGTCTTTGGAAAAAAATCTAAAGGTTCAAAGTATTAATACCGTTTGTTTAAAATAGGATTTTAAACCTGGAGAAGAAGTCCTAGCTCGTTGGACAGACTGTCGATATTACCCAGCAAAGATAGAAGCAATTAATAAAGAGGGTATGTATTCATTTCTGGTCCACTGGTAAGGACTGTTTGCATGTGCTATACCATTGCTGTGGTCAACTTAGAAACAAAACAAACAAAAAAGCCAAACACAAAATCAACAATAAAAAGGTATGCATGTAAAGTTTTCCTCACTGCCTCAATATTCTGGTGAAAATGTTTCTATTCTGTCAAAGGTAATATGTTCATCTTTTATCCATCTGAGGTTAGAATATCGAAATTTATCCTGGAAGATTAAAATGCTCAATGCTTGTTCAGTGCTGGGCAAAACATCTTTTGCATAGTGCTATAGTTATAGTGTACTTGGTGCTGATTTGGGCTACTCTCGACAGATTTAAATTTTCTTAATTGTTTCAGGAAATGGTCTTTTTAAAGTTCAATTGATGAGGTAAAAATAATGAGAATTGGGAAGTGGAACAAATTAATTTATATGCAGTACTTCTTAATAGGGTAATATCTCTAGTGAACATAAGTAAAAGTCAGATGAGGATTTGATTGTGAATTGATTTTTTTACCTTAGTGTGGCAGCTTAAATATTACCTGATTCTTTCAATGAATTATGAGCAGAAGTGTTGTGTTAGCATAAACGTGGTTGAAAGTGTCTAAGTGGACAAAGAGTGGCAATGTAAAAGCAGGGTTTCATTGGGCTTGGGTCTTATTTTTCTTAAAATTCTTGATTAAGCCTGTAGATAACATTTAGTTACCTTTTTCATATAGTCTGCAAAGTATTTTGATAAAGCTTTTATAGTAATGAGTTGTCTGTTTCTCAACTACTCATAGTGATTCCATCAATCCTCTTCTAGGAACGTTCACAGTACAGTTCTATGATGGTGTTATTCGGTGTCTTAAGAGGATGCATATCAAATCTATGCCAGAGGATGCAAAAGGGCAGGTAAGAATATTAGGCGTCTTTTTGTTAGGTTTCATAGTGATTTTTTACATCTTGAGATCGTAAGAACGTTGTCTAGCACAACAAGTTTTAGATTAATATTTATTGTAGGGCCTGTACTGTCTTGCTTCACCATTTTATGGATGATATATCAGAGTGTGCTGCTCACATAGTCATGCCTTTATCTGATACGTCTAGCTGCTGTACACTCTGTTGCTGACTAATCTGTTCCCAGAGTTTTGTCTTGCATGGTTCACAAAAGCAGGGACATCCAGAGACATTCTCCTTTGTCTTGTGGCCTTTCAGGAAAAAAAAGCTTTTACTTGTCAGTGGTTTGTGCTGGTGATTTATTTTTTAATTATTTTTTACCCTCTTGTTTGCTACAGTGGTAGACTTTTGCCCACGTGTTCTTATTAACATGGCTGTTCAGTAATTTTTTTCCCCCGTATCAAAACGTTTAGGGGTTCTAACATAAATATTTCTTTATCTCTGAACAGTGCCCTGTCACTGTTGAAGGAGAAATGCTGAGCAGAAGCAGAAGAAGGCTGTGAAGCAGAGGATATGATTGAGTAACTAGGCATATCTTTACTCAAAAAAGAAAAACAGCATCAAAAACAGATGCATGCTTTCAGTGGAAATGATGTTGGGTTTATCTTGTGTTCTCATCTTTAATGAGAAATTAGTCCACTGAAACGATTTGAGATAAAAAAAAAATATATATATATAGAAAGATTGTTCTTATTTGCTCCCAACTTTCTTCAGACTATAACTTTTAACTTGAGGAATACAATTCAATATTTCATAATTACTCTTGTAACTATCTGTGTTTTGCTTACGTGATAAAAGCAGATAGATAATATAATTGGCCTGAAAATGTTTCTGTATTTCTGGCCTACCTGTTGCAGGTGGATGTATACTTGAGTTGATCATATCTACACAGAATATTGTAACATTGTGATGGCAACACTTGTACCATATAAAGTACTTTTCCTTAAAGAGATTAAACTGAAATCCATGGGCACGCTGCCACTGGTTTCTTGCTGTAGTGTTGCAATAACTACTGCAGCTCTATGTAAATATTAAAAATAATAATAATAATCAATATGATACTAAGTTAGGAAGCTAGAGTATTTCATTTTCCTTTATAAAAAGGCAAACATGGATAGTGTGGTTTTGACTGAACTAAAACAGTCCTTTGACAGTGATCAAGTCTTTTACTCGATCCTGCACTTTGTCCTAGGAGCCATGTGTAGTCCCAGGTTACTACCACTAGGCGTTTTCAGTTTAAAAAAACTTAAAATCAGTTTCTTACAGATGTTGATTAGCAACCGCTTTGGTGTCCAGACATGCTTAGTGTTAGTCCAGCTCATCTATTATCTCTAATTTTGCATAATGGTTGAAACTTACGGTGTCAGTCTCATGCATCTCAGTAGTAGATGGCTTCAGTGAAGACTTCAGACAGAATAAATGAGCTAAACTCATGCTTCTTAAGAAGGATTAAGAATTTTAAAAGCTATCTTGAAGTAAGAACAACACAAGGAAGCTTTCTGTACTGCTAGTTGATTGTAGTTCTAGTATTTTATTCTGCAAAATTCAAGGTAGGCATGAAGCTGTAGCTTTTGAAGGCAAAAGTAACTTTCCACAACGTCTATTTAATCATTGTGCTATGACAAAAATGTTTCTTTTGCGATATTTTTGTGGTATATAAGAAGATAAATGTGATCTAAGTTCTTTAAATTTAATAATCTGAAACCAAGTTTTGCCTAGGCTTAGAACTTTAATGAATGTTTTTGATTTTATGCATTACATATTTTTTAGATGACATTTACTGGAAATTATTTAGGTTTAAAAGAAAAAAATCAGGAATAGATTTTGATTTGGAACATAGTGGAGTTGGCAGACTCAACACTTCATGCTTAATGTAAACCTATGTTTTTTTGTCTTTTTCCAAAGAGAAGTTTCGTTTCAGGAGGCAAGCAGATGCTTAAGATACTACTTTAAGATGTAGAACATTAACAAGTCTAACAAATATAAGATCCATTTGGAATGTGTATGCTAAGCACGCAGAATTTGGATTAGATGGAGGAAAAGAGATAAGGACTATCAAATTCTTTGCAAGTAAATATTCGTGGTAGAATGTACTTATAAGAAGATATTAAAGATCCATTTTTATGTGAATATTACTCTTAAATATTTTAGTTCTTTGTCTAACCAAAAGTGTGTGACTGAACAGAACCAGAACAGGAACAGTGGTTATCCTCTTCAGAAGCAAATGCCTAAGCCAGCACACTTATTCTGTCAGTAATTTTAAGTGTGTTGGTGCCAGTAGTGGTATACTATTTTCAAAAGCAAGAAACCTAGTTTTATTTGAGCTTAGCATGTCTTAAAGTAAGAGTCTGTAAACACTAATGCTCATACGCCATTTTTAAGCTATAGTACATGTTTGTGTTTCATAAGACTTAGCTGTGAGGCTGGAAAGACAGTGTTTTCAAAGAAGAGTGGGAAGTATTTGTGTAGTTCCATGCAATGAGACTGTAGGTTGGTTTCTTCTGCAGAGAAGCTCAAATCTATTGAAATCACAGAATTGTGGATAAAGAAGCATAGAGAGGAAAATAAAAAAAAAAAAAAAAAAAAAAGATGGGAATATTAAGACTGCCCTTGTTAGAGCACATATAAAGTATTCAGATAACTTACTTTTTCTGTTTCATGTTTTTTGTTTTATCTTTGATGTAATTAGGCGCGCGAGAGGGAGCAGATAGCGCCGGAGCTGAGATTAGTGACGGAAATCGAACCAAAAGAAGTGAGTTTTGAGGAGGGGTTTGAAGGAGAGGGAGGGGACTTGGCACACAGGAAGAGGAAGCTGAGGAAAAAGCATGGATTTGCAATTGGGACAGAGGAAAAAAGAAGATATGACAGGAGACAATGTGAGCCAAGATCTAGGTGGGGCAGACCCTTTAGAATCTGAAAGGTGAGGGTAAGGAATCCAGTCTTGCTTTGGAATCAGCCAGTCAATAGGTTGATGGTGTTTTATGTATGTGTATGTATGAATGTGTGGCAGCTGGAAATTGTGGCGTGTCAGGAGAGGGAAAACAGCTGAATTTGTGGGACTACAGAGAAGGATACACCTAGGCTGTAGGTAGGCGAAGAGAGAGTGATGTATGTGAGTTGTTACTGGCACAAAGGTTGGATTTTAGAAGTGATTCTGTTTTTGAATTCCCGCTTTTGCAGGTTTAAGATTATGCAAGGGAATACTTTAAAATGCAAGTGTCCTAGCTAATTAATGTGCAAGGCTGTTGGGAAACTTCTACTAACGTATTTCTTGATTGTGCAATTTCTTGTGCTTTGATTCAGTGAATCTAATTAGTATAATGACAGTTTTTCTCATTAGCGATAAAGTACTGATTTTTCTTCTAACTACAGTGTCCCATTACTTCTCTCCTGCAGTTGTCTCAGCTTGCTTGAAAGATGAATCTTAGAATAAAAAAAAAGAAAATATAAGTTTTTCAAAAATATATGTAAGTGAAAAACATTTACTTGAGTGAGATACCATGGGAAATGGGAAATCAGGCTGGATGGTGCCGTTCCAAAACCATAGCCAGTAAAATGACAAAATCAGGACACCAGGGGCAAATAGAAAAAACTTTTTTTGGGAGGAGCTTATTTATTCATTTATAATATATATTCTTGTTTGGATCTTTGGCTTCGTGTATAACTGAAGGCTCCAGGAGCAAGTCCTGCTATTAAAATTTGGTGACTAGCGTGTGATATCTATTGTACATCATGTTCTGCTCTTGTGATTGACAGTAGTTGCTTTATGACAGCCTTGAGATAGATTTCAGAATGCACTCTGCTTTAGGCTCTCGCTGTTTGTTTTCTCTTAAAAAGTCTGAAAAAGATACTGCTTCAAGAAGATGTTTGTAATTACTGTGCTATTCAAAAGAAATGGTCACCTTAGCATCTCAGATGTTTAGGTAGTCCTAACAGGTGCAGCTCAGATGGAGTTCAAGGTTTAAAAAAAAAAAAAAAACAAACAAAAAAAAACCAGGAATTACCTGTGTCACTTCAGTGCTTATGTGTACTGCAGAGCCAAAATAAAAAATGAACCCACTGAGCTTCAGCCAGCTCTGAATCACAAAATTGAGGTTGGAGGGGACCTTTTGCGATCACCTTTTCCACTCCCCCTTTCAAGGTTCTCTCCACTGAGTTTAATCTTTAAATACTAACCTGTAAAAATACGTATCACCACAACTAATGTCTGCTGTGGCTTCTGAATGTTTAAGCTTTGTTTGTTTCATAGTTGTGTTCTGCCATCCTTTGTAAGCTCTGTGTCTTATGGAAAGTAACTGAACAATGAAATAAAAAAACTAAAGCCCTTCGTGTTGCACTAGAACAAAAGCAGGTTACTTAGCCAGTGTGGTCCTCGAAGCTTGAAATCTTCTTTGGAAAGTTTCTGATTTCAGTGTACGTTAGCTTGACTGGAAATGAAAGGACTCTTTAGAAGCTATTTTCATGCACTTTCATCGTAAGATCCAAGCTCCAACCATTTTACTGATCCTCTTCATCCCTTGGCCAGAGTACAGTGTAAGACTTCCACTCTCAGGTCTCCTAACTCCTCACCAGCACAAATAGCTCAATCGTTTTTTTGTCCTGCTGGATGGGCAAGGCTCTGGATGGACTGGAGCTAATGTGTGTGCTCTTTTTGCCTGGCCAAAAAAGAGGTATGTGTGTCTTTGAGTACGCAGCTGGCAGTTACGAGATGCTCTTTGTGGCTGGCATGTCACCAAATGGCTTTGGTAGCTGCCTGTTTTTTGCAAGCATTGCTAAAGTGCTTCCAAACTATTCTGCTACTATCTAGATTGAGTGTATGCATCTTGCATTGGCAGTTCAGTTGTGGAAGACTTTATTTTTGGAGGCATCGAACCTCCTGGTGTTTAAGCTTGACACAATGCATAACATGCAATGACGTACATATGAAGTTATGGCAAAGGAAGAACGTAACACAAGCAAAATTAATGCTTTTAGTAATTTGTGTTGTGCTCTCGTACATCAAAGAAGACAAAGAGACCTCAGTAGAACAGAAAAGTTACGTTGAAATGAGATTGATTTGCAAAAGTCAAGATGCTTTGGGTGCCTCATACGTTAACATAACAAGGAAACATTCCAGAGTAAAATGCGGTTAATTTAAAGTTGGAAGAAAAGTTCTACTATTTGTAAAACTCATGGGGAAAAAGACAAAAAATCCTTATCATTTTTTTATATTTGTCAGTGCAAATCTGAAAATGCTCTTGTAGCAATGTAGTAAATCATCAATGTTCAAGCTGCATTCATATGCATAATACTTACTGGTAGAGGATGAACATTGCTATTGATTTTCATTTCACGTCATTTCTCCATGGAAAAACTCTATACCTTGATGTTAAAATATTTCTACGAGTACTTTCGTAATGAAGATAAACACACAATTTTTGCAATCAGATTGATCCCTGACACTCAGGAGACACAGGACAGAAGTCTGATCACTTCAGACTCATGGAAAGAGCTGCCTGGGCCTTGGGGGTTCTCTCCATTGACTATAGGGTAACGACTTCATATACATGCTGGAAGGTAGATGAATTTGGACTGCAACTTCTGCTGTTCATTCGTTAGATGTTTGTGTATGGTCAGATAAGACATCATCCAAAATCATACTTTATTACCTTTAGAAATGGATTCTAAAATTCAGTTGTATTATAGCGCATTGAAATTACTGAATGAAACTTGTAATACAAAAAGAGCGCTGTCCACAGCTACTCTGCAAATGCAGATACAGTTAGTAAAGACTTGTCCTTGCTTTATCTGTGTAATTCAGGAAGAGCTCTGTCCAGTTCTGGAACTGGCTGGACTATGCTTTGAGTCAAGTTCAGTTTTGAATAACATAAATTAGAGCAACAATAGCAACGGTGTATTTCATACCAGGAGGTATCAGAAAAAGGGCAGTGTTTAGGGTGTGGGAGCTCCTGGGTTTCTAAAGCTATGATACACAAAATAGGTAGCAGAGAATGCCGGCAGCCAGTATTCCTATGCAATGTTCTTTTGAAGGTATTTTTCTTTTTGCTTTTTTATCTATGTGGCATATTGATATACTGATAAAACTTCAGGTTTATTTAGGCAATTTGGGAAGCTAATTTTTACCACTCCTTGAGTAGTAGCAATAATAAATTCAACTGTTCATGAACACTTCTAAATGAAGTTCCATGGGGTTTATAAGTATTTTCTATTGAAGTCTAAGACACTTTTTAATACTTATTAAACTATTTTTTCCTTTTTGGAGGATTGGATAGCTTTGGTCAAAGCTGCTGCTGCAGCAGCAGCCAAGAACAAAGCAGGAAGTAAACCTAGAACCAGCGCAAACAGCAATAAGGATAAAGAGGATCGAAAATGGCTAAAAGTTCCTTCAAAAAAGGAAGAAACCTCAACCTCTACAATCATGCAGGAAGTCCAAAAAAAGGAAGAGGAGCCTACATCTAGTGACACATTTGGTAAAAAGAGATTCTTTAAAAGATAAGGTTGATTTTTTTGGTACCATTGAGTTAGAGTTCACGTTTTTAACTTTGCAATAAAGTAATAACTAGTATTTCTAGAGGAGTATGTATCATTTATTAGTAGGATGCTAGGTATGATACCCAGTGTTAATCAGTTAAGAAATAATTTTTATCAGTTAACTCAAGTTAGGTCAGCACTTATCCCTTGCGCACAAATTCTGACTACCTCTAATGAGGACAACACAATCTTTTGAATGGCTTTGTGTGCTCTGGTTCACATACCTGGATCTTCTGTTACTTGTGAGAGAACCCTCAACACTGTTAAAAATAAATAAATAAATAAAAATCCAGTGTTGATCATTTATCCATATTCAGGAAAGGCTGAAATGATTTCTGGTTTGATAAGAATCTGTTTATTTTAAGTCTTTAATTACTACGTTTCTTACAAAAATGAGTAAAAATGACAAATCCACCTCTAATGAATCAGTGTATAATACTAAATCTTTAGAATATGCCAGTTTCAATTTTCTAATAGCTGTAAGGGTTCTTAATTCCAATATTCTAATTCTAATACCAGTTCTGAAATATTAAACATTTTGTGTTTGGTTGCATGTTAATGAAATGTGTGTTTTAGATTTCTCTTTATGTTTAAAAGTAGGATTTCCTGTAGTGGATGTTCCAAAGATGGCCTTTGTACAGGCAGAGAGCACGTTATCACACAAGAGGAAAAGTAATCTAGGAAACTCGTTTCAGGCAAAGAGAGCTCGTCTTAACAAGATCACTGGTAAAATATTTTTTGTTGTTGATATTTTTTTTGTGTGTTTTAATGTAGTTAAATACAAATGCTTCCATATAAGGTATTAAAGTAGATCCACAAAAGCATATCCACCTGGCAGGTATTCATCGGTCTTTTTACGTGTTTAGAATTTTAAAGTAATTACATAAAGTAATAAAAATCTACCTTGTTCATAAATTGAGAGTATGGTCTCTGACTTGAGCTGGTGTGTGTGATTTTAGCTTTATGAAAAGGTAACCATTTTGAACTTCTGAATTTCTTGAGTATGTGTATTTGTTTTGATTCCAGCCACACAATTTTCTGTACTATCGGGTGAATTTGGTGTTTGTACAAGTTCTTTAATGTTTTCTTGAGTTAACATAGCTCCACTGTAAATTAATTTTTTGGGGGGGTGGGGGGAGTGGGTGGAATAATCCATTTTGCCATAAAGTAAAACTATTGCTGATAAGTTTACGGTATGTTCTGTAAAAGTATGCAATGCTAACCTTCTAACTGAAGCAATGAAGAGCTAAAAAGTTTTGGTTTTGTGGTTTTCTTCAATGTCTAAGGCAAGCACTTTATTACTGAAAGGAATTAAAGGAAAACATATAGTTATAAAAATATTTTATACAACAGGAAATCAAATACTAGGTAATCTTTAAAATTTGAAAAATGATCTTTTTTCCAAAGTTCAATGGAAATCAACTTAAATACAGAAAAATTATATCAATTTGTGTGCCTCATTCCCTAGGCCTCTTCGTACGCAAAGTGTGTTTCCAGTATTGATTATGTCAGTACTTAGAGTGAGGTAATATCTTTGTGCCTGGGCTGGGAAAGTATCATAATACATTCAAAAACTAGGTGAAAAAATTGTGAAGCCTGTCTTAAGAGTGCCTCTTGGACAGATGGCAAGAAATGCATTCCAGTTTTTTTGAGTAAACAGTGTTTTGTGTGAAGTCTGACAAACTGTTCTACGCTTCAGGTGAGATTTAATTTTTTTGTTAGTTATGGCAAGCTCATTTATGTAAAAAGTTGTATTTAAAGAAATAAGGCAAAATTAACCTGGTTTACTAAACTAAGATGAGGGTGTTTTGTTTTTGTTTTTCTCAACTTGTTTTGGTTGATGCAACCTTTCACAGGTCAGCTGCTGAGGATATTTAGTCAGTTTCCTTATGAGTATGGTTCCATTTTAGTGTCTTTCAATCAATATTTTAAGCTGAAGGAGTAAATAAATTAAATGGCCCGATATGGAATGTGTAAAGGAAGTGGTCTTCAAAAAAACTCATATTCAGCCTCCAGAACTCCCTTTTCTGGAAGGCTTCTTATTTAGTACTGAGTTTAGTTAATGGATGCTTGATTGATCAGCCACATTTCTGTGCTCCTTTGCCCATATGGTGTAAATACTGAATCAAGTCCCAATTTAATTGCTGCCCTGAGCAGTAGAAGGCTATGTTATGTGCTAATGGTATATTACATTTTATCTCTCTCTCTTTTTTATCTCTAGAGAGAGAGGGATATACGGAATTACACAGCCCTGATAAATTTCCTTTCCATAGCCTTTGGAACATTAGTAGCAGAAGATACCAAAACTAGCTGAAACTTCTGTAGCTCTAGAAATGATATTTTTCTGTGCCAGTGGAAAGGTTTTCCTTTCCTAAGGAACATTGTGAGGAAAAATTGAAGTTTAATGGACTCATACAGACTGAAATTAATAATCAGAATACACCTTACTGCCGTGGACTTTATTAGTTCCAAAGCACTTCCTGTTTGTTGCCATGAAAGTGTACTCTTCTAGTTGATAATATTATTGTTGTATGAAAATGAACTAATTCTTTAATTACAAGATCAAATTTGTCATGCTTGGTAGTTACTCTGTGTAACTGTTCTCTAGTTACCACACTTCTGCAGTAATAGTGGTGTTTGTGTTTTTTTTTTTTTTTTTTTTTTTACTGTTGCTTATAATGGAGCATATTGAAGATGTGACTATTGGTGACTAAATTTTCTCTTGCCTACATGCTTATTTCCTGTGCTTGAATATCTGTACGTTGTCATTGATCTCTAGGATGAGCTTTAGTGTATGATTTGAAGGAAGGTTCTGGGTTATGCTGGCCTACCTATCAAAGTGGCTACAAAAGAATCATAAAACAGTAGCTGAAAGGAAAACATTCCTTACGCAGTGGCAATAACCCCAAGCATAGCTATAGGCTGGGAGAGGAATGGTTGGAGAGCAGCCAGGCAGAGAAGGACCTGGGAGTGATGGTGGATAGTCGGCTGAATATGAGCCAGCAGTGTGCTCAGGTGGCCAAGAAGGCCAATGGCATCCTGGCTTGTATCAGGAACAGTGTGACCAGCAGGGCTAGGGAGGTGATCGTCCCCCTGTACTCAGCTCTGGTGAGGCTGCACCTCGAGTACTGTGTTCAGTTTTGGGCCCCTCGCTACAAGAAGGACATGGAGGTGCTTGAGCGGGTGCAGAGAAGGGCAACGAAGCTGGTGAGGGGCCTGGAGAACAAGTCCTACGAGGAGCGGCTGAGGGAGCTGGGCTTGTTCAGCCTGGAGAAGAGGAGGCTCAGGGGCGACCTTATTGCTCTCTATAGGTACCTCAAGGGAGGCTGTAGCGAGGTGGGGGTTGGTCTGTTCTCCCACGTGCCTGGTGACAGGACGAGGGGGAATGGGCTTAAGTTGAGCCAGGGGAGTTTTAGGTTAGATGTTAGGAAGAACTTCTTCACTGAAAGGGTTGTGAGGCATTGGAACAGGCTGCCCAGGGAAGTGGTGGAGTCACCATCCCTGGAAGTCTTCAAAAGACGTTTAGATGTAGAGCTTAGGGATATGGTTTAGTGGCGACTGTTAGCGTTAGGTCAGAGGTTGGACTCGATGATCTTGAGGTCTCTTCCAACCTAGAAATTCTGTGATTCTGTGATTATGTGACTGCACTGGGAACATAGAGCAAATGAGGTGGCTGTAAGCAGCTGCTTGAAAGGAACTCTTTTTCTGGATTTAAATTTAAATTCAGCAGTTAGTATTTGTTGCAGGAGGTTCTCTCTGTCTGCCCCAAGGGCTGCATCAGTTCCTGGTGTTCTCTGTTCACTGTTTAATAAAATAAAATCGTTCCCTATGCTTCTTTTTCTTTCACTACTGAGGGAAATCACATTTCCCTAAGGCGAAGAAAATCTTCTGCTAAGCATGTATTAATGTCTTCTCTAATTAGTTTTTGCCTCTGGAGTGCTTGCTTCCACCTCTCCTGCTACTGTACTGATACCTAGAAGAACATCTGCAGTGAGAACAAAACACTTCTACCACCTTGTACTTTTTTTTTTGTACATGTTGTTACTGACCAGAGATGGTGAACTTGCAGTTAGTTCTGCTGCTCCAGAAGCTTTGGAGTTAATTGTTTTGTCATTGCACAGGCTTGCTGACTGGTTAGAGAGATGCCTGATAGGATAGAGAAGAAGGAAATAAGGGAAATACATTAACAAGTCTGACAATTTAGGTTGGTTTCATGGGTTTACTTGCTGGGCACCAAGCATCTAGCTAGAAATAAAAATGATCGTGTAATGTATGTGAGTCATTCTTGCTTTTGACACGTTTAAGCACTGTCAGACAGGAAACTGTCTTCAGATACATTGATATGGACAGTATTTTGATTCATCTAAGAAAGCTTTTAAAAGAATTAAGCAATAGTAGTTTTCTTAAAAACACATTTTTTATACTTTGGGTGTTTCTGTTAAGGCAGGCATAGAAATCAAAAAAAGACTGCATGAAAGGGAGCTAGTTACAAATGGTTTAGGATGTGTGTAGTACATCATGAAGGGTAATTATCTCTTTCTTTTTTTCTGGAAAGGTTATGAAATTTTTGTGAGGCCCAATGTTAAATCTTAACTGATAATGTTTGCATTAATATAATGGAGCTAAAAAGTTTCTACTTTGCAGTTAACTTACTTAGTGGTAAAGTCAATTGGTTTGCATCTCTTATTATACACACGGTGTTCTGAAAAGTTTACTTAAAACATAACTGCTTTTCAGCATGACTTCATGGAATGTAAAAAGTGAAGGAAAAAAAAGTGCCTTTTATTCTTGTGGAACACTAGGGAAAAAAAGTCCATAGAAATCAACGTGGTATTTCAGCAGAGAGCTAACACATTTCAGTGTCACGCACATTTCCTGAGAACCCTGGCTTCACTAGTGTGTAATTTCTCGGCCATTGTATTTTGTAAATTAATTTTGAGCATATCCAATTTTTCATGGAATGCAACAGAATTTCTTCCTTATCTCCCGTAGTCTTTCAGCTCAAGTTTGAGGACTTAAACCCTCCACCCCCCAATACTGATGTTCACAGGGATTATAATGGCAACTTCAATTTATATTCTTATTTTTCAGATGTTTAGCAGTTCTGCTTTGTCTTATGACATAGAATTTTCCACTTATAGTCAAATAATTGAAGTTAGTGTGTGAAGTAGAATTAGCTACCCCTATGCGTGTAGGGCTACAAAGATGGTGACGGGCCTAGAGAGGAAGACGTGAGGAGTGGCTGAGGTCACTGGGCCTGTTGAGCCTGGAAAAGAGGAGGCTGAGGGGAGGCCTCATCATGGCCTACAGTTTCCTCACAAGGGGGAGTGGAGTGGCAGGTGCCGATCCATTCTCTTTAGTCACCAGTGATAGGAACCATGGGAATGGTGTCAAGCTGAGGCAGGGGAGGTTTGGGCTGGGTCTCAGGAAGAGGTACTTCACTGAGAGGGTTCTTGTGCACTGGGACAGGCTCCCCAGGGACATAGTCACGGCACCAAGCCTGTCGGAGTTTAAGAAGCTTTTGGACACTGCTCTCAGACATATGGTCTGATTTTTTGGGTAGACCTGTGTGGTGTCAGGAGTTGGACTCAATGATCCTTCTGGGTCCCTTCCAGCTTGGGATATTCTATGATTCTAGCCAATGTAGCCAATTTTATTTTTAACCAGTTTTATTTCTAACAATTATTCTCATATTGATGTTAACTTCCCTTTTATCAGTAGTAGTGATACTGAATAGGAATTCGTTAAGGAAATAATCGTATGCTGATATATTTGTTCCCAATATGGTTTTTGCTACTGAGGTAACTTCAGAGCTCCACTGCCAAGAATATTAATTTGGAAACTGAATCTCTTGTTCTGTTCTAAGCAAGGTTTGCATGCATTTAATAGAGTTAAGTAGACGTAGTACAAATTCTGATGGGAATTTCTTAAAGACTGGAAAAGAGAGTGGTAGAAGAGGATTATAAATTATTTTGGTCTTTCAAAGTTTAAGTAACATAGCCTTGGTTTTAAAACTCGAGCGCTTGGGCTTTAAGTGGATGGTGAGATGTTATTTTTACAATTGATTGCTTTTCATCTTGCTCATGGAAGTGCCAGAGAAATACTTCATCATGTTAGCAACCTGTTTTCTTCTAATTAAAGCGTTTAGCCTTGTGTTGAGCTGTTTCGGGGAGAATTATGTTGTAGATACAAGCAGACCATATTTCTTGTCTCATAATTTTTCTCTGTTTTCCACAAATCCTTATTGCAAGTTTCTAACTAACATTTCTGCAATTTTTCTTCGAAGGTTTATTGGCATCCAAAGCCGTTGTTGCAGATGGTGCTGAAAAAAAGGAAGGCAACAAAGAAACAGCTCCAGTCCTGGAGCAGGTATGAAATGGTAGAGTTTGATTCTTTTGCAAGGTTCCCACTGGAGTGTGCCATGGAGATATAGTACTTACAACATTGAAATTTTCCCCTTCAGATACAATAGGGAACTGAAAATTGACCTTATGTTTACAATTCTGGCAGAGCCAGAAGTATGGAAGTTAATTGTCTCAAAATGCAGTGTTAATCTTAATTTTAGCAATGAGGTTCTGTTAGTTTTCTGCAACAAAAATAAGTGGGGCCTCCATGCAGCAAATGCTAGGAGGCCAGCATCCCGAGGTCCAGATTTGTAGCTGGAACCGTGACTAGCTTAGGAGAAGGCCCTTACACAAATTCAATTTGTGTTTGAAACAGGGTTTTTGACATCAAGTAGAACTTCTTTTATAAGAAGCTTATTTTATATTGTAAGAATTTGGTGTTGTAGGCTTGTATGTGTTTTATGAACTGCTCAATGAGCCATACATTTTGCAAGGGTGTGTATTTTAATAAATACAAAAAAGAAACATTTTAAATAATGTTAAGGGTCTGATTTTTAAACCTGCATATTTGCAGGACCTGAAAGCTGCCATTTTATCTTTGGCTTATTCCATTTTGTTCAGGCATTGCTTGACTCTGAGTTGTGCATTATCTTGCACATTAAAAGGGCTGAATGCCTAAGCATGGTAAAACAAGCTAAGGATGAACGGTAGTATTGATTCAGGACATCTTTGCTTTCCAATGGTTTTAAATCAGAGCCTTAATGTAGTTTTAATACAGCTTTTTTGTATTCATTTTCATTTTTCTTTAGAAGTAGTATTTGAATAAAATAGCCTTGCTGCCCGCACTTCTTAAAAGAGCACTTCTTTTCTTAAGCCCCGGCACACTCTGAATAGTCCCTACCCCAAAATTTATTTGATATTTTGGTTGTACTGGTTCTTTAGAGCTGATAACATAATTGCATTGCTGTGGTTTTTCCATTGATGCTGCATTGGATGCGAGTTTTGTCAATGGAACATGATTTTCTGTTTTTAATGCTGTCACCGTAATGGCTGTACGAGCCACTACGGTGCCAATGCATTGACTGATACTTTGCAGAAAGGTTTACAGTGTATTGACATGACATTCCATTTCTCAAATTTTTGCATATTAAATATGCTATGGTTTTACTGCTACTGTGTGTGATATCTTCAATGTGCAAAAAACTGTGAAATGGCTTACAGCATGTTGTTTTTTGGAAGAATCATTACAATGTAAATCTTAACATGCAGAATCCCATTAAGATGAATGGGACTTTGTGGTTTACATAGACTGTGTATGCAACAGTATAAACTACAGTGCATATTTACTAAAAAAAAAAAAAAAGAAAAAAAAAAAAGAAAAAAAAGAAAAAAAATTGTTACTTCTTAGACATAGTAACTCGGCTGTTTCTGTTTTGTTGATTAGATATTAAAAAAAAGGATGTCTGTCATTGTTTACATGCTAATGGTCTGAAAAATAATAATTTTTTGAAATACTGGTTAAGCTCTTTTAAAGAGGCATCAAAATCCAAAATGTCATATGCCTTCACTTCTAACTAACAAGAGAAACCTCATAAGCTTTCAAACGATTGAGGGGAGGAAAATTTGAGCATAAAGCTATTTTTTACTACGTTCCTGCCCAAATCCAAATTAAAATGGCCGAGTTATAAACCTCCCCAAAAGATTTTCCAATAGCAAAGCTGGCACCCCTTAATGAGAGGTTTTGTCTGCTACTGCTATAAAATTGAATGGGTAAAATGTCTTTTAGGGTTTTTTAATAATGTAATACGGAACATGGTAGAAATATTCAGGCCAATAGCCGAAAACTTACTTTGTTGATGGAAGTATATTTTATTTATATTTATATATATATTTTTAGTTTACAATTGTCTTAAACCCAAAACCTCAAACAATTAGTTGCAGATACAATAGTTTATTTAACTGTATTAGGGTATGTCATGTTATATTTTCTTTTGACCAAGATCTGCTTAGATGAATAACATTAATTCATTAAGGTTTTTAATGTTAATTTGTCCTGTTAAGAGGTTAAGCACCTTATCAAAATATTAATTTAATTTTTTTAATCTTGTTTAAATAACTTTGTAATTTGAAAGTAATGGATGCTGTAGTAATTAATGTCTTTCACATCTGTGAAGATGAACAATAAAATTGTTTATTTACAAGTTACGACTCTAATTAATTTCTGGTAATACCTCTCATAACCAGCATAGGTATACTCTTCAGTTCATGGAGTTTTTTATTTAAATGAATAAAACTGCACTTAATACATGTGTATTATGGAGTTATTCAAGGTAGAACTGATTTCTGCTGAATGGGACATTTTGCACTGGATCTTTACATGGTACTTGCAGCCAGCTATTGATACAGCATTCAGGGTTGCCCTTTTACATGCATCAAATGTGCACTTATGTTTGTTTCCGCTAGAACTCTCCATGTTCCAGTGGAAAGTGATTTTTTATTTAGAAAAACAAAACCAGACCAAAAGGCCTCAAATAATCAGAGATGTGACATTTCTTTTTAGCTTGGATAAACTGGTGTGCACATTCTAGAAATACCTTTCTACTTTGATAATTATGGCTTTATTAGATGATAATGTGCTGAGTGTTGTAACTGGGGTGAGAGAGGGGACAGGTTTAAGAAGTTAATGTACAGATACTTGCCTTTATTGGGCAAGTTGTGTAACACATGCACAGTTTATTCAGTAATGCAGAAAGTACTTCCTACTAAAAATCTACAATGCTAATGTCTGTCAATGCATGTGAATTGCCTAAAAATAATACTTAAATACGTATGCTAAGGGTGAAAATTAATAATTTTGGAAAGCTGCATCATATATTGATTTTTCTTCAAAACTGTTTTAACTCTATCTGCTCGTTTTTTTTTTTTTTTCCTCCTACAGTTAGCAATCTATTTAACCCTGTGGTGCTAGAAGTTGTGATTTCTTCATGTGTTTGCACAAGCATATAATGTGGTGAAATCCAGACTCCCAGCACTGAAAGGGGTTGTGTGAGAGTGTGTTCAGTATTTGGAAACTTTTTCTTGTTTTCAGACATTTCCTTAAGGGAGCATTGTCAACTTTTTTCAGATTCTTCTTTGTTTAAAATAGTTTTCATTTTGAAAGTTATCCCAAGGAACTGTTAAATTATTTGCTGTTACAATCATAGATTGGTGCATGTATTCCAGTTTATTATAGGTATTCTCCAAATTACACTGTGATAACGCATTTCATGGTCCCAGTATGCTGAAGATAAAAGGGACAAGCTAAAATGACTTTGAATTTTAAAATGAGAATTCACAGAAATAGTTTTATATTCAGTCTTTCTGCAGGTATTTCAAATAGTAAGGAATGAGGGTGTTCTGAATACTGAAAAGAATTGATAATGCTCCTTTAAAAACAAAAGTTTAATGTGATGCATTTTAAATATTTTTTATTTGTACTGAAAATAACATTTCTTTAAAATGTATTTTGAATACTAAAGTTGCTTTAAAACGATCAAAATAGAATACAAGAACTACAGTGAAGAAACTGAAATAAAAGTATCAATTTTTTATTATTTATTCAGGAGATTTCACCTAAACCACAAAGTCAGAAAAAAAATGAAGCTGATATTAGCAGTTCTGCCAACATTCAGAAACCTGCACTGTTATCCTCAACTTTGTCTTCAGGAAAGGCTCGCAGCAAGAAATGCAAACAAGAATCTGGAGATTCTTCTGGGTGTATAAAGCCCCCTAAATCACCACTTTCCCCAGAATTAATACAAGTCGAGGATTTGACGCTGGTCTCTCAGCTTCCTTCTTCTGTGATAAATAAAACTAGTGAGCACAGACATTTTAAAAAACATACCGTAATTACTTTTAAGAGATATACATAAAATAACTTTTGGTTGTAAATGGATATTGCATTTAAAAATGAATCTGCTTTTAAAATAGGAAAAAAAAAAAAAAAGTCAAAATGGGAGAATTAGGGGTAGCTCACTATTTTTAAAAAGTCAAGTTAGATAATAAGGCATATGAATTTCTCTAAAAGAAATAATACATTTATGTATGAGTTACAGCTTTTAATGGTTGACTGACTTCCCCTCTAGCATAAATCTCCACATTAGTGTTAGGAGCGATACAGGGAAAAGTCGAACCTCTCTTCTGAAGGGCCTGATTCATTAAAAAGAAAAGACATACACTTGGGTTGTGGATCTTTCCTTCTCTGAGAAATGTTGCCTTCGGCAGACTGATGTGCTATACCTGTTGGCGGTGACATTCTTCACCTTTTGTGTTATTTCCCAGAAAATATAATATGAAAGCAATGATGTGCTCAATATCTGGGGTGGGAAAGTACATAACTGAGTTTTCATTGCCTCAGAAATACGTATGCATCAGTTGCATCGATTTGCAAAGTACTAGAATACTGTTCATCAGAACAGGGAAAGATTTACGATGCCTCCTTCAATATGCTAATTTTTGTGGATGTTGAAATATTTCTCTAATTTCTTAGAGACGGTTTTACTGCTTAGGGTCAGACCTTGTTCTTCAGGCAACAAACAGCCTATTTTACACTAAATGATGAGTCAAGAGTTAAAATAAGTACGGGCTATAGGAAGTCAAAATCTTCGTACCTCTTTTGCTTTAGGACAGTGATTTAAGAATGGAAGACTATACCTGCATCATATGTTTTCCTTAACATTCATTTGATGTTTTCCCTTATGAGAATAGTTTCTCCTAATCTTTTCTCACAGATAGCTTTAAGTGAATGGGAGAGAAAGGTGTACGAGTTCAGCCATCTATTTATTCAGGGAACATTTGTTTAAATTGTATCTCTAGTTGCCCCACACATTACTGTGACATGTCTTTCCCCTTCTCCTTCCCCTCTTTCCCTCAAGATGGTAAGTAGTTTTCTTTGAGGATGTTCTTAGCATTATATTTGGATAAAGAACCAATTTAAAATTTGGTTACTTAAGTTTAGATCTTGTTAGTGTTGTCTTTCAATCTTTGGCTTCCAAGTCTTTACTACCTCTGAGAGAAATTTAAGTCTTGTCTTTTGTGTCTTTATTTTTAAAGTTGTGAACCTTTTACTTGAAAAAATGGTTAAAGAAAAAGAGAGAATAGTGATTTACGGTGTAATGACTTGAATGTGTCTTTTCCAAGGCAAATGTCTGTAAAGCTTTACTAAAGTGAAGAAGTTTAGGGGAGTGTGTTTTTTTTGTTTTTAATGAATCAGGCCCATATTATCCTATATCAATCCCCCCATTCTTTTTTGTTTGTTTTTGTTTGTGTGAGATTTTTGAGCCTTCTTACTATGCCATGCATTGGCAATGAACATTTTAAAGATAGTTGGGGTATTGATATCAGGTCAGGAGAGGGGTTATAAAATGAACCACTGCTTTTGCTTTTTTATTTAAGCTTTATGTTACTAGTATCCGTGACTTTTAGATCTTTTAATTGTGGTCGTTTGTTCTGTTTACTGTAAAATCCTGTTGCTCAGTTCCTTTATAAGCCTACTCTCATGGTTTCTATGGGGGAGTTGCTTATGGTAAATACACCGTTTGCCTAAAACAATAGTCTTTATTAGTGGGGAAGTAGACGCCCTATTAATGATGAATAAGCAAAAAGCAGAATCATGTCTCAAGCATAACCTTTTTCTGGTAGTCACAGTTTTTAATTACTTTTAACAGTCCTGCTGTGATTACCAGTTCTGCAGATAAGAGCTATTTAAAGCACTTCCCATCTTTAGAACTCTAAAATACTGCGGTAAGATGATCGTATCTCTCTATGCTTCATGAACATTGAAAGATCTCTTTTTAGGTCCATCACAACCACTGAATTCCCCTAGATCCTACAAACATAGTCAACGGAGAAGAAGATCACAACGTTTAGCCACTTGCTCGTTGCCTGATGATTCTGTAGAAAAAGTTTCTTCTCCCTCTTCAGTTACTGATGGAAAAGTGTTCTCCATCAGTGCTCAAAACCAACAGTCATCAAAATTGGAGGGTAATGTATCTTAATCTAATAAAGAACTGCCCAAGAGAAATTGAATCATGAAAATTAGACCTTTCATGGTTTTCATCTAATGGGACGTTTTGACTTATTGTCGCTAAAGCTGAATGCTGTTCGTATGTTATGTTACACTGCAACCCAAACTGTTGTTTGTTGGGCCTTTGTACCTTTTTTAATATTACATTCTTTCTTTTGTGTAGTACCCGATGTTGCTCATATGTCACTTGAGAAGCGTGGACCCTGTCTCCCTCTTGATTTAAGCCGTAGTTCGGAAGTTTCAGCACCATTATCCACAGAATCCACTTTCCGTAATGAATACCCCAGTAAAGACAAGGAAGATATTCAGATGATTACATATCTTTCTTCCAAAGCAGTAACTGATGGAAGAGTAGCTACAACAGCGTCAGGTAAAAAGATCCAGTGTACAACCAGTTAGGCTTACAGTTGCAGGGTTAAAACATGCATGTGTTCAGTCACACAAAAAGAGGGGATAAACTTTCTTTCTGCAAGCTTGCAAACCTCTTGCAAGCTCTTCCTGGGGTCCATCCATCTGGATATTCTTTGTCTTCCACTATCTTTGAGCTGCTTTAGCACTTTTTCCTAACATGCCTTAAAGTAGATCTGATTTAACTCTACAGAGGAAGTATAGAATATAATATGTAGTATTTCTTTCTAAAATATTTTCTATTGTTAAAACTTGTAAAAAAATATATATATAAAAATAAAATATTAATAATTATATGTAATACAGTTGTTTACTAACATACTAATATATACTAAATATATACATACTCATTTATGTTGTGGCTTCAGCTTTAAATACAGTAGAGTTTTCAGAGGTAGTCTTTATTTTCTACTTTTGCTTCTCTTTGTAGTAGAAATTTTGTCATTTTCCTGCTAGGAGATATTAATTGAAAATATGTCTGGAAAATCCTCTAAAGTTTATATAAATTTGGCACACCTTTGTAGAGTCCAATGCTGTAACAAAGGGCTACATCTCTCTTTAGCAATTTAGTGGGCACTGTGGTTTATTCAAATCACTTAGGTTAAGAGATTTGAGAAGGGATTGCATTGTGAGTTGCAGACCCTAAAAATGAGTCCTTTCATCCAGTGTGTTAGGTATCCATATGTTTTTTTCATAAACAAGCCTCTTACATGGGTGAGTATGATACCAGGTTCTAAACAACTTTACTGCGAAAACTAATCAATAAAGTAAGAGGAGGGAAATTAAATAAAAAGTAATAATTATGCACTTTTTGGGGAACTTCCTTAGTAAATGTGATCAATAAAGGAGGGGCATTGTGACCATAAAGTATATAATTAAGCCATTCTGAAAATATAACTGTCTTCATTTAAGGGGAAGAAATAAATCGTAACAACTTTGTGTTAAGCTACCAGTGTAGCTGCGGTACTCTAGGTCAGTGAAACATCTTGTTTAATGTACGCCCCTTCTTGGGTGTCTGCCCATTGACTCTGTGTAAGATGATTGCTTTCCTGAGTTCCAGCATAATTCCTTAACCCGATGCAGAAAAGGCTGAGTAGGATTCTTGGATCAATATTGGGTAGATTAAATTAGGTGGTTATAAATATCCCTTCTCTCTCTCTCTCGCTCTCTTTCAAACAACAAAATCTATTAATCTTTTAAACTAATTTGTCAAAATGAGTGCTATGGGAATTTCTAATGAACTGCTTTAAAAACTTTTTAAATCTTTAAAGCTTTAAAAAAAATACTAAATTTCTCAAATTAAACCCTCTGACAATCTTGGTGTGCCTTTGACGTATTGTATAGTGGTAGAATCATGAGTTCCTGCGAAAATTACTTCTGCAAAAGTCTTTTTAATCTCATGCCTTTGGCTAGTAGGAGAAATGCTTTTGGTGGATGACCACTCATACAAGATCATAAAAGAAACCAACCACTTCCAACTACTATCTTTGTTATTCATAAGAACTTGCTTCAGTTACTAGGAATTTAACTTCTGGGCATTTTTTTTTTTTTTGCCTGACATGTTTCTTGGATCATTTAATGCATAGTTAGTAATACTGATTGGCATTTATTTTGTTGCCACCTTCATTTATGGCTCAAAACTTTTTGGCATGTCCATATATTTTTTGGCATGTTGTGTCAGGGAAAATCATGCCTGACACAACCTTCTGGTAGTACTAGTTGAGTCTAGAGTGGGAAAATGGAAGCGCTTACAACATGTGCTGGAGGGATACAGTTTGTCCTATTTCTACATAATTTCGAAAATTATAAGCTCTCAAGGAACTGATTTCCCAGCTACCTGTCTGTCTTCTAGACAGAGCTTCATGTTTTTAAATTTTTG
This sequence comes from Aythya marila, assembly GCF_965140915.1. Taxonomy (NCBI): domain Eukaryota; kingdom Metazoa; phylum Chordata; class Aves; order Anseriformes; family Anatidae; genus Aythya; species Aythya marila. The sequence goes on from NC_139043.1 coordinate 149,051,749, forward strand.
GTAGTTTTTCTCCATGCAGTAGTACTTTGTCTTGAGCTTTCACATGGACTTCTTATTCTGTCCAAATGTTTAAAAGCTTTGAAAAGTATACAACTGACAGCCACTTGAGCAGTATAATCTTTGTGGGCTGAAAGGTTTACATAAGCAATTAGTATCTTGAATTCAGAGTTTTTACAGGAAGTTTTGGAGATCAGTTACAAAAGGTAATTCTAGAGCTACTACTGACAGAAGCAGTTCATATTTATTTAGAGCTCATCTTGGGCTTCTAGCCTCAGTGAAACTCACTTCTCTAATATCCTTCTCTTTTCAGAGGAAGATAAAAACAAATGTAGTTTTTATGTTCAGGTTTGAAACCTGTGAAATTAAACTTTGCACTGTTAAATGGTTCTCAATTCATGTTACTTAAGCACACAATTACACTAATTTCTTTCCTGCTCCAAGAGAATGGATAGAGTCTATCCTGCTTACTGCTTCCTTTCCATTTCTAACGAACCTCTTTAAGCTATAGCACCTGTAGCCTTTAAGCAATCTGATATATAAAGGAGAATTTTCCCAAAGCTTTCATTTATCATTCCAGGCGATGCTTTAAAGTATTGAGCAAAGTTCATTTGAATAATGCAAGAACATCTGCCTGCATAAGTGTAATTTAATGTATCGCACTGTTTAGCCATATATATTGTGACTATACGGTTTGAGAACTCTGGTGTAAAATCCATTTTACTCTGCAATTATCTATTTTTTGGGGTTTTTAATATGAAAGAACTATTTTAAATCTGTCCTTTTATGATGTTTCTACTGTTTATATTATATTGAAGCAATCTGGACAGATTTGGTTTTCTAGATTTTGACAGTAGTGTGCAATTTGCAAACTGTGCTTAAGTGGGATCTACTGTTCTTTGTAATAACTGAGGTAAATAACAATAGTTTCAGAAATTATGGAGGTAAGTTTTTAGCCTGAAATAGCCTGTTATGGTAACTGACCCTTCTGAGTATAGTCGTAAGGAGGTACTGTTTAGACCCAGAGATGTGACTTCGGAATTTCAGAAATCTGATGAGGGCTATCAGTTGAGCAAACTGAAGAGAGAGAGAGAAAAACAAAACAAACAAACAGGAAAAAAAAAAAAAATACCAAAATAATAGGGAGGGATGAGATGAGATATGGTGAAATACAGAAACAGAAGTGGAAACTCATAGTATTAACATGTAAATTCCTTCACAAAGTCATTGCTCAAAATGAAGAGCTTGCCATTTCACAAAGGCAACACAAAAACACTGATCAATTCCTGCAGTCTTTAGGTTACGCGAAAGTGCTGTGTTCTTTAGTAGCTGATACGCTATTTAATTTTTGAACTGAGGTACTGCACTAGCTAAAATAGTATATGGATCCAGTTGTGATTGCCTACGAGTGTGCACACACAATTAAGAATCTTTTCTTTCATTTGTCAGTCTGCTAGTTAACTGTAGCTAACTCACTTTTTGTCTTAGTCTATAAAAGACTTTATATTCACAGTAAGTCTGTATAGAAGCAAAATACTGTGGTATTCCAGTTCTGACTACATGAAGTTCAGATCATTTTACAGTTGCCAGTTTTCTTTAAATTCATTGTGGTATCTTTTGTAGCTCTGTGCCTTTTCGTATTAGTTCACCTGTTACATACTGAGCAAACATATTTTAAAAAAGCAATCTGGATTTCAGTTCTTACACTGAAGAAAAATTGTTACACACATCAATACAACAGTTTTAATATAACAATGTTGTTGTCTGTTACTCCTTGTTGTAGCTAAGGCTAGGTGACTTTGCTCTCAGGGTAGCATTAGGTCCACTGTATCGGAAAAATCCACCACTCCACCCCAAAAAGAAATCACTATACTTCTGTATATTTTTATTAATATGTTCACTGCAGTAGGAACAAGAAGGTACAAATATGTATAATTCTCAGAAAAAGATGTCACTTTTTAATTAAAACTCTTGCCAGAGTTCTTGGTTATGCTGCTTTTAAGAAGTACCTAGTGTTTGTTTTATTCCAAATATCCACTGTCAGTCAGTTTTGCTCCTTAGTGTGGACTTGTGCCATTCTCGCTGCCCTGGAGCTCCCAGCTGGTTCTGTGGGGTAGCTGTGTGAAGGCAAGAACACTTGCATCCTCATCCTTCCCAGAGGGATTGTTTTCTGCAGGGTTTTATATTATCTATTGTATTGTAAAGTGTAGTATGATATCAGCTTCAGCATCCTATGCACTGGAAGTTCAAAACATGAAACTACCTGCAATAGAACCATGAATTATGTTGGCCATGATATGGTTTCAGTTGCATATCAATGCAGATGTTGGTATTTTTGTTGCTAGGAAAGATGAAACATCAGAAGCCACACATTGGAATATCACGCAACAAAATAAGTTGCTTCACGTAGGTCTAATTTATTTTAATTTGCTGGACAGACAAAAGCAGCACCGCTTAGCACTTGTGTGCTGCTGCGTTTGTACCACTGCATTCTGTTCTCTGCCTGCGCTCACTAGCGAGGCTTGTGCTGCTTTTACCATGCTAGCCTAGGAGAAGTAGCATCGGAGGCGTGTTGAAAAGCAATCTGGAAATAGCTGTGGTTTGCATTTCTTCTTCATCTGAAATCAGTCTTTTTGCAATCTTAGAGCAACGACATAATCATTAGTTTGGCGAGTCTCATCTCGAAGTATCTTTCTCTCTGCTGTTAATTGCAGGCCTCCCACGCTTCACTTGTGTGGGAGGTGCCTGACTAGACTCCTGAACAGGGATAAAATGGCAATTAAAAATAACAGTTAAAAAATACACCATAACATCTACTGAAGGGACATTTTTTTTTTATAAACATGTATTTGCCATGTTGTGTTTGTTACTTGCCCTTCAGACTATGATTGCCTTTGTCTAATTTTGTAGTTATTTGTAAGGCATAATAATGACATGGTTACAAATGAGTTTGCAAAACCCTTAACATTTTGTTAGGATTTGGAAATTAGGAATTCTCAATTCATGATTTCTGTAATATTAGTATAAGCAAAAGACCAGAATAATATACATATAGTATATATATGCAGGCATAATAATAATTTATCTTTTCAGACAACTATAGAAAGGCAGTTTAGAGAGCTGTGTCATCGAGGTGGATATTTGTGTGACTAGCAGATTTCTGCCCATTGTGAATGTTCCCTCAAACTGTTATTTAATTACTAGCTGACTACTTTCTCAGACATGTCTGAGCTGAAAGTCGAGATACTAAAATTTGTGGCTAGGAGTATCAGAGCACGTTTGATTTTCTGAGATCAGGGTTTCTTTTTCAATAATGAAAATTAAATACTAAATTATTCAAAGCGTACAATCTGGCACTAAATTTTCCCTTGAAATTGTTCAGAGGGAGCTGAGCTGAACTTTTCATCAAAATAACAGTGACCTAATCAAATTATGTGCATTTGGGCGATCCTTTTGTGTTCCATTTAGAAAGGAGACCAGACGGTGATAGCATCATGATGTGGGGAAGTGCCACTTCTGTCCTTTACTGAGGTGCTAAAAAATATTCACTGGTGACAGGTGGCAAACCAGTTCAGTCCTGCAACAGAGAGAAATGCTTACTAGGAAACCAAAGGAAGGAATACTTGGTACAGTGTTTTGCATGTGCCACTGAGCTAAGTGCCTTGGAAATAGAGAAGGACAAAGCTTAGCTGGTAGACCAGGCTAAAAAGGATTATGGTCTCATGTGAGATGGTTGATGGAAGCTACTGGAAAGGCTCAGGTAGTAGTCGTGCAGCTCGTGTCTTGTGTTCAAAAACAGCAAGCAATTGAGCAGCTGCTTTTGGCTGCTTGCTAGAATACATAGCATAGTGAAGTCTTACCTCTTACAGCTGGCAACATCTGGCATTTAAAAATGCTGTGTGGTCTGATTTTGCTTGCTATTGCTTTTGCTCCTCCTGCAAGTTTCCCACTCCGTGGCATTTTGGCTGTTTTCCTGGGGAGGCTGTGTAGGAGCTGGAGAAAGTTTCATGTAAAGTGTAAGACCAATTGGGTTGGTTTGTCCAAACCTAGAAAGCAGCTTTTTGGAGCCACCACCAAGCTGTTAACTACCCACAGAATTATAACTGATGAAATTTACTAAGCTGTTTTAAAAAAAAATGTTTGTTTAAATGCTTTTTTTTTTTTTTTTAACTGAATATTTTTTTCTGAAAAAAAAAGGCAGTGCAGAAAACTCAGAGAACCTATCAGATCAGCTTTGTACTTTACCTGGCTTAACATCCTGACTACTAGCATGTCTCCTGCAGGACTTTTTTTGGAGGAGGAGGAGGGAGATTAAGCCCCTTAAGATTTTGAAGAGCTGTGTTTTTGTACAGCATTGTCCTCAAATATTCTCAGTGTCCTGATGAAGATTAGGCTTTCCTAATTATGGTTAGATGAAACTTAACACTCTCACAATGTTGATGAGTTACTTACTTTGCAGTAATACAGAGGTTTTTGCAATACCAGTAATGTTCTTTACAACTAACATTTGTTTTCGACTTATCTGAAAATTACATTATCCTATTGGATTATAAATATCGGCAATGAAATTATAATTATAGAGTTTTGTTATTTATTTCCTCATTTGAATCTACAGAGGTAAAGAAACTGCCACCTAAATATCTGCCACTAATCAGTAAACTTTACAATAAGCTTACAGTAAGAATTGTCAGTATATAATTCTGATTTCCAGTGTAGTAACTTGCATGTAATTCAAACATGTATCAAAAGCATGAAAGACTAAATAATTTAAATATTACTAGAATCAATGAAAAATGTAATGAAGCGTAAATACGTAGTGCTAAAAATGTTTGAGAACATAGATTCTCTGTTCACATAATAGACCAGTAACTTAAATAATGTTGATGATATCAGTACTTTTACCCTTAGTGTTGACATGGTTTTCTATTACAGTGGAATGAAAGGAAACAAAAAGGCTTAAAAATAGCAGCAAAACTATGTTTTAAGCAATAAAAATAGTTGAAAAGTGAATGCAAGTTTCAAAATAGACAAAGCTGTGGCATGTATCATCTTGTATGTAAGACTATGGTCTAGGCATTCATATGCAGTAATTCCGTGTTAAGTGTGATGATATTATTACCAATACTTGATGTTTCAGTGATCTGACCCAGCCAGTGATCTGGCTGCAATCCTTACCGAATGCCTAGTAAATCTGTCTTCTTGTTTTCAGCACCCTCGTCCCATGTACATGCCTTACATCTGGAAATGCCTTTAACCAATAGTCTAAAGTTACCCAAAGGGAGTAGTAAAAAAAAGAGGTCTTCCACATCAGTGAGCTCTGAAGGGACAGAGATACAGTACTCTGTGCCCATAAAGGAGAAATGTTTTGAGAGTCTGAAGGAGAAAATATTAAAGAACGTGATTGAGAAGGACAAGCATTCAGAAGTTGGTAAACTACAATGCTTTTTGTTTCCAGTGCATTAGAGAATAAAAGTAACCGTAAAGTGACATTAAAATCATTGTATTGCTTGTATGTTTCTTATTTTATACTTGTAGAACTGTTTACAGTCTAATGACTTTTACAAGGTAGTGGGTCATCAGCCAAACACTGCGCTAATGTCTCATGTTCTTCTTAAACTTACAGGTGCGATGAGAATAGAAAGAAAAGGAAAACTGGAAGAGAAGAGTTCCACAACATATGGTATGTACAGAGCAGTAATATTTTTATGAAAAAAAGGAAAAGTCTTTGCTTGATGTCTCTGAAGTACAAATATAGCAGTGTAAAGCATTTCTAGGGCCCAGTTTGTAGTAAAGATATAACTAAAAGAGAATAAAATTAAAGTTCCTGTAACAAGGATTTGGATACTACCTGTGAGAAGCCCAAGCCAAAACTTTTATTTCAGTTGAATTAGCGATCCTGCATTTATTTCCTTGCATTGACTGCTGAGAAAGTGGGGGAAAAAAAACATAAGTGTTACTAACAAAACATTTGTTAATTCTTGAAAAAAAATCAGAAGGAAGGGGACTTTCATTTTTCCTGGTTTAAAAATTATGATTATAGACAGACAAGAATTCACATGTGAATTTGCCTTGTGTTTTCCATGAGGGGAAAAACTGTGCTTTTGTACTCCACAAGAAGATAAGATTCAATATATGTTTAGGAAATAATCCTTAAACACTGATTTAAATCGTAAGTTTTCCATAACAAGTCAACTTCCTCATTACTTACCTTGCTGTTGGTTGCTTATAAAATAATTACGGCATGACAGTGCTGTGGGATACATTTTCTCTGGGGACAATTAATAGGATAAATAGAATTTTTCTAAAACAAAATACTTATACTCATGCATATGTCAACAGTGCTTGTAAGTGAACTGCAGCATAAAAAAACATACCATAAGCTTCAGTCAGAAACAGTTTTCTGTGAGGGTGCCTCTGCAGTAGAAAGTGCTGACAGCATCAGCAGTTTTGAGTTTTGTGACACTGAAATTTACTTTAAACATGTTTCACCCCTATAGAAAGTGATTTAAGATGATTCCAAACAGAAAGATAATGTCTTGCGCTCCTGAAATCTTTCTCTCATGCCCTTATCTTTTTGTCATAAACTAAGTTAAATAGCTGTTATAAATTGTTGGAATGACATCACCTATTTCATGTGCTTTGTTGTACCTTCTTCTGCTATGATATCTTATGTGAAAATACTTAAAACTGTAGAGAGAGACCCAGTTATTTGAACTGTTCTACCATCAGCTAATAAGAGACACACCCAACATATCAAGAAATTAATTGAATTGTGAATCTTGCTAGGCCACAGGAATAGCTTGGATTTAAATGTCATGTTCTACGGTAAGCCAAATGAAGCAAGTATTTTGGAGTGGCACTGTTGTTTTGAGATGTTCAATTTGTACTTTAGGTAAAAAGAAAGAAAAGGAAAAGGAGAAAAAAGAGAAAAAGGAGAAAGATCATAAATCAAAACAGAAAAAGAAGAAGAAAAAAAAGAAGAAATCTAAACAGCACGGTGAGTTCAATCTGCATTTTTTGAAAGTGAGCCAAACCACTTGACATATTTTAGGGATAAGATATTAAAATTTGTTTCTCAACAATATGAATACAAAATTTATAAATTTAAATTAATAGATTTTGTCCTTAATGTTGAAAGGACAAGAGTCTGACTTCATTTCTGTATTTATGGCCATATATATATGGTCCATATGATGGACATTTCATAGACCTTTATTCTTGAAAGGATATGCAGATAATAATGCTTTTGCTTTTAGTCTCTTTAGACTCTTCATTTGAAGCTCTGTAAAATCCTTATCTTGTTTGGACATTACAGTTATTCTAGTATTCAGCCTGTTGCAGTCTCTTCTTAATAATGAATCCATAACAGTTTGTACATTTGTAAAGTACAATTTCTTTGTGGTAAAAAACAAATCTTTTAGACATTTTTTTCTTGTTGGTTGAGAGGGAAAACCTCTCATGGGTGAGAGGAAAACACCTCTATGGGTGCTTTCCTTGAAACACCCATAAGAATGAGGTTAAAAGTTTTGACACGATCCTTTCTGTAACTGTCCTTGGTGTGATTCTTGTGGAAAAACTGGACAGTTTATCTTATTAAAAAAAAAAAAAAAAGTGTTGAGTATTGGCTCTTTTATCACATTTCTTTTCCTTCTTGTATTTTATTCCTGTTTTCTTTCCCTCCTTTGGTTCTTTTCATCTCCCATAAAATCTTTTGCATTTCAGCGCAGCCTTGGCTGCAGAATTATGACAATGTGAATAACTGCATGGGCAAATACAGGCTCATTCTGTCTTCTAGCTGAAGACTAAACTTTATTTTTTGTGTTCTATACCTGTTTGCCTCAAAAAGTGTTTCAGGTCTTAAACTACTTGTTTTTCTCTGTGATGTTCTCTCTTTTGTTGTTGTTTTTTTTTTTTTTTCCTTTTTTTTAACATCTTTATTCAAAAATGTACACTTACTGTGCTTATCCAATTGGCTCTACTTTTGCGTACCTTGAGAGGGTTTTACTAGGTATCAGTTGAAACTTTAATTTAAACTTCTTAAAATATGAGAAGGTGAAAATTGAAAACCTATTAAATGGATTTTTCTATAAACTATTCCTCGAAAGCCTGTAGAAGAATCTTAGGTGTTAACAGAAGCTTCTGACCTCAGACTATAAGATGCTTTACCTATCTCTAGAGTGATTAAAAGTTTTGTTTATCTAAAACCTGTACTGTAATGCAGTACTTGAACTGAGTAATCTAAGCTTCAAATACTTTACCATCTTGGTATTGGAGTAACATAATTTTCAACGATAAACTTTGGTTGCTTATTTTACCTGAATACTATTGGTAGTTCCTTTACCTATGCTGGAGAAGTACATAAGTATTTTCAAAAAGACTCTAGGAAAATCTAGGTATGCAAAAGCCAAAGGGGGGGGGGAAATCCAACACATTATCAGTTCTGTCTGTTTCATCTGTGGCTATTACAACATGGCAAATTAAGTCGATGCTTTCCACAGGTTCCATCTTCTAGAAGATACTTAAAAGAAATGTGTCAGTACCTTGTGTAGGTCAATATCCTTAGGAGCACTCCTAATAAAGTTTAAGAGTAAGGAAAATGTTTTTATATGCTCTCCTGTTCTCTGAGTGTATGGCAGACTGTGTGTTGGTATAAAAGTCTTTGGAAAGTAAACAAAATAATGCTTGCAGCATTTGACAGGTGTTTGGAACAGAACTAATTTAATAGTCAGCTACCAAGTTAAGCTACAGATTTGAACTGCGTTTAAAACTATAAATATATTTTCTGTAGCTGAAGAACTTCCACATAGTATTTCCCTGAACCTTCTGTTTCAGATATTTCCAAAGAAAGTTAAGCAGAGAAGTTCTGACATTTTTGATGTTGAATACTAGAATTAAGGTGAATCAACAGAAAAGCTGATGTGGTGTACAATATAAAATGTTTGAGGAGTTGGTCAGACTGATTTTGCTCCTGTGAGCATGTGATACTTTGCAGCTTTGCAAAGGGCTGTGCTCGAGATATTCCTCAGCTTCTCACTGTTTGGGGGTATGCGTGTTTCTTTGGTTACATACAGTTCCAACGTGTAGTGGTTTCTGAAAACCTTATTGATTCAAACTGATTGAGATATAGTGCCTCTTGCAAATTTAAATCAGAGCCATGTTCTTGTCCCCAGTATTCTTCTTTTGTTTTCCCATCTGGAGGTTGTAAGGTTTTTGTTCCTTTGTTTCTCTCTTTTTATTGCTTTGTCTGTTTGGTGGTTTGTTTTTTTTGGTTTTTTTTTTTGCTAATTTGTCATGATTCTTAACAAAGATAAGCTTAACAAAGATAGCACGATTAGGTTTCAGCTTTTAGGGGCCATATCCAATGCTTGTAAATATTAAAAGGAAACTATGTACCTCCCAGTGTCCCAACAAACAGATCTTAAAACCAGTTGCAGAAGGCAGTGTGAATAGAACTTGAGCATTTTCTTCCATGCAAATTTATGTCATGAAAAAATGTTGCAAGCAATCCAGAGGCATTCTGTCTGGATTTTTTCACTGAGAGGAAAGAAAAATGCTTTGGCAGGTTCTGACTCTAGTGTCTCACCCTGAAAAAGCTCACTGAAAAATGATCCATCACAAGAAGCAATACTCTCTTTCTCCAGGACTAGCTTACCCTGCTTGCATGGTATGGGCAGAAATGAAAGTGTGTGAGGCACGTTCTGTGCCTTTCAAGTCAAACTAAGGCATTTACGGGAAGATGTGGGTGGAGGCACACTATGTGCTTCAGATGAGTATTGTGCAGGTCTTCTAAAAAAAAAAAAAAAAAAAAAAGAACAAACCCATTTTTTTTCACCTAGTATACACATGACTTACATTGCTGTACAGAAAGTGATGGCGCATTGAAAACTGCATATTAAATCTGTCATGTTTTAATAACTAGCTATAGCTGAAGTAGCCAGGACTGCTTATTTTTTATTTTCTTTTGTGTACTTAGCATTTCCTATTGTCTTTTTGCAAATACTTATATGCCTTTTCAGTCACACTCATTCACATAAAGCCTGTCGAAAGTAGGTAATTTCTGCTTTTTGTCAGTGAAGTTGAAGTACAACATAATCAACTCAACGAGTGGGCTAGAATACTGCATACTTTCACATTTCCTTAAGCATTGCGAAGTCAGGAACAGATATGGTAGTGTGGTTTTGACAGAGAAAAATATTAACAGTGGCTTAATGGAAAGTATTTAGGAGAGCAGTATATTGTGGAACTCATTGCTAGAACACAGGTGGTAGTTGTAGTGCTTCTACAAAACGATGAATACGCAGAAATATGACCATTTATATTCAAAGTTTTAAGAGGAGGAAATGGATAGCTACTCTTACCATTGGGCTTACCTGGGTGATTTCTTCAGTCACTGTGATTAAGAACATAAGAAACATTCCTTGAGACTGTTGCAAATAGGCTACATATTAGAGAAAAATAGATCATGCTGCTTCTGGCCACCGGTGAGAGGCAAGATTGCTGCAGCTCCCTGTCCCCAAATTCAATCAGTAGCAAGGCTGAAAATGCATTACCACTGGGTATAAGCACACGGAGTGCTCACACGAACACACACAACCAACAGCCTCATCCAGCTCCCCTCTCTGGTTGAGCCAGGATGGAGGTCTGCAAGTGGGAATATATAAATACACATTGTGGTTCATTATGGTTCTTACTGGAAATTTCTGGAAAAACTGTCTTGAAGAGCATTTGCTATTTCATGTTCAGTTTTATCATCCTAATACCTCAGTGTTACGTAATACCTTAGTGTTCTTTATGTCTGAATGTAATGTTGTTTTCTTAAGTTTTGTTGCATTTGTCACAAATTTTTGTAACATCAGCTAATCCTGTTGTTAACTTTTCAGATTATTCAGATTATGAAGATAGTTCTGTTGAGTTCTTGGACAGGTGCTCTTCTCCATTAACGCGGTCCTCAGGAAGCTCTCTGACTTTGCGCAGCATGTTCTCAGAGAAGAATACATCGTACCAGTATCCAAGAGCTATCTTGTCTGTTGACCTTAGTGGAGAAAGTAGGTTGACTGAGTGAGAACTTTCAGTTTGTAGGTTTCGTTTCTTAGGAAAGATAATAAATTGATTTTAGCTATAAAATCTTTGATTGTTTTAAAGCATCTTAAGTTTTTGATTGTAGCTATAAATATGGTGGCTAATTTATGCTTCATCTGTTTAAATCAAAATGTTTGCACTCCTCAAGCTGTTCTGCATTGTGCTTGCTTTGGTTAAAGATTGCTACTCTGCTTCTGATGCAATCGCATTGCATTTAAAGGCATTTTGCAGAGGTCATAAAGAAATCATAAAATACCAGTAGTACATTTGAGGGTGATTTTTTTGGTATATACAGGTTAAGAATTTTAATTGATAGAATAGTTTTTTAAAAAAAAATTGTATGTTTTGCATTCACAATTTCACTTTTTTTTTTTTTTTTTTTACTAGATCTTTCAGATGTTGAGTTCCTGGATGATTCCTCTACAGAGAGTTTGTTACTTAGTGGTGATGAATACAATCAGGATTTTGATTCAACTAACTTTGAAGAGTCTCAAGATGAAGATGATGCTCTCAATGAAATTGTTAGATGCATTTGTGAACTGGATGAAGAAAATGGCTTTATGATTCAGGTAAAGAAATTGAGGGGGTATATTTTCCATGTGAATTTTGTGCGTGGGAAGATATTCTTCTAAGGTGTTGGAGACTGAAGTTAAGTAGAGAGTTGTAAATAGACATGACTAATAATAACAAAATATTTTTATGTTCTGCACTTCATGTGATTCTCTCCAGCGTATGCAGAACTTTTTCTCTGGGATGGGTTTCCGCTAACAATTTGCTATGTAGAACAGGTTTGTAAGGAAAAGTAACCTTTTTCGTTATAGACAGTTGATAAAATTGGGAAGATGTATGCTTTTCCACACACAAATCATTGTTTTCTGTCTACAGACCATTCCAATTATACAAGCACTTCTGGTATGGTCCTTGTGCTTCACAGTATATTATTTGTAGACACCACTCTACTTGCTGTAAATTTACCTCAACTCTATCCAAGGATGGTGCATCTTGATGTAGTTCTCTGCCATACAGATGTTAATATTGTCAGTATCTTTGTGTTGTGATGCGCGTGCTTCATCTTTAGAAGAGCAGTTCTCAAACAAGAAATGATTAGCTCATTTTAGAAGCTGCTTAGAGTTTAAATATTATTTGGAATAGGGGAAAAAAAGGAGAAAACTTGCCATTTGAAGAATACTTGGTGTCAGCTGCTGACAGACTACAGCTGCTGCTGCTTATGTATTTGTACTGCAGTGAAAGAAGCATCGTTCATCTAGTAATGAATAATTTAAAGTCATTGTCTCAAGGAATTTGTGCGATTAGATAAGATGCAAGCACAAGTGAGGAAGTCAGTTGTCAATAACGTAAAACAGATGATGAACTTCCTGTGGTTTTTGGACTCAAAGGACAGGTTTGTATTCAGCTATCAATGTGGTACAGTTTCTGTTGAAAATACGGAGCCATTTTAATTGAGATTTGAAGGAAGCAAGGGTCATCTGCCTTGTTAATGGACTTGTAGTCTTTTGGAAACGAAAGAAAGATCTGAAAAACAAGTACACAAACTGTCCCTGGGAATGCATTACTGAAATGCAGTGGTGTGTTGGAAGAATTCAGCAACGATAATAACATGGAAAAAATGGACTGGTGTAGAAATTTTTGGAGAGAGGAGAGGAAACTGTGGCTATAGTGGTATGATGAGGAAAGGCAGCTTCAGTGTTCTGAATATGTTGATGTTCAAAATGCATGTCAAAACAGAGGAAAGATTTTCAATAGGAAAACAGCAGATATTTAGAAAATAGGCAAACACTGAGCTGGGAAAGGAGGAAAATGTACTTAGAAGTGGTAGTTTCCTGCCCATTTCTAAAGTCCAATGACAGGTAAAGTTGATCACTTATCTACTCTTCGTGCATCGTCTCATTGAGAGCAACCAGTTTACTGTTTCTAGGCCTTCATGTCTTACCACTTCTATTTTGCTCTCCTGTTCTCTTATTTCTCCTTTCATTTACTCTTCATTTTCTTTTTCTTTTAGATTTTCCATTGGTGCGATATTAAAAACACATCTTTCTAGCGCACTGGAGAGATGCTTTGTAAATATAAATAATTAAACTGAAGAGTTTTCTACTTTTCACTGTTATGCTGTAATGTATTACATTATCTTTCTACTTTACTGTAATATTATACTCCTGTCTTATGTTACACTACTAAATATTTAGGTGCTAAATTGTTATAATGTTGTAATAAAATACTGTTAAATATTGCGTCTTCATTTTTTTCTCCAGTCTGGAATTTGTGGTTGAGGTAACTTTCAGAACTAAAGCTGCTTATTAGCTTGAGGTCTTTGCCTACCCGAACATAAATCACCCAAATAAAATTGTTTTACTCTTGCCAGTTACTTAAGTTGAACTGCCCTTTGAGTTTTGATGATACAAGAGAGAGCTTGTGGTTTTTGAATATGATTATCTTAGTTTTAGTTTTCGCTTTTGTTTTTCTGATGTCAGTGTGAAGAGTGCTTGTGTTGGCAGCACAGTGTATGCATGGGATTGTTAGAGGACAGCATTCCAGAGCAGTACATCTGTTATATCTGCAGAGACCCACCAGGTATGAGTAAACCTCCTTTATCTGTGTCTGTCTGCTTGGGATTTTTAAGCAGAGATGTTATACGTTGCTTAAACTGTTAAAGTTCTGTCTGTTTTGTGTTTATATGTTACAGTTCTTTGGGGAAAGACTTGCCCTGAGCAGAGACTTACTTTCCTGTCAGTAATGTCTTGTTCAGCTATGCTAAATCTTCTACATTATTTAAATTACCATAACTTTAGTTGATGAAACTTAATGCCCTCAAACCTTTAATGTCGTTATACTCTAAAAAGTCTTTGTAAACTAAACATTCTTGTTCAGTGATCTGTTTTCCATATACTTGGAATCACATCTGTTCATTTAAATATTCTTTTAGAGAAAAAGGACTTATCCATAGTATATTCCAGTGTAATGTGGTGTCATTTCACATTAATTGTGATTTCATAGTCTTTGTCTTTGCTAAGAATAGCATAAATAAAGGTGGATTGAATATGTAAAATCTTTGCCAAAACCTAGCACTTATGTTAAACAATAGTGTACAAACAGCACATTTTGAACTTAAGATTGTTAGGATAATTTTGAAACAGAAAATAAATAAGAGAACTTTATTTACTTATGAACTGAATATATTTGATTAGAAAGCTGTTGATTTTAAATGTTTTTTTCCATAAGCCCCTTTTTCCTACTGGTTATTTGAAGGAAAACCATGTGGTTTGGAAAGCTTTTAACATTTGTCAACAATTGATACAAATTCATGTATATATCTTCTGATTATTTATCTAACGGTTAGCTGTTTCAAGAGAGCCATGAGACCACAACCCCAAATTTGCTTTCATTCTGAATTTAGGAAGTTAAATCTAAAGCCTGTATGTAGAGTTATAAAATAAGTTTTCTTTAATTATTTTGAGAAGCCAATTGAGAAATTAGAGCTGGACAGATGTGACTTTTTCCATTTGCCCCAATGTGAACCTAAATGATGGTAGAAAGTCATGTCTGATAATTCCTTGTGTGGTGTACTCTTTAAGTAGTCAAGCCTTTTCTTATTAAAAACAACTAATTTGTCTTGTGTTCTTTCCCTGCACTGTACTAGGTACTTCGTTATCCCCTGCTATACGGAGACTGTGTCCCTAATTTTTATCTTCTCTCCCTTCCTAACCATTACTTCTTTTCTTTCTATGTCAGGAGAAAAAGGTCATTCACAATGTCAGTATTTTAAAGTGTATTGGGATAATGGGCAGAAAGGAGATAGACAGGGTATTCTCCTGAAAGGTATGAAGGGCTTCCATCAACCCGTTCTTTGTTCTGTATATGATGATAGTCTGATATGAAATTGAGTGTAAGATATTGCGATCTTAGTCAGTTTGTTTGTCTGGGTACCTCATTGTAAACAGTAATATTGGAATAAGTAGTAAATGTCTCTTTTTTTCCATAATTAAGTTACTGTAGAAGCATTAGCTAAGTAGTTATTAACACCTCTTGGGTTAAAACTGTAGCTGTTACCATAGTGTGGGAGACCTAAGGCCCGCTTACTCTGATATCCTGTCTAGTAGTGTCTGGTGAAAGACCCCTCAAAGGAGAGGGTAAGAACTCTGCTGTCAGATAGCTTTGAGATGTTTACTTTTCATGAAGGCTTTGAGATATTTGCTTATCAAGAAGCCTTCTCCTGGCTTCCAATAAATAGATACTGAATTCATCGTTAAAACAAAATATTTGTTGGCTTTTCAAAAACAAAGTAGGCCTTTTGGATATAGCCATATAAAATCCACTCTATAAGATTTCTATCAGTATTGTAGTTACTTTTTAACTCTCAGAGCTTACTTAAACTGGAAAACTAAAATGTCAATTTAAACTGATTTTTCTTCAGTTAGATTGACAACACTAAACTTTTTTATATCCCATGCTCTAATTGCAAAGGTAATATTTCATTTCAAATGCTATCT
This sequence comes from Aythya marila, assembly GCF_965140915.1. Lineage (NCBI taxonomy): Eukaryota > Metazoa > Chordata > Aves > Anseriformes > Anatidae > Aythya > Aythya marila. Next base: position 149,067,330 of record NC_139043.1, read on the forward strand.
ACATAGGTTATGAGATTTCAGCTTTACTTTTGTTTTCAAATGATGTGTTCCCTTTTAAATCCATGAAAACTAAGTTTTAAAATCTCAATAAAATAACAAGGTATTGAATCATCCTCTCATAGATATTAGGTGTTTAGGGGAGAGTAGAGCTTATAATTATAGCACTCTAGTTTTAAAAATACAATTGCACTATGGATTCATATGGTCCTCAATTTGTTTATTGCTTACACCCAGGTCAGAGGTGGAGTGCCAAATATCTTTATGATAAAGACTGGCTAAACAACGGACATATGTGTGGATTATCATTTTTGAAAGAAAACTACTCTCATCTTAATGCCAAAAAGATTGTGTCAACCCATCACCTACTGGCTGATGTATATGGTGTAACAGAAATACTGCATGGACTACAGCTGAAGATTGGGATATTGAAGTAAGTATCGGTCCAGGGTCTGTTCTCAACCTTTGTATATTCAGGAAATAAAAACTGCCATTCCCGTATGAATTATGCTATCATATTAAAAGTAATAATAATAATAATCGTATCAAATATTTCACATAGTTCCATTGCAACATGTAGATTACCCTCAGCTGCAGTAGCGTTAGGTGCTCAGCAGATCTGCTATTTATTATTGGTGGGTTTTGTTGTTTGTTTGTTTGTTTGTTTTTTAATAGCTGACTTTGTGTTAAATGGGCATTCTAGATTTATCCTGAATTGATAAGTAACCTAGGAATATTCACTTACATGTTGGATAATGGTTCTTCTCAAAAGTTACAGTCTAGCTGAAGTGGATGCTTGACAGTACAGTGCTGTAAGAGGTAGTTCTGTATAACATGTGTTTTTTTTCTCCCCTTTATTGTAGAAATAAACATCACCCAGACCTTCATCTCTGGGCTTATTCAGGGATGCGGAAAGAACAGGAACAAATAACTCTTGGGGTAGAGAAAAAGATAGTGACTTTGCCAGATGCTGTTAATCTGACTGAAAGGACGTGTCACAGTCAAAACCATAAAGAGACACCTAGTTTACCCCAGAAGATGGAGGAAACATACATCACAAGTGAGCACAGTTACCAAAAACCACAGAGTTTTGGTCAAGACTGCAAAGCAGTCACTGACCCTATGAGCTCGGATGATGAAGATACGAGTAGTTTTGATGAAGACCAGGAATTTTGTTCAGAGAATAAAAACTGTTTACAGTATTCTTTTAAAGATGATGGCATGAATGAGCAGGTAAGTAGATTCTTCATCTGGGAAGTTTCTAAATTAGAAGAGTATGTTCAATCTTATAAAGTTCAAGTACATAAAAGTATTTTTCAAATACGTCAGTAGAAATCACTAAGAGCAAAGTTGGATCGCTGAAATAGTTTCAGGTAAACAGTATGTATTTGGATTGGTGAAGGAAATGAAAAATATGGTTAAAGTACTGCCTATGCTAAAACTGTTTGTATTTGTTCCTTTCCAATGTTTCAAAGGGAAAAAAAAAAAGTCCTATGCTTAAAATGTGGTGTCTTGAAACAGAACTTCAGTGTTTTTTGAGATGTGAGGAAAACAGGACGAATTTCCTTTTTTCTCTCAATTCTGTTTCCTATTTGTGTTTTTTAATTGTTGTTAAACTGAGATTTGTAATAGTGTTTTTTATTTTACTCTACTCTTCTTTTAATATCAATACTAACTAGAATTCCACAAGTAATGGTTTACAGATTAACTAAGCTAAAAGTTGTGTGCAACTTCTTTTCAGTCTTATATTTCACATTTCTTCTAATTATTTTATTCCCCGACTTCTAGTCAGGATTATATTCAGCAATGTAAACATCTCTTTCTTAATTTTGCATTAAGTGTTTGAACCTATTACATTGTGGAAAAGGGCTGAAACTTTTTAGCTTTGTATTAGTTAGTTCTCTACAATATCAAACATGAGAATAAATCACAGAATCACAGAATTTCTAGGTTGGAAGAGACCTCAAGGTCATCGAGTCCAACCTCCAACCTAACGCTAACAGCCCTCCACTAAACCATATCCCTAAGCTCTACATCTAAACGTTTTTTGAAGACTTCCAAGGATGGTGACTCCACCACTTCCCTGGGCAGCCTGTTCCAATGCCTCACAACCCTTTCAGTGAAGAAGTTCTTCCTAACATCTAGCCTAAAACTCCCCTGGCTCAACTTAAACCCATTCCCCCTCGTCCTGTCACCAGGCACGTGGGAGAACAGGCCAACCCCCACCTCGCTACAGCCTCCCTTGAGGTACCTAAAAAGAGCGATAAGGTCGCCCCTGAGCCTCCTCTTCTCCAGGCTGAACAAGCCCAGCTCCCTCAGCCGCTCCTCGTAGGACTTGTTCTCCAGGCCCCTCACCAGCTTCGTCGCCCTTCTCTGCACCCGCTCAAGCACCTCGATGTCCTTCTTGTAGCGAGGGGCCCAAAACTGAACACAGTACTCGAGGTGCGGCCTCACCAGAGCTGAGTACAGGGGGACGATCACCTCCCTAGCCCTGCTGGTCACGCTGTTCCTAATACAAGCCAGGATGCCGTTGGCCTTCTTGGCCACCTGAGCACACTGCTGGCTCATATTCAGCCGACTGTCCACCATCACTCCCAGGTCCTTCTCTGCCTGGCAGCTTTCCAACCATTCCTCTCCCAGCCTGTAGCTCTGCTTGGGGTTATTGCGCCACAGGTGCAGGACCCGGCACTTGGCCTTGTTAAACTTCATGCAGTTGACCTCAGCCCATCGGTGCAGCCTATCCAGATCCTCCTGCAGAGCTTTCCTACCCTCAAGCAGATCGACACACGCACCTAACTTGGTGTCATCTGCGAACTTACTGAGGGTGCACTCGATGCCCTCGTCCAGATCATCGATGAAGATATTAAAGAGGACCGGCCCCAGCACCGAGCCCTGGGGGACGCCACTAGTGACTGGCCTCCAACTGGACTTGGCTCCATTCACCACGACTCTTTGGGCCCGGCTATCCAGCCAGTTTCTAACCCAACGAAGCGTGCGCCAGTCCAAGACAAGAGCAGCCAGTTTCTTGAGGAGAATGCTGTGGGAGACGGTGTCAAAAGCCTTGCTGAAGTCAAGGTAGACCACATCCACAGCCTTTCCCTCATCCACCCAGCGCGTCACTCTGTCATAGAAGGAGATCAGGTTCGTCAGGCATGACCTGCCTTTCATAAAGCCATGCTGACTGGGCCTGATCGCCTGCTTCCCCTTCAAGTGCTGCATGATGACTCTCAGGAGGATCTGCTCCATGAGCTTTCCTGGCACTGAGGTCAAACTGACAGGCCTGTAGTTTCCTGGGTCAGCCCTCCGGCCCTTCTTGTAGATGGGCGTCACGTTTGCTAGCCGCCAGTCGATTGGGACCTCCCCCGATAGCCAGGACTGTTGATAAATGATGGACAGTGGCTTGGCCAGCTCCTCTGCCAGTTCCCTCAGTACCCTTGGGTGGATCCCATCTGGCCCCATCGACTTGTGCACATCTAAGTGCCGTAGCAGGTCACCAACCAGTTCTTCATGGATAATGAGGGCCACATCCTGCTCCCCATCCCCTTCCACCAGCTCAGGGTACTGGGTATCCAGAGAACATCCGGTATTGCCGCTAAAGACTGAGGCAAAGAAGGCATTGAGCACCTCCGCCTTTTCCTCATCTCTTGTAACTAAGTTTCCCCCCGCATCCAGTAAAGGATGGAGATTCTCCTTAGTCCTCCTTTTTGTGTTGATGTATTTATAGAAACGTTTTTTGTTATCTTTAACGGCAGTAGCCAGATTGAGCTCCAGATGAGCTTTGGCCTTCCTAATTTTGTCCCTGCACAGCCTCGCTACTTCTTTAAAGTCCTCCTTAGTGGCCTGCCCACTTTTCCAAAGCTTATAAACCCTCTTTTTCCTCCTAAGATCAAGCCACAATTCTCTGTTGAGCCAGGCCGGTCTTCTTCCCCGCCAGCTCGTCTTTGGGCACGTGGGAACAGACCGTTCCTGCGCCATTAAGACTTCCCTCTTGAAGAGCGCCCAGCCTTCCTGGACCCCTCTGCCCTTCAGAACCACCTCCCAAGGGACTCCACCAATTAGTGTCCTGAGCAGCTCAAAGTCAGCCCTTCGAAAGTCCAATACAGCGGTTTTACTGGTCCCCTTCCTGGCCTCGCCAAGAATAGTGAACTCCACCATTGCGTGGTCACTCTGCCCAAGACAGCTCCCGACGATCACGTCCTCCACCAGTCCTTCTCTGTTTGTGAAGAGAAGGTCTAGCGGGGCACCACCCCTGGTAGGTTCACTAACCAGCTGCGTCAGGAAGCTATCTTCCACGCTCTCCAGAAACCTCCTAGACTGCTTTCTCAGGGCTGTGTTGTGCTTCCAGGATATGTCAGGGAAGTTGAAGTCCCCCACGAGTACAAGAGCTGATGATTTTGCAACCTCTGTCAGCTGCCTGTAGAATTCCTCATCCGTCTCCTCATCTTGGTTCGGCGGTCTATAGCAGACCCCGACCAGGACACTAGCCTTGTTGTCCCTGCCGATCCTAACCCAAAGGGACTCGACCTTGTCATTCCCAACCTCGAGTTCTACAACCTCGAAAGACTCTCTAATATAGAGAGCCACACCACCACCCCTTCTATGCTGCCTGTCCCTTCTATAGAGCTTATAGCCAGGCATTGCAGCACTCCAGTCATGAGACTGGTCCCACCACGTCTCCGTGATGACAACCAAGTCGTAGCCTGCCTGCCGCACGATGGCTTCCAGCTCCTCCTGTTTGTTACCCATGCTGCGTGCATCACCCAACTCATCCCCCTTTTGAGGTACAGTTTGTGGTGTGGAAGAAGTAAGATGTCTTTTTCTTCTAAGTCTAGTTCTAAATATTTCATGTAAACTATATATTCTGAATGGAAAATTTTGGCTCATTCTATTTAGAAATAACTGTGCTAAATCACATTATTCTGCTCAGCTTGTATAGTAAGGAGACATGCAACAGTGAAAGACACTTTCCTTCCAACCAAACCTGAAATTGTCACTTTAAATATAATAAATATACTTAGAATTAAGAAGAAAATATGTGAGCAGTGAAACGAAATCAATGTTTAGATATATGATGTAGTCTCTGAAGGAAAAAAAATAGGTGCTCTCTCTAAACCAGGAAGAAGTCTGTTGAGACAGTGTCAGGGTCCTCTTTGCTTTGGGACACCTTAGTTTGTCATTGTCAGTAGTTACCTGTGGTTTCAGAGTAATATTAAGGCTTAGCATGTATTAAAAAGTGTTCTTTGGTTTCTCCATGAACTAGTTTGTACTTATCTTAAGACAGCAGCAGTGTTCTTGCATGAACTGGTTTCTCTGTAAGGTGCCTTCTTTGCTGCTTCTTGTCAAACTCCTGGTTAGGACTTTATATTTTCCCTTCTATCTTCCCACAGAGACTTGAATATTTTGGTCCTCCATATTGATTTGCCTTTTCCTAATCTACAATTCCATTGCAGATTTTCTTTACTCTTATAACCAATGTCCAGATTGACTATTATCAGGTTCCTTTTTGGACTGTACATTAACATTTTTCAGTTTCCTTGTTCCTGCTTCTGAAAGCATGAGCCTGCCCTGCCTGAGTGTCCTGTTTATTTCCTCTTCAGAAGCTCTGTCCTGTACTGTGCTTCTCTCACCACCTCTTCCAGCACTCCTTGATACAGTCTGTGTTGATCTGTCTTCTTGGTCTCAGCTCAGAGGAGAACCTGTTTGATCATGTTTTTAACTTATTTTTGAAAGAGGATAGACTATTTGAATAAATACAGAGGTCATAAAAAAAAACAAAAGAAGAATATATTTTATAATATATTTAGGGGAAAAAAAATTCTTAGAGCATCTATAATTTTCCCTTAGTTTTCTCTCACTGTCATAGGGGTGTGAAGAGTTCATGTAACAGATAATTTTGACTTCAGAATTGTGCACTTAGGTCCTCATACAGCAAGGGAAAAGCAACATTCTTGTAGGTGTACAAGAGTCTGAAAGTTGTCAGAAAGGGAGCATTTACATTGGAAATGTCCTATATAAAGATTAGTGATGTAACTTGAGTAGTGAAAGCACTAAAGAGGCAAACCTGATGTCTGACAAGGTGAAAAATTATATCTGTAAAGTGTTAGAGCTAAGAGGCTTTTATGACTTTCAAAAACTTATCGTTGGTAAATAACTTCTCTAATGAATATTGTGAATATTAACAATACTTGTCCACCAGGACTTGCGCACAAAGCTACCAGAAGGATGGTCTAAGTTTGATTTGATTTTTTTTTTTTTGGTTAAGTCTTCAAAAAGAAACAGTTAATTTTTTGCTGAAGAAGTGACTTAAAGATCTGTCAGTGACAAGGAAAGAACTTCAACTGAACATTTCATCAAGCCAGTGTATTAAAATGATAAAATTCACTCCTTGATCTGACATTTGCCATGAGTGACATTTGTGACATGTGACATTTATGAGCACGTGTATCCAGAATTTTTCTTAAATTAAATCCCTAAAATAGAATTATCAGTAGTGAAATAACTTCATCAGATATGAATTCATAATGGGTATAAAATTGAAACTGCAAATCCTGTTTGTTAATAAGATACTGAACACTTCAGTTAACGTGTTCAATCTGATGTGCTTACTTTGGTCATTTCCATTAGCTGAAACATGAGATACAGGAAGATGAGGTACCTGTGTGCCATCTCTGACTTGCAATGAAAATACTCATTATTTCAAAGATTATCTTCTTCAGAGAGTATGTTGCATAACATGTTTGCACAACTCTGGATGTTACCCCCTGTAACCATCCCGAACACACTTAATTCTGGCCAGAACCCGTGGTGGTAAGTTACAGGGAATCACAGCAGTGGTAGGAAGCAGTCTTCTGTTTTAATCTGCAGTTGAATGACCAGGTGACTAATGCAAAAATTACTTTTGACATCTTGGGTATTAGTGTGTTTTAGGCAGTATTCCTTCATTCTCTGGCTAAATTTGAAACAAATCTTAGGGTTTTTCATATTTTTGGTGATGGTACACTGACGCATTTCAGCACTTCATGAATTGACTCATGATTTGTATTAAGAGGGTGCAGAAATGCAGTCTATCTTACTGCATTAAACAAAGTGCTCGAGCTGGTAAACTTTACCTCCTCTCACTCCCCCAGCGCTATATGTGCTCATTTGTATGGAATTTGCATTTTGTTTGGTTTAGTCTATTGATGTGTCATGGTACATGGCTTTTGAATATGCTTTTTGTCAAGTAGACAGAAGTACAGTTCTGAGACAGCGTAGTGTATCGTGATTCAAGTGTCAAAATCAACACCAGAAATTAAATAGACACTCTTAAATGGCAATTTTTTTCTTTCTGTTGCACCTATGAAGAAGAATTCTGCTGAAGGAAACACTGTGTTTCTTTGTAATGAAAGAAAAGGCTCAGAGGAACAAGTGGACACACATCTTCAATGGCAGCTAAATCTCCTTACCCATATAGAGAATGTACAGAACGAAGTCACCAGCAGAATGGACCTGATTGAAAAGGAAGTTGATGGTAACTGTATTTACAGATACTTGTTAATACTAGTAGCAGCTTCTTTCATAATATGTGTTGATGGTGATATGAGAGGCTGAGGATTGACACTTTTGAGTATTGTATTCAAATTTTGGCACCTAAAATTATAACGAGAGCTTGCACCCATGGTTTTTCAGGTCTCTTCCACAGGTTCTTACTGTCCATCAAAGTAGCTTAAGTGCTCAGGACCCCTGACAATTTAGCTCAAGTCTGTGATATTAGACTTTAGAAAGCTTTGATAATTTGCCTAGTCTTTGTCCAGATATGGATCATAAATTTGATGGATTTTTCTGCAGCTGGAAGGCTTTTGGCCTGATTGTTCTAGTACTTGACAGTATTAAGGAAAAGTGTGTTCGTTTTGCTTTCATCTTTGGTTTGCTGTATTAGCACGTAATTTGTTTCAGGAAGATAAATTGGTTTCATGGGAAAACATGCATGAGATTGTAGTATGGGTGTAAATATTACAACACAAGAGTTTACTCACCAGTTGTAGAAACTTACAAATGAGAGGAGTTTGAGTGTAGCCACAGGAGTCCATAACTATCTTCTGACAAATAGTCATCTTACTCCTATCTGCAGTTTTACCTTCAGTATTTCTGCTCATACCAGGCAGTATTTCTAGAATTAGAGAGTTCATCTTTTCCCTTGTCTTTCTCTAGAAGCATAGAAATTATTTCAAAAACATTTTTTTGAAGACTGGAAAGCTGTTCTGTAGTCTGAACCTTGCAACTAGGAACCTGTAAAAGTGACAGAAGTGAGCCTAGAATTTCTCTGATCCTTGTGTCAAGGATTGCATTTACTGTTGCAGATCTGTCATAGCAAGAAGGCTTTGAATTTGATGTTTCTTTTGTGTGTGTGTGTGTAGACAGTAAGTTGTCAGCTAAGGGTATCATTTGCTCCTAGTCACATTTTTTATAATAATCAGATTAGAAGATATGTTTGGATTGTTTGAGTGAAACACTGAATTAGTGGTCGTTTCCCTGTTTTCTTCTGTTAAATAGAAATCACAGCCTCAGTATATTTTTCCCTTCTTATTAAAGATAAGATAGAAAGAAAAATTTAACTTTTATGAGAATTATTTATCAGAGACTCATTCTAACCAATTTCTTCTCTATTTTACTTCTGTAGTTTTAGAAAGCTGGCTGGATTTCACTGGAGAACTGGAGCCACCAGATCCTCTGGCAAGATTGCCTCAGCTCAAGAGGCGTATCAAACAGCTCTTAATTGACATGGGGAAAGTACAGCAAATAGCAACGCTTTGCTCTGTATGACAAAAGGAAGAATAAAGGAATGAAAATAGGTTCTCTACGGTGAATTTTCTTACTAGCCACAAGACTGACAGGAAGACAGCATTTATATAGTTCTTTGCTGATTACATTAATAGCCTGAAGCTTTAGAGAAAGGAGAGGAAATCTAGAGTAAGAAATCTGTTGTACTGAAAATCTGAATATTCAATGTCCAAACCTCAAAATGTAATATATTACATACTGAAAAATTTGATTTGATCTTAACATGATAAACAAGGAAACTTCTGTGTACAAGAAAGCTGAACAAACACTCTGCGAAGAACAATGCTACTATTTTGAAACCTTTGGCAGAAAATTCTAAATTCAGTATTCCACTGACTAAAAGTTATTGAGAACTGTATTTTCAATTAATTCCTCTTATCTTGCTAGTGAAAGATAGACACAGAGAGATCTGTATCCTCTCTACAAGAAAATTTATAGATTATTTCCTTCTCTCGTGAATGTTCAGGAAAATGAGCATACTAGCTTTGATTTTGAAAGAAACTACTTGTCATGGTCTCCTTTTTAAAGTATTTTTTTAAATAGAAATCCTTATTACAGCACCCTTAGGCTCCTTTAAAACATAAGTGGCAAATAGTGGTCAGATGTGCCAAATAATATTTACAACCACTGGGATGAGATTTTTATTATGGCTTACATGAAGGTTTTTTTTCCAAAGTCCTACTTGGTGCCAGCAATCCACCCCAAATTGTATGTAGGTGGGTTTTTGTTTTTATTTTATTTTATTTTTTTTTAATGTTATATGGCAGTATTCAGAGTTCAAAGTACCCTTTTGGTCCTGGATAGCTCTATTCTGGTTTGTGCCCTCTAAAACTTTACCATCCTCAGCTGGGATGAGGAATGACAAGAGAAGCAAAACTGTCTGTGGCTGTGAATATACTAAACCACTAGGATAAATATTGCAAGATACATTACACATTTTTTTGTAAAAATTTCCAGCTTCAGTGAATGAAACATCATGAAACCAAAGGCAACCTAGTTGCTCTGTTAGCTCTTGCTGGTTTTTGAGCCCAGGACTTTCCCTGTGCTGTTAAGTTGCCGCTGTACCCAGTGCTACATACATACTTGTATGTGTATGTATATGTGTATAGATACACATGTACATATATACATACTATATACATTTATATCTACATGTCTAGTTTTATTACAATAGACTATAAGAACTGGTGGTTAACATGAAATGTTACCTTTTAACAAGCAGTTTCTAAAATTGAAAATAATGTATGTACAGGTTTTGAAATTTGTAAAATATGACTGTTAAAAGGAGGCTATTTAACTGATGACATTAAGATACTTGAACATTTTATGCCTCGCATCTGTTTATCAGTTCTAGTTATCTGTATAAATGCATTTTAGAACCGATAGACAGTAAACTTGAATTTACCTTTTGATAAGAGTACAAGCCACTGTACATTCAAAAATTATTTAAATTTGCAAACACACTGTTCTATATGTAAGGTACTGTATGTAAAACTGTTTATTAAAACTATTCTGCATACTCTACATTTTCCATTTTTCTTCCTGATCTACATATAAGTGTAAAATGTGATTACAATAATGTACAGACCATCAAAAATCAAAAATTCCTGGACTGCCTTTTGATTCTTTAAATTGAAAAAATGTGCCAAAGATGGATTATCTGGGAAAGACGTTGCAACCTGTGCATTGAACTTTCATGATAAAACCATAACTGAGAAGGTAGCATGGCTGGTTCATTGCTAAAACATACCTACCCTGACATCTCCTGTCTGTCTGTCATGTCTGAAGTAAGTTATCACTCTTGATGTCAAAAACAAAATGTAAGCCTGTGTTACAGAGTGGTTGCTATTTAAGAAGTCTTGCCATGTCAAGCTTATAGGAGATACTACAGAGCTGTATGATAACATGGAAGTCAATTACAGCACCGTGATCGGCAACTTCCTAATACAGGAAGAATACAGCAGCTGAGGGGTTGTTGACATTTTTATAGCAACTGTTAATAAATAAAGTACTCTGTGTTATATAGTTGGATGCTTAAATTACCGCTTAAACCAATATGAACAGCTGAGTGACCTACTTGCTTTTTGATACGCGAGACTCTTATTATTCAATTGCTGCATATCCCTGAATGTGGTACTGTGTGTACTGTATAACAGAAGTGTAAATCCTGGTGAATTACTTTGAAACAAAGTGGAGTGTATTTACCTAATTTATACAGCATACACTGTAGCGATATTATGCAATGTGTGTGCATGTGTGTGATGTAATATAACTGTAAATGTTACTGAAGGTGGAGGTGTGCGGAGAGATTCCAGGTGGAAGAAAGGGAAATGCAGGGATGGAGGAATTTCCTGAAAAGGCCGTCATGAGGTCAGACTTGGAGTTGTCCTTGCAGCTCTTTGCAGCAGTCTCTAAATTTACATGAGTACATAACCTTATCCCTCAGGATCTTACCTTATTCAGCATGGACTGTGCTAACAAAAACAAATCTGTTTAATATTTATTTTTTATCTTCATTTCTTGTGTAGTCAATCGTTATAAATAGAGGAAAAAAATCTTGCAAGCAATCATATCTTGTAAAAAATATAATCTTAGTTTTCTTAAGGAGAGTGTTATGATACATTCATTGTGCGTTGCCCGAATGCTTCACAAACTTGTCTTGGTTTACTTTCTCAAATTGTGACGTTAGTCTGTGACACATGTATGTTAGTTTTGGCCCCAGTTTCAAAAGTATCCCATACATCTGAGTACTTGAGAAGGTTTTTTTGAACACTTACAAGTCAAGTGCCATAAAAGGCCAAGTGTTTTGCACAGAGTGTAACCTACAGTTGAATGCTTTGCTCATGTGCCAGTCAAACCTGATGTGTTCTGGTTCATACTATTAAGTCTAGTTGACATCAAGGGAATCTTTTTTGTTATTCTGTAGGCATCATTTTCCATCTGTCTTCCTGCTTCCTCAATAAATAATCCAGGGATCTATACACAGTCTATTAGCAACATCACTTACCTGGATATGAATTGCACTTTCTTGTGCTGTATGACAAAGGAGGCTGTCTTCGAGGAGGGAATAATAGTATATGGTGCTGTAATGACTGTTTTTGATGCTTGTGCTCAGGGAGATAAATTTTTTTTTTTTTTTTTTTTTTTTAAGTTTGCAGCCGCCTTTTAACTTTTAAGTAATAAACAAAAGGGAAATGACGTTACACTTTTTGTGATTCCAAAAGGCTAAATGACAAACTTGTGGAGCCTTTAAATGCCTAGCTTTTTGTCTGGATTTCATCCACACTGTTTTTTCTTATGGAGAGTATCAGGAATGAGTTGCTTCAAACCTTTCTTCCAGTGCCCATAATATAGCCATCCACATCAGAAACTGTGTTTTCAGTTGCAGTGGTGGCAGCAGGACATCCTTATTACAGTCATAAGGAAAACGGTGGCGTTATCAGATAACGTGTGTGAGGGGCCACCTATGTTTCAGTTCTAAAATGAGAGTTGCATGAAATTGTACGGCAGGGAATGGGTTGGCAGATACTTCCTAATACTGTTCTTGGGTGGCTGTAGGGAGGTAATGCCCATATTTTGGATATTCTGGCCTTAGATGCATAGACCTTTGTTCAAGTATAGAGTAATTTGCAGCCACAGAAGTCCATAACCCTATTTAGAAGATGAGTTTCAGTTTTCTGATGGGTTTTCTTTGCTGGCTTGCAGAGAATTGGAGCTGTTCTTCCAGGGGTGCAGTCCTCTTGTAGAGCTGACATCCTCCTGTCTCTTCATGTGATACCTAAGTTTCTACATGTGCTCCTTGTCTGTTTTCCACCTTGCATCTGTTTCTCATTTTGTTCTTCAGTTTTCTGCACTCCGTCTTGTTTCATGATGCCAGGAGGGTTTCAATCTTGCCCTTTTTTTTTTTTTTTTTTTTTGGTTGCTGGTGGAAGGGATTCTAGGGAAAGGGCTCCTCTGCTCTTCTCTTATGTCTTAAGTGTCCTACAAGCCGTGTACAGTCAGATTTTGTGTACCACAACAAAATCTTTAGATGGTTTTGCTGCCTTCCTCTAGTACGCATCTTCTGATATCATGTGCAAATGTTGATCTCCTCCTGCTCCCATCTGGCTTCTAGCTTAGCTCAAAATAATTCTGCAAAAACAAAACAGCCAAACAAAAAACCTACACATTAGCTCTGTTGGGCTCCAGCTATTTACCAAGAAGGAGGTTTTCATGTACAGGAGTCACTTAGGCTTTGCTGTGAATTTATAGAGGTATTTTAATGCTTGCAAAACAGAATGTTTTTCCTCTGTATTTGAAGGAAAACTGCAAATATTTTTCACTGAGACTTTAAAAGACAGAAAACAGATCCTGCGCTGAGATAACCAGAGTGTGATGTTAAAATCAGCCACAAAATCAGAGGCGAGAAGCACTGCAAGCAGGAGCTTTGTAGCAAGAAGTGGGCAGCTCATCCATCTTGAGATCCTCGCCTTATTACCGTCTCTCTGGAGGTGCTGATGTGTGAAGGGGGTCTTGCAATTATGCCACTCGTTGTGAATGGGAATCACCTTTGCCATGTCAGTTTAAAAGACTGGAACCTTGTGTGTTCTCTCTACTGCTTACAAATGCTGCAGTCTGTCAGCCTTAATTTCACAGTGCTTATTAAAACCAGAGGCTCTAATCCATTGCTCTCTTTGCATTTGATTAGCTGCTACTAATTTTCCATTATACTGAGACTATGTGGCTATAGGTGATCACTTTACAAAGTTTTTGAAATACTTCAGTAATGATTTTTATTATACTGTTACATCCTTGGTGTCAGTTATAGGGATCTGTCTTTAGCAATAACTATTATACACTATGTGTATGTCTGTTTATATATGGAAAATAAATATGGAGCATGTAACGACTGTGAAAATACACTGCGCAAAGAGCAGAGTGAGCACTCGACGGCCACTCTGCACCAGCCTGAACAACCCAAATGAAAAATTGGAGAGCGTGTGGAGAAAACGAACTAGCATGAAAAATTATATGGGAGTGGATTTCCCTTTATGCGCACACTAGGCTGTGTAAGCTGTAGACGAGCCAGCCGTGAATACCTGAAGCCAGTTCAATTGCTGATTGCTCAAACAGCAGCTTCCTCTTCTGTAAGACTGGTGAGAGCCACCGTGTTCAGCTGTAGCCCTGTGCGTCAGTGTATTGTCACTAACCACGCCGAGAGAGGCAGCAGTGCACTAGGATGACATCTACGAGAGACGCAAAGTACTTTCTTTTGTGATTTTTTTTTTTTTTTTTTATAATAGCAATAATGTTGACTGCATTCTAATACAATAAAGGTCTGTTGAGATGATGTGCCTGGGCTTCCATTCAGTGGACTTTAGTTTTAGTGAGTTGGTGAGCATTTGCTTTTATATTTTTTATTTTGTTTTAAAGCAGTAGGGAATCTTCACTCGTGTTTAGCCTGTGGTCAATAAACTACATACAGTGATGGATAATCTTTATCTGTGTACATCTCAAAACCTTAGGGGATCTTCAGTTGTATTTTACCCTGTAGCTGAATTATATAATCAATAAATTATTTGCAGTAACAAATGCTCTCTTACTGCGCAATGAAGTAATCAGAAGACTTTCTGTTCCTGAGCTGCTTTGGTGTTTTAACAGTTTCAAGTGTTGAGTTTTGCAATGCACTTGGTTCTTAAAAGGGTCTTTTGACAACTTAGTTGCAGTGGTATCTCTTTGTGGGCTGATGTCTGCCTTCTAAGAGCATTTATCTAGTTTTGTGTCTGTGTGTGGTGTCATTACAAAACAACTTAAGGTTATTTTAATGATTTCTTGTATTTTAATATTGCCTATAAATGGTTGTTCAGGATTGTGCTGTAGTAGGAAATGAGCAAACAATGCTGAGAATATTCCTGTCCTAGCCCTCTTCTGGACTGGGGCAAAAATGAAATCAGGCAGTGTTTAAACAAGTCACTAATACACAGAAATAGTTTAGTTGTTCACATAGCAAAAATTGCTATGATCTTGAACATACTTAAAAAAAAAAAAAAAAATGTTACTCTGATATAGATCTTTTCTTCATTATTGAAGACACCATCTCAAAATGCTCTCTGAAATTGAAGAGAGATGACCAAATTCAGATCTTGGAGCAATATCTAAAACACTTTTTTCTAGCCCTGAATCAGACCAAAGATCTAGCCATCCAGTACCTTATGTTAGGCAGAAGCATAATGTTGAGCATCCACAGAAATCTATTGACTATAAAGGCTCTGTGCAAGTTGGTCTTTCCTTTAATGTAGCTTTCAGTTCTGGAAAACAAATGTTACTTCAAACAAAATCTTTATGAAGATTTATCAGTTTTATCGGTTGCTGATAGATTTCTTCTCCATGAGTTTGTTTAATCCATCATTTTTCATTAATTTCTGTCTTTT
This sequence comes from Aythya marila, assembly GCF_965140915.1. NCBI lineage: Eukaryota > Metazoa > Chordata > Aves > Anseriformes > Anatidae > Aythya > Aythya marila. Next base: position 149,082,557 of record NC_139043.1, read on the forward strand.
ATACCTCCACCACCCTCAGGTGGCATAATGAATTCCACAGCTTTCTTGTGTGGCAGGAGGACTTAAAAAGCAAGTTCAAGGAGAAATCTGACTTCATGAACTATATATACACTGTTGCATTCATTTCAAAGAAGGCTACGTATTGCATTGTCAAAAAGACCACAGATAATTTTGTCCTACAAACACCAGACATTTAGCACTTTTTTGATGTCCTTGTGTGACTAGGGATGTCTCTTCTCACGTGCATTAGTTTGCAGTTGCCAGATACTGAATCTACGAAGCACGCAGATCCATCCATCACTCCACTGCTGACTGCAGAGCAGAATTCTGCTTGGGGGTTCAAAACTGTCTGTGTTCCGGATGCTATAAGATTAAAATAAATGTTTTTGTACCTTCTATTGACAAGGTTAGACATCCTTAGAGGAAAATTGTGCTATCTCTCCTGTTAGCTATGTAAGAAAATATGTAAGATTTGTTTCTTACATAAGAATATGTAAGAAAAAAAAATAAATAAATAAATAAAAAAATAAAAACGCCATTTCATCTATCCTAGGAATGGTTTGTTTCTGGAGAGGTAAAAATAAATTCAAGTTTTGTTAAGTGGGCTTCTTTAGGTTCTTCTGTCACCAAAGCCACTTTGCCAACTAGTGAATGATAGTACAAATAATAATAATAATAATAATAATTTGAGAAGTCCTCTGCCTACTTTTCTGACTCAGCTAACTTTAGTGTTCTGCTACTTCCCCATCATTCTTTCAATCCGAAGAACACAAAGTATGAAGTGACTGAAACTTGTATTATCTGGTGGGGCTATGCTTTTCATCTTTTAATTTTGTCACACTTTGACATTTTTGTCCTTTTCTGAGGATTAAATTATAGCTAACAAGTGCTTCACAAGATCCAGTCATTGTTGTCTACACCAAGATCATGTGAAGAAGCTGGGAAAGAGTCTCATGCTTGAGAAGAAATGTCCCAAACATGAAATATTTTGTGCTCACAAAGGAAAGCTAAGCCACTAAGAAATAGCACAAGTCTATGATTCTGCATGGTTTTCTTAAAATGTGGGAGAGGATGGGCCGGTATTTGTTTCCTATTTAAAACAGAAAAACAGTAATTTAAAAAGTAAATTAAATACATGGTATGGGCATAGGGTGACAAAGATTGCCATTCTTAAAATTTTTACTTCTAATTTGCTGCCATGTTCAGGAGATTTCTTTAAGATCTTTCATTAATATGAGGTTTCTCAGGCTCAAGCTTTATTTGTGTGAAAGCAACTTTTCTATGGATATAGATGTTTATGTATACCTATACAGGTCGCACTTAGCCTTTCTGCTATGTAATCATGACACTTACACAAATCTGTGCAATTTTTCTGCTAAAAGAAGTAAATGCAAAACTGGAACACTGGATAAATCACTGCTTCTCCCTTAAGGTCTGGGATTTCAACAGCAGGTATCATCACGCTGACATTTTTTCTTTTTCCCAATCAACTATAATCTAGATTGAGTTGATTTTTGATACTGCATACAACAAATAAAACCTTCATTTACAGCACTAAAACAATGATTTTGAAGACAAACTACTTTTAAGGCCATATTAGCTGCAGGGACCTTTTCCACTTGCTTCTTTGCTTACCACCAGTGATGAGCTAATTTGAGATATTTTTCCATCTTTTCCCAAGTGCTAAAAATAGAGCTCAATGCCGTTGTCCCTTTACTGAAGGGAATGTTATGCACTGAGCTTTTTCTTAATTTGTCTCGCCAGCCACAGATCATGTGTCTTTTCTTTTTCCTCTAAAGAATGCGGATTGCATATATTGCTCTGTAAACTATTTGTCTGTAAACTTTTTTTTTTTTTTTTTTTTTTTTTTGGATCCATGGGCTATTGCATCCCACTGAACTTGCATGTACCAAAATGCCCATCGCGGTGTGATGCACATCTAGAAGTGGTTTAAGTGATACAGATTGCCAGCACTCTCTCACACTTGGCTTTTGAAGAGACTTTTAAGACTTGGCTGCTCTTCCCACTTGCATAGTTCAGAAGTTGTTTTCTGAGTGTTTTTGAAGGAAATAAAAAGCAGTCTTGGGAATCAACAGTATGCAGATATTGTAGATTTGTGCTCCTTTCTGTTAATAACAGCCCTTTGAGACCTCCTTGGTTTCCTGTCTGCATTATTCCATTATAACTACTAATGACCTTTGGTAGTCAGCAAAGGAGGAGGAGGAAAGTGAATGTTTACCATAAAAAGCCTCTCTCTCCCCATTTGCTGTGCAAGGATTGCCTGAAAGCAATTGCCTGAATAACAGTTTTGGACTAACTTTAGAAAATGGATTAAATAAATGTATTGCTCCTCCTTTGCCCCATTGTTTTACATGTAAGCACAGAACCTGCTGCCCCTGGAGAGCCCATGGCACGGGGCTGTGCTGGCTCTTGTTGCTCCTCTGTAACTGCCCCACTGGAATGGGGGTCAGACACAAACCTGAGACTCTTGAAGCAAATATCCAGAAAAATGTGGAATATATTTCATGGTCAGACTTAAAATCTTTTACAATTCAACCACCCTAGTACTAATTCTGTTCTTTGTTTGGTCTGAGGGCTTTGATCTGCATGTGTATTTCCCTACATATGCTGCACTAATCCAGAAATTCATTTTCTTTTTGTGTCTGCTTAATCCAGGCTGTTACAGAAATTTTCTTTATGCCTTTGAAGGTGCCTTTTTCAGCCTGCCCTCTACACTGGTCATGTTCTTCGTTGTTTCCCAGCTTGATCTTTCCGCTGACTACTGACTTAAAACCAGAATAGACTGCTTGAAAATGAAGTCCAAATATAGCCTCACTCATTTTAAAAAGACTAATCCTGGTAAAGCAAGCTTGTACAGCTGTTTGAGGTCACATTTACCATATATATCAAATGCTGTAGCACTTAAGAGGTCTACAGCCCAGACAGAAAGATGCTTGAATCACTGTTAGCGCAGGCACAGTCATGGTCTGTAAGAAGGCATCGATGGAATTCTTTCTAGTCTCTCCAGTACCCATGGGTCACTAATAAGAGTGCTGCTGTCACTTTTTTTCATGAAATCAGCCTAATTCCAACCTCAAACGTGTGCTCCTGTTATTATTTAGCTAATTCTTCTGGGCCTGGTTGTCCAGCTAGCTTTAGGTGAATGTGAGTTCTTATAATTTCTCTTGCAGGTAGATGCTACTAAGAGTCATAAGAGGTGGACAAGTAAGAAATGATACTCTGGAACCAAGGAAATAATAGTTCTGAATTGTTTTAGGTTGAGGATCTTGCATGTAATAAGTTCCCAGAAGAACTGATTTGTGTTAACATGCTTAATTGTCATACACGTATAACACCTAGAAGATGAAGCCTCAGAAGCTAAGCTACTTCCAGCCAAATATTTGGCAGCATAAAGCGCTTGGTGCAAGTGGAAGCTGAAGGTTGAATGCATTTGACTCTGACCCTCAATTCCCTTCCTAGTCAGTGGAGCTTCATCTATCCCATTTCTCACTTAACAATTGAACCACAAGGTGTATTTGCTCATAGCGTTGCCCTGTTTGGAAGCCTCCATCTTGCCTGTCCCCATACTGGGCTAGGCTTTCTAGAAGTCCCCCCAAAAATGTGCTTCTAATAAGGGGCACAAAGTCTTAACAAAGTCAAAATATCATACTTAAAGCTTATATTTAAACACACCTTATGATATGTGATGTTTCTTCAGTGTTGGCAGCATTCTTCACAAACCTGCCCCATGCTAAGGCTGCCTAATATATTTCAGGTCTCTAACTTGCCATTGACTTCAGTGGGACATTAGGTTCTTGGGCAAGTGGCTGGATCTCTAACTCAGTGCAAATGGTTACACAGGTGACAAGAGGATCTTTGGCCAGGGCAATGTCAATCTGCTCAATGTGCGTGGCAGTTTAACAAAGTCCCCCCAGGCACCCCCTTTGCCTGCTGCTGCTCGTTCTCCTTTCCAGTGACTGGGCTCAGGAGTGCTCCCTACAGAGGGGTGAGGGCTTGCTGATGGAAACCACAAGGGCAGCTCCAGGTGAAGGGGCCCCTTGTGGTTTTCTCAGAAGTATCACATGCGTCACTCGCTCAACTCCATGGCCAGTCTACCAGCACATAAGTGAACTTATTGGAACAGTGGTTGCTATAAAAAGGCAGGCAAGGGCTACGTGTGGTGTGCAGGGCTGTCGCAGTGACACCAGGGAATGGAGCCCTCCCATCGCAAGATGGGCTCCATCCCAGTTTGCGCCCTTCTTTGCTTTATTAACATAGCAGCAGCCAATATATTTGGTAAGTATGCTTGTCCTTTTCCTTTGCTCATGTCCAGTAGTGACAGCCCCTGTGATCTTTGTGATGCTCTTTGTGTTAATCCAACTAAGTAGGTAATGATCTTGAATCATTGGTAGATGTAGATAATAATCTTGAGTTGTTGGCATGTGATTATTGTGTGCTGTGCAGACTGAGTTTGAGCTCCAGGTTAAATCCTGAGCTGTGAGGATTTAACTGTGATTAGAGTAGTCAGAGTTCAAGTCCACCTGGACTTTGGGTGGAAAAACAAAGTTTTCTGGAAGAACAGGCTGGAGTAGAGAAGCTTGGACAGGAAAGGGTGCTGCTGCAGCAAAGCTAAGGTTCATCAGGTTATATCTTCTGCTCATGTGTCCCATCATCTAATTTAGGCTGTATCACCAATTTAAGATATTGAATAGTCTGAATGCTGTCACCAACTCTCTTCGTTCTGCTTAAAAAAAAAAAAGAAGTTTGCTAGTCCTGCATGATAAGCAGTTTGAGCCACCCATTAACGTTTTAACTCAGGTGCCTCAGTCGGCTGCCTCTGGCACTGTACAAAGGGATCTCCACACACCCTACGGAAACTGCGTGAGTCGCGTTTGAGAATGGTGTGAGGTTTGTTGGCATACAGATATCTATAGGTGATCTAACCTAAAAAACCTTTAGAGTCTCATGGCAATTTTTACATGGGCTTAAGGGGACACAGAAAAAAAAATCACAGATAAAAGTGATTGAGAGTTCTGAAGTGCACAGAAAACACCTCTGGCTCAAGTCCCTGAGCTGCAAATCAGAGGCTGAAAGTATTCAGAAAACTTATGAAGTATTTACACTGCTATACATATGGTTGCACTTAAATCAAATATTGCACTTAGTGAATCCATGGTCTAAATCTGCATTTATGGCTTTGTTTACTGCATTTACTTATTTATTCATTTATTTATTTTAGAACTGTTCAACAGAATTAAAAGTATGATACTCCTCAGATTTTGAGGACAGGGAAACTGTCAGATCAACTAATCTGTTCTGTAAAATAATAATAATAATAATAATAATAATAAATTAATTTTAAAAAGTCACTACTGAATTTCATTGTTCTTCTAAAACTCCTTAAAAATTTGGTTTTGAATGCATTAAGAACTGAAGAGCAAACTGTTCTCTTGTTTGGTGGCTTTGATACCTAACTACTTGTACTGGTAAAAAAATTAAGAAGTAGTAAATTAAGACTCCAAGTCTGACACTACCTGCTAGGCATTGATTCCTTTAAAGAATTCATGAGATTAAGAAGGTATTTTAAGAAGAATTCTTTCATGAGATTAAGAGGAAATACCTTTCCTTTTTATAGAATAGTAATTATTTAGCTTTATTTTTTCACAGAAACAATATCAGTGATGTCCCTCCCTGTGAGAAATAGTTGTGGTTATGGTAAAACACTGTTTTGTGGAGGTAAACACAGCTAACTCTAAGAAAACTACTCAGATACCAGAAAATTATGCTGTATTAGTACAGAACAGAGCTGATATTAATTAAATACAGGCCTGGGAAAGACCTCCGTCACATGCTTATCCCACATCTGGCAGCCCAGCTTGTCTGTTCAGCGCTGTCCTGTGTAGAAATGCATGGAGGGCTCACGAACCTGGGACTTTCACTGTACAGCACTGGCATTTAACAGGGTTTTGATACAAGCAGGCTCACAGTGAAACCGCATTTAGCATTTACCTTCTTGATGCTTTCAGAATACCAGACAGATTCCCAGCCACTGCGTCCATGTGAGCTTCAGAGGGAAAAGGCTTTTGCAGGAGGAGACACCTATGTTCCTCAGTGCTCAGAAGACGGCCAGTTCAGGTAAATCATCCCTGCTCTGATTCTGCTGGTTTACTCCGTGACTTTTCCCTACTATTTAAATGTTTAGCTTCAGCTTTGAAGAGCCTTCCTATCAGTAGACTGGAGGATGAGTTGCACAGGGGACTGGACTGAATGGACTTCATTGAGCTATGTTTCAGATTCAGCCTCTCCTGAGTGAATTCATAGAATTTCCTTTTGAGTTGGAAGGGACCTTAAAGACCATCTAACTCCAACCCCCTGCCATGGGCAGGATACCTCTCACCAGACCGGGCTGCTGAAAGCCCCATCCAGTCTGGCCTTGAACACCTCCAGGGATGGGGCATCCACAGCTTCTCTGGGTTACTTCCCTGTTACTGGAATTAATTTCTGTGTTTACAATTTAATTTAAGACTAATAGGATAATTGTGGTGGCATCATTTGCATATTGAATACTTGATAGAGATTGTGTAATGTTGTATAATGCAAATGCTGTCTTCCTATGCACACCCATAGGCATGAGACCTTTGATCAGCACGCCAGCTGACATAGTTCATCCAAGCTGACTTGGAGGAGTTATTCACACTGCTTTAAGTAGCACAGTTGAGTTTTCTCCTAAATGCAGTAAAGGAAATAAAAAACACATGGACAACAGTGGTTTAGAAAACAGCACATTGCTTGAAGAGGCAAGAAGATAATAAGTTAAAGCTGAGAGGAAGCACAAATTGTAATGTTCACTAATATCTTGCTGTTGTTGCCTTGGATGGGGGACCTAGATCATGCTAGATTTGAGTTAGAAAAGATCTCAAAACGTAAGGTAAATCTCAGATACCAAGTATCAGTATTCTGTGCAAATTACTTGCCTCTTGAATGATTTCAAGTCAGTTATTGGCAACTTCTGAAGACTCCAGAGAATTACTAGAATTTAGATTTCTCATTGGGTAGACCCAAATGATTTAGAGCCACCCAAAACAAAGCCCTCTATGGTTCCATTATTTGCAGTAATAAAATACTTGAACCTGCTTGCTATAGTTTATGTCCCATGCTGACTGAGGATTCTGGAGCTAACAATAAAATGTCTTACTCGTGTTCTGCTTCAGGACAGTTCAGTGCAGTAGAAATGGTCTCTCATGTTGGTGTGTGGATGAGAATGGCATCGAGGTACCTGGCAGCAAACAGGATGGATATCCCATATCTTGTAAGTTAAATGTTTCCACTGTTGTTCAGAGTGGACAAAAAGCCATTTAAATCTTCAGTTGAACTGTTGAAATCATGAATGTGTTTATCCCAGGATTAGGTGTACTCTATTTTGTTGTAATTTACTGTGTCTTTCTAGCTGAATTTCTGGAGTTTCTTTGAAGCTGATCATGGAAACATGATACACTTGAATGCTCTGTATTCATGAAGGTCACAATAATGTAAATCATGAATGTAAACTAAACTGATTGTATTCACCTTTAAGTTGGAGATCCTCAACCCCAGCTCTGGAGGGTTTCTATATACCAGTTTTACTGACCTCAAAACGATCAATGTTGGTCAAACGATCGTCTGGGTGGCAGAATCAGAACTCCCCCATCTGAGAAAACTCAGCTGATGTCTTAAAAAAATAAACGATTTAGTGTCCAGAAAGTACTTTCCTCTAACACTGCCTGCTCTGGTACTACAGGCTTATCCTTCTGCCAGCTGCAAAAGCAGAGGATCTTGGTGAGTCGCTACATCAACAGCAGTAGCATCTCCTACATCCCTCAGTGCACAGATTCAGGGGCATTTGATGTGGTGCAGTGCGACATGGAGCTGGGTCAGTGCTGGTGTGTAGATTCAGAAGGAATGGAGATTTATGGCACCAGGCAGAGAGGAAAGCCAACACAGTGTAAGTAAGATTCAAGAAAATGGTAAGTTTTGTGGGGACAGAAGGTTTGGTATGAATGAAAGGTGGTAGATCAGGAGCTTGGACACTGCAGCCTACACTTATGCTATGGAAGTATAAGTGCTTAACTGAGAAATTTAAATTAAGTGGCTATTTCATTTGGTTATAAAGACAATATGAGGCACCTAGATTTGCACGTTCAACATAATGAGTCTAAGCCTCTTCATAGCCATGCCCTGGTTTGTGGGAAGTTAAGCACTAATAAATACTACTTCTTTTTTTGTCAGGTCCGGGGACCTGTGAGATCCGAGACCGTCGCATTCTGCATGGGGTTGGGGAGAAGAGCCCACCTCAGTGCTCAGCAGATGGAGAGTTTCTGCCTGTCCAGTGCAAGTTTGTCAACACTACAGACATGATGTTTTTTGATCTCGTTCATAATTACAACAGGTAAGAGTGTAGGCTTCTGAAACTGGGAGATAGTGCTGGACACTGCTTCAAGTCAGGATCTTAATGCATTTTTTTCCACATTTTCTGTGACCCTGTCTGATATTATTTCTTGCTATGGACCAAGTAAAAAACAAACAAACAAATAAACCCCCCCCAAAACTTTTTTTTTTTCCTAAATTAAATTTACTCTTCTAGAAAATCCCTGCACTCTAATCAGTGTGCCTTTGCTCAGTAGTGGTTACCAAATTGGAATCTGTATTTGGAAAAGTAGCAAGGGAAACCTTTCGGACACCAAACAGCAGATCAGTGCAAAAGGAAGAGAAATACAGATGCATATATACGGTAGGAAAGATGATTCCATTTGGAATATGAGAACAGAAGGACAGAGAGACAAGTGGCAACAGGAAGAGCAAGTTCTGTGTGACAGTAGGAAAACTTTTTTTCGTCTACACAGTGTCAGAGTTGCTCACACAGGGGAGCCAGCAAGTGATGTGGGATGTGGTGTACAGGCCAGCTTCTGATGGGTTGGAGTAGGCTGGGGAAGATTTCAAAATGCTGGATCAAATGCTTGTCAGTGGGATCAGAAAGCCATTGTCCTTTGGAGGAATCAGGAATTAATGCTCACATGGAGAAATAAGGGCTGGAAAAGGAGAACTGCAGAAGAAAGGGTTCGTGTCTTGAGAAGTGCATTTGTTTTGGCATCTCAATCAGCACATTTCTCCAGAGGAGGGCAGTGGAGTAAATGTAATGTCTTGTTCTGACTTGGCTCTATAGCAGCAAAGGCATTTTATTGTAAGTGTCAATTTTGCTATTTTGAGGGTTTTCTTCTTTAATTTAAGCAAAACTGAAAGGCAGGCCCAGATGCTCAGTACAGATTTGTCAGAGCTTTGGGAGAGGTTATTTTGGCAAGAGCAAAATAGTCTGGCTATTTTGTTTGTTTGCCTGTGGAGTGTGGAAATTCTAAAAGAAAAATTACAGAGAAGAAAGCAATGCTTTAAATTACCATTTTTCCCCTCCCACTGAGAGGTTTGTCTGGAAAAGGTCTACAAGATTGGCCTTTTCTTGTGTCTATGTCATGTAATTAATCACAGCAGGACCATTTCACTCCCAGCTGTCTACCTTTCTAATTATTGCATAGACTTAATCCATATCCATATGATTTGAGTATCTTAGATCATTAATGTATTTATTTTTTACAGTATTACTGCCTGGTTTATCATTATCCTTTCCTATAAACATGAGGCCAGAATGCAGAGCCGAAGTGATGAGTTCCACAGTGAAGAACTGTGGCAAAATAGGGATTAAACCCCCTTTTTTAAAGGTTTGGGTCCATGTTCTTACCATTGGGAAAACATTTCTTGGCTCTGTGGACTGTTTTTTGAAATCTAAATGTGTCACTTAACTCCCTTCCCATATCATTTCCCCACACCTTTACAATGATTCCAAAATAAATATGTTAAAAAATAATGGAGAAAATAATAATAATAAATAAAATTTATTTAATTATTTATTTATTTATTAAAAATTAATAAAGCCTAAGACTTTACCAAGGGGAAGACTTTTGGAAAGAAAGCAAGCCCAAATTTCCTGCCTTACCCTAATACTTGACCAGACTACTGTTTGTTCTTTTATATAGACTGTGCCCAGGTCCTGCTTGGATAGGCAGCCATATAGAAAGCCCTATATCAGATAGTGGAGGAGAGATCTAGAACTCAAAAATCAAGGAGATTTTTTAACTCTCTTGCTATAATATTCATCAGACTAAAGACCTTGGTCAGCTCACTGGAGGTTTTGCCCTATTATGTGTTAGATTAGAACCAAAATATATCCTGAGTTGGAAGGGACCCATAAGGATCATCCAGTCCAACCCCTGGCTCCACACAGGACCACCCAAAAACCAGACCACGTGTCTGGGAGCATTGTCCAAACGCTTCTTAACTTCTGCAGGCTCAGTGCCATGACCACTTCCCTGGGGAGCCTGTCCCAGTGCCGGACCGCCTCTGGGTGCAGACCCTTTCCCTAACCCCCAGCCTGACCCTCCCCTGTCCCAGCTCCATGCTGTTCCCTCGGGTCCTGTCGCTGTCCCCAGAGAGCAGAGCTCAGCGCCTGCCCCTCCGCTCCCCTCGTGAGGGAGCTGCAGGCCACCATGAGCCTGCTCTGCTCTGGGCTGAACAAACCAAAGGACCTCAGATGCTTCTTGTATGTCTTCCCTTCCAGACCCTTCACCATCTTTGTAGCCCTCCTTTGGACGCTCTCTAACAGTTTTATGTCCCATGTGTTGTTTTTTTTGGTAGTGTAAAAAACATGTTTTGATATTCTCCCTCCACTTCTGAGTAGTCAGTGAGAAAGGCAGCTGTGAGTTCAGCTGCACAGACAGAGCACAGAAGGGTTATTTGCAAACCTGCTGTTGAAGATCGGTAATGAGTTACTTTTGCTGGATGCCAAGAGCAGGGACACAGCTGGAGGAAAAGGTCAGCAACCATGCATGTATCTACTTCTTTTTTTAAGTGCAAGCACTCTTCTTGAAACACCTGGATCCACAATAAATTTATCCACAACTTAAACAGTCATCCCTGCTTCAGCCACTTCTTTTTGGACGGGGCCTGATAGACGAGGACTTCTGAGTTATGACTTCTCACCTCTAGGGCTGTGATTATAAGGAGTCTGAGAAAAAGAAAAGGAGCAGTGGGGTGTGAGTTTTCCAAGCATGATGGATGAAGTTCTATCCTCTTGTTTGTGTGGGCCTAATTTATATCCTTTTGCACTTTATTTAGCTATACTCCCTACTTAGAACAAAAGTAACCAGGACGGCAGGGTATGACTGCACATCTGTCTCATACAAAAGTGGTATAATTATGCATATGGCATCTTAACATTGAGGGTAAAAGAAGGAAGCATGCAGATTTTTATTTTATTTTGTCATTTTATGTTGTTTATTTATTTATTTTGCATAGCAGCCTGTGTCACTAAGCTGGATGTCAAGATGCTGAGGGGATGAGCTTCAAGGACATGGGTGGTGTAAGATGCTACCTTTGAGTCTGTAAGGGCACTGCTCTGCTAAGAGACAAGATCGTATCCCTGATTGAGCAATGACCAGTGCATAATTCAGGGGTATCAGAAAGCTCTTGAAATCCACTAAGCCATTTATATCCACAGAGGACCATAGGAAGATGTTATTTAGTTGTTTATAGCTAAAATTGCATTGTTTTAATGCTGACATGAGTCTCTTTGTGTTCTGAAGTATGACCTTTTGATTGCTTTTAGCACACCAATGAAAACAGCAGAGCAGGATTTGGATTTGACCATCCAAAGTGGAGGGAGTCAGTAGGTGTTTAGTTTGCTGATGTGGGAAAGTACCAGAGAGGAGCAGCAGTATGCAGTGATGTGCAGGCTGTGGGACAGGAGTGCTGCTGAGACCCCAGAGGTTGCCAGTCCTTTCCTTTGCCAGGGCTTGCTGCGTGTCCCTGAGCTACCTTAGGGTGTACTTCCAAGTACTGAGGTAGCAGCAACCACTCCAGCTCTCCTGGCAGGGGATGGCACTTCCCTTTTACTAGATATTTCCAAATAAGCCGCATGCAGCTGGGACATCAGGCCTTTATCGTAATTCAGGGTTAAGGGTATGTATTTGTAAAATAATACATGATTTTGCAACATGGTGAATGAGTGTGTCCCACTGGCCATATTGCCTCAATCCAGAAAACAAAATGTATTTGTTTGCAGAAGCCCTGGAATGTCTGTCAGTTAAGATCACATTTACTACGATTTTTTTTTTTCTTTTCAACTCTGACATTAATAAATTTCCTTCCTAAATGATAGCTTTGCTAGAATCTGGCTGTTGTCGCTCCCTAGAACATTACACTGGGAACTAGCAACTCTTTGATCTCCAGAAGTAGGAAGTTAGTCTTGGTTGTAATGTGTTTAAAAACCTTTTCTCTTTAATCCGTTGAGCCGTGCTCTCTGAACGAAAAAGATTAGTGAGGTTTCTATCAGCTTTTGTGCTTAATTCAGTGCAAAAAGTATACATAGCATGGCAGGGAGAGGAAGCAACCTGTTTGTTTAGGCACTCTGCCATCCTGTGCAGACTTGTGGAAGGAGTTAATGAACTGCTATTGTAATAACATTAGGCCAACGTGCCTCTATTTTACACTCTTTGGCAGGCTTTCAAGGGTAGGAACAGAACTGAAAATGAATGTTAGAGACGGGGTATGTGCATAGAAAGGATCCAAAATCTGTCTGAAGGGAGATATTGCCCTGTATAGTTAAAAGGAACTCATGAGACCTGTTATCCTATGGAATAGCTGATTTGGGTCATGTCAGAGTCTGGCTGACTCTAGCAGACTGAAGGATTGCACAATGGCTTTGTGCTGGACAGACATCCTTGCCATACAAATCTGGGAGAGAAGCTCAAATGCTTTGTTGTTGTTGTCAATAGGCCTCCCAGAGCCTTTCACAGGAGGTTGTTTTTCTTCCAGGCTCCCGGCAGCTTTCCAAACCTTCAGCTCCTTGCGGGAGATGTTCCCGGAGGTCTCTGGGTACTGCTACTGCTCGGACAGCCTGGGGAGAGAGCTAGCAGACACTGGTGAGTACCTGCCTGCACCTCACATGTCAACTTCAGCAGCTTTGAACTCCCAAGGAGAAGGACAGGTAAAAAGTGTCAGTGTTAAGCTTCCTTTGGGACTCCAGGTTTATTTCTGCAAGATGTAAGGGCACAGAGCAGCTGATCTGACCAGTGTATGGGAAAGGCTGGTGCGCTCTCATGACACTTGCTCACACAATGTGAACCCCACCCTTGGGAGCAGTGCTCCAGCAGGAGCCGCTGCCTAGGAACTAACCCTGTCCTTTTTGGAATGGTCAATAAGATTTTGGAATGTCCACCTTCTGTCCACCTTTGAAAGCTGAATCCTATTCAATGTCCAGTCAGCAAATGCAGGGGAATATAAAGGACCTGGAGGCTGAGCTAGTTTCTTCTTGCTTAGGTGGTCATCCTATTCTGGTGGTCATCCTATTCTGTCGTAGCCTAAGGTTACCTTTCAAGCATGTTAATGGTTGATGGGACATTTTTGGGGGAAAGGAAAGGAAAGGGAAAGGGAAAGGGAAAGGGAAAGGGAAAGGGAAAGGGAAAGGGAAAGGGAAAGGGAAAGGGAAAGGGAAAGGGAAAGGGAAAGGGAAAGGAAAGGAAAGGAAAGGAAAGGAAAGGAAAGGAAAGGAAAGGAAAGGAAAGGAAAGGAAAGGAAAGGAAAGGAAAGGAAAGGAAAGGAAAGGAAAGGAAAGGAAAGGACTGGTTTTTGGTTCTTTTTTGTTGTTGCTCCCAAAAAAAGAGGAGGTAGAACACTTCCAGATCCTCTTCCTTAGATATTGCTGCTTAAAAAATAAAGCCAAAAATAAACAAAACAAAACAAACAAACAAACAAACAAAAAGCGTGGGAAAAATGCAGAGCATGATGGCTTAAAATTTACATGGTAGATGAGAACTTTCGTATTTAGTTCCTAAGAGAAATTCTCCAAAAATCTGTGTGCTCAGAGGAACGACTGCACTTCTTTTCATTTACTTGTTGTACAAACAAAATGTTTAGGAATTGTTTTTTGGAAACACTAGGCAGTGATATAATTACACAGTATCAATGGCACTACTGCAAACTGAACCTAACGCAACCACAGCCCAGTGCTGGGTTACTGGATGCTCCTTCTTCTCATTTTGGTGCATGTCAAAGTGCAAAGCCAATGACAGGGGGCACTCAGCAGCAGGGTTTATGGTACAGGGCATTTGGGTTATGTGGTATAAGTTCACACTTGGGCCACTTTAGAGGACTGGGTTTTCTTTTTCAAGGTAGGTTTCCAATTCTACTCCTCTGGTGCAAAGAAGATGACTTCTGTCTTAAAATCAGACTCTGTGCTAAAAGTCTCTCTTTCTCAGGCTTGGAGCTGCTGCTTGATGAAGTTTATGACACAATTTTCTCAGCACTGGAGCCTGCCCGCACGTTCACAGAGACCAGCATTTATCGGATCCTGCAGAGGAGGTTTCTGGGTGTGCAGCTGGCTACCTCCGGCCGGTTCAGATGTAAGTAGCACCCAGGTGATTCCCTGCAAATGGAATGATAATTTCAGATCTTTATGACAGCTGCTATTTTGGAGAGTTGTTTTAATAGTCTCCTGTACTAAAAGCTTATAATATCACAGTTTTGGTGCAAGAATCAAGGTCCCTCCATTGCAGCTGACTTTTAGTCTTTGGGCTGTAGACTCTTAGCAGCAGAGTGTACCTATCCTCTGATGAAAACTTCCCATGCACTTGAGGTTTGTGTTAGTTGAAAGCCTGTGAATTCTCCCTATCTTTTGCTTTGAGATTCTGGAGATGGATCTGATGATTTATTGTATTAAAAGCCTGAGAAAATGCTCCCTAATTTCCGACAGTAGTCAGAAATAAGAAGGATCTTACATTGGCCACAACCCATTCCATCCCCAGGAGACTATACAAGAGGTTGTAGTGCCTGAGCCAGCAAGGCTGAACTTGTGGATCTGCCCTTGGGTCTGTTCCCTCCCTGATGAGGGTAGGAAAATAGGATGTGTTTCTCAGCCTATGGGCAATGAACTCTGCAGGACAGTAGGTAAGGTGTTTCCTTCTCCTACACCAGAGCCTAGGAGAATTGCCTAGGGAAGTTTGTATCCCCTGCTGTGATTCTTCATTCTCCTATCCAAACTCTGACATTGGTATCTGACCCTTGCTGAGGAGCTACGTCACCAGAGATATTAAGCAGATACCAATGCAAGTCTTCCAGTCACACAGGTCACACAGTTTCTCTGTTTCTGGGAAGAGCTGATCGTTTTGGGGGGTCTGGAAAGCATCTTTCTCCTCCCACTGCACAGTGCTGTGAAACAGGCTCTGACTGCAGATTGAGGCGGTGGCTGTCAGCAGGGATGAAGCTGTAACAGCCACAAGATGGAGACATGATCACGCTCCTTAGCCACTGGCAGTGACTTGGGTGAGTTGCCCATCACCTGAAGCCATGCACGCTAGGTGCTGGATGAAGGGTTTCTGATGCAATGCTCTTGCTGCCCCCGTCTCTTGGCTGAATGAAGCTGGAATGCTGTGGAAGGTGAGAAAAATTTAGGCTGTGGGACTGTAGTTTATATAAACAGGGAAAGCTTCTGTCACAAGGGTTGAGTCTAATATGGGAGAAGTCATAGCTCAGAAAATTTGCATTGTGGAGTTTTAGATTCTTCATCAGTTCTGGCCAGTTTGACAGGAATGGGGTCTTACGTTCCTCATTGAAGGATGCCAAAGAAATTTGTGGTCCCAGACCAAATCTCTGCAGCCAGATGTGGAGCCTTTTGCAGGAGCAACACCTCTTCTCACCAGAAACACTGTATCACATTTCTCTGTTGGTCACTTTTGCATTTCCATTAAGGACAAGAGCTCACCTAGCCACTGGAACAGCTCACTGAGTCAGAAACTCTGTTTATTGCTACCCATGGCTACAGCTGAAAAATGAGTTTATTTTTTTTTTCGCTTCAGTTTTCAGAATCAAGTACCTACAGAAGAAAACCATTCTACAGAAGAAAACCACTTCCCTTAGATGAAAGAGGATGGACAATTTTAACCTTGGGCTGGTGCTTGAAGTTTCAGGAAATTAAACCTTTTTTTTTTTTTTTTTTTTTTTTTTTTTTTTTTTTTTTCTTCCAGACTTCTCAAAAATAGGCAAATGATGGGATCAAGTGGAGATGGCTCTGAAACTTTGTTTTCCCTCCTGTTTTTTTTTTCCAGGCCCCTCAAAATGTGAGGTTGAGCGATATGCAGCCGTGCGCTACCAGCATGCCTATGTGCCATCCTGTGACCCTGATGGGGGCTACACACCGGTGCAGTGTCAGCAGGGAGGGCAGTGCTGGTGTGTGGACACCAAAGGGAGAGAGGTCCAGGGCACCAAGAGACGAGGACAGCCTCCAGCCTGTGGTATGTGTTAAGTAAAAGGGAAAAATGCTAGCAAATACCACTGCCTTGTACATTCATGTACACTTCCAGTTCAAGCCAGGTCCTTTCACCTTCCCTCTCCAAACCCTTCATCTGCTGTGGGAATTTTGTCTTTAGTAAACAAACAAGTCCTAAAGGACCAGGATACAAAAGCCTCTGTGGCGTTAAAAACCACATTTGAATAAAATATTAAATATTAAAAAAAAATAAATTATATTAATTTCCTTTATAATCTGCCTTTAGCCTTTCAGTTTTTCATGTGGTGAGGCTTTCCTTTGCAGCTATGATATTTATGTCTTGATTCCAGGAGCTGGGCATCAATTCACAATACCTGGGATAATGTAAGAAAGCTGGTGATGGAGTTTTGGGGTTTTTACCACCTTCTTCTGCTGAAATGCAGAAGAAGCCAAGCTTCAAAGATGTCCTCTCTCTCATCCTGAATGTTTTTTTCCCCTGCATTTCTTTCAGTGCATACTTGGTAGAAAACAATTCAGAGAAGGTGTCTGGGTTTGCACTTTGAGAGAGATTTCATTAAGTATACACCATCAGATCTGTGCCCCAAATGGAAATGACAGCAGAAATGTCAAAGGGCCAGAGGGGAGGAGGAAAGTTTAAAAACTTTGACTCCAAAGTGCACTACCTAAATATTCAGGATTGTGCTGGAGGGCTGGGGAATGAGGTCTTAAGGAAAGATGCCTTCAGGGGAGTTCATTTTTCTGTCTACAAGACACAGTTGTACCATGCAGATAAAGAAGGGAGGAATCTACCCCGGGTGTCATGGTCCCAAGTCACTCAGTGTGCCCCAGGCACAGACAAGCTTACTGAATGAAAAAGTTTGCATGAGTCCAAGGCTGATCACCCTGTGTTGGGACTGGTTGTTTTCTTGCGTGTGCTTTTCAGAGCCTTCCTGATAATTTTTTGGGAGGTGTGACATGAGGCTGCTTGCAGCTTTTATTGGCAGACTCAGGAAATTTAAGCAGGGAAAATTTCTGTGGGGGTTTTGCAGACTAACTCCCAAAAAGGTATTCCATGAGGATATAGCTGGAGCCTGTGGCCAGCCAGATACGTGCCATGTGCGTCTCCTGCTCTGCTGCTCTGTTTTATTTCTGTTTGATTTCTTCAGCTCTTACCCCCACCAATGTTCATGCTGGAGGAGGCAGAGGCGTAGGTGTGAGGGGTATCTTGGGTTTTCATGTGACTTGGAGCACCAGGCAGTTCAGATGGGGATGTGCTCCTTTACAAATACCAGAGTAAATTCACCCCAGCAGTGCTTTTCTGGTTTTTGATTAATTTATTTTTTTCCTTCTCACTCTACTTTGATTTGATTCAACAATGAGTAGGAGGGGAGAGCATTCAACGTCTGTGATCCTACATTTGTTTTGGATTTGTATACTTGTGGATTGTGCTCTAGGGACCAATAAGTTAGTGTAAACCGATGTTCTTCATCTCTGTTACCAAGAGCCAACACTAAACACAGAAGGGGCCCATCCTACAGAAAATGCCTTCATGAAGGAACCACTGTGAGGGACCTGAGTGCATGCCAGGAAATGTGGAGCGGGAAAGGGTTCTAAAGGAGGAGTGAGCAAGATGCTGAGCACAGAGCCTCAGATTACTTGTTACCCTATTTGAGAAGCTTTTAGGATTTCCAGCTTTTATCCTCACTGTTAGCAGGGTTCAGGACTATTTTATTATATTGCCTGGAAGTAGAATGGATGGAGATGGGGGTCAGACCACTGGATGCTATGATGAAACAGATCAAAGCTAGTCATCCACCATCCTGTCCCCATGAGGGATGACAGTGGTGCTTGAGGAGAAAGTGTGAAAAACATGGGAAATGCAGAGTGATTCTTTCATATGTCCTCCTGTTGCCTGCGGGCTATGCAATCCCCAAACTGGAGGTTGAACCCAGGTCATTGTGTTCAGCATTTCTTAAGGAAGTCATTTATATCTATGTCTTTATATCTAAATCTTTATATCTATGAAGTCTTTCATTTTCTGATGTCTTTGTATGAATGTACAGAGACTGGACTGGAAACAGGCACACCTATGGCATAGCTTGCCCCAGGATGTGGGTGGCCTGCGTAGGACGCCTCCATAAATTTTCCATTAGAGAGCACTGGTGAAAATGACTATTTCTTTTTTTCTGTAATCTGTTTCCCTTTCTTGTGTTCACATATTGCGCCTGGATCATCTGGGCTTTTTATTAGAAGCAGGCATCATACCAGAGAATGTGTTTGAAAAAGACTTTGTTCATACTTTCAACCATAGGAAGAGGAATGGGGATTTGCACTAGAAAACAATAGATTTAGAAAAAGGTCACAGAGCAGTAAATTCAGACATACTGGAGGAAGTATCCATTCAGTTTGTGTCTTGAATAGAGAAGTTTACTCTTACACTCAGCAACAAGAGGTTTATAGGTTACACTCAGCAACGGTTTAAGTTTCCTTATCAGTGTGCCTGATGCTTAGTTAGGGAACTAGAGACAAATTAAAATACACTCAGTGGTTTCTGCTGAGACTGATTGAAAGGTATCCTTAAAATAGCAGGTTTTGGAGGTTCTGAAGTTTGTACTTTTTACTTTTTGTTTAGGTGAAGAACAAATATGCATCTCTGAGAGACGACAGGCATTGTCAAGGATCTTTTATGGCCCTGCCGGGTACTTCAGTCAGCCTGATTTATTTTCCACACCAGATGTGCAGTCAGAGAAAATAGCTGGCTACTCAAGACCCTGCCCTCCCTTCATCAAGGAGTTGTTTCAGGTCTCTGGACTGTCATCCCCAGTCATGCAAAGCCCATACGCCAGCCAGATTCCTGGGCTAGAATCCATCCTTAGTGAAGCCATCAGAGGAATATTCCCATCAAGGGAACTGGCTCAAGTGGCATTGCAATTTACTGCCAATCCAAAGCGCTTCCAAGAAAATCTCTTTGGAGGAAAGTTCTTGAAGAATATGATCCAGTTCAACTTCACAGGGGCACTTGGCACTAGTGGCAAATACAGCATTGGTCAGTTTTTCCAAGAGGAAGATGTGACAGGGAGGGATAATGGCCACGGCCTTCTGGAATCAGCTGAAGCATTTGCATTGGAAGTATCAAGGGGGAGCTCCATTTTGATCCAACCTCTTGTAGGCAGCTTTGGCCGCATAGTAACTCTTCAGGACAATCAGAATATGATGAAATTCCTTTCCTCTGTCCTGGAACTACCAGCATTCTTTACCTTTCTTCAACAAGTGATTTCTGTCCCCAGAAGCATTGCTGAAGATTTAGGTGAAGTGGTGAAAATAGCACTGGGATCCAAAGTCTGTGGTGAGGAGGCAAAGGACCTGTTTGTTCCAACATGCACCACGGAGGGGAGGTATGAGGAAGTTCAGTGCTATGCAGGAGAGTGCTGGTGTTTGGACACTTCAGGTAAGGAAGTTCCAGGCTCAAGAGTTCGAGGTGAACGTCCAAGGTGTCCCACTGAGTGTGAGAAGCAAAGGAGAAACCTGCAGAACTTGAAACAAAGCCTGCCTGCAGGATCAGATCTTTTTATTCCCTCTTGTACCAAGGATGGAGACTTCCTGCCACTCCAGTGTTATGGGACAAATTGCTTCTGTGTTGACTTGAATGGCAAGACTATTCCAGGAATAAGAGGAAATACTGGAAAACCCATGCAATGTAAGTTCCAGAAACTGGGAATATAGAGATGCTTCCTTATTTTGTTGGAATTTCATGATTTAATTCTTCATATCTGGTTATTTCTGGAAATGTGTGGATGATGTATACAAACAATATTATCCCCTAACAGATAAGAATGTCAGCCCTACAGGTGCAGGGGAATAGTGGGAAATACAGTGTACGTAAACCTTGGTATCCTAAGTCTTTTCTTTCAGTATGTGGGGTAGGTACACTCACAACAGAGGACCCTGAGGTCCTGCCTTGTTAATGACTACGTCATTGACATCTGTCTTACTTAAATGTGTAGTAAAGGATATATAACATCCCTGGTGCCCATGAGGCCTGGAGCATCTGTGTGCCCTTGCCAATTGAAAAAGCTCTTTTGCTTCCAGAACCAAGTAACCAGGGCAGTCCCTGGGTCATTCTTGTTCTGAGAACTGAAGTGCTTCAGTGTCTTACACCATGGACTTTTAGTCTTTTAGCTCAAGAATATATCCTCAACTTGGTAGGCCATCACAGGAGACTGAACATAGAAGATGGATTCAAAGACTGATGGGTTTCTCATAAAGGTCTTGTGAGTCACAAATGACTTGTCAGATGCAATTTGGCATTGCATTTTGCAGGAACTGGGATTATTTAGCCTAGAGAAAAGGAGGCTCAGGGGAGCCTTATCACTCTCTACAACCACCTCAAAGGAGGTTGTAGCAGGGTAGGGGTCGGTCTCTTCTCCCAAGCAACAAGTGATAGGGCAAGAGCAAATGGCCTCAAGTTGCACCAGGGGAGGTTTAGGTTGGATATTAGAGAAAAATTTATTCACTGAAAGGGTTATGGAGTATTGGGACAGGCTGCCCAGTGGAATTAGTTGAGTCACCATCCCCAGAGGTATTCAAAAGACTTGTGGATGTGGTACTTAGAGACATGGTGCAGTGGTAGACTTGGTAGCGCTAGGTTATAGGTTGGACTTGATGACCTTAGAGGTCTTTTCCAACCTAAGTAATTCAATGGTTCTATGGAATGCCTCTTCTGCTCTTCTATTAATGTTATACAAATGAAGAAGGAAGCATGCAGGCTGGGGATACTTTGGGGATTTATTCCTACCACGCAGGCTGGGGATACTTAAGGGATTTATTCCTACCAACCCATAAGGAGTGCAGTCAAAAACAAACATGTTCATAATGCTGTGGTGTGCAGAAGGAGGTGAGCTCCTATGTTTTGTTATGTTTGTAGAACTGCTTGGTGGCAAAATGAGATTTGGCTGTGAAGGTGTCAGAAAAAACTTCCAAAAGAAAACTCACTCCTACATCTTGTAGGATGGTATTTTTATATCCAGCTGCAATATTCATTACAGGGTAGGAAGAGAGGACAACATAAACTGAAAATTCTGGTGAAGTCCAATGGGAAATAAAAACGGTGTTGATAGTATAATAGCAAGAACGTTTAGGTTAGGGGTGTTGTATGTCTTCAGTGCCTTCATAAGATGTGCTATGCATGTTTTTCTTTTCCCCAGGCCCCAGTGCTTGCCAAGCAACAGCCGGTCAGGAGTTTCTAAAGAGTGTGAAAGTCCTGTTGTCAGATCCAAGTGTCCTGTCTCAGCCCTCCAGCATTTACGTGCCCCAGTGCAATGATGACGGTGCCTGGAGGCAGGTGCAGTGCAGTGGTCCTCCTGAGCAAGCCTTTGAGTGGTATGAAAGGTGGCTGACAGAGAACAATGAAGGCAAACCTCTGCCCGTTTCTGATCTATTGAACATCATAACTGTTTATAAAAATGCCTCTTCCAAAGGCTTTTCAGGTTTTATTAAAGCTTTGTATGAGGCTGGGCACCAGAATGTGTTCCCAGCTTTCACCACCTATTCCTCCTTCGCTGATCTTCCACCTGAGGTGCTGGAAGGAAATGTGACCTATGCATCTGGGAACATTTTATTGGATCCGTATATATTCTGGCAGCTTTTGAATGAGCAGCTGACCTATTACCCAGGACCCTACACTGATTTCAGCACTCCATTAAGCAACTTTGAACTTCGTGATTGTTGGTGTGTTGATAGCAAAGGAGAAGAGCTGCAGGGAACAAGGGCAGAAGTGAACCAGGTTCCAAAATGTAAGTAGCAGAATTGCTGGCACAGGAAAAAAAGTACTTTTAAGTGCAATGAGATAGCAGATAATGGCTTGGGGAAAGATCATTGATAATGCCTGTTGTGTTAAAGGGTAAAGAAGTTTGGCAGGAAGTAAACCCCATCATGTTTCAGCTTGTCCTCAGATAGCAGAGGGGCTGGAGCATCTGGTCTTAGATTCAGAGTGATGCCTAATTTGTACTACAAGTCCAACCACATTCAATACATTGAACTACTACAATATGGATGCACAAATAGCATGATACACCTTCAGTCTAGTAGATTAAAGACTGGTGTGAGAGGCTTTATAGGCTGAGAGAAATTCAGAGCGTGTACTCAGTGAGGAATGATCATACCTTGAAGACAGACAGCCTTCGGGATGGAGGAGTATTTTGGCAATATTATGAGGTTATAATGGGCAAAGTTCACCCAGAGGACATGATTTCAGCAGACAATGGAAAACTGCCAGCTCAGGGCTGGCTATGCAGTTTATCAGTTCAGCTCAGGGCTTGCTTAGGGTAACGGCGATGCAGTCTATCGGTTCCATAGTACCATCAAGTTCCCATCCCTGCAGAGATATCACAGAGCCTGGCCGTGGTGTTTCTACCCTGCTCCACCCTCTGTGCTATTTCGCTTGGAGTCAGCACACCAAGCTCCCCTGGTATTGCCAATATCTAAGGCTGTAGGTTATGTTACCAAGGGGACTATCATGGAACAGATTCCTTGCACATCTACTGCATTTCACCCTGGAATTTTCCTCAGTTTTCCTTCTCTTAAGATTTGGGCATACCTTTCATCTCAACATGTCACCTCCACCAATTATTCCATACTGCCATTGTCACCAGCCACCACAGGCAGGGAAACTCATTTTTGGAAAACAAGTAGTGTTTCAGCTTTGGAAGTATGGAAGAATAAAGTTCTATGACAAGGTTGTGTAGACTTTATGATTTGGACCATGGACATATAATGTTTTTTCAGAAGGTACTTAGCCAGACACCAAAGGACACTTTAAAGCTAGAAGCAGTCTTGTAAAGATTTTTGTGGAAAATTCAGTTACAGTAACTGATGTAAATGACTTTCGAGAACACCTTAAAATGATGCAGGAGGAATTTGCTTTACTGTTTCTTATTATTCAGTCAAGAGTAACAGATATCCCCAACAGGTCACTAGGACAAGAGTGAGGCCAGCACAGGAGTTTGGTGGTAAGCCCTCTGTCTAGAGCATCTCCACTAAAGCTATTGGGTCTTCTTTGGGTTATTTCAGCAGATTAAATATTATAAATGTAGTCTCTAAAACCATTCTTGTCACATCATAATTTTCTAGCTGGAAGGAAAAGGCAGAACAATTAATTGCAAACTCCCAAATGGGTAAGGAGAACTGGAGAAGCCTGTTCTGTGAGCAAATGGGAAATAGAGAAGATAAAGCAGATTAACAGTTATTCTAGCAGAAAAGTTTTAGCTGGGTTGGTTCTGTGTGTTGAACTTCCATGTCCAATCCTGCAGATGTATGTAAGGACTGGCCAAGTGTCAGCTTTCCTCTGCCTTCTCTAGGTCCTGGTGTATGTGAAGGTGTTAAGCAAGAAGCCATGAAATTTATGGAGGAAGCAGAGCAACTCATCCGAGCATCAAACACTTCCCATTTCCCTTTTGGAGAGAGCTTCTTGATGGCAAAGGGAATACAGCTCACAGACAGCGACCTCCTACGTTCTGCTCAGCTTTATGAGCCAGAGGTGATGGTCTCCGAAAAGTTGTTATCAAGCAGTGACTATTCCCTCCAACTGGCTGCACGATCAGGTAAGTGAAGGGGAGATGATTTTAATTAAAGAGATTAATGCACAGGATTTGTGCAAGGGTACTTTACAAGGAACTCAGCTTTCCTGAAAGATAGGTGCAACTCAGCACGTGTTATTTATTAGTGTAATTAACCTAAGCCAAGATCTGATTTCAGTTCATTTCAGATTTTCTTATCTGTATGGATCCCTGCATAGGTCAGATATACATCTGCAGTGTTTATTTTCCTTTCTAAAGTACAAGGAAAAATCAGATGTTTGTAAACATGTACTTTTAAAATATCTCTTCTGGTATTGGCCACCAATATCTTCTCTTACTTTTTTTTTTTTTACAGTCTTGCATTTCTACTGGCGGAGTCACTTTGCTGTGAAGGGTTCTGCTGGAGAAGCAACACAGCTGGGATTTCATCCCTACATCCCACAGTGTGATGGCCTGGGAAACTGGGAGCCAACTCAGTGCTATGAGAGCACAGGTGAGCAGTCACCAGAAAAATACTCCATGTTGTCTGAACACAGAAAATCTAATAGTTATTATTATTTATTTATTTATTTTTAAAAAAGAAAACCTATATTCTTGTAGTCAAACTGGAGAGAGATAGATAGGTGGGCTTCCATGATGGGTGAAATATTTATTGACTGGAGTGAGGGACTCAAGTGACAAGGTTTCAAGTGACAAGGTTATCAAGTGATAAGGGCTCAAAAATTGGTCGATGATGAGTTGCTTGCTGCTAGTAGTGGTCCTAAGAGGTCATTTTGGGGGGCTGGAAATTATTTCATGCTTCTGTTAATGACCAGGGGAATGAGACCAGAGCACACTCTCAGCAACTTTGTGGATTATACCAAATTGATGGGAACAGGTGATACACCACATAACAGAGCTTGCAACGGAGGACTCTCACCAGAGCTGCTACATTTCCATTTGCAACCCAGTTCCAAAGTATGGTCTACTTATCTCTGGAAACCAGAGTTAACTGTGTCTTAGACTTACTGACCACTTTCTATAGTGATGTAGGGGATCAAAATCCTCCAAGAATGCAACAAAGTTAACTAGGAATACTGCAATATAACATCTAAAATAAGTCTGCTTTTCTTCCCTGGGCAGGTCATTGCTGGTGTGTGGATGAAAGAGGACATTATGTTATGGATTCCTTGGTCTCGCGTTCAGCAGAACTTCCTAAATGTCAGTTATTTTTTCTTCTTAAATGTCTGTATTTACTTGTTCTTAAAAAAATTAATTATTGAAAATTCTAGTAAGATACGCAAGAAACATAGAATCATAGAATCATAGAATATCCTGAGTTGGATATTCTATGATTCTATGATTCTATGTTTCTTGCGTATCTTACTAGAATTTTCAATAATGTCTTGTTTTGAACCATTGCAAGAAAATAGAAAGGAGCCTTTTATGCTTGTTTTGCTTGTGTGTTTCATTTCAGTTCTTATGAATTCAATTTACATGATTTGGGAACAAACTCTCTACTGTTGTTATCAAACACCAATTAGGTGTTCCCTGCCTGATGCTCTAGCATGTAGATGTGTGAAGGAGATAGAAAGACCCATCTTTCTCTAGGTTAGCTTTGAGAACTCAATTTTATTTTAATATACATGTATGTTTTTTTGTTTGTTTGTTTGTTTTATTTTCTGTTACAGGCCAGACATCATGTCAGAAATCTCGAGCCAATGCCTTAATTTCCAGCTGGAGACAGAGTGGCTCGAAGGTGGATGCTTCTGCAGCATATCTGTTTGTCCCCTACTGCCTTGAGGTAACTTAGCATGGATGAGGGAAGAAGAAACAAAACCTTCCTGGTTTTGCTAAAAGGACAATAGTATTTCAGTCTGTGCTCACTAAATATCCCCTGTGCATTCCTATTAACCTGAAAGAAAGGTGTTAGACAAAACATAAAGGGGGATATGCCCTCCATAAAGCAGAGTTTAAACAGTTCTGAGATGAAGACGAGGAACAGGAAGCTCTGTTCCTGCCTTCACTTCCCTCCTGCAGGGTGGAACTGCTTAGGCCTTACACAGGGCTGAGTTTAAAAGGCACAACTTAATTAACTGACTTTTGGGAGACTTTTGCTTTCTGAGCTATGAAATAATGTGAGGATGAGAGGGAGATGGATATGGGTATCCCAAAATGGGGTTCATGATGTTTGAAACATGGCATTGAGCAGGGTAGAGCCCTGACATGGGCAAGAAAAAGACACTTCAAATCAAGGTTATACCCATCTTTCAGTCTACATACTCTCTCTCAGGGTGTGGTTTCAGTCTTATACTAGGTAACCTATATTTTAATATTTCATTTTTCTCATTAACATGTATTATAATGGACAAATGTATATATAATAAATATTTTAACCACACTTTTGGGATATGGATTTCTGAGTGTCTCTGTTAATATCAATTGCTATGCAGTGATGTGTAATTGATTTTTCTTAGACAGGAGAATATGCTGTGCTACAGAGATCCTACACGGACATTTGGTGTGTAGATCCTGTGTCAGGAGAAGTATTTCAGCGTGGCAGCATAGATTCAGATGGCAATCCTGAATGTGAGTAATGCTTTACCTGCAGCCTGTTGTGGCAGTTGTACCATCTAATGGAATAATAGAATGGCTTGGGTTGGAAGGGACCTTAAAGATCATCTAACTCCAACCCCCTGCCATAGGCAGGGACATCTCCCCGTAGATCAGGTTGCTCAAGGCCCCATCCAGCCTGGCCTTGAACACCTCCAGGGATGGGGCATCCACAGCTTCTGTGGGCAACCTGTGCCAGTGCCTCACCACCCTCTGAGTGGAGAGTTTCCTCCTAACATCAGATCTAAATCTTCTCTCTTCTAGTTTAATACCACCTCGCCTTGTCCTATCATTATCTACCTGAGTGAAAAAAAAAAAAAAAAAAAAGGAATAATGAACATGGAAACATGGGTTTAACTTTCCAGTGACAAGTGCAAGCACATACCTTTACAAGGCTAGCTGAAAATATTTACCCTTTACTTTCACAACACCAGAAACAAAGTCTACACAAAGTGATAGCTTTGGGCTCATGGATGAGTTTTCAGGGTGATTTCTGAGCTGTAGCAACTGAGCCACTTGCAATAAGGGAGTCAGAGAAGCACAGTATCATCCAGGTTGGAAAACACTTCTGATATCATCTAGTCCAACCTCTAACCTAGCACTGACAAGCAGTGGTATGAATTAAGTTTTGGGACCTAAATTAATTATTTTTTAAGAACATGTCTCCCTTCAACTGACAGGGACAGACATAGCTAAAGAAAGCATTTAGGAAAACAAGCTCTCATGCCTAAAGCTAGACTTTGAGGAGCTACTGAGTGAGACAGGTAACTGTTACAGGAAGCTGGGTAGAACTATGTGAAGAGTGAAACAGAATGTGGACATTTTACTCAGTCCACAACTGTTCTATGGAGTGTGATTAAATCTATATTATCTTTATATTGCCTTCAAATAAAGACAGGGTACTGTTGAGGTCTCATCAGAGATGGTTCCTCCCAAAGGTTGAAGAATTCCTGCTTATAGAAAATGAGGTGCCAAGTTGGAGCTAAGGCCCTGGCTCTGCTTTATTGAGTAATACAGGCAGCTCAAGAGCCTGCAGTGCTCATTTCTTCACTTCTTCAGATAGGATAACAAGCTTGGTGCCTTGGTCTGACCCAGCAAGTCTGCTCTTCTCTTCTTGCTGATGGTCTAATGACACAAGTATGGCAAAGACGAGCAGCAGACCTGACTGGGGATAAGTAACTGCATGCTCAGTGAGGAATTGACGATTGTACATTGGTTCCCTGAATCACCATGCAGGTTTAAAAGTTTACTCCAGCACTTGTGAATGAACAAAATTAGTAAATACTAACTTCAGTGCAAGCTGGGGTTGAACTTTTTCAGATCTTCTTGTGTGTGAATAGTTCCTCAAGCAGATGTCCTTGTCTTTTTTTTTCTTTTTTTTTTTTTTTTTAAACCATAAATACTTCTGGTTTGTGTGATTTTGCATATGTATAGAGTTGTGTTCCAAAGGTACTAAACTGGGACATTTGGACTATTTTAAAATGTTAAATAATCATAGTATTACTATATTTCAAATGACCTTGCTCAAAAATTCTTACTAAACAGAATGTTTATTTTATTTTATTTTGTTTTGTTTTGTTTAAATTTAAAATGTGAGCCTATAAGTGATGCACTGTCAAGTTTATGGCAAGAAAGGATGTTAACACAAAATAAATCAATATCGTATTTTGTAGTTTTTCCACCGTTTTCTTGGTGCAAACTCATATATCATGCACTTTAGTCTTTACAAAACAAAACAAACAAACAAAATGTTTCCTAGTGGAACTAAAATTTCACACATTTCTGTAATGATACACATTAATTGTGATTTTGTGTTCCCTTATATTTTTATTTTTAGTAGTACTAAAAGCACTATTGTTGAAGTGTCTAGGGCAATTCTGTACTTCAGTTTATCAGTTTGCTGTCTTCTGTTCTGCATCTTGCAATGATTTTCCTCTCTTTAAAGGTCCTAGTTACTGTAATATGTTGAAGTCCAAAACTAGTTTACGAGAAGCTGGTAAAGGCTACATCCCACAGTGTGAAGGAGACAAGGGGATGTTCTCACCCGTGCAGTGCAGCCGGGATGGAGAAAGCTGCTGGTGTGTGTTTGACAATGGAGAAGAGGTGCCTGGGACACGAGTAAGAGGAGGAAGACCTGCATGTGAAAGTGAGTTGATGCTTGAGGCATTTTGCTTCCGTGCAAGTTCAGGTCTGGAACTAGACTCAGATCCTAACTTTTTCTGGTATTTAGTTGTATTTAAGCTTCTTTGATCGGACCATAATATTTTTGCTGTTAGTATGATTATTTTTGTATTATAGCAGATTTCAGACTTATCTGGGCATGATATCCCATTTTATTCAAGTACTTTGTCATGGAGAAGGAGGAGGGTCTAGATCTTTGACATTTCCTTGTTCATAAAATTGGGTAAATCAAAGGGCTGTTAAACTTTGTTAAAAGTCCACCTGAACAGTTTGATGCAAACTTGAACCTGTTCCAGTGTGAGCTGGCTCTAGGATTAAAAGCCATTCAACTGACTAAAATAAAATTTTAAAAATGTATGCTTCTGCCATTCCTACTCTTGGCTAGTGGTCAGAATTGTGAAAATGATGTGCCAAAACACTACATATTCACAGAGTATTTCCTGTGTTATGAGAGCTGCAGAGTACTGGATTTCACTCATGGTTTCCAGTGAGATGTCCAAATGGCAGATATTTGGATAACTTTTATTTCCAATGGTCTTTATATATCTCCCCATCACTGAAGTGAAGCAGAACAAATGAAATTTTCTACAAGGCCATGCTCCAAAGTGCAATGATTAATTGAAACTAAAGATGTAAAAAGAAAACCTTCAAGAGCCAGTGCTTGCAGGACACCACTGTTTCCATAGTTCTTACATTTTTTTAAATGAGAGCTGTTGGTAGATTTTAGAAAATGAGGCTACATAATAAGAAATTGCTTAGGTTTCCTTCTGTGATTATGCTATATAATGAGCAAAATGTGCTTCTCAAGCTGATGGTGTCAGCCTAACTCTCTGTAAAGCATTTTAATCAATTAGATAACTCCTCAGCCAATTTGGAAACAGCCTACAACATCATTTTCTTTGAACCCTCTTGTACCAATAGACAATTTTGAGGACATGATTATTTGAGAAGACACAGGGAGATCACAGGGTTATATCTGCCCCATACAGTGTGGTATTATATGGAGTTGCCCAACAAAGCTGTGAAGAAATGAACTCCAGAGCTAGGGCAGTGCAGTCACGTGCAGCTTTCTAGCTTTTCAGAGAAGCAGAGTTTATTAGTCTAACAAATGTAGTGCTGCAGCTGTCCTGCCTTCAGATTAAGGGCTAGGACTTCTGTGGCACACTGGACTGTGTAATAGCTATTTACCAATTTGTTTGGACCAGGTGGAGGAAATCACTTTGATGCATGACACTCTATAGAGCAGACTGACTTTCTGACAAACTCTGAAAATGAACAGAGAAAAGTGGAAGAGATTGTAGTATGCCAGAGAAAAGTCAGAATTAATTTTAAATGTGAGTCTTTCATATCTTCTCATTTTCACAAAAGCTCATTTTCTGGATTTCCTCCTAAATTCCAAGAGATTCTTATGAAATATGATTTAAGGAAGGTGTAGGCGTACAATGAGATAGGGCCCTCAGACGATTTCGCATTCTGCTTGGACATTTGCTGTTTCTTGAGACCCTGTAATGCTGTAATTTTCCTAGAGGAAGTAGTGACTGAATGATTAACTACCTTGAATGTTTAAAAGATTGAACTGAGAGAGAGAGAG
This sequence comes from Aythya marila, assembly GCF_965140915.1. Taxonomy (NCBI): domain Eukaryota; kingdom Metazoa; phylum Chordata; class Aves; order Anseriformes; family Anatidae; genus Aythya; species Aythya marila. The sequence continues at coordinate 149,112,840 of NC_139043.1, forward strand.
ATACCTGCTTCAAAAATTTAGTGGAAACTTGGCTTTACCATTTGTTATTTTGCACATAGATATACCACTGAAATAATCTTTAATGATTTTTCTGGATTTTGAAAAAGCAGTGGAACTTTTTCATGCTAAACAATTTACTTACAGGATAAGAATAAAGAAGAAAAAGTTATTTTTCCCCTCAGTCTGTCCAGCCTCATCCTGGAAACTACTAATAATTGTTCAGGGAAAAGAAAAGGGAGTATTATTTCACTATCTTGGATATCTTGTCTGTCAACAAAAGAAGCTGTTGTGGTGGGAGAGTACAATAAACTTCTCCTGCAACATCTGAAGAGACAGCTGTAAACAGAGTGCCCAGAGCTTGCAATGAGTTTTTCATTAGATTAATCATTTCCATCAGAGATAGAATCCAAGCTCTTCTAGTTGACAGACACCAGAGCTGATGCCAAGTATCCTAGCAGTTCCCACATGCACCTCCCATCCTCAGGCCCACTTTCCACTGCTCTGAGTGGAGATAGAGGAGGGGAGAGCATCTAGAGAAAGTACTTTCCTTCTGGAAATCTTTAGAAACACCTGTGAATGAAGTGCCAATATTCAACCTGACTCTGGTTCATTCCCACAGGACCAAGAAATTGAAGCAGAAATAGAAGAATGACAAAATGGCTTGATAATGATAATAAGGGAGGTGATAACTGTAGAGGGATAAATGAACAAACTACCAATTGTCTTGACTGGTTGATGAGGGATTTGAACTGAAACCCGTGAACTAAACCAGGAAATAATCCATCCCCTTTACGTGTTTGGTGGTCTCTCTTTTTCTTTGGTTTACAGACCAACTCTTACTAAGACAGACAGTACAAGACAGTAGCAGCTTGTGTCTGAGACTGGATCTGATTTTCTGGGTTAAGAAAAGAAAAGAAAAGAAAAGAAAAGAAAAGAAAAGAAAAGAAAAGAAAAGAAAAGAAAAGAAAAGAAAAGAAAAGAAAAGAAAAGAAAAGAAAAGAAAAGAAAAGAAAAAAGAAAAGAAAAGAAAAGAAAAGAAAAGAAAAGAAAAGAAAAGAAAAGAAAAGAAAAGAAAAGAAAAGAAAAGAAAAGAAAAGAAAAGAAAAGAAAAGGTGTTAGAATAACAAGGAGATCACAGAATGATTTTTAATACTTATTTATTATTAATTTTGAATAAAAAGATAATGTAATTTACAGGTAGTGGATGTAGTTTGCATTGGTCAGGATAAGTATCCCTATTTCTTACAGTGATATCTTTTAGTCCTAAAATCTATGGAGAGTTATTAAAACTTCATATTCATAAAGGAAGGATGACAGGTTTCCATCTTTACTAAGAAAAAAAAAAGATTGGATCGAGAGTCAAGGAGTGAAGAGGAAGAGCATAGAGTCCCCACTTACAGAGTTATTACAGAAATATTAGCCCTCCAGCAACTAGGGAGGTTGGGACAGCTCTGGGCATTGTTGTTTGGAAAATAGTCCATATGTACACCAAACCAATGAATTGTAGGATATGAGAACTTTATTTCTTTATTTTGAATTGAGGTAGTCTTTTTTTTTTATTTTTTTCTTTATGTTTTGTACTTCTGGAACTGAGAAGTGTGCTTAAGTATTACTAGATATATTCAGGAAGTAGGTTGGGATCTGGCTAATGTTTAACAAAGCAGTTGGTTTGTACTGGTTAGTAGAAGTTAACAATTATGTTAGTTAGCCTATAGTTTGTTATAGTGGGCTAGCAGGTTTGAAATGACTATGTTGATACAGAGTGAGTTGACAGGGTAGATTTTGCACTCTAATTCCAAAGCTAGGAATCACAGCTAGGGATCTGCTGGGTCACCAGAAACATCCTGGTGCTATTGAAGGCACCATAATAATGAGTTCTTGATCTTGAAATTCCACTCTAAAGAAAACTCAGATTTTTTTTTTTGGCCCTGCCTGTTTCCACTGGATATCTTTTGTGAAGGTTGATGGTAAGAACCCTTCTTCTCATTTTCTGCTTAAATCTATTCATGACTGTTTAAAATTTATTTGTTATTAAAAACCATGCACGTAGCTTTCTGTACTCAGTGTATTACCCATCAAAATGAGTACAAGTCTTTTCATCAGCATTAGTAAACTGGACCACGGTGATGTCAAACCAGATCTAAGTTGATATGCATGGAAAATGCACAGGGTGCTCTCTAGGTTATCTATGTTTATATGGGGGTTATGAGGACATTTCACTAGAACCGTTTTGCAGTATGCTCCTAATATATCTCTTTCCTCCCCTACCTAAAGATCCCCAGTGTGCTCTACCATTTGGTGCCTCATCTATTCTCAACGGAGCTGTGATTTGCGAAAAGGTGTCTGAGCAAGTGTCAGGCATTCAGCAGTGCCGTCTGGTATGTCGCCAAGGCTTCCGCAGCGCTTACTCCAGCACATCGTTTCAGTGTGATTTGCTGCAGCGCCGATGGGTCTCAGCTGCCCCGCTCTACCAGGCCTGCCGAAGTACGTCTGAACTGCCATGGGTTGGGAAGGGCACAGAGCAATGTAAATGGGTGTTCAAAAATCCTCCTTCATCATGAAGCTATATTATGAGTTACAATGATAGGACAGAGTTATATGGGAGTTCCTAAATTAAGGTGCAGTAGATTAGTCCTGTCTTCTGCCATCTTCATCGCTGTCTTTTGACTGGTTATGCCAGAAACAGTCCCATTTTTCTGTAACAGCATAGTTATAAATAGTTATTCAATCTATATGCAGATTTTCCTTTGCAAGTTAAAAGATGTTGGCACCATGAAGCGATTCTGATGGAAACACTTAGCCCTAGAGGAACAGATGAGCACCAGATGTTTGAATTTGGCAGAACCTGTATGTTTATTTGCATAATCAAGTCACTGTTACTTCTGCATCTTTCTGTAGCAATCTGTTCTTTAGGATTATTCTCTCAGTTAGATGGCTTGTAGTGTTTTTCAAACTATTTTTCTTTCAAGAAAACAAACAAACAAACACACCCTTTAAATCTTGGAAGAATCAGTTGTCTATTCAGAATGCGTGTAATTGAGATTTAATGTCAGTCTTTTCAATTATTTCAAACAGAGGTAAGTTCCAATCAATACAGCAACTTCATAGCACTGCCTAACTCAGAGAAATGCAGATCTTGATGTAAAGTCTGTCAATTCATTGTCTGTCTGCAACAGATCTTCATCTCCAGAATGGGCTACACGTATTTTCTAGAAACTCCTGTATTAACACATCTCTACTCATACCCAAAGCTTTCTATTCTCAGTGTAAACAATTTGAAACTTGAATTTCAGATTGAGGCTTTTGTTTGCCCTTAAACACGTTTGGTACATATTTATACCATACTATGAGGTAATTTTCATGCTTGCCTGTTATGCTCGATTAACTGTTTATAAGGCCAGAGGGGACTGTGTGGCAACCTAATACAAGCTTCTGTTTAACACAAGCTAAGAGACTTCCCTCAGCAATTTGTTTTTGAAATAGAAAAGGGGGAAAAAACATACATCTGATGGTCATTCAATGAATATCACAATAATAGAGAATTCACCACACCACTTAACAATTTGTTCCAATGGATAATTACCCTAACTCTTAAAAACCTTATTTCCTGTGCCTTATGTGTACACTTAGAGATTGTGGTTAAGTCAGCTCTTAATTACTCTGCGATAAACTAAACAGATAAAGGGTTTTGTGCCTTTCAGGAAGAAGCAGGCTTTTATGTCTTTTGGTCCTTACAACCACTCTCCTTGGACTCTCTTCAGATTTTTCCACAGTCATTTTGGGAGCAAGGGACTGGGAATTGTGCTCCAGCAATGATGCTTGTGTGTGCTGCAGTGAGGGTCTGTAGAACTAGGGAGCAGGGGAGAGCTCTGCCACTTCTCCAGGCTGGTGGATAAGCTGTGCTGAATCTGAGAGAACAAACTCTTTGAGAAGCCTGTGATCAGTATAACTCAGACAAGAATTTTCACTTTGTTTGTTTTTGTTTTCCCCTCCTGTCTAACTACTGTTTTAATAGGTTTTCATTTTGAGATTGACTTCACAGGTCTCTCAGTGGTTTGTGTGATTTGAGTCGCTCTGGTTTGCTCTCAAAAAATCAGAAGGCCCTTCTCAGATATCCATGTCAAAGCTGTTATTCTGCAGTTAAATTTATTCTCTCCCAAAGCTTGATTCCAAGTTAATTTAACAGGCTAGGTTTCTGAAAGCCCATTTGAATTAGTATTAATTGCTGTAACCATTCATTTTCTTTTTAAATAGAAGTCCTGTATCAGCTCTTTCCTGATTTTAGCTGAGAGAAATGAAGGTTGACAGACCAATAATTCCTGTTTTTCTGTTTCATTTCTGATTATTGACGTAATGCCAGCTTTCATCTAGTTCTCTGTATGTTCGTATCTGCCAAGGCTTGTAAAAAATCATCATTAGTGGTCCAAATCTTTCCGTATCCTTCTGTGAGTGAGTGCTCCAGTGTAAAATGTATCTGTATTATATATATTGTCTTTTTTTTTTTTTTTTTCTGTAGTGCACAAAATATATATTTATCAAGCACTCTTTCTGCTTATTATTCATTGTGGACAACTCCACTGTTTTCACCTAGTAATGGGGAGATGTTATTGATGAAAGATAAAAATGCAAATCAATGTCATCTTTTCCTCAAAATAACTTCAGAAGTTAGTTTTTATGTTAAATAGTGAGGCTAATAAATGCCCTTCTATTTATTTTTTAGAGCTGCAATTATTTCAGACAGTCCAAGCTCAAACACACTTTCAATTACTGCTACCTCCTCAGAAGACTTGTAGTTCTGACTATTCTGGATTACTCGAGGCATTCCAGATACTTATTTTAGATGAGTTGAAGGCTCGTGGTTTCTGTCACCTCCAGGTAATTTCAGTTCTTTATTATTTGTTATTCAATAAATAAATAAATGTTGAGACATAGAATAGAACTTTGCATCTTCAAAAGAGAAAGAAGAGCAGAAAATACTATGAAATCTCTTATATGGATGACTAGGAAAATACAATGTTCAGACTCACTGCCCCACATTGGTGGATCAGTTTAATTGTAGCCATAGAAGTCATATCACATCAGTCCAATATTTATTAAAATATGTTTTGATCGAAGTGAACATTTTGAATCTTCTTATAGTGAGTAAATAACCTGCTAAAGTTATATTCTCCTAATTCTATTTCTGTTCTTACTGGACCTTTTGAAAATGTTGCCTTGAGCATAGCACAGTGCAAATGAATATGGAAAGACAAGAACTAGAAGACTTTAAGTTTGACTAACCTTAATTTCATTTAATATTGAATTAAAGGTAGTTGCATTTGGAAATACCATCTCAGTTCCTGTCTGTGACAATTCCTCTGTCTATGTTGAATGTCTGAGTGTGGACCGCCTGGGAGTGAATGTCACGTGGAGGACTCAGCTGGAAAACATCCCAGCAAGTTCTCTCCCTGACTTACATTATATTGGTAAGTTTATCTCCGATGTTTCTGTGAAACAAGCCTGCTTTGCTTCCTAACAGTTTGGTTTCCCCCTGTCTGCTCTTGAGAGGCACTAAAAAGGCAGCGCAAATGCTCACTGACAGGGTCTTTCTTTATAACACTGGAGGTGTGTTTCTGAACCTTTGGTGTTATATTTTTCAGGCTGTGACTGCAGTGTGAAAAGCAGATAAAATTGAGTATTGCTTTCAGATAGCACTGGCTCTCCCAGCTTCTTTAACTGTCACTGAAAATTACTTTATCTGCCAGGAGCTGAACTGTCCTGGAGGTTAATTTCCAGTGGGCAGATTGTTTTCGTTATTGCGTTGTACTCAGAGAAACACAATTCACATATTGCCAAAAAGATAAGTAATTTCTTCAAAATGTGGTTTTCTTGGTTTTGTTCCTTTTCTTTTTCTTTTTATTACACTACCTTTGACACTAAAGAATTACCTTTACCTTGTAAGTCCTAGAGCAAAGATGCAGAGTCCATTGACTGGTAGATCTTCACTGTGGTTTAAAATGAGTTAGAGACAGTGTAAATAACTTTCAAAACACTTGGAATTTCCCGTTAAAATAAAAGAAGTAAAAGACATATCCCAAGTTGAAACATCCTTTATGCCAGCTTTTCTCTAGTTACAAAGCTTTGCAATGATGTTCCCAGCGCTAAATATAAATAACTCTGCCTGCACATGGTTCTTCCCTCTGATTTTGAGGCATGGAGATTTGTGCCCTACAGCCTGATCAGAACCAAGTTCAAAAGTCTTCAGGACCTGAACAGAGTGTGCAGTGGTCATGTGGTTCCTGGCTATAGTGTCTGTTTGTGTTTACTTCCATTCAGTTGTACCAGATCATAAAGAAAACATGGATATTAAGTGGTTTGTAGAAGGTGGATCAAAGTGCAAGTTTTTCTGGGTTTATATAGCAGTTTACTTCTGAAACCATTCTGCATTGAGGACACTGCATTTTTGACCCTCTCCACACTATAATTTTCCCACAGTATTTAAAATTGCTTTTCAGGGAATGACTGTGTGGTTTCAGAAGAGGTAGTATAAGTCTAGTCTGGGGAGATCAGACAACTGTAAACACTCTGTCTGTATACTCTTGGCACCATTAACTTCCATTACTTTTAAAACAGCTTTGGGTCTTTCTGTTTGAGTTATTGTCTGCATCATCACTTGTATGTACACAATGAGTGAGTAAATTTGCTCTCTCAATTGAAAATCTGCATTATTAAAATTGCTTAGATCTTTTCCTAGCTTCTCTATGGGTAAGGGATAGGTCAATAGGTCTCGTGTGTGTGTGTGTGTTTTCCCCCAGTGAAGAAGCTGAGAAAAAAAAAATTGCTATTTGCTAAACAGAAGCACAGCATGCATACGTTTGCAATGAAGAACCTTAAATCTAAATAATTAATGACTTCTTTGTTACATTTTTTTTTCTCACAGATATTTTCATGTATTAAATTCTGAGGTTATGGAAATCCCTTCCTGAGGGATCTTATGCTGTTTGGCTTGATAGCTTAGACCTCAGTTCTAAAAAATTTGAGGAGCACTTACAGCAATTTCTCTCTTTTCTGTTCAACAAACAAAAATACTAATGATTATAAAAGTGAACTTTTGCTGGATGAACATATAGTAAACAGTTCCTATCAGTGAGATTAGATGAATCCCTGTCCCTTATACAGCCAAAACCTTAAGCTTTTTTTTTTTTTTTTTTTTTCCCTATATATTCTTGCAATGAAGTATGAGACACTTAGTAGTTTAAATTGCCAAAATGGTGCAGCAAAGAAGGAACAAAGGAACAAAACCAGGGAAGCACTGCCATGCTTTACAGTATGCTGTGTCCCAGGAAGCTTTTCATTTACTGCCAGGTCCCACGTCAGCCAGTAAGCATGGCCCCAAGCTGGCCAGCCTTGCTGGAAGGGTTGAACCAAGGCAGCTGTGCTGCACCTGGGACCCAGCTCAGGACTTCTTTCCTGGCTCTGGTTGATATGTGTGTGACATTACCAGCTAGTCTGTGGCTGGGATGTCTGCCACAGTGCTGGATTGCTCTCTCTTGAGAACAATTCCAAGATTTACCTGTCTGCTTGCTGTATATGAACATGTTTACTGTAACTAAACACTTGTTATTATATGCTGCCTGCAATGGGCACCGTATAGACGTAGACACATAACACAACCCTCACAGGAGAGTCATATTTAGTGACAGCGTTAAGAACATTTTAACACAGGGAAATATCCTTAACTAAAAGAACTTCAGTTCCTTCAGTGGGTTCTTGCTGGCTTGACTCTTTGCTTGTTTTCTACACGTGAATTCCCTCCAGCTGCCATTTCTAAGTTATTTTTGCTTTTACAGCTAGAAAATTCAGAAGGGTATTTGCTTGAATAAAAGGCTAATCTACTTATTCCTGCTTCCAGTTACAAGACAATTTCTGGTAAAACCTTTGCAAATAGTTATGGGTTATGTGGTAATCTCCAATTACTTCCTCAGGAGCTAAGTATCATTTTGGCCTGGGTTTGAACAAAATGGAATGCTATTTTGTTGATTGTATTATGTGCCAGTGCAGCAGAAGGGTAAATTGCTTAAAGCTGAAGGAAACAGAGAACTGAGAACACGAGGACACAGATGTCTGCTTATACACAAGGTCTGTTCACTTCTTTAGCCCGTAAGTGTAAAAGCCTCAAGTTCCTCCTTTGCCAAGAGGGAAACAACATCTGCATGACAGCAAGCAGCTACAGACCAACAGACAGAGAGGGCACCTGCATTGTCTGTGCTAAAAGTTTGGAATAATCTTTCAGAAAAAGCACGGTAGGGCTGTGGTCTGTTCAGCCCAGGCTGGTGGGCAGCACTGCATAGTCAGAGCCTGGTACCTAGCTGTGAAATTCTGTCCTTGCTCTGAGAAGTGAGAAACTGCCCATGGGCTTCAGAGCAAAGTTGGGAAACTTGCCACGTGACAGTGCAGCAGTATGCTCATCTATTTGCCTTGGACACATCAGTCACAGCATAAATAAGCTTTGTGCAGTGTGTGAGGTGTAACATTCCTCGCATTCTCTTTACGTATTTAACATCCTCCCTGTGAAAATTCAACATCCAAGGTCATCGGTGTGCTTGCAAAACCTGAAGTACATAGCATGCAGGGCTTCCCATTTGCTGGGCTGTACGTCATCTGTAGCTGCCAGAGGTCCTCATAAACCATACCAGCAGTTCTGTGCCATAAAGCCTGCAGGGATAAACAGAACATGATAACAAAAAAATCCTCTGGGAATACTGTTTCTTGTAGCATTTCTGGTGCAGTCAAACTGAGGAATTTGTTCTTTCTCTAATGCTGAAAACTGTTCTGGAGCAAGTCATCAGAAGGAGAAGCTGTTTGGGCAACTAAGGGTATAGAAAGTAGCAAAGGTCCTCAATTATTTTCCAGCTTTAAACACCAGCTTCAGCAACTGTGGAGAGAGTGTCTGTTGGGTAGGTGGGTATGTTCAATATCATTAGTGTGACAAAAGCTGGTTATTATGTTGTTACAGATGCCTTCAAAACCAAATATATAAAATGCTAAACAAGAACTCAGTGATACCCACTGAAACAACAGGAGCAAAACTGAATGTCAGACAATCAATCTGCTAAATGTTTCTAACACAGATATCATATTTTATTCTTCAAGGCCTTAATTTTTGAATTTACTATTTTTTGTTTGCACACATCACTGGGGAGCTGGGAGATGTTAAAGGTCCCTTCCAACCCAAACCATTCCATGATTCTATAAGCCTGTCAAAGTTCAAGAAGCATTTGGACAATGCTCTCAGACATATGGCTTGATTTTTGGGTCATGCTGTGTGGAGCTAGGAGTTGGACTTGATGATCCTCAGGGGTCCCATGAAACCATGAACTTGGGATACTCTGTGTTTTTATGATTGTTTCTTTAGCACCCTCCACATATGCTAAGATTAGTACTTTAATCTCATAGACACTGTACAGATTCATTCTCATCCATTGTTTGTTGACTTCCTTGTATTTTGTATTTGTATCCACCCATGTTTTTAATTTAAACTTCACCAGTCTTTATGTTGTTGTCCATTTCCCTATTAGAAATCTCATATTATTTTGCTGTATTATTTCTCCCTTTAGAAAAAGCAATTGTTGGAGAAAATCTCATTGGAGCATTTATTAAAGAGATTGAGGATGGTGGATTTCTTATGTATTTGGACTCCAAGCAGTTCATAGCAGATTCGCTCATTGATTTTCCTCGGGATGAAGAATTTGACCTGTCCCCGAGCGTGCAGCTAGGATGTAGAAGTGGTTTTCGAAGAACTTCATCTCCTGGGAAAACCATCCCAAATGCACAAGGATGTGGTATGCCCCACTTTATCTTTCCCTTCTTTGATGATGTTAGGAATTAATATAAAGTTAGAAAATCATTAGTGAACTTATGTTTAATAGGTGAAAGGCATAAAGCATTGATGTGAGTGGAAAAATCTGAGAGAGATGGAAATTACTGCTTTGCTTTCTGTTCAGTCCTTGCATTGCAGATAGAGTAGGCATCATGACACTGACATTAAATGGAAGGTTTCGTAAACATTTCTTGTGATTTTTTAGATCTGTCTGGTATTAGACGGTCTTTCAATATTATACATGATACTTGATAAGAAGATTCTGCAAAGATAATGTAGCCAGTACTTTGTATGATGTTACATCACCCGGGATAGAAACCTAGCTACAAAAATGTCAAAAGACCTGAGATTGTCAAGTCTTGGGCCAAGTCTGATCCAGCTCATGCGGAAGCTTTCTCCTTGCTGGCCAACACCCAGACCTGATTGAAATTCTGCCCTCTTTTCATAATCTTTCCTTCTGTTTAGTCTGCTTCCCTGGAATGGGCTGTCTTTCTGTCAACATCCTGCTCGGGGCTGCCAAGCCTGCCTCTTCACAGGATCTCTGAGGCTGTGCCTGGCACTGCTGTGTACAGGTCATGCTGCAAAAAAGCCTTTGCTTTGACCTCCCCACTCTTACTTCTATCTACATCAACCCCCTGATAGTGCAACCCTGGTTGTCCTTGTTGGCCCAATGAGCCAATGAGTGATTCTGTGCCTTTCTGATGTCATTTTGAGATTCTGGGGAATAGAAGAGCCAGTTCTACGTATCAGAGCAACAAGTATGGAGTAAGTTTTCCCCAAAAAGGAATATTTTCAGATAGGTAAACCTTCAACACTAATCGGTTAGAGAGATCCTAAGGAAAACTCAAAGCACCCAAAAAGAATTTAGCTCTTTGCTTGGTACAGTGGTTCTCTTCAAGTTAGGAGAGCATTCTGATGCTCAGCTGATTACAAGAGAAAAAATAGATGATTTTCAACTGCTTCCATCAAAGGATCTGAATAACAATGAAAAGAGGAAAGACCTATTCTTTGGCTTAAAAGTATTTCTGTAAACTTAAAACCAACTGGGTTAAGTGCTAGCAGCAATTTAGGGAAACTCAGCTTGAACTTATATATGTTTGTGGATCTTGCAACTACATTCATGTACATATCAATGCAGTTAACAGAAAGCGAGCATAAAAACAACTCATATATTTTCAAACTCCAGTGCAATTATTGTGGCTGCAATGCTGATGTACCCAAAGTGAAATTACCACTTTGTGCATAAGCCATTGCATGCTGTCTGGTTTCCACCAAAAACTGTTTGAAGGCTCCTGTGTTGGAGGAAAAGGGTTACAGAAGAGAACCATCATGAAGGAGATCTTATTTTCAAAGCTCAGTGGCACCTTTCTTCAGCTGTCATTTTTATTATTACCTCGTAGGAATGATCTCAGAGAGAACAGCATAAAAAAAAGTGACAGTGTTATTTTTTCCTAAAGAAAATACCACTGAGAATACCTTCCCTTGGTTTTACCATCATATTGTTCTGTTTAACATTATTAAAAATGAAATAATAGTACCTTATGACTCTAATTTGGTAGCTGGAATAAGAACAAGTTTTTTATTTTTTATTTTTTTTTAATTCCCAAACAAGTCATCACTCTTGATCCTTATATGTTAAAAAGGAGAAGAAAAGAAACACAAAAAGTAATAGTGCAGCGAAGCATTGAAGATCTTACCTTGCTAACAGCAGGGATATTGGCAAACTTGCTTCTTTGCTTTTTGAAATATTATGTGACTTGAATCCTGATAAAAGATGCTGAGATGGAAGCCCCCTAGTCTAAGAACATGTCTGTGCTCAGCCTCTCTGCTTTTTCTCTTTCCCTCAGGAGAATGAATATGATACCTGTTGTGGGTTTAGCTGTACGATTTCTGAGGTGCCTTCTAGGTCCATTGATAGGAGAATGAGTAATGCTGTGGAGTGGTTAAATCATCTTCCCATACATCCAGATGTCTGAATTTTGTGGATTTGCATTAAATGATGTAATGATGTAATTTCTAACTAATGTGAATTTGCTAGAAGAGAAAAACAGTAGCAGATATGAAGGTTGGTGTGTGCTGTGGTAACACCTGAATTTAGAGGCAGGAGTCTAACCAGGTTAAATGATGAGCTGCTTTGACCAGGTGTGTCTTTCTGGACAGGCAAAGATTGAAAACTGGACAGGAGATTTTGTTGGTATATCTTTTTTTCTTTCCTTCAGCTTTGAATGTATGCTTTTAAGGCAAGGGCTTCAAAGTCCTTGCCCATGAATCAGTTCTGAACTGCTGCTCTTTTCAAGTCAGACCTTTAAGTGTAAGTTGTCTGCAGTTTCAGCTCATCTCCATGGTCTGAAACACTTCAGATTTTGGTTATTTATACACACCAAGCAGAAAAAGATTAACTCCTACTGAGAACATGTAACAACTTTTAGTTACTTACCAAGATGTACTTTTGTACTAATTTAAGGCATCATTATTTAGTAAGCATAATCCATCACTCAGGGCAAAAGAACTTGCAGTGAGCTGGATCTTTGTGCCAAATATTTCCTGCCAGGGATAGAGGCCTCTAGGAAGCAGTGCATTAATTTGCCTTGTTTGTTAGTTCATAGACATTTGCATCAGCTAGCTTTAGAGGAAGGCACTCAGTAAAACAGACATAGGAAAGTGGAAAAGAGGATGTTCCTGCTTCACGTTTTGGCAGAGATTTCCTATTCAAAGATGCCATGATGGACATACTGCTGAATGCTGTTTTATGTTGTAGGACCGTGGTTTTTAATCTAAACATGGCATTTAAGAATTCTGTTTCTGGTTCCTCTGTGATGCAGGTTTTTTGTTTGGTTTAGTTTTATTGTATACATTCTGTATGTGTAAACGTGTACATAATCTGGTCTTCTATCCTGTCTTGGTCTGTTTCTCTTCTTTTCCTCCCCTCTCCCTCTGTTTAGTTCACGAGGAAAACCTGAAGTCTGCTTGTGAGTTACCTTTGTTTTACTATATTTTTTATGTTTGCTTCTTTTATTATTTGGAAGTCTGGGTAAATTCTATCAGGAGTGCTTTGAACAGAGCATAACCCAAATGAAATACAATGCTAGAGTTATAACCATGCTGGTAGCTCAAGACTTCATTAGTAATTATTTGAATCAATAATGTGATATTCCAAAAGTTTACAGTATCTGATGGGAGGAGAGTAGTGCAAGCATTAGGTAATGACCAGTTGCAACACTTTCTAAGCATGCTTAGTGTGATGCTCACGTGCAGCATCCAGGGATTTATTTTTGGAGATTTATATATATATATATATATATATATATATATATAATTAAAATGTTATTAATTTTATTGTATTATTCTAATTTTATCCCTTTATTCCCCTGTTATTTTAGAAAAATAAAGTATGGATCTGGTTGTTAGCTCTGAGATTTTGCCTAGGGGCTATCCTCCAGTTTCTTACCTAGTTAAAGCAAATGAAAGCCTGAAAGAGTTGAGCTTGATGGCTTGTCTGACTTCCAGAGCCAAACTTAATCTACCCATACTTGTGCTGAGTGTAATGTATAGCTGATGTGACACATTCCTTCAAGAGTTACAGATTCTAGAAAACATGGTTCCCTGCACCATATTTTTTGCTATTCTTTGTGTCCTTTTGTTAACTTAATGTGTGAGACAAAAGGCAATTTTACTTCCTTAAGGAAAAGGACAGAGGATAGGAGATACAGCTATTATATTTGCATCATGATTGTAACTACAAAAAGAGGAAGGTGCTTTGAAACACTTGATTTCCTCCTTTTAAAACTTCAATTACTTAATTAGTCTCTCTCATCCTCTGTAGTTTGCCTTCAATTTAGGCATGTATTACTCATTTCATTTTAATTTCTTGTACTGCTGTTCATTTGCAATGCTTATGATCTTTCTTCCATGGGTTGGAAAATGTCTTTAAAATGTATCAGACACGCTTGGGTATTAGGTAATATGCATGGGAATCCTGTCTCTGCTGTCTCTGTGTTGTTTTTTTTTTGTTTGTTTGTTTTTGGTTTTGTAATGGATTTTAGATGTTTTATACCTAGAGCAATTGCCTTGATATCTATCTGGGAGGAAAATTTCAGTCTCTCTGTAGCCTCATCCTAGACTTTCCCATTGGATCATTTAGAGCAGGTGAAAGAAGATATGATCATTTATATACTAGATCTATTTTTAGTCCATTAAAATTAGGTGCTCCACTAAGTTATATTAATTTACATTCCAGTGTGCTGGCCAGAGCAGCAATTCATCATATGGGTTGTAGTGGAGATGGCCAATTTTCCATTATGGTTTCTCTCTAAGACAAGCTTAAACTGCTGTCAAGACGTAGGGCAAGAACAAACATGAAGTTTTGTACATTGTCAAAGTTCCAAAATATACATTTGATAGTGTTTTGAAGGAAATCTGTGTCTGGAAAGCAGCTGTGAAATAACAACTAAAGGTATTGTCCTGCAACTGTGTCTGTGTCTTCTGCTTTAATGATCATCTGAATGATCTGGATAGAAAGACAGTATTGCATGACCTTCCAGAAGACGAAGAGGTTTTTTCTGCAATATGTAACAGGTCATCTGGAAATATTATTTCTGATTTGTTCTGAAAATTATATTTTCAGAATAATTGTATTTTCAGTCTAAGAATATCTTTTTGTTTTGTATTTGAGTTGTCATGTGCACAACTAGTGGCTTTTAATCCAGCCATTATTATTTAGCTTGGAAGCACTTACAAAAAATTTCATTTCCAGGCATTCTGAATGAAAGCGTTACCATGCGGTGAGTTTCTGTATGATGTTCTGGGAATTTATGCTCATTGGAGTCTTTTTGTTTCTGTCTGTAGTGTTTGTAGAAGTTACTCTATTTGTAGCTTGGGCTCTTTTGTTTTCTTTCACAACCCATCCACAAAGCGTATTATCTTATTACAAATGGATTTGACAGTATTCAGCCATATTCCAGTCATCAGTGAGTTTAATAAATGTTTAAGGAGTGTTTACCTGTACCACTTAGAAATACAGATATTGAAAGCTTGAAGTTTTGGCAAGACCAGCAGCCTGATATACACATGGTGTTTGCACACAGGGGTGTGCAAAAGCCTGAAGTGATTGAATTCCAAAAGAATAATGATGTTCTTCTCTTTGCAGTTGTTTGTCCTTCAGGCAGTCATTTCCAGAATGGTGAATGCATTCCCTGCCCTCTTGGTTACTACCAGTACCAGACAGGACGTTCCTCTTGTATCAAGTGTCCAATGGGTAAAACTACCAGCTCTTATGGGGCATTCAGCATTGATCACTGTAAGTTGAGCTAATTTTGTCCTTGTTCTTTGTATTCTGCCTTCAAACAAATAATGGATTTTTCATCTGTAAATTAAAAAAAAATAATAATAAAAATATATGAATATGATCCCTTCTGCATACATTTGAAGACATTTTTCAAGGACAGAACAAACTGTCTGGTGTTTTGACCCAAAATGCATGAGAAATGAGTGGTCAATCTCATCCAGGATGTTGTGGTTCCTTAAAATGTGTTCATTGTCCTGAAGAATGATATCTGAGTATTCAGTCAGTGAGAAACATCTCGTATAGTTCATTTATTGGCATTTTCATGAAGACTAAAGAAGTTCTGTCCAGCTTTTTCAAGACCCTGTTTTAGTATAAATACTTCTCGGAGCAACTATTGATATGTTCACTAAAGTTGGTGTATTTATTTTAAATTACTTATTTTTGGATGCAGTTCCATAAAGAATATTACTTGTTAAGCCCATGGATAAAAATAAAAAGTAAGTAGTAAGAATGAGTTTCATGGTTATATGGGTGACTACCGGAACTGCTTTGTTTTATTTCAATCCATGCATTCTCTTGGGTGACATAAAAATACAGATTTATGTTAATGCACCCTGACATGAATTAGTTTTTGCCTAAAGAAGACATCGGGCTGTGTAGTCAGTTTTCACTTGCATATCTGTGTTCCTAGTGTAGGTATTGGTCTCAGGTGTTTTATAGTTTAGTCTCTGGTGGTTGCTTTGTACACAGATAATCCACCCTTGCTCCAGTAGCATCTCCAAATAACATGCTGGGCATGAAACTGGTAAACTAAGCCTGCCAGGTTTAGTCCACCTGGGATTTTCTGCTGCTGCCTTTGATGTTGCTCAAATTTACAGGTTTCTTTACCTACAAAGACCAGATACCTGGTAACTAAAAGTTTCTAAATCATAAACTATGTTGAAAAGTGGTTGGAAAGATGCTGCTAATTAAAATCAAAGTGCTTAATTCTTTCTTTTTCTAAGAATAGAGAATGAGGACTATACTTTCCACTGAAAGAGAGATTTTTTTATTTTTATTTTTATTAGCAGATAAATGGATGTGATGGCTCTTGTGCTGTTCTTCATTACATTTCAGGAATCCTTTACAACAGGCACTAAACAAACCAATATGAAAATATAGTTTCTTCTGTGCATTACTTTGTTTTATTTTTTTTTTCTTTTTTCTTTTTTCTTTTTTTTTTTTTTTTCTGTTCTTAGAACAAGGCAGATTGGTTCCATGGCAGAAAATCATAAAAATGTTTGGAATGCAAATTACAGTAACAACAAGGAAGTGAAATTAGCATGTTTCAAAGCATGAAATACTATGAAAATTAATTTTCAGTAAAGTCTCTGCTGTACTTAGAGCTTTTTGTCCTATTGGTACACTGAAATCCAGTGACAGCATCATCAGGCTTCCTTCTTTTTCCCTGTTTACTCATAACAGGTATCACTTACTGTCAAGGCAACAAGCAGGGTTTGCAGTGTGATGAAGAAGGCCAGTACAAACCTTCCCAGCAAGACCCTGACAGTAAGAAATCCTTCTGTGTCGATGACCTTGGAACAGCACTGGAATGGACTGAAACAGATGATCTCCTTACAGACTACCAGTGCCTATGTAAGTGCCAGAATACTCGGATATGTTGTCATCCATCATAAGCGAAAACTGCTTATGAAAAGACTCAATGCTCCACAGCTGGCTTGCCAGCTTACTTTCCCACAATTGTGGCCTCTGCCTTAAGCCACATTCTTCCTTACTTTTGTTTTTCTTGACTGCACTATGGAAGTTGTTTCCTGTAAGGGAAGAGAGACAGTTTTCTTGTGCTCTCAGATGGCTGGCAGCTTTTAGCATTTGCTGCTCTCCTGCTCTCTGCTTGGAAACCCAACAAGAATAATGAGTGGGCTAATGGGAAAGAAGCAGAATGATGAATTTCCTTGTAAAATTATCACTCGTCAGTGTGTTCCTGTGAAACAGACTGTTTTACAATGACCTCATAGCTGTGGAATAATGTCACCGTCTGGGCTCCTACTGTATGGTATCTGATTTGGTGAACATATCCTTGTAAACTGAGAAAACTTACTTCTGCTTGAAGACAATTGTGAAGTGCTAGTTCCCAAAGATAAATAATGTAGAAAACAGAACAATAACAGCAAAAAATCCCTCAAAGTAAATATATATATATGTAAACAAAAACAATGACAACAAAACAAACACAACCAACCACAATATTCTTAGAAATTTCTTAAAAGCATTTCCTTACTACTTCAGTATTTCTGGGGGAGCCTTTGGAACAGTGGAACTGGGCTTCAGACAAAATGAAATAAAACAGTTGGCACAAAGTCAAGGTAGAGAACAATTTGTTGAAAGTCCAAAGAAAGAGTGATACAAAGTAAGTGCTTCAGCAAGCTGGGTATAGTACATGTAAGCATACATTAGTGATCTATCACAGAAGTCATCTATCAAATAATCCCCAGACTGCCTGCAGTAAGGTCTAATTATGCTTCTCAGCCCCAAAGCTTTTGCCTTGCCCAAAAATTACCCTTCCAGAAGGTTTTATTACTCATTATACAATTGGTATCAAATTTTATGAAATATTCATTTTAGAAACTGATGTCATGGTGTGCTCTGAATCAGACAAGTGTGATCAATGGAAGGAGTGTGAAATGAAAGCCCTTGTTTGTAAAGAGGTTGAAAAACTATTTTCAGTAAAACTAGCTATTTTTTCTCCAAGTATACTTGGAAACTGATTGTAGATATGAACATGAAGTGTTAGCCTGTAGTGCTTTGTCACTGGGTAATTGGGATGTTTCTCTGGGCAGAGGGCTCACCAACAGAAGAATTAAGCTGCTGTTACTTACCTTGAGCAATTCTGCATGAGCATTTCTGACTTGGTTCAGGAAGGAGTGGTTGCAGATTTCTGTGCTTATTTTGATGGATCATAATAGAAGAGATCATTAAAAATAGATAGATAATGTTGTAAGTCTTGACAATTTTAGAGTTAAAAAAAATATATAAAAAGACAACAAACTCCGAAGAAATCCTGTTTTATGGTAATCGAAAGGCTGATTTAATTTCATTTTTTTCCTTCTGCATTCCCAGAAAGCACTATTTAAATTGAAACCAATTATTTCTAAGTTTACTTTCCCGTCTCTTCTATTTCCCTTAAATGAATTCAGGATGCTGCAAGACAGAAGGGTCTGAAGGCTGATCTTGCTTTGACAGGAGGTTGGCAATTGGGATGGGTCAGTAAATAATCTGACTATTCTTTGTTTTTTCAAGGCTGTAGTGGGAGAAAGAATTTCCTTTTATCAATGCACAGTAATAAGCCTTAACAGCACGTGTTCATTCTTGTTCTCGTTCTTGTTATATTTTAAGCCATACTTAACCTTTGTTGCAATAGCAGGGATGGGATCTAGAGCTTTACTCTCTAGTGATGTGTGAGATGAAGGAGAATTTCTGCCACACACTGAGCTTGTGAAATGAGTACTTATATGCCTGTTGGGAAGAGGGCAATATCAAGTAACAAGTTTGTGAAAATGCAAGCTGGTAGAATATTTTTCATCAAACAGCTATGTACTTTTTGATAAAATAGTTTTATGAGCACATTTCTTGTTTCCTCTTACTTCCTGTTAAGACAAAAAATTCAAGAATTAAAAAAAAAAAAAAAGGAAACCGTTCAGTTTAGCAGTGTTTTCAGCTTAATGTTTACTTACACATTCTATCTCTTTTCTACTTTTCTCCCATATTATTGAAAGAGGGAAAATGGAGGGATGGGATGATGGAGTATTGGGATTTAAAAAACAAAACAAAACAAAAAGCAGAAGAAAAGAAAAGCATTTAAAATGTTTGCAATTTTTCATTAGAAATGAGGGCAGTGAAAAGCACAAAAATATGGCTTTTCAGTTTTATGAAAATATGTGAACTCTGTTCTCAACTGGACATCACTGAAGGTTGCAGAGGTAGAAGGAACTCAGTTTAATGCAAAATAATACTTTTACTTATATTTTGGTCTTTTGTATTCGTAGGAAGAAAAAAACTTCCATGTCTGTTTACACAATCATTCACCCCTCTCCCCAGCTAAGCTGGAGTGCAAGAACTTTTTGTGTTTGGCTTGCCCTCATGTTCTTTCTGAGCAGAAATGATGGTTTTATCAAAAGCACCTGCTGACTCAGCCCTGACAACCGTAGACAATGGCTTCTGATTTAGTCTGACTGTTTAGCTGTAGGAGTACAAATGATTGTTCTAAGAACTTATCCCTGACTTTTATTTTGTGGTTTATCTGGACACTTCAAGGCCTGGGATCCTATGGCTGAGTCTCTGCACCCGTGTGTTCAGGAAAGTGAAGGTCTGAGCCTCCACCTCTTCTAGCTGCAGACATCTCCAGTAGGCTGAGATCAGAAACTCCTGTTTCTTATCTCTTTAAGGTCTAGCCCAGGTGTTAATTGCAATGTGCCAGAGGTCTGCATTGATTTGATTAGTCTGGAGAAAAGGAGACTGAAGGGAAGACACCATCCTTTTCTACAATTACCTGAAAGGAGTTTTCAGTAAGGAGGATGTTGGTCCCTTTTCTGAAGTGACGAGTGGTGGGATGTGAGCAAAATGTCTCAAATTGCACCAGGGGACGTTTAGGTTGGGCTGCCTAGGGAAGTGGTGGTGTCCCCACCCCCTGAAGGTATTTAAGAGACATGAGGACGTGGCACTTAGGGAAATGGTTTCGTGGTAGGACTTGGTAGGTAGGGTTGATGGTTGGAGTTGATGATCTTGAAGATCTGTTCTGACTTAGATGATTCTATGACTTCATGATTTTGGGACATTTTGAACAGAAGCCTGGACAATACAGGGTTGAAGCTAAGTCACCACATTGTTCCCTTCTCCTTCGTATATTGTGCACATTGGAAAGGTATTAATTTTTCAGCTGGAGGACATACTGTACCAAAAAACATTGCTAATACAGGTAATATAAATCTGAGCAGGATGGTGGTG
Source organism: Aythya marila (assembly GCF_965140915.1). Lineage (NCBI taxonomy): Eukaryota > Metazoa > Chordata > Aves > Anseriformes > Anatidae > Aythya > Aythya marila. The sequence goes on from NC_139043.1 coordinate 149,132,984, forward strand.
ATGCTACTCCGTGTCCCTTCACTAAGCTGTAATCTTCTCGAGGGCACAGACAAAGCCCTTCTGGAGCTTAAATTAGATACCTTGCCCCATTTGGTGACCTTTGGATTTCGCATCACTAGACCTCATGAGCTTTTCCCAGTTTGTGAACAGTGTTTCTTGTTGGACTTCTTTACACTCATGTGCAGTGGATCCAAGTCAGAGAGAGTAAAGCCAAGCGACAGTCCAGAGTTAAATGTTCAGTGAGGGAGTCAAAAAGGAGCATGCTGGCTATATTACCTGGGACACATCCCTGAGCTTAAAGTTAGGGGAGAACACTGATGTTGTGCTCCTCTACATGAATAATAAGCTCCTTGATTTCCTTTATAGGCAAGTTCTGTCAGATCTGGCTCTTATTTCAGTGACTGATTTGCAGAAAATTGGTTCCCCTGTTGACTCAGTAGTTGGTTCTGTGCCATGAACAAGTAATAGGAGATGGGAGATAACCAGTCTGCTGTTGGCAGAGAAGTCTCACTTGAATATAAACTCCCAGGCCACTTCTGGCTAACAGGTTTTGAAAGATCTTGTGATATTGTTTTTGCGGAATAGAAATTATATCCTCAGTCCTACTGCTTCCTGTGTTATCTTTGGAGTTTGGGTACATCATTTTATGAGCAAACACCTTTCCGTATAAAACACTTGAATTTTCATTTCTAGGTAAATTCTCTTTATATCTCTGCATGGTGGATTTTTTTTTTTTCTTCTAGTGCTCAGAAAATTTGAGAGAGTTCCTGCCTCCAAACTTCTTTATGGGTCAGAAGATGTTCAAATTCTTCAGCCTCAGTCACTCAGGAGAGACCTGCCAGGTCCAGCTTTTCGATGCATTTCAGGTGAGGAAAATCGGTACAAAAAACAGAAACCCCCATAGAAAATTATAATCCTTTCGTATGATGAACTTATAATTATGCTCCTAGATGAACTGTGTCTCTTGCAGTTCAGTGCAAATTCACTGCAGAGTATTTACAACTTTTGCTAACCTTGGTTCAGTGAAGAGGTTGCTCTTTCTTCTAAAAGAAGTCTTCTGACTTTATGTACCACTTTAGGCAAGTCATCTGAGTTTAAATCCAGTTTACGATATGGATGAGAGCCAAGATTCAGACCAGGAAACATTGATCAGATTTTCCAGATGTGCAGACAAAAAAGGATTAGGTGTTCAGCACATGTGAAAACCAAGATCTTTGCTTCTTTCCAAATTAACTGGTTGGCATATAAAAGAGGAATAATCATCCTTGCTTTCATCAGAAGGATATAGTAAGCAGTGCAAAAGTATTCCTCTGTCAATTCTTACAGTGTACGTACTGTATTGCCTTTGGACACATCATATTATTGGTTTATATTAATTCAAAATTTAGTCTTTCAAACTCTCATCTAAAACTACAGGGAATCAGTGCACTGCTGTCAGGGTGCCTTGCCTTGTGTCTCCTAGTGCTTCAGACCTGTCGAGAGAGGCAGAGGTGTTGCATTCGAAATAAAAACACCCTGGCTGTAATACTACAGGTGGCCTGGGCAAATACCACAGATATCTGATAGTCACTGGCTTTGTATAACATGCTTTGGTCTATTTCCAGCAGTCATCTTTCACACCAAGAGGTGAATTTGTAAAGCCTTGTGTGTGTTACTAGAATGATTTTCATCCACCAGATCATCTCCTAGCTAGTTAGTGTAAGCTTTTTTGCATCTTCCTTTGAAACTGGACACCCTTAAAAGCAAGCCAGTGAACAAGGTACTCCAGGCACGAACTTAGGGAGTTTATACTAAAGGTAACATCTTTATTTCCTAAATAAAGGAAACAGTTTTGCCTCCTGTTTTAGGAGCAGAGCTTTGGGAGTGCATTAGTGGTGTTGGGGTGATAGGTGTATGGGCAGAAGAAGGATCTTCAACCATTCCTAACCATAGAAAGGGATGGCAGCTTGGTCCCTTACACTTGTCAGCATGATTTCAGAATTCAGTGTTTCCCTCCTTCCTATCACGCCAATATTGATCACAACCTCTTTGCCATGCGGTTACTGTCTTGAGCATATATGTTAAGTGTTTTGTATGAGTCTCCCCTGCCCCCCTCAGGCAAAGTTATCCAGCAGACATTAAGTGTTTGGATAGGTGGTTAGACCTGACTCAGCTGTTTGTATCAGCAGGTGAAGAATGCCCAAACAAGTTTTTGCAGCATATAACTTAAAAATCTAATCTATACTAAAATAATTAAAAGCTAAGGTTCATCTGGCTAATGATATTCACGTACTTGCCATCTGGTAGAGGTATGAAAAATTGGGTAAAATGCACTAAACAGAGGAATTCGGCACAGAAATTATACACATGAAATGCCAGGAAACTTAAGGTTTATTTCTTGCTTTTCAGACTGTGAGAAGGAAGAAGCATGCAGTTTCATCACTGTAACCCCTGCTGGTTCTGAAGCTGTGTGTGAATTATACAGTGCCTCTGAAGTCAACTTCAATTGTACCACCTCTGGATTGGTAAAAATGATGATATTTAAATATCTGTGTTTGTCACAGTACCATAGGTTCAATATAATTGGAAGACATCATAGAAGAAAGGCAGAGCATTACCTGACTACTAGTACATTGTTATTCATTGTAGCAGTAATAGATTTCTGAAAGTTTATAAATAAGCTACACCTATACGTTCCTTAAAGTGGCATCTGAATGCCTCAGTGTTTGCATGAAACACCAAACAATTCTTAAAACCTGCTGAACACCCACAGTCTGGAAGTCAGGGTAACTTAAAATGGGTTTTATCTGAATAGTCAAAACTAGAAGTATCCAGGTCAGTAATATCCAGGTCAGTAATCCAGGTCACCTGAGGCAGTCATCATTTCTCAGTCCTTTCCACTTGTCAAGGGTTTAAGTCATATGCTCTTCATCACTTTAACAGCTTCATACTCACTGCTATCTAAACACAGGGAAGTGGTACTGAAGATGAGCTGAGGTTTTAGTTTAACAGACTGAAAAGCATCCACACTGGGCCACAGCAAGCTGTGGTGGTTATAAACTCTGTGTGCTAATTCCTCCTTCTGTTTACAACTAAGAAAAATGTGTTTTGGCAGAGGAAATGGGTCCTGTTGCATTTATTGTGCATGTCTGTTTTGTCCCAGGTGCAAGGTGTTTTGGGGAACCCTGCTGCCACTCGCGTTGGTCGTCTCAGCTGCATGCTTTATATCAGAAATCCAGAAGGAGATGCAGTGACAGTCTATTTGAAGAAAGGTACCAGATGCAAATCGGTGATCTGATGTTAGACTGCTGTGCCAAGGCTTGTAGTTCCGTGTAGAATCATGATGGAATAGAGGAACATCTTTGTTCAAGATGACATCATTCTGTTCAAAGCTTAACATTAAATGGTAGCCAGAAAAACCCAGTAAATCTTTCCTTCATGGCTTGGTCCCTAGAAATAAGGCATGTAGTTTTTGAAAGTTGCTTTGATGGCTTTTCAGCAGAGAGTCCCACAAAAAGCTGAATATCATGGTCTGAACTCTTGGGTAGACCTGTGCGGTGTCAAGAGTTGGACTTGATGATCCTTAAGGGTCCCTTCCAACTCAGGATATTCTATGATTCTATGATTCTATCCAATATGTTATTCTATTATAAATCATTGTACTAATTATTTGTATTGTATAAATCATCTGCACTAATTATATATGTATTATTTACTGAACATTTTCTTTCTTAACTATCTAAGGCATTATTACTGACCAGCTTGTATATCAATAACAATTTACATTCATTTTTATTATAGATTTTCTTACTAATACACCAGCCTAATACACCCTGCTTTCCAGTAAAATCTCAGTGATTCATCTGAAATAATGAAAGTGACAATGTATGTTTTTTTCATATATGTGTGATCGATATCTTTGTATATCCAATCTCATCTTTGTCCAGCTTTGAGCTTCATGCCAAATTTGAAACAAAACAACTGAATGCAGGATATGGTAGGGGTAGAGTCAGAACTCTCTGCTGTCACTGGTTTCTTCTTACTGCTATCCAGATCTCTGAGCTGTCATTTATTAATATGAGTAGAGAGCTAAGTGTCACCTGAAACAAGACAAGTCCTCTGAGCCTGTTATAATCAACATAATATATTGATACTAGGTCTTTATGTTTCTGTTGATATTGCTAGTTAAGTTCAGGATAAAATGAGTTGTCCTCTTATATATGTGACTTTTCAGCAGAAGCCTTAATTGCAGATTTAGGTCTACTGGTGAAACACCAGTCTACATTTTTATCCAGATAAGTCTGTATCATTTATACCTGGGAGTTATTAATATAATTCTTGAAATTGGAGTATTACCAACATTCTTTGATACATTGATTTAGGAGACCTTTTCCGGTACAATTCTTCAATGGCAATATATTCTGTCTAGCTTCACAACTGCAATTGCACCAAACTGTTTGGTAATGTTATCTTGCATTTGAAACTGAAAGTACAGAACAGGATTTTTAAGGCAGAGCTTTTATTATAAAACTTTCAACCAAATCAGCAGGCAATCTGAAACCATCAGCTCTTCCTGAGCTCTTTTGAACATTTCTTTCCTCTTCTGTCTATCCAGCACAAGAATTTAACTCATCGGGACTCAAAACCTTCGAAAGAACTAGTTTTCAGAATGTGCTTTCTGGTGTGTATCAGTCCATGGTGCTCTCAGCAGCCAGCACATCTCTGACGGACGCTCAGCTCTTCTGCCGGCAGACTTGCAGCAGGGACTCTTGCTGTGACGGCTTCATCTTGAGTCAGATTACACTTGAAGGAGGTATTGTCTAAACACTGCAAAATTAAAAATTCTGCAATAGAAAACCAACACAAACAAGTAGGTTAAAAAACAATCAACCAACACTGGGTAGAGCTCATTTTTGGATGCTCTACACATGCCTGTGCATCACGTTTTTGTTGTTGTTGGCAGATTTGAGTAATGCTCGGGACTTGGCCTGGAGCAGTACAGATAAAGTCCTGAAGTAGCAAGCTGCTCTTGGAGAGAAATGGACATTTTGAAAGGATAATTCTTTTGACCTGCTTTAGGCATCTGTATTCAGATGAGATAAATCATTTTGAAAATGCCTCTCTCCTTACTTCATACAGCTTTGTTGCTGAGAGTTAGTGCCTTTCAGCTAGTGGGAGAATTAATATGGTGCCTACAAGGTGCTTCTAGTGTAAATGTAAATCAGCTTCCCTTTTACAGCAGGAAAATAGGATGCTAAACAGAGCATTATGTCAAGTTATTGTATGCAGAAAAGCTATAATCTCCTAAGTCCATGTGTCTAGTCAAGATACAGAGCAAGGGGGGGGATTGGATAGACAGAGTCTGGCAGAGATGGGACCTAGGCAGAGCCCAGATTTCTGCCAGCAGATTTAAGCACTTAATTTCAGTGCCTACTTTTTGTAGCTTCTTTTCTAGGTCATACAGCTTTCCTACTAGAGGGGCATTTGTTGTAGAAAAGGTGAAGTTCTAATTGTCTCAAGGTGACATTCTGATTTTCTCAAGTTTTTAGATGGGTTCTTACAAACCCAAACATCTGCTACTGGCTGCTATGTGGCAAGTACTTTTTTAGTTCTGTGTGGCAGCTAATCATGGATTTATTTCCAGGAAAATGTTTTCCATTTTGACTTCTCATATTTGTTTATGTCAAAATATTCTATCTGATCTTGTAATGTTATGTTCTTCTATACAGTTACCATCAAATGCTTGTAGTCTCCCTTCTTGTGAGCATAGAATGAGATGTGGAAAGGTAAATGTTATAGAGTTGGATCAATAATACAGGTGAATGCATTAGTTGAAGTAGCATTCCATAAACAACGAACAGCAACAACAAAAAGCACAAAAATTCCATATCTCAAGCATCCTGCTGATAAAAAATAAAACCCGACAACACTGCATTATAAGCTTTGTCAGGAAGAACAAAGCAAGGGTTGAGTATTGTCTAGATGTTATGGTGACAGACAGATCATAACCAGAAAACCTCATCTCTGAATGTGTTGGTCCTCCTGATTTGTGCTGCAATGCTGGGGGATACTCAGGCTGTACTGATTGAATTCAGGCGCCAAACCAGGAAAACATCCCAGTAAAAAGATACTAATGAAGAACTTTCTTGGTTCAGAGCCCAAGATTGTAAGACTGCCAAAGGATTGAACATGTCTCTGTGGTGTCTCAGAGTGCTGACAACCCTGTTGGGTATTATCAGATAACAGTAATATTTTATAATATGATAATAGAAGTACGTGCTTAAACTATATGGAACACAGGTTATAAATGTTAGTTTTAGGTATGAATATCTAAACTTTGAACTCCAAATTGAAAGTATGGTTTTGATTTTCAGTTTTTAGTTGTCAATATTAATGAGTAGCTCTCTCAGTGATGCAGGTTCAACTGGCATTTAGAGAAAGTAGCGGGATGCTTGGATGAAAATTTCTGTGTAGATGCACAGCGTTAAGACAGTGACACAATTCTCTCTTCCTCTGAACCTAGGTACCATTTTGTGTAGTTTGATGAGCTCCCCAGATGTGCTGATCTGCAATGAAAATAGCTGGAATCCAACACCTGTTGGAGAAGGGATGTGCAAAGGCATGAGCTATGACAAAAAAGAGACGATGTTTTCCTTCACCCTGGGAGGGCAAGTGTTTAGTGGAAGTATGTCAATGAATTTACTCAATTTACATTTCATTTAATTGTTTTACTGAGTCTTCCTGTTCCACCAGCCTGCTCTTGTACTTCAGTGCTTTTTTTCTCAAGTAAATCCATGCCTGTACAACCATAAGAGTATAAGACTTCCCTAATAAGGTGCATTGTTAGAAGGACCTCTTACACTTCTCTGTGGCAATACTAAGGAAAGTGAAGAACGTGTTGCTTCTACCCTGTAACACTTCCAGTATTTAACTTAGGCAGATTCATGTACATTATCTTAGAGAAACATAAACCATGGAGCAAAGATGGAAAGAAATATGCCCAACGTTGCACACAAAAAGCAATGATAGAAAACAAGATAAAGCCTTGGTTCCCATGACTCAGATTAGCATGCAGACAACTGCATCTTTCTTAGGGTCTTGCACTGTAAATAAGGTGAAATGTAGTCTAGTGGTATGTTTTTAATGTAATTTCTGAGCAATTCAGTGCTACCTATTTAACAACTGTTCTAAGACACATTTTTTTTCTTTATTAGCTTCTAAACTGGCAGAAGAGGAAGAGAGAAATTTTACCACTTTTCAACAAGTTTATCTGTGGAGAGGTGAGTTATCTCACAGGGCTTGTTACAAAAGCTTATAATGGCAGTAGTAACTGTCTGTTCTATGAATACCACTTGTTTAAACTGGAAGTGTTTTGCTTTATTTTGTACTGTCCAAAATGAAACACTACTTGGAAATCTTTTCCAGTAGGAGTGGGTGTAATCTAGAGTAATTCTACTACTGTAGCTTCCAAGAAATTTAGGTAAATTCCTCTGTCTGAGGATATGTTTTATTGCTTTTAATGCCTGTGAAAAATGACATTGTGGAAACACTCGCCTTTGACCTCCAAGTGTCCAAGGTACCACAATAATTTGGAACTTTACAAGTAACTGTACAGATTACCTTTGGTAACATGATTACTATGTATGTGTTTTTGTTTTTGTTTTTTTGGTAAATTTACTCTATGAATGTCACAGCATACATAGCAGGACCTGCACAAATTATTTGGGCTAATGCTCTAGAAACACACACAGCATCTGAATGCTGATGCATAGTGATTGTGGGTATGGCATTTGCTTTTATCCTCCAAACAGGGTATTTTAGGTTAAGTTCTGCCTATACAGTTACAAGCAGATGCTGTTATTCATTTACGATTCCTTGGTTGGAGAAACTATGTAAGGAGTTTACCTAAGTGGAACTTTTTACTCTAAAATGTTTGATAAAGTTAGGGAACCAAGGATGAGCTTGTCTTGTGGAAGAAAGGTGAACTGAATTATTGTGTTCTTTAATTCCTGTTGCATTTCAGGCTCCGATATGGTCACTGGGCCTAAAACCTCTGTGTGTGATGCTACTGCTTTGAAGACAGAGAATGATCTAACATTATCAGGTATTATAGTAAGGACAGATAGAGAAGATAGCAGATGGAGGTGCAGAATTTAACCAGAGAATATAATTTATTGTCATATATGTACTGTAATGATGTAGGTATTTAAGTACAAAGTACTTTTAGGTAGAAAATCTGATACATTTTTGGGGAATGATGTTTGAAAAGTGTGCCTCCTGCAAGGACCTCCTGTCTTTCTGGTTTTCTACTTTCACAGGCTAGAAATGAGAAAGAGTTAAAATCTTCTTAGGTTCATTAAACTGTAAAGACATGGGAAATACTATTTGGACAAGGGAAAAAAGGCATAAATCCAGGGATCAAATCCTTAGCCTGGGTACATGGGGATATCTACTGCTACTGGTGATATGACTGTAAATGTGACACTTAGAGGAAGTAAGGACAAAATTACAATCACAAGTCTTTCTTCAAAGCTAGAGACTCTGTTATTCCAGGGTCTGCTCATGGTTATACTAAGTGATTTGTATGTACAAAATAATTTGTATTACTTTAATAGCATTCCTTTGGGCCTTCAGCCTTGACGGATGCCTGAGCATATGGCTTATTACATATAAAATCATAGCACAAATTGAATTGATTATTTTGTAATTTGAATTGAAGGTAAATTTGAATGGAAAATAAACCTGTAATTTGAACGGAAGGTAAACAAAAATGTCTGTTTATCTAGTGGCATTCCTATACAATCAGCGGTATTTTTAAAGTCTAGACTTCAACATGAGAAATAACTGCACTTAATACAGTGGGTGAAATTCTTTTGCATTTACCTGCCAAGGCATGAGCGGAGCCCTCAGGGCTCTCCTTTTCCTTGCTGTGGCTGATGATATCATTAAAACTTGAAGTTATGCAAGGTATGCATCTTCTTTCTCCATGCTTTAAGCTTAGTCATGACAAAAATAGTTTTAAGGGAAACTGAAGGTTGAAGTTGAACTTTGAAGGGTAACGAGACTTATAAATCACCTTCTCAGAAAAGTTATGGATACATTTAGGAAAATGTCTACAGAGTGTTTAATTACTTGGTGATTGTGCTTAAAGCAAATGGTAATGTCTCTTTTCTGTTTTCTGATAGAAATGCAAAATGATTGTGCACTTACAGCATGTCAGTACATTCTTCAGTATTTCAGCTGCAGTTATGTGTCTTTGATTTTCTATATTCATTTTTGTCTGGCTGTTTCAATTTCACCTATGGTTAAACAGCAAGAAACTCTCACAATGCTGAAGTACCAGAAAATACCTGGTGATGAGACCTGCTGATGACATTTCATAAATAGAAAGATGTTTGTGAAGAAATTTGCAAGAGATCAGTGAAGTGTCCATTTCTCGGAATATTGTTGTAGGACCTTTATTTAAAAGGAGTAATTTTACAACAGCCTGAACTACCTGTGATTGTTTCAGAGAGAGCTGAAGAGATGCAGAGCAGTGTATACATGTTTAAAGATCACAGGCAGAAGACAAAGGAATTATTTAATATGGTCAGTAGGAACATAAATGAGGAGAAATGCAATTAAATACCTAAAATAGATATTAAGCTTGTTAAGAAAACTTGTAACTGAGAGGTGTAATAGCTTCCCAAGGAAATATAAGGAAACTAAGAAAACTGCTGCATTTTGGATAAATAAAACTAGATTGATCAAGATATTATAAACGTCTTCTGAGGAACCATACTTCATTGTTAGACGGATGTGTTGCATGACAGAGTAGAGCCGCCTTATTTCTAGGAGCTGTGATTTTTATTTATTTATTTATTTATTTATTTATTTATTTATTTATTTATTTATTTATTTATTTTTGGTGGTGGAACCATTCTGGCAACGTTGTGTTGTTCAGTGCAGTTTGACAAGGAAGCATTGCCTACACAGACATCAGTAATTGTGGTTGGACTATTCCACCAAAGGTTGGAACCTTTGGTGATGTTGTCATTACAAAATGGTTGCAGCTGCTTTACTTGAAAGAAAGACAAAATTTTATATGTAAATAAATGTAATTTAGTCCAGACCATAACTCAGTTTATTTTTGTGGGCTTGAGCTGTTTGTTTGTTTGAATCTCAGATTCTACAAAGGATCTTTTCTACCTAATGGACAACGGCCAGATACAAAGCAACCCAAACTATTCCATTCCTTACCAGCAGTACTGGGTTTTCAGGCAGAAGTACTCAGCGGAGGAAGCGGTGCTTTGGTGTCTCACACGTAAGATATCTTGCAGATAGTTATTCTGTAGGATAGTATTCTATAGAAAGATTTCAGCTAATTATCTCCTTACTGGTATTATAATAATTCTAATAATAGTAATTATAATAATTCTAATATAATAATTATAATATTAAACTCTAGACTTACATATTTTTCAGGGGAAAACCACAAAATGTTCGTGGAAGTCAGCTTTGTTGAATTTGCTATTGGGACCACCTCATGATTATCATCCACTGTAGCAGAAAGGGTACCCATCATTCATGGTTGGACTAGGTGATCTTGAAGGTCTTTTTCCAACCTTTATGGTTCTATGAATCTATAATAGATTCTATAATAATTATTAATATTCTATAAATATTTTATGGGAAAGAGTAGTAGAAGATGAGGCAGCATAGGCAATATTTTTGTATTCTTGAAATATAATTTTCCAACTAGTGGAAAAATACAGATATTTTGGGGTTAATTATATATATTTTGCCATGATAAATGGAGAAGAATTTCTAGCTCTGATTACCAGGAAGGCAGAAATGAGAGCACTATACAGTGAACAAAGATCACTGTAAGAAGTCAGTAGAGTTATGCCTGTCTAAAATTAATCATTGACACACATGCTTACAGAAGTCATTGCCACAGCAATTAAGAAATGGGTTTGACTGCTCTGTTTTCTGAAAGCACCTTATTACCTTGGAGCAAATTTCAATGCAAATTTTTGCAAACAAATGCATTGAATAGTCAATTCTGGAAAAGTTATATTTATTTTTGTTATGTACGAACATTTCAGGAATTGTTTGCAAACAACTCATAAAACATTTTAGAAAATAAATAACTTTATTGTCCTTTTTATTCCTTAAAGTATCAACAAGTGATACAGAGATTTTCTTGATTATACAATTTGTATGTCAAATTTACTAAAAAGAAAAAAAATACGGATCTTCAAGTCACAGTGTCAGTGACACCAACAGACTGAACTAATGCTTGTCACAGCCGAAGAACATATCTTTCCAATCAACTGTGGTATAGCTCCTTTTCTGTGCTCTCCAAGTAAATTTGCTCTTCATTGTAACTAGAAACAGAATCTGTTCCCATTTCTCTTGCACTTTAATAGAATAATATTGAAATTTTCACTTTTAGTTGTTTGCTGATTGATAGCATTAAGTACACTGAAGAGAGAGGAAGGAAACCATAGTGTGTCTAAAGTTTAGTGACTTTGCCTCCTAGGTTGTGCACAAGAAGATGAATTTTGTCAAATGGCAGATCTTCAGAATGCCGCAGACACATACTTTGTGTGTACCTTGTATCCAGCAGCACAAATTTGTGATGGCAGCACTGATCAAATATCGGAAAACTGTCGTACTGTCCTACCCTGGCAACCACAGGCATTGTATCAAAAAATAGGTAGGTTATGGGATTTGTATGTATGTGTGCTGTAACCTTGGCAATGCAAGCTGGTATTTTGGCTCTTGACTCTGAGGGGAAATTAAAAAAAAAAAAGTCTGAATGTATAAATTAGTGCTGGGATGTGATGTTGCAAGTGAAGGCCAGGGTGTTCTGGTGTGACTTTTAATTTCTGCAGTTAGCAATTCTTTGAGTGGTGTCTTCTTCAAAGTGCTGGTGATTACACTTCAGTGATATTAACTACAAGTTTAATTCTCTGCCTTGGTTATTCCCAGTTCAGAGAAGACAAGTGTAGCTCAAATAATCAGTGTCTCAGGTATTAGGTGTTTTTATAATGTGGGTAAAACCAGACAGTCATAGGGATGACAAAAAATCCATTTTCTACCATCAAAATTTCCATGGTAGTTAAGTAATACAACAAGTGTATTTATCTAAATGCATTCTTGTTGAGTGTATATTTTTATTTTTTATTAAAAAAAAAAAAAAGAAAGAAATCCAGTGTTATAGACAAGGATTCTAACCTCCATTCCTAGAATGTGTGGGAACTTCAGCGGTTTTCTTATATGGCTCACGAGAGGAAACTGAGACAAATAAGCCTGTTATTACTGTTCAGGAAGCTATACGTTTGCTGGGAAAAGAAAAAAAAGAAAAAGTAGATTCACTGAATTCAGTGATTAAACAGTGACTTTTGGGGGAGTTAAACTGCAGCACAGGTTAAATAACACATGAGCATACACCTTGGATTCTTCCCATCTGGAGCTGTAATCCAGTTTTTGTACCAAAACGATGTATTAATGCCAATACAGATCCATAACTGAAGTCCTTAGTTAGAAATCTTTCCTTGGCAGAGTACTTTGCTCAAGTTTTAGAGACTTCACTTCGAATTTTGTTCATCTTTAGGATTAACTATCCAATGTTTACTGTTTATGCTTACCATGTCATTACTTGATCAGTATACGTAAATTAGAAAGAAAAGGTGATTTTTTCCTGATTTTGGTTTTCTTTTCTTGTCCAGTCACTTTGAAAAGTTCTGTGAAGAGCTTCTACACACGTGTACCATTCCAGAAAGTAATGGGGATCTCAGTGAGGAATAAGACTGACATGAGCAGAAAAGCAGTTTCAGATGGGTACGACACGGCTATTTATTTTCTTTTACTGCATTTTAAGCATGCCTGAAATACCAACGCAATGGTATGCAGATGAACAGGATCAGATGTTCCAAAAACAGCATTATGTGAGAATAATTAACAAAAAAAAGTGGCATATGATTTAACGGAAATTTATAATTGAGGTATAAATAATACGGTGTGTAATTATGAATTATATTTGTGTGATTTAGTACTTATACTTCTCGTATACTTCTCGTAAATTGCTGCTTGGCCAGTTAGATCTCTTAGCAGAAAAGAAATTTATGCTGATTCTTTTAGGACAGTTATCAAAATATTAATGTAAATTATTAGATGTAGTCTGGTAGATGTATACTAATTGAATGTAATTTCATCTAAAAAATGGAAATACGTGGAAGTGTCTATGCAGTATGAAGAAACATGAGGCAGTCTTATGCAGAGCATCTCTACAGGTTCTTGGTGTTTCTCCCCTGTGCAATATCCTATCTCCCCTTCTCTGGGACAGAGAAAAATTATTAATGACACAAAAAGTAATAATGTTTTTCTATTCTCAGTTTTTTTGAGTGTGAGCGTTGGTGTGATGCTGACCCCTGTTGCACAGGATTTGGCTTTTTTAATGACTCCCAGTTGTCAGGTATTTATTCACTATTATTACTGTAATACATATTTTAAATCTTCAGTATTACAAACTTTACCATCCTTTTCCTATGAGCTGCAACATTAAAAACCCTTGCAGATCTTACCCAACCCTTTCTAACATCTTTTTGAGTGATCTCAACTGTTCCTTAGAAGTTCAGCCCAATGACACATTCACCATAGCAGAAATTACTAGGAAAATGAGTCCTTAAGAGGAGGCAGTTCCAAAAGCACGATGCTCAAATTGATAAAACTGTAGGAAACTGTTATTTCTTATTTATCAGCACCTCTCCCAATATACTGGTCGACTTCTTTTTGTGAAATTTTCTGTTGTTTCATTTTTTTTTAAGGCCTAAGACAGCTCAATTAGAAACCTAAATATCCCTGAGTTTAAATGCAGGTTAAACACACAGTGTCCATGGGCACTTTGGGGAGCTTAGACTTTTCATTTTCTCGTATTTCTGAGCTTTTCTGCTTCCAAATTTTGTTTCTCTACATGAGGAAGAGTGGTTGGGGAGGGTTGCAATTTGCTTGTACTCTACCCCTTAATATTTAAGCTATTTTAAGTCTTAAGACATCTAAGTAACATAAATTAGCATTTCTATTAGAGGGAAGAAATCAGATTTTTAATAGTGTGTGTGACCTGAGAGTCTCTGAAAACTCAAACAAGCATATTTTGTTTACCTGAGATGGCTAAGTTATGGGTACTGTTGACCTATGCTCTCTCTATAATCAGCAGAGGCATGCATAAACACAACTTATAGGATCATTAAAGGCTTTGGTTGTCTAAGATCTATTCTGGAGACACTTTTCTTTCTCTCCACTGACTGTAAAGGAATTACTCTATTTAAAAGAAAGTCTTCATTAGGTGTTTAAAATTGGATGCCTTCCAGGTCAAAGTCAATGAAATAATTTTAAAGTTTTATTCCAAATTCAGATTCAGGCATCTAAAATGGTCAACTTTGTTTTCAGAACTATTTCATGTTTCAGCCTGCAGAAAAGAAGGCTTCTGGGAGACTTCATTGTGTCCTTTCAGTACCTAAAGGGGGCTTATATGAAGGATGGAGAGCAACGTTTTGCTCAGTCAGATAATAATAGGACAAGGGGGAATGGTTTAAAACTAAAAGAAAGGAAATCTAGATCAGATGTTAGGAGGAAATTCGTCACTCAGAGGGTGGTGAGGTACTGCAACAGGTTGCCCAGAGAAGCTGTGGATGCACCATCCCTGGAGGTTTTCAAGGCCAGGCTGGATGAGGCCCTGGGCAACCTGGTCTAGAGGGTGGCATTCCTGCCTATGGCAGGGAGTTGGAACTGGGTGATCTTTAAGGTCCCTTCCAACCCAAGCCTTTCAGTTTTAACCAACTCTCTCTGAGGTTATTAGAAAGTACTGTTTTTATGATTCACTTGAGAATTTGGAACACTTCAAATATATATATATATATTTATTTTTTTTTTTTGCAAACAGGCAAATTTTTCAAGTAGGTTGAAAAATTAATCCAATGTATTTCACATTGGAATTACTGTGCAAATAAAAAATAGTTGACAAATGTCATACCTCCATATGACTATGTGAAATTTGAAGTCTTAAGCGAGTACAACTTTAAGTTTCTTTAAATAGTTCTAAAAATAAATTAAGGATTCTAAAGCATTAAACATAGGAAATTGACACCTTTTTGTTAATATGATTAATATTTTTTATCTATAGCATTTCAGACATCTAGTGCTGTAGTCAAGATGAATTTCGGTTGCAATTTTCACATGAATTAGAATAAATCTTAAATGAAACTTTGTGTTTCAAAGCCGACAATTCTTATGTAGAAAAATATTTGTATTAGCTCTTTTAAAGGCATAATTTTGATCTTTGATTTAAGTAGGATCTATGTTTCAATATACATACACATTTTTAATTTTCAAGATTGAATTAATCAGGATGGACTGCTTGCTCAAAAGAAAAGACTATGACTTTGGGACAGGATTTTCACTAATGGTAAAACGTTGCCTAATTTAGGTATTTCCATTTAATTTCCAAGTCAGTGGAATTTCTTTTAACATGCAAATTGTTAACATGGGAATTTTTCCTCCTCATTTCTATAACTATTTATTTCCTTGGCAGGAGGAAAGATTGTGTGCCTGACTCTGAACAGCCTAGGAATTCAGACATGTGCCGAGGAATCAAGAAGTGCTTGGCAAATTTCAGGTTGTAGTTTGCCAGATGCTGAAGTCAGAATACATCCATTTGGCTGGTATCAAAAGCCTGGTAAGTATTGCAGAGCATGTGGCCCTGCCAGCTGGTATCTGCATGTCGGATCCTCTTAATTAGCTTCAATGCACAGAAGCTTCAGCTTTCAGGTGACAGACCCATTTGCAAACACAGAAAACAGACGAGGCAGACAAGTATGTATGAGGGAAAGAAAAGTATATTTTAATCTCAAATATTAAATATAAGGAATAGGAATACCTTTATAGAATTTCTCAGGTTGAATGGGAGAATTGTGGCCAATTCTTCCAATTCCAAACATATTCTGTTCTGTTTCACAGTCCTGGTCAAGAAATCATTCTTTGTTTCTCTCTGCTTGGCTTATGGTTTAACAATGTGTGTGGATGGGTTGCTTCAAAGGTTTGGTTTTGTTACAAAATTTTAAGCTAACAACTATCATGAAAATATCTTTTATCATATCTCAATATAGGAAAGACATTATTTCATCTGTGCTAGTAGAACAATATATATACACACCTATATAAAATTCATCACATTCCATGTTGGAACTGAGCACAAACTGAAGACTGCCCATAGTAGTAACCATGCCACTGTAGAATGGTCATTTTTGGATGAAGTGCAAATTTTATTTTCCTGTCCTCTCTAGCTAACACCTCCATGGACAGCAAAAGTCTAAATGGCTTTCACTTACCATTTTTAGAGTTACTATTCTAATGATTAACATCCTTTGTGAATTGGGTGAAGAAAAGGAAAGATGTTTACAAAGCGAAATATCTTATTGTTTCTCTGATGTGAAAGAATACTTCATAACAAACATTGTAGCATTTTGCACAGCATAGGGTGGAGGCAATGTGCATTTCAGAGCAGCTATTTAACTATTCATTAAGATAATTGGTATTCTGAAGAGGGCTGCAAAAGTTAGTGCAGGTCTGTATCACATCAGATCCTTTTTTTTTTTTTTTTTTTTTTTTCTTCAGAATCTATATTTGGCCTAATCTAGCATAAGAGAATATTACTTAGTTTTTGTGGGAGACATTTTGGAACATCAATATGATGATTTAGAGGAAAAAATTCATAAATTCTGAAATGTCTCTGGTCTAAAACACTGAGAGGAATGAGTTCTGTAGAGATCAGAGAAGAAATGCATGGAAAGCTTTGGTTGGCTGGACAGTCCACTGAATGACACTGGACTTCCTACCTCTTATAGGCCCCATGAGGTCAGGTCTTGTGACATTGGCAGAATCAGGGAAACAATTTGAGCCAAATGACAGTAATTAGGAGCATTTTTTTTACTGCTTTTAAATTCCCTGATTTCTTGTAGAGTTGAGAAGGATTTTGATATCTGAGTAGAAAGGGAAGGCATACAGTGTGGGTATATAACACCCAGTACATCTCCTGTAGAGCTAAATCAGATGTCCTTGCAATACACTGCATTTTTTTCAGTGTTGGTAACTTAAATAAAACCCTAATTCTCACTGGAAGACTGAAATATGAACTTGCTCTGGAACATTTCAAGCCCCACGGTGGCACTCTGCCCACTAGAACATCAGTTTCTTCCTCTAGTGGTGCAACCCTTGCTAAAGAGAAGATGCAGCACAGAGTTGAGGAACTGTCATGAAAGCTTACAGGATTTGTTAAATTTTCAATGTGTGGGCTTGCGGAGGGCAGTCTGAGGGTTTAGCATGATAGGAGGGAAACAATAACCCAGATTAGGAAGACAGTGTCAGGAGCCTGTGGGCAGGAAGAGCTGAGACGCGACTAGGAGAGAAGAGTGAAGAGCAGTAGAAAGGCAAAGAGAAGAGGATGAGTCGGCAGACACGTAGATACACTTGCGCTTCTTGGAATACTTTTTTCTCTCATTGATAAAGAAACATCTAAAAATAAAGGATGCTTCTTGGTTCACAGACAGAGGAATGATGAAGAGAAGGCCATGGCGTATGCAAAAGGGAGAGCGTTAGGAGAAACGGCGATGTTTCCTTATGTAGTGAGGAAGCTTCAGATGTTTTTCCACCATAACACACACCAAGGCACAGATGTGTATGCAAATAAAGATATTTGCAGACAAAAATTTGTATCAGTTGTGCTGGTGTGTTGGGGGTCTGGGAACCAGGAAGAGGAACAAGTAGACTCAGGCTGGAAGGGAAAATGAGTGAAATCTGAAGGAGGAATTTACAGTATGTAATGTGAACTTATTACGAGGTGGGATCTTTAGTTTTATTCCCCATCTTCTGCTTGTAGGAAAGTGCTCGTGTCTCTGCATTTCATAATATGTTTACATGTGACAGCTCTGCTCATGAGCAATTTATCTAGCTATGTACAGTCATGGTTGCAGTTCAGTAAATGATGTATGCACAGTAGCATTTTAAAGAGATAGTGAAGAATTAGGGCTATATGTAGGATCCTAATGTCAATGAGAGTGGTAAAAATCGTGACATTTGTATTGGTTGCATGCATGGACAATACAAAGTGGAAGAAACGAAAAATCAGATTCATCTTCAGCTTCTGTTGCATGGTAATAGTAGAGGATTTATAACTCATTTGATTAGTTAAAGTGTTTTGCATAACATGATTGCATGAGGGCAAGATATTATTTGTTATTTAAGATTGCAAAACGTTTAAGGGAAATGTTAGCAACTGAGAAGCTTCATATGTGGAAAATATGAATGATTATTTGAATTTTAATTTGAAAAGTTGCCTGCTGGAAACTGTCTTGTTCCTAATTCTCCTTTTGAGAAATTCCAGTTTGCTAATCAGGAAACAGAAAATATCATGTCTCTTCCGATTCAAGAAACCGAATACAGAGTGGGGCATGGAAAAAAAAGCAAAACTACTGAAATGAGTTATTCATAAATAACTACATTTTGCAAAGTGTTTGTAGTAATGTTTATAAATACATAAATTGGGGGATGTCTGATTTCATGTACAAACCAAAAAGGGTTAGATAGCAGAAAAGGCTCAGATTCTTATTCTTGGTGCTTATAGTGAGAAGATGCAACATTCAGATCTCAGAAATGATATGGGAAATACTGAGATATTGATTACATTTTAAACCTTCAAGTGTAATTTTGTTCATATATATATACGTGTTTATTTATTTTTTTACTTTTAGTTGATTTGACGAATGCCATCCCTAACCTGTGCCCATCTGTTAGCTTACCTTTCAGGCCAGAAACTGGTAAGTGTATTCCTGTATTAAGTCAGAAAATAAACAAACAAAGAAACATTATCTGTTTTGTATGTTTTCCTAAAAAAAAATCACACTATAATGAAGTGGTGGTTGTTTTTCCCATGAGTTTATTCATTCAGGTGCTGTATGTATTCTTTTTATTAGTCATGTATCATTTATAGGGAAGAATTTTTTCCAGCCTGACTGCTGGTTTAATATATCTCAAGGTTACTGCCACAAGGTCACTAAGCCAAAATATTTGGCAGGATTGACAAAGAAATTTGTCATTTATATATGCAGTTGTCAAGTGACTTTCATGGATGTGAGTGTTCACATTGTAGCTCAGTGGCCAATGCAGAAACGCTCTGTCAAGGGAAACCTCCTAAAAAACTGGTTATTGCGTTATTGTTGACTGCTGTGGGGTTTCTAGCACTTTCCCTGAAGCATCTGGTGCTTACCAGGATGGCAAGGGCAGAATGCCAGATTAGACAAATTGTCATAAGTTGCTGTAAATATGTGCTGAAGATTTTCCTGAATGTGAGGAGTGACAATGAGTTTTCAGAGGAATGCAAACAATTGCAATAGGGATGCAAAGAAAATCTAAATCTAATTTTCCCCTTTAAAGCTTTTTGTTTAAAAAACAAGAGAATGACAGAAGAAATTCATCCAGAAATTAAGGCAGGTTTGCACCACTTTAGAATTTATGTAGAAGAATGATAAATTCCAGCCCTTGTTTACAGTTTTCCACAAGGGTGAGAATATTATCTCAAAGCTTATTCAGAACTGGATATCAAGAAATGTCGTATTTCAGATATGTGTTGGGTCCCACTTTTGAAGAGATGCTGTAAAGTGCTATGGTACTGTCTTTTTTTATGAGGAAGAAAAGTTATTTCAGTCTTGCAGTAAATCTTATGATACTTGCATGTGTTATTTTAAAAGTGGGCGGATCCTCTTAATAAATGAAACTTAACCACTGTGTTTCAGGGCTGTGTGTTTATTGCACCCTAAAAACATATGCAAATTGTCAAGAGCTACATGCTTCCCTGATGCATCCTTTCCATAAATACACAGCATATCTACTAAATGCTATGTTTAACAGAAAGGAAGTAGGTTGACTAGTCATTATACAACTTGATTTAATCTTTGGGTTAGACTGAAATTGCAGTCTCATCCATCTCTCTGCCCTTGATTACCTGTTTATCATGAACAAATCTTTTAATTTACTGATTTTCTTGTTTTTCTACTTTTCCTTAAACCAGCTGCAACAGGCCTTGCAAGAGGTGGTTAATATTTGCAAAACATTTTCAACATCAAGTTCAGAATTTATTATTAACTATTTTATCATTTTATCTATGATTACCAGTTACACTTGTGTTCAGAAAATTTGTATTTGTTATTAGAATTTATACTTTTTTAATGATCTCTTTAATGTAGCAAAAGGAAAACCCCTATTCTTATAAGTAGGCAGAAAGCTTTTTGTGTGTGAGAAGTGCTGGGAAAAGCTAGTGGGGTAGCACGTAGGTAGGACAATTCTATTCCTTTGCAAATTCGGGGAAAAACAGAAACCTATTTTACTAAAGCTTTGTTCTTCCCTCTCTGGTTAGTACACCTTTTTGTGATTTATTTATTTATTTATATTGGTGTGTGTGTGTGTGTTTAAGTAGGAAAATAATGAACTAAGCAACACTGAAGGAAATTAACCTTTATCAGTTATCTGATTTTCACTCCAGGCTGTCCAGAACTTAACCACAGCAAGTTAGGTATTCATCTTACCTTTAGTGAAAACCTTCTTTCTCTCACACCCATTTCCAGGTCATATTTCCAAATACAAAGCAACTTGTGAAGTCTGTGGTTTGCAGAAGTCTGTGTAACCAACCAAGTGAACAGAGTTTTTTCTTGAAGAGGCAGGTGGTTGTCCCTGTTACTGTCCCTGTGAGTGTGGTAGCCAGATGATGAGCGTGAGAAAATATCGTTGTCCAATGACATTCTTGTGTGCATGTTTTGCATGTGCATTAAAGCACATATATGTAGAGAGAGAGAACTTTCCATCAAAAGATCAAAAAGATATTTAAACTTGAATACTTTTCCAGAAGGTTCTGTGAAATACCTAAATTAATGTTATATCTGATGTAGAGTCCAAGTTTACTGAAACACAGGTAAAGCCTATATTTTAAAGGACAGTTAATGCATTTGGCTACCTCCCTTTCTTGCTACCCAACTTGCAGTGCTCGGGACAGAGTTTCCAGCACTTTGCTTCCTCACATTTGTAGTCAGGGTACAGAGCATTACTCCATTCCAAATCTGTCATGTTTTCAGCATCTGACATATGAAGAAACCCAAATTAGCAGGCTTATTTTCAGTCTCACAGGAAGTACATGCTTCGCTTGTTTTATTCATCTTTCTTCTTGATAGAGGGTTAATGGCATGAAGGAACATAGAACAATGGAAATAGCCTTGTAGAAGGGCTTCTACAAGTATTATGGGCAGTGTAAAGAGTAGGAAAAATTAAGGTCTGATGTTGAATGGGATCTGAAGGCAAGGAATACAGAAAAGGGTGAAGTACTTTGTTTTTTCTTAACATCAATCTTTCCTGGTAAGTCAAAGCTTCATCAATCCCAAGCTGAGACCAGGGGGAAAGACTGAAGCAAGGAAGAGTTACCCTTAGCACAGTAAGGTCTGGTTAGGGAACAAGCTGGACATACAAGCCCATGGGGCCTGATGGGATGAATCCAAGTGTGCTGATGGAGCTAGTTGATGTCATTGGGAGGCCATTCTCTTTGAAAAATCCTGGTGATGGGGAGAGGTTTCTGAGGCCAGGAGATAAGCAAACTCCTGTCTTCAAGAAGGGCAAGGAGTACCCAGTGAACTATAGGCCAGTTAGCCTCACCCCAGTCCCTGGAAAGATGATAGAGCAACAGATCCTGGAAATTATTTCCAGATAAGTGAAAAATAGGAAAGTGCTTAGGAGTAGTCAGTGTGGTTGTATGAGAGGTAGATCATGCCTGACCAACCAGATGGTCTTCTATGATCAAGTAGTGTCTAAGTGGATGAAGGGAGAGCAGTGGACACTCTTGATCTTGACTTCAGCAAGGCTGTCAATGCAATCTCACATAACATTCTCTTGGACAAATGGGTGAAACAGCAACTAGATATGTGGATTAAAAGAGGTGGTCTAAATACTGGCTGAACTGCTGGTTACAAAGTTGTGACCATTGACACACAATTCAGCTGAAGGCCACTCACTTTTATACCCCTGGAGTTGAAGTTACAGCTAATGTTGTTTAACGTCTTCAGTAATGACCTGGACATTTGGTCAGAGTGAATGAGGGTGTTTTTTTTTTGAGCTTTGCAGTGAGTTTTTAGGTAATAAAAAGCTTGGAAACATGGATTACAGACCAGGTGGGTGTGCTAGCATTCAGAGGGACCTCAACAGCCTGGAGAAAAGGGCAGACTTTCATCTTGGATCAAACTGTCTTTTTTTTATCAAGTTGTCTTTTAGATCTATCTGAAAACTGGCTAGGACCTTCACTTAGCAATTGTACAAAAAAGCTGTTTTAACACTCATCCTGGAAAAAAAAAAGGTCTCTCACATTCACACATGCCTCAGCTTTTCTAGCTCAAATTAATAGGACTATTTGCTCCTTTGCTGTCTTTACTTTGGTGGTTTGCTGGCTTATGTATCTGTAAGGTATTTTGAGGAATTCTGGATATCCCACCAGAGGCAACATTGTTGAATATCAGTTTCTCCATTTCTACCCTTATGGAAGGATGTCACTTCAAATTTGAGCATCACTGGAAAGCTTGTGGAATCTCCTTTCCCTGGAGATGTTGAAGTGTCATTCTTAGATTAAAACAAACAAACAAACAAAAAACTGTCAAAATTGTTCATCTTTTCCCTTGAATAGCCAGGCTAGAGCACACTCCTTAAAAGAAATGTTTATGGCCCAAAAGTCAGTGTTATCTGTCAGGAGGCAGACAAGGTGTACACTGAGGTTTGGTTTGTGCCTTTTGCCTGATTTTTTTTGCTATTCCTTCCTTATTCTTTGTCTATTTATCTTCTTTCAATACTCTTTTTGACATCAGGATTAATTCTCCAAGTCACCTTCGTCATTAATCTGTAGTATATCTAACAGAATGTGTTATATTTAACTAAATAATAAATATTAGTTCTGTATACTTTGATTTCTGTATCACATGGAGCCAGCATGCTCTGGCTCTTGTATTATGATTACTGTGCATTTTCTGTTGGCTGAGAAATAATGCTTGAAAAATACATATATTGAACAAACTGGGAAAGTCCTACTTGTTACATTTGGAACATTTTTTCCCCTGAAGAAGCTAATGTGCTGTGATGACAGTGAGTATGGAACCATCTGTGGCTAGTTTCAGGTATGATCTGTGACCTTTAAAGATGGGAGGACAGCTATTATTTTAAGATTGCCCATGCTGAAAATGCTAAGATAGTCATGTTGCGGTCTTGGTTTACTGGTGCTAGTATTTAAGAACTCTGCTAAGTCCTGTGAATATGGATAAATGTTCTAGTAATTGAGAAAATAGCCAGGTCTCATAATTAGATGTGAGATGGAACTTTCTGCAGTCACTTGAAGATACAGAAAGATAAGAATTATTTTTTTTTTCTAGATAAATCCTATATTACTTGGTATCCTACAGTTGTATAGTACTATTATTCAAACAATTTCAGCAGAGGTGTTTGAGCTGAAGAAAATTTTTTTCTTTATAACTAAGACTGAAAGAAGTAAAGGGTCTATGAACTTTCTTACCTAGATTTTTAGAAAATTACTTGTACTTAAAATGAAGAGCCTGCAAATATTCATGAGTATGAAGAAGGGAGAAATGGGACTGTTGTATAATTTCTGCTTTTTTATTTTATTATCAGATTTTATCTAAACTTTAATGACTCTTTGCATCTTCAGATTCTTCAGTTTTAAATAGGATAGAGCTACTTTTCTTTGATCTGGCAACTGCTAGTAGATTATGACCATTGGTCTCTGCACATGACCAGAGAATGTACACCGAAACACGTGGAGGGATCATATCAGCTCAGTTTCCACTCCACCCAAATTAAGTAATTTATTGAGAAACCACCAAGATATATGGATGTCATGATCTGTTAGATCTTTCCTGTTTCTTCCTTCTGTGATCCCTCAATGATTATCATAATTCCCTCAATGCAGGACTGAGCAGTGGCTACAGAATTTTCCCACATGGCAATAAATTTCCCATCAGGATATTTCAGCACATAAGGTATTTCCAGTCTCAACAGGGATGCTCACAGTAGTATAGGTGCTGTAGTATGCAGTCAGCTGAACTGAACTCTCCCTGAAGATCCATACCAGTCTCAGTGAGGTGATGGAGGACAATGGAAAGCTTGGAGGGGGTTAGGACAACAGATTTCCATTCATTTTTTTCCCTGTGGTTTTCTTGAGACCATAAGTACATTTGTGACCAACTGCTGCCTAGAGAAGCAGAACTCTGGAGCAGTCTGAAAGCTTTGAAGATGAATATTATTCTTTGGGTTAACATCTGAAAGCTGCTTGCAGTTAAGGTGGAGATCCCTGTACTTGGACTACCTTTCCCAGAAACTTGTGTCTTGCCTGTGAGACTAAGAAATCTCTCTCTCTCTCTCTCTTTTTTTTTTTTTTTTTTTTTTCTAACAAGTATGGATATGGATGATGATTAATAGCATTATTTGTTTTTCTGTTTTCCCTACAATATTGAGAATGTATCAGAGGGATCTTTGGTGTTGAAACACAGACAGCTTTTTTCATCCATTCCTAGAAACTGGTGTGCTGTGCCTATGTACAAAGTATTGGAACTCTGGTGTAGAATTATTATCTTTGGTCTTAAATTTGTTTTAATTGTTTGTAACCAAGAGGATTTTAACCTTTTTTTTTAAAGTTTATTTTAAACCTAGATAAGTATATGGTACAGTTATATTATTATATTACTGTTCTATACCATTTGCTATAATTGGCAGTACCAAAGGAGGCAGAAAGTTTGCATTTCACTTCAGCATAGCACAATTGTTCACTGCTAAAGGCCATAAATAACTCGTTTGTTAGTTCCGAACATGCTTGTCCGAAGTGTGATTATAGTTATTATGCGGTAGTTTTAAGAAAATAGTTCCTTTTGAATTATTCAAATCTCAGTGGACTGACAAAAATGGGAAGTGACTATATGTTAAAATTACATTGTCTGCAGGTCCACTCTGAGTTGGCAATGCATGTTTTCCAGAGATAGTTGCTAAACAGGTAAACAGGCAGGGTCACAGCCTTCATTGGAAAGGAAAAAAAAAGAAAAAAGGCAAAAAAAACCCAAAACATTCTGATTTCTAAGGATATGAAGCACTGATTTCAGTCTGTGAGCATGTTTTTTACTTGAGTCTGGGCTATTAAATATGGCTCATGAACTTCAGAATTAAAATCAGAATTTATCTTCAAAAATAAATCACGCATTTTTGTTACATAGGTACATAAAAGTTACATAGTGAACCAAAAAATCTGATTTATGTACCTCCTTAATTTCATGTTAACCTAGTCTGACTTACGTATCTCCTCACATTTATGAATTTTCTTCTAAATTTAACTTACGTTATTGCACTTCTGTATCTCTGTTTCCTTGTATGAAATGTCAGATTTTCCAGCAAACTGAGAACTGACCCCTCTTTGCCTTCACTTCAGTCAGTGATGGAAGTTTTGCTGACTTTATGAAGGGGATTTTACAATATAATTGCTTGTGACAGTGGGAGGCTGGACTCTGTACCCCCAGGAAATCTATTTCAGTCTTGTGATCCTCTGACTTGAGTGGGAAGAGAGTAAGACCAGTGTGAGACCTTTTGCAAATCCAGTCTTAAACCTTGCCTATCCAAACAAGAACATCTGGAAGAGAGAAGTTCTCTTTATGGGACATTTATAATTTTGCAATAAAAGTTACAGGGCTGGCTGGATTCAGAGTACTGCAATTATCCAATCAAAGCAATTGCCAAAATGTGGTTTGGAAAGGCAGAGCTGAACCTATATATAAACCAGAAATGTGTTCCAGCCCATCAGGTGCATTATGTATTTTCAGTATGGCAGTGCCAGGCTGAAGCTGTATACCTTGTGAAAGCAAATTCTAGATGAGGCAAGTTTAGGTCAGCTATGTAGAAAGCTCTGTTTTGTCCACATAATGAAGTGGGTGTGCATGGCCTGTGGGCATTGCTGTATCTGCTGCTAGATGGGGGAAAGGGAGGAAGGAAACAACCGATGGGTAAAATGTCTTCTTGCAACAAATATCTGCCCCCGGTGGAGCCATGGATGGCTCTGCATCAGAGCCCTGCTCTATATCAAAGCAAGCATTAGTCTTTCTGCATTTATCTGCATCTGGGCTCAGTGGGGCAGAGGATTGGAAAGGGGCAATACTAGAAGTCATCGGTATGAATCTGGTCTGAGATTGAGTGCTCCCTCCAGGAGCGAGAGTGCAAATGAATAGAAAGATCACATGGATAGCAGGAGGTTGCAAGGGTTGCTTCTGTGAGACTCCAGCTTCAGATTTGATGTTGAGTGGCATGGTAGCAGCTGTCTCTGCGAGGAGAGGAAGGAAACTTTGCAAGTTACCCGTTTCTCACAGGACTAAAAGAAATCTTTAATGAAATGAACCATCGTAACTTTTGCATCTGTGTGGTAAATGAACTGAAGTAACAGGACAAGGTCTGCTTACCAAGAATAGCAAGGTGGTAGCTGACTAAGCTCTGTCCTCATCCTACAATTACACAGAGGGTAATGCCAGCCTCCTGTTTAGGACTCAGCAGAGGGCCCTTTGGCTTTTAAAATGCATTGAAATGAGAGGAACTAAAATAATTAAAGACATTCTTTTCTGAGCTTTTTTTTTTTTTTTTTTTTAAACTTGTGTGTGCAAAATTGACAGCTTGTAGATATTTTCATCTGTTTGTGTATGAGAAAATGTGGTTTTTTTTGAACTTCATTGTGAGTCAGAATATGATGAATTTGAAGAATACTAGTGTCAATCTGTATGTTCATATATATTCCTATGTACATATGTATATGTGAATATGCATGCCTGTGTATATAAATACATATGTGTATAAACATATCTGCGTAAAATGGAATGAAATTTTAATTATGTAGCTGTTATATGACATTAGAACAGTTAATAAAATTTAATTTAACTGTCTAGGAAATCCAACTAAAATGATCAAACCAATCCTCGTGGCTTTAAAAAGAAACACCTGTAAATCTGTGAAAATTGCATGTCCTTCTCTGGGAGTTTTGCTGATCGTTTGTAAAGGAAGAAAATATGAACTATAACATTTGCAAAAACTCTTGTCTTATTTTCACTTAGTCTGTAAGGTCAGGACTTGCTGTTTGAATGTAGATTTATACAGGCAATGCAGACGTCTCTGTTCAGCTATTAAAGTGAGGTTCCCTCTACAGACATCATGGACATCTAAAACAGGGTGGAGATATTGTGTCCTAAAACTAGCTGTTCCACCTCACAATAAAAGGAGTCTTGTGTAATTAACTAAGATGTAGACACTTAAATTGTAGGTGATTAAGACTGAGACTACCTTAGGACAAAATCTCCTGTTTTAGATGTAGACTTGGATGTCTGCTTGAGGTTCTGGTAGTGTCCTGTCACATGCTGGATGTCTACTTGCTTTCAAAGGAATTAGGTACTATGCCTGTTCAGGCACTTGTGTGGCAGCATTAGGACCTTTGCCCTTTAATGTAATTATACCTGTAAGTTTTGATCAGATACCTTTTATTTAAATCACCGGGAACTGCATGCCTAAGACCTGGACAGAACTGCTCCCAGTTTACCTCCTTAGTAACTGAATATCTTTGTACCTAACTGTAGATGACTTCTGCAAATGTGACTGGATCATCTAGTCAATCAGAAGCCATTTAATTTTATATTTATTTTATTCCCAGTTGGTGCAATTGAAGGTGAAAATCTCTCATTAGAGAACATCCCAGTGCTTTTACTTCTATATTATTTTCCTCTTTTTTTTTTTTTTTTTTTTTTTTTTTTTTTTACTAATTTTCTAGTTATTTTTTTACAATTAATTTTACAGACTATTTGGATATATGGCAACCCTTAAATGCATCCTCTGTTCTCATGGATTCATCTATCTCCAACTTTGAAGTTGTGCAAGTAAGCAGGGATATATCTAATGACTTCACCACTGCCAAAGACTTTTGTCTATCTGGTAAGATATGAATCACCATAACTTTACAGGGCATGTTGGTTCATGAGAATGGAACACTAAGAATGTTTCCTTCCTTACTCCTCTTTTCCCTCAACCCTGTACCAACATAGGTATATTCATTTTATTTATTTTAAAGACTGTCAAAGTGGTTTTGAATTTTAGGATAGGAACTTAAACAGTTTATCTAATGAAAGTTACAATAAACATAAAATGCCATACAGTGGTTGGATAATTTTTAAAACCTCTTGGGCGCAGAGACCTCTCTTTCAGTCATTGGGCAATTGGGAGAATACAATAGCAAATTAAGGGATGATGCCATTATTTTTTTAAAGAATAGTTAAGGGGTACTGTTGTGTAACTGGACACGAGTGAGGCAGATGGTGGAACCATCTACCATTATTTAATGTATATATAATACTTGTAGCTATAGTGTGTGAGGGCATGTTAACTGAGAGCTGGGATGAAGCAGGAGTTGGACTGCAGTAACAGCAAAGGGAGTTTCTTTAATCAGGAGTTTGGCTAAAGAGCAGAGTGCTTTAGCTGTTTATAAATGGCAAATCCTCAAATGCTGCAGAAGGATAGAAACAAGAAAAAGTCAAGTTATTGTTCCCATGTAGTACAGAAGAGAGTTCTGTGAAGATCATCCTCGTAATATCACATTCTGCAGTAAATGGTCCTCATCTTATGAGGGTGAGCAGTGTGACTTTTTTTTTTTTCTTTTCCAGTAACAAAGTACAAGGTAGGTTGAGCAAGAGGGTCACTTTTATGATTCTGAACCTTCACTGGGGGCTCTCTGGAGACAGTAAGAATTCAGTTGAGATTCTCAGTACTTTATTAGAAGATTTTTTTCTTCTCTTAAAACACATGAAAGCAGTTCTCTTGCAGTAATGCTCATTTTTAAAGCCAATATAACCTCTGGCTATTTTGGAAAACATTTGGGAATTATGGGGACATTTTATCTCCCATTACTATACTTTAGAATTTAGTCATATCCTTGTTGCATGACCTGTTGTGAAACCTTTCTTTTAAGCATCTCATAAATGTCATACAAAACACTTTGAGAACACATTTTATTTGCTCTGTCTCTTCATGTTTCACCTCACAGCATGTTCAAAGAACCAGACGTGTACAGTTGTTACACTGGAAATCAAGCCTTCAGCAATAAGATGCCTTTTTTACCCTGACACACAGATATGTTTACATGGCCTGCAAGGGCACAACTGTCAGGTTTTACTCAAAGAGCCAGCTACATACATCTACAGGAGACAAGGTAAGAGCAGGTTAAGGTTATGGAAGGAACTCAATGGTGGTGGCCCAAGCACAACTCTTGTGAATGAGAGTGTAAGGAAATACTCAGTAAACATAAAGAATTATGGAAGTCTCCTGGACAGGTGTCCATTGCTGTTTTAGTGGAATTATAGCCAAACAGGTTGGAAAAATGTCCCCGGATAGATTTTATTTAAAAAAATGTTACTCACTGAAGCATAAAATAGTTTAGTCTATACAAGAGGTTTTGGAAAGTGGAGAATGGTAAAACCAGCCATCCAACCAAAAAAAAAAAAATTAATGAAAGTCAAGCTCCTCCCTTGTCATCTGCAGTAGCTGTTTCTTTATGTTCTTCCTTTAAAAAAGCTGTGAATAACACAAATAATGTTGAAAACCCACTGTTAATTGAAAGTCTTAAAGACCATTTCTAGAGGAAAACAAAAAACAACAACACCCCCCAAAAAATCAAGTTCATCTAACATTTTTACATAACTGAAAATAGTTTCAGAGAAAAATAGAAGTTGTGTGGAATGCTAAATGTTTTGTTGTTTAGCAATGTACGTATTTGGAGCTCGAAGTTCGTTCTTTTTTTTTTTTTTAGTTTAGTTTTGTTTTTTTGTTTGTTTTTAAACACTTTGTTCTGCTATAGCACTGATTATTTCTTTTATGAGAAACCAAGTAACAATATGGGGAAACAGGAGAAATATTTTCTTTCCGCTCACCAAGGTTTCTGTGAAGAATTGCCAATTGATGAGAAGCTTCTAGGTTCAAACTCAATGAGAGAAAAAGGGATTTATCATTATCAAATGAAACAAAATCACAAACTGAGTTGCAAAAGCTAGCTTGGGTGTATTTATGAACAGCTTTGTCTTTAGTCATGTGCTTTAAAATTTGGTTCCAAATAATTGATTTGAAAGTGGATTAATACCAGGTATCACTTAGCTTTGTTTTAAGAAAAGGCATTATTGAAAAGTTTCTTTTTATTTTTTGTATATATGGACAATGGTTGATATCCACATATTAAAAACAAAACAAAAGAGATGAAACTGAGGAATATTTCTTAATTTTCTGCAATTAAAATTAAGGAGACTGGAATGCAAATCTGTCCTGGTGACAGCCCAAATGAATAATAACCTTTCTTCTCTCTGACCTGAAATAAATATTTAGAGGTTTAGTGTCTTGCTTTTTAGAGTTGGGAATGGGGAAGAATCTGAAAATCTTTTTTTTTTTTTTTTTTTTCTTTTGGTAAAAATTCTTATGTATATATTCTAATGTGATATCTAATATGAAATAAATGTTTGCGAAAGTGTTTGGAAAGCACATTAGTTACATGTTTGTATCCAGTAGCTAGCATGTAGCACAGTATGAAGTATTTTACAGGGAGAGAACAACATAAATTTATCTGTGTTCCATTTACAGAAATGAATTAGACACCTAATTCCATTTGCCTGAATTTAAAACTGTTTATTTTCATTTATAAAATGATGTTAACTTAAATAAGAAAATGATTTTTCCTTTGTTCCTCCCCACTATCCAACAGATTTATTCCTGCCTATCTCTGAATCAGATTTAACCCCATCTGTGTACATTCCATCCCATGGAGACTTGATCGGCAAATCCCAGGTGGTGCGCATCGGCTCAGAGTGGAGAAATATCAGCCAGTTCCTTGGGATTCCCTACGCTGCACCTCCCCTTGCAGAGAGGCGCTTCAATCCTCCAGAGCCATTTGCTTGGGTGGAAACCTGGAATGCTACTGTGGCTCGGTAAGGAAGTCCTGTGAGCATCTGCAGAACCAATTGTTTCACCCAGGTGTAGGAAAGTAGCTGGAGTCATGACCAAGTTATTCACGTTCTTTCTTGCAAAAAGAACCTGTAGCATACAGATAAATAGAACTTTGGGACTACGTTTAGCAAAAAGAATAATTTCTCTATCTATATGGTAACACATGCAAGCAACCGAAGAAAAAAGGCAACTTTCAGTACATTCCCTTGAATCTATTAATAACTCCATACATAGTGTATACTGTCAATCTAATTTAATTCTGAGTACGTATTATATTCAAAGAATAATATTTTGTTCCTGCTAAGCTATAAATTTGTAGAACATTGGATCAAATGGGCACTTTAATGCTGGTTTAATCAGAAGCTGTGGTCTAATGAAGATATTCTCAGCCTTGTTTTATCTAGGTCAGGACTCAAATAGGCTTTTCTGTCCAAAAACAGCTGGAAGTACCGAAGCTCTGAACATTTTATGTTCAAGGGGAAACATTAAGGGGAAACAAGACATAGGAACCACATTAGAGCATGGGCTAAATTTCTCCGAAGTCCCTATGTCTAATGTTTCCTGGTGGTTAGCTCTGCCTTTCAGGGCTGACACCACTGCTCAGTAGGTTTACGAAGTTTATGTTGAAGGTATATTATGGAAATGGCATTTGTGTGCATGTTTGTGTTTCATTTAGTCTTATGATATGGGTCTGAATGCCACTGCTTTAGTAAGCTGAAATAACAAGTTGTGACTGTGTATTCCTTGATGAAATAAAACAGGGTTTGAGTGACACTACTAAGAATATATCCACTGTGGAATGTATCGGGACTGTGGATTTAAACAAACAAACAAACAAACAAACAAACAAAAAAACCAAAAACAAACAGCAAATAGAAATGTGGCAATAGCTAGGAACAAGGGTCTTTCTCATAGTGCATCTCATAGAAAGCAAAATACAGAGCATGCAAAACACTCCTGAGCAAGCTATGCTGTACACGTACACAGGAAGTTGATACAAGAGAGCTGATAGCTCATCACATTCCTATCGGTTAAAAAGCTGACTGTTCCCTAGCAGGCAGGAAGATTGAAGATCTGCTAGGGAAAAAAAATGATTAAAAAATACCAAAAAAACAAGACACAGCAGACTGAACAGTGAAAAGAAGAGAAAAACAGTGAAAAGGAGAGAAGCAGATGGATTTGGTGAACATTTTTTAGAGGGGATTCCAGAAGTTAGGGCTGAGAACTGAGCTATGTTGACCAAAGTGCTTCCAAGACAGTGAATACTAACCTGAGGTCTACTGAGATTCTGTGTTATCCTCCTGGCCACAGCTGGCCATGCAGTCCTGCTCAAATCCCTGTACCGAGAGGCATGTGTACGTAATCAGTGACAAGCTACATGAGCTGGCAGATCTGGCCAAAAGCTTACATGCTTAAGAAGAGAGAGATTTTGCAAGGGAGCTTGGAGGGAGGATGGCACTCTGCAGACCTGATATAAATCACCCACTGCTGCTTTGGTAGAAACACATCCTGAGGAAACTGCAAATTTAAGAGACGTGGAAGCTGTTTGGTCCCTCCACTACTCAGGACTTGTCACCAGAAGTTTCTAGTAAATCCTGAAACTAAGTGAAAAGACCTACAGCCTTATCGTGGGGAGCTGAAAGAGCATTTGCCCTTTGGTGGTCTCATCCTTCAGGTTGCACCTGAGCTGTGGGGGTGTTAACAGCATAACCACAGTAGGCACACAGACTTGTGTACGTTGGAGGGATCTGGTGAGATCGTGGCCTTTTGTTTCTTCAGCTGCATGGTGATGTTAACACATGCACCCTCCACTCTTTGTGCATGCAGACATACAATGGTGTCTGCCAGGATTTTGGTAAGACTCATCTGCCTACATTGGCTCTCTTTGAAGACAATGCCTGGTGTTGCAGTGAGGAGCAGTATAGGGACCTTGGTTAGTCTGCTTCTATCCATTGAATTCTCAGTGCTTCCTTAGGCCAGTGGAATGCTTTACCATTACCTTGCATTATTTATTTAAGATTAAATATATATGTATATATTTGAGCTTAGCTTGGAGAATTACAGGCACTTCAACCTCCATGTATACAAAAAGCATTGACAAATATATTTCTTAGTATATTGGTGTTGCACAATATTTTTATACAATAAATTCACATTAGAATATTGCCAAAGAGAAATATTTGTTTATCAACCTGAACCTGATCAAAGACTTCCAAAAAATAAAAATTAAAATGTCCAGCTGCTGGAATTGCTGTGGACCTGCCTCAGCAGGTAGCAGCCCTTCCTCGGAGTCAGTCTTGGCATGAGTTGGTCCTGGGAGCTGGTGGTGCTGGGACTCCTGATCAGATGCCAAAAATTAAAGAAATAGCTGTAAGCACAGGTAGCGAGTTCTGCTGTACTGTGGAACACTGTGCTGGTAATTCTAGCTGGGGTTCTACCTGGGGATTTGTATTTTTTCTGCCTAAAATGACTTGAGAAGTTTTGGTTGGAGATATGTCCTTATCTATGGCAGTATGAGAGATGTTGAGTAACATCACCTTATGGAGAATCTCCCTTATGGACGACTTTGTAGAATTAAACTAATGCTTGTCCTTTTCCTTGTAATTTTTAATTAAATTTCACCTTCAGTATGACATTTTACAAGGGAGTCAAAAATAATGATTAGAAATAATTCTGCGAGATAGTACTGTCTTTTCCATAGCCTTTTGTTAGCTCCTTCCCTAATAATTTATGACACTTTTACATGATTCATTATATGATATAAATACGTCTGTGAATGAGATGGAACTGGCTTCAAAATAGCTTGCATTTGAACTGCAAAAGTCATCCACTTGCTTCGTGCTGTGGAGCAATCTTGAGCATATGAATATCATATGGATGGTGGCTGGAAAATGATTTTCTGCATGTGGCCAGCTGGCTGAATTCCTATTGAAAGGCTATTTTAACATTGCTAGACAAACAGATTTTTTAAAATGATTTAAAATTTTATTCTTACCATATTTTTACATATGTACGCCACAGACCATTAGGGAAAAAAAAAAAAAAAGCATTTCAGCAAAAGACTGGATTGCATAGGTGTGCAGTCTACCTCAGCAGAACTTCTCTTTCTGGGGATAATTTTCTAGTCCTAATTTTTAAAAATGGTTCTGATTTCCTAGGGAAGGATTATGGTCATAAAAATACGATGTCTTTTTTTATGTTGGTTGTTTGATTTGCATTTGTACATATGTTTGCAAACCTGCCTATTTCTTACTGAGGTGTAAGTAGGGGGCATAATTTTAAATGTGATTGAGTTAAAGTTAATTACAGAGTTAAAGATTTTTTGTAAATTTAAACAATCCATCAAAATATAAGGAAATAGCAGCAGTGGAAAAATAGTACAAGACTTTTTGTTGAAATTTTCTCAATCTGTTTCTGTAGGTCAACTTGCTGGCAACCAGGGGATGGAGAGGCACCGTCATACTTTGTCAGTGAAGACTGCTTATATCTTAACGTCTTTGTTCCTGTCACCACAGTAAGTAGGAGACAAGTTGAATTATTTTTGTAGCTTAGCATTGTCCCTTTTCAGAGCACTTTTAATTTGCGTGAATGATTGTTTTTCATGGGATGTTCACAAAGCACTGCACAGTTAAATTAAACACTCTGATGTCTTTACTGGTGTAAACTTATTCCCTATGGGCTTTCACTTAGCTGCCTTGGGTAATGAGGAGGGTAGAAAATTAAAAGGCTAGAAATGAGAGACAAAAAGGGAAACAAAACACAAGAGGAAAGTGGCAGCAAAGGAGAAGAAAGAAGGGACAGAAATGTCCCTGAAATTACGCAGTTTGTCCCGTGAACGATAACACAACACATCACACCAACGCTTACCACCAGTTGAGCAGCAGCACAAGGTGGTTTTTCTCCTCTTTACCATTCCCTGTTTGCATCCATGGGGGCTATGGTAAGGAATGAGGGTAGCAAGCAATGCTTAATTTGTGTCCTGTCCAAGTAGAATAAAAACAGAGCTTTAAAAGACGACTGGGTTAATGATGCAATCTGAGAAATTGTCACTCTTGGATTTCTCATTCTAAACAAATATAAAATAAAATTTCAAGTTAGAGCCAGACTTAGATGATCAGCCAAATCCCTGAGGGCTGGGAAGAAGGACACTGAGTAACATGTGAATCCCATTGAAGAGCGGGCCCAGAGTACAGGAATGGGTTTTTTATTTCTGCAGTAGCATTCATTTTTGGAAGGTGACAGAAATTTGTGTCTGTCATACTATGTGTCTGGAAA
This sequence comes from Aythya marila, assembly GCF_965140915.1. Taxonomy (NCBI): domain Eukaryota; kingdom Metazoa; phylum Chordata; class Aves; order Anseriformes; family Anatidae; genus Aythya; species Aythya marila. Next base: position 149,168,363 of record NC_139043.1, read on the forward strand.
GAGCTGGTCTAGCTACTGAGCTGACAGCAGAGCGCACAGTCCTGTGCAGACCCATTTAATCATAGAAAGACCAAGTATTTTCTCCCTGCAGTCCCAGACTGTCATTTTGTGTCGAGTGCAGTCACTGCTTATTGAAAACATCAGGTTGCTGTCTCAGGCAGTTTGCCATCTCCATTTACCTTATTTGAAAAGCACTGTATTTTCTACCATCTGATAGAATAAATAGGCATTTCTGTTCTCGTTAGCAGTGATGTGGACTTAATCCCTCCTCTCTTTTGTACTATTGTGAGGTAGAAGCAGGTCTGGTCAAGTCACTGTTTCACATGCCTAAGTCTAGCCTAAGAGAGAACCAAAACCTCTGTTTTTGCAGAAGTAGCTGGGAGCAAAAGGCATGGCATTTTCCTGTTTCTTTTTGTGGTGAGCTTCATTTTTAACTCGCATATGGAGAGCTATAATTTTATATTTTCAGCCCATGGAAAGTTAAATTGCTAGTAAATATCAAATATAAAATCTCCTGGAGAGCAGCAAACGCAGAGTTCATTCAGTAGCATTTTGAGCCTGAGCAAGAGCGTAGTCTGGGCACTAGTTCCTGCCACCGAAGGACTCTTTAAGTGTCAAGCCCTGGAGAAGACAAATGACATCACCTCATTTTGCCTCCATAGCTACGTGTACCACACAACCTTCCAAATAAAACTGGCACTCCTGAGGTACTTTTTTCCGCCTATAACCATTACCACCTGTCACACTATTAGAACAAAGCTGCATTTCAGCTTGATGTGCAAAGGCTTAAAATACAAGATTAAAGCTTGAAACTCTTCACTAAATAAGAAGAGAAACCATAACCTCTCCCCTTATCTTGTCCACCTCATATGTTATGCCCATCCTTATTGCATCTCTTGTGTACTCAATTCCTTACAGAGCAATACTGTAGGCTGTTAAAAGCACTGCAGGTTGCCTGGTTCATATCGATCCCTGCATTAATTATCACTCATTAAGTGTTCTATAGTAGCACAGAGAAGATGGTACTGAATATCATAAAGCCTTAGTCTAAAGATTTAGAGCTGACTTGCAGCCTCTCTCCCCATTGAGTGGTAGCACGTGTAGCCTAAGCCCTTGCAGGCACGGGACCACAGCAGAGCTGCTGGTTTCCCCAGAAGAAATCCCCTGCTAGCTAAGCAAGCAGGAGGCATCTGACCGTGTCCCAGCTGGAAGTCTTTGCACAGATTTTACGTCTCAAAGTGCGTCCGTCTGCATTTCATTGCTAAGTACCGTGCAAAAACCTGTGCTGAGCAGTAGCCATGTGGCAACTGTGGCCTGTCTGTGAGGAATGTGGTGGCCCTGCTCATCCCAGAGGCCAGTGGGCCTTGCTGGAGCCTTGCACTGTCACTAGTGGTGCTCCATCTGAGTTAGCAATCAAGTGATGGTGGGTGAAGAAGCTGCAGCAGAAGTCAGTAGGCTTTAGTTAAGGCCATGGGTTTCTTCTGCCTTGATAGCTTATCCACCTCATGGATTTAACTGCAGTGCTTGCTTGAATTTTGGTTGAGAACCTGGGGGAAATCTACTTGCATTCAAAATAAATTATCCAGCAGCTAATGTATAGTAAATATGTAAATATGTATATATATAGGCTACCAAATATATACAGAGAGATGATATCAATTGTTTCATTGTCTGAAGCATAGTTCAATTACAGCATAAAAATACTTGTGCTATGCTGTTAAAAAGCCTAACAAGAAATGGGAAGGCAGTCATTTTTAAAAGCCTTCATCACAAATGCCTAAATTCATGAGATCTGAGACTGCAGTCCCTTGGGATTAAAGCTCAAATTATTTTTCATGAAAATTTACCTTTATGTAGGAGAGGGGTCTGTCATTGCTTCATGCAAACTAAAAATGGGGATGCTACTTCCAAACACAGCGCACAGCCCTTGTGCTGCATCTTCCCCTAAATTGCTCCATATATGTTGCAGCAGGCTTTGTTTTGCCCTCTAACTTTTTTCTCTTGTTTTCAGCTTTCTTATCTTTTCTTCAGTACAGTGTTGAGTAAAGTTGCCTGACATACTGTAATATATGCCTTACAAGGCAGCTGGAGGTCAGGGTGTTATGCAGGATGAGGACATACAGGAAATGCCCATTTCCAAACTCAGGCTTAACAGTGGTGAGCTGAGGGGACAGAGCAGGCTTGACATCACATTTGACCACTCTGCTGATGTGTCTCAATGTGATTGCATTTTAGAATGAATTTCCATGTGAAAACAAGTTCTTTCATCTTTGCTTCCCCATTTCCTTCATCTTTACTTTCTGTCCATGCTGTGTGCTGTGCAGAAATGGGAACCAGTGGCAAGGTGCAGTGGATGAGGCAACTTCTCTTCAGAATCAGAAGTTCCTGAGAACAGCACATTTCAGTGCTTGCAATTTTTGGGTGTTTCTTGATAACATTATGGTGTTCATAAGATGCCTCTGAAATAATTACCCAGCTAGACGAGTGAGGGGAGGTAGGGATGCCATTTCAGCACACAGAATTGTGACAAATTAAGGGCAGCTGAGGACAGCTTGTCTCATGTACTTTTGCAGGAGGCTGCAACCATCTCTTCTCTGCTGCTCCTCTTCCTGTACAGCCAGTCGCATTTTTGCTGGAAACCTCCTTTGCCAGAGCAGACAGGATTGCTGTATTTAGCTAAGTTCCATCCAAAAAATGACAGCAGAGCTCAGTGCCTTCTAGCTTCAGGGAAAAACAAACCTCAGATGTACTTTGATGCTGCTGCAGGGGCCACCAGCCCTTCTTTGAAAAACACCACCAGCTGCCAAAGCAAGAAGCAGGATGTGTGTACATGTGTGTGATGGTGCTGCTGAGCAGAGGAGCCTCCTTCAGGATGGTACTAAAGAGGGCAATAGGGGTTGAAAGTGCTGGATGTAAAATTTAGGATGTTTCACTGGTATTTCTTCTGAGTGTCATCTTGGTGGATCTGTAATCTGGTGGAGCCTTCTGGGCAGCTCTGCTGCTGTGCTGGTCATGCAGCAGCAGCCCAGCTGCATGTGTTGAGAAGGTGTAGTGGGTTTACGTGGCAAGGTTTTGGTAGTAGGGGGCCATAGGTGTGGTTTCTGTGAGAAGGATCTAGAAGCTGCCCAATGTTTGGTAAGGGCCCCATTGTTTTCCAGAGCTGAGCTAATAAGCGATGTTGTTTTGCGCCTCTGTGAAAGCATATTTAAGACAGGGAAAAAAATGCTGTGCCACACAGCGGCTGGGAGAGTGAAAGGAGTGAGGAACAGCCTTGCAGGTGCCAAGGTCAGTGTAGAAGGAGGGGGAGAGGTGCTCCAGGCGCCGGAGCAGAAGTCCCCTGCGGCCTGTGGTGAGAATCATGGTGAAGCAGGATGTCCCCCTGCAGCCCATGGAGTACCACGGTGGAGCAGGGTTCCACGCTGCAGCCCGTGGAGGAGACCACGGTGGAGCAGGTGGCCCTGCACCGACAGAGGCTGCCGCCTGTGGAAGACCCCTGCCGGAGCAGATTCTGGGCCGAAACTGTAGCCCATGGAGAGGAGACCACACAGGAGTAGGTGACCTGGCAGGAGCTGCTGCCAGTGGGGGAGCCAGGTTGGAGCAGTTTTCTCCTGAGGGATGGACCCCATGGTACGGACCCATATCTGGAGCAGTTCTGGAAGAGCTGCTGCCTGTGGGAAGCCCACGCTGGATCAGTTCATCAAGGACTGTGTCCCGTGGGTGGGACCCCACAGCACAGGGGACGAGAGTGACCGAGAAGGAGCGGCAGAGAAGAAGTGCTGTAGACTGACCATAACCCCCATTCCCCCATTCCCTTGCGCCGCTCGGGGGGAGGAGTTGGAAGAGGGTGGATGGGGGGGGAAGGTGCTTTTGGTTTCTTTCCTTTGTTTCTCACTTCTCTAGCTTGTTAGTAATAAGCAATAAATCTTACTATCTCCTTATGCCGAGTCTGTTTTGCCCATTACAATAATTACTGCATGATTTTCTCATCCTTATCTCAACCTTTGAGCCCTTTTCACATATTTTCTACCCATTCCTCTTTGAGGAGGGGGAGTGAGAGAGCGGCTGTGGTGGAGCTCGGCTGCCCACTTGAGCGGAACCACGACAGAAGGGTGCACACTGATGTGGTCCTGCTTTGGGAAAAATCCTGTTTCTGAGGGAAATCAGTTAGCTCTGCAAGGAGCAGCAGCCAATTATAGCTCCTTCCCATGCTGGTAGTGCTGCTGGGTTGTCTCAGTGCAGAAAACCCTCCAGTGCAGGCACAAATCTCTCCAGTGCAGGCACGAGTTCTCCCTGCAGGATCCATCTGTATATCTAGGAAGGGAAAGTCTACATGGGGAATTATGAAGGGACAAGGCTAGGGTCTTGTCAAGTGAGACTAGGCTGAATGTTTGAGTGCTGAAGACTGGAGAGGAGAAATCAGCCCTGCAAAGGTATTGAGTTGGTCCTGCACACAAAGGATCTACCCAACAGGTCTGTTCCTTCTCAGGTTTCCCAGTTGTCTGAACTTGTCATGAGTGTTTCTATAAAGAAATGTTACAGCAAAGACAAGTCTACCAAATGTTCAGTGGCCAATTAAGGGATGGTTTGCCTTGAGCTAACCTGGTAGAGCAGTTTATTGGAACAACAGAGTTGTGCCGTTAGGTCTTCTTTATACTGGGCATAGGATTCAGGGTGCTCTTAAATGGTGTGCAGTTCATTGTGGACAGTTATGTCCTCGAGTTACAGATAGATGGACAAATATCATCTTGTTCCGCTCACTGTTAAAGAGTTACGAATGGCTAAGATAATTTTAAGGGGAAGATGGTGTTCTCATCAGTGACCTACAAAAGGAGATACCAACCTGATTGTTTATCACTACAGGTCAAAAACATGTCGGTGCTGTTGTTCTTCCACAACGGAGGGAGTGGCAACACTGAAGCAGGAAAGACAACCATAGATGGCTCATACCTCGCTGCAATCAGTAACACCATTGTTGTAACAGCAAGCTACAGGGTTGGGGTTTTTGGCTTCCTCAGTACAGGTAAGTGATGGATTTCTAGAACACAACTGTGGGCTAAATTACGTTCTTAGACGCCTCTGTTAAAAAAAAAAAAAAAGGTTAAGACTTTTCAGAAGTCTTTGGCTTTGGCTTTACTGGGGGGGGGGGGAATTATGGGAACTTGATCAGAAGGGAAAGAAGAGAGGATGGAGACGAAGAGGCAAAGAGACAAGAATAAACATCTATATCGAGCTAGACTTCTGTTTGCAAATGAAACTGTGGATACCAGGTATTGTGGAGACACACTGAAATAGGTTATGTATTACATTTACTTATAATTTCAGTGGTGTGTTACTGTGGATGTGGTTTTCAAGGTTTCTGACTTTCAGCTTTTCCATCCACAACATTATGCTAATGCTTTATCACAGAATCACAGAATGGTTTGGGCTGGAAGGGACCTTAAAGTCCATACATTTCCAACCCCTCTGCCCTGGGTAGGGACACTTCCCACCAGACCAGGTTGCACAAAGCCCCATCCAGCCTGGCCTTGAACACCTCCACGGATGGGGCATCCACAGCTTCTCTGGGCAACCTGTGCCAATGCCTCACTACTCTCAGAGGAAATAATTTCTTCCTTATATCTAATCTATATTTTACCTCTTTTAGATTAAAGCCATTACTCCTTGTCCTATCACTGAACCTTTCCCAGCTTTCCTGTAGGCCCCTTTAGGCACTGGCAGGGCACTGTAAGGTCTTCCTGGAGCCTTCTCTTCTTCAGGCTGAACAACCCCAACTCCCTCAGCCTGTTTTCAAAGGAAAGGTGCTCCAACCCCCTGAGGTGCTTCATGGCCCCTCCTCTGGACTCATTCTAATACATCCATTTCCTTCTTGTGCTGGGGCCCCAGAGCTGAGCACAGTGCTTCAGGTATATTGTACTCATATTTAGCACCCTCATGTTTCCTCTGAAGGACTTGCTGTATAAGAATTCTGTTAGCCCCTTTTACTGTCACAGATGTGACTGCAAATCCACAGTTTCTATTTTTCCATCCCTTTTCCTATAATCCAGTGTAAAGGACACTTTTGCTGTTCTATTACCTGCTAAAACCAATTGCTATTAAAATATATATATATACAAATTCCCATTGTACAGAGGATTTTGTGTTGTGCAAAGAGGTACGTACACATGAAAATGCATATTCACATTTCCCTAAACCTTTTGGTGGTGATGTCTGGTCTTTGTGTGTGTGGTTTGTGTGTGTGTGTGTGTGTCTCTTTTATTAGATATGCTTGTTTAAGCAAGTAGGGAATGCTTTTCTTTCTACCATTGTTTAGTTCTGGCTGGGGAAAGGGAATATAAGGTAAAGAACCATAGTGGGAAAATGCAACAGTTGCAAGAGGAGTTTGACTTCCTCAGTGTGGCAGACAATCCTTTTTCTCTCCAGTAGACACTTCAGTAGCTTTGTAACCTTTAGCAGTTTTTTCCATGCTTGCAAATCATGCATACTTTGCATACATGCAGCATACTTTGCAGCATAATTCTTTTGAATATCCACTGTTGGTGACACTGGGTGAATTTTGCCTTGTTTGGGGTTATTGATGCAGCTATTCACATTGTTTCCCTTTTCTGTTGTCCTTTTTTGTTCAAAGCTCACTCCCAGCAAAGCCTGTTCTTCATTCAGTATCTAGAGGCCTGGAACTACAAACTCCTTAGTCATTTAGATATGAAGCTGGTAATAGGTGTATCTGGGGAAAGAATCACAGTTTTCATCACTGCAAAGCGGATGCTTATGAAAGTGATACTGTGGCTACATTCTGGCTAGAGCCAAATGAAGTGTGGATATATGTTTTGCAAGCTTCCATTACGCAGCACTGCCTACGCGTTACTCACTACCCTCCTTCAACCTTGTGAATCTCACCTAGCTTTCTTCCTAAGTGGAAACTGCTAGCTGGGCTGAATATTTCATAGCAGCATTTATACTGAAGTCCATAGTATAGGGAGCAGGAGGAATTTTCCAACCTCCGTTTCACAGGGATCTGCATTCATGTCCCACAAAAGCAGTACATGAGCATTTGTTGTACTGAATTGACATTGCTGCAAACCTTCAGATAGAGGTGGCTTGCTACAGCAGCTTTGGACCATGTGTTGGGTAGGAGTATTCAGGAACATTCTCCTTTGAACTCTTGAGGTGGGGCCAGGAACAAGTGCAGTCTTTTGTCCTCTTCCCCCACGGGAAATCCTTGGTGTGCATTTAGGAAAATCCTGTTGGTCCTGAGGGAAGTGGAGCAAGCAAGGCGACTGTTTTCAAGGAACAGGCTAAGCACCACATTCATGGGAAGCCCTAAACATTCTTTCAGTGTCACACTCCAGCCTCCCCATGTCTCCTTCAGTCCATGAGGGTTAGATATATCTGTACCAGGCTCATAGTCAATGTGGATTTTCAGTCATACCAATTCCAGCAAGCAGTGCTCCCACTGCAATTTTTATTCTTTGCTCCACTGCAGGCTGATGGAGTATCACTAACTTCTTCTCTGGACATGAATAGTACCCACTGGAGATTTTCAATTAAATTTTTCAAGCTGGCTCAAATCTCAAGATTGAAACCAAACCCTTAATGATATTTCAGGGATGTTTTCATTTTTGCTTAAAATCTTGGGTGAATCCTGGACCTTTGCTACAATTTTCAAAGGGGAAGGAGTTCACACTTAAGATTGTGGGGACATTAGGAACAGGGCTGTTAGAAGGTCCTGAAACTACAAGCAAAAGTTATGGTCCTCTAAGAGATATAGATTTCATTGTCCAACTAAACAAAGTTCTGAATCTTCCCTTTTGACTTGCCATAAATTGCAAAACTGGAAATGAAGGGTTTAAATTGAGGTTTTTGGGGAGAAAGGATAGTGAAAAAAACAAAACAAAAAAAAAAAAAACACAACAGATTTCATTGTTGCTTGTTTGATTTTTTATGTCTGCAGTGGTTTTGGCCTCCTATTGACATGTTTTTTGTAGGGAGTTAAAACTCACTTATTCTTTTAAATATACTGAGAGTTTAATTTAATTTCCTGTCACCCATTAAAGCTGCAAATAGTTCTACTATTCTACTAGTCACATTCTTACTAGTGTTTTTACCTATAACTTTGCTTCCAGAAAAGCTAAGGTGAGTTGCCAGTGATTTGGATGGCAAGGGTATAGAGAACGTGGTCACATTTTTAGGCCTACTTCTTGTAAAAGAGTCCATGATGTCGTATTAAACAGTATCTTCTTGCTTCAATTTAGCACTATTGTTTTTCTCCAGTTTGGTAATAACAGAAATGCATGTGTTTGACATTGTCTGCTTCCTTCTGAATACCAGTTTCTTTTCATTCTCCCGTGGTCCCAGGAATGTGATATTTTCCTGCAAAAAGAGATTTATATCCAAGGCTATCTCTCTAGGAACAAAAAAGATTCACTTGAGATGTAAAGATATATTTCTTTTGCTCTAACTACTGTGAATGCCAGTGCATGCATCAGTTCCCCAGCATGGTACATATCACAACCTGTGCTTTTTTCTCCAGAACCAGAAGGAACTATTTATATTTCCCTCCTTGGTCTTGTTGTTTAGCCTACTGGTAGTGAGGCAAAATATGGCTAAAACATTTACATGGATTTCACTTCCTCTGGGGAGTTCTTGTGAGGCCTGCAGCAAGCCCTTGAAATTAGTTGTTTTTTTTTTAACAGCACAGGGTGGCTTCGTTGCTGGACTGAGAACTGTGGGAACTGATCACTGTGGGCAGAACAAACTCAAAAAAACCCCTAAGCACTAAGGCAAGGAAAGTATTTCCTCCATTGTTTAACTGCTGTGGCTTGGCTTAATCAGTTGAAACTATGACTATAGGCAGAAGGTTGTAGTTCCCATTTATTCACTTCGTCTGTCCTCCTGAAAGGACAATTATAGCGACAGCTATTGTGATATGGGTATCTTTAAGAACTGCAAGGATATCAATCATCTGGTCTCCTCTGTATTCTATTCTAAATTAGTCTGTGATATCTCAGTAATTCATTACAGTAGTTGTGTGGATATCTTCTACAGGATGTATGCTTTCAATCATTCTTAACCTAAGAAAGGGTTAACTGTCCACCAAGGTTCAGCTTTTCATTCCACTATCTGTACTTTCGCTTCCCTAGTGTACTGCGTCTTTGAGTTTACTCCTTAAAAGTGTGCTATTTGATCTTGGCAATGGAATAAACAAATAGTTTGAGTTAGGCTTCTATTCCCGACTTTTCTGTTTTCTCTTGGCTTTTTTTCTAGTTTTAGATGTGGATAATTTTGAATCATTAAGAATGAATGGTTCATTGTGGATTAAAAAGAAGTAGATAGTGAATGAATAATCATTCTGTCTTCCTTTCTTAGAGACTGTGTAGGAATTATTTTTTTTCTGCTTTTATTGATATAAACTTCAGCTGGACTAGGGAGGTTACATAACCAGATGTTTTCAACATTAGTTTTCTATTAATTGAAATATCAGTTTACCACTGGGTGGTGTTGAAAATAAGGTAGTCTTTTCAGTAGTGATGGCTAAATATTAAAAATATACAATTATTTTTCATTTTAATGGGAACAAAAATATGAATACTTACACTTCATACCTCTATCAGTTGGACATAGGTCAATCTGAAAGTATACATACTGAGATATTATAAATTAGAGGTATTACTTGTAAGTATGGTTAAAGAAATCAAAGATGTTGTGACATAAATGACATAAAAGACAGGCTAGGTGAAAAAGAGATACAGGAAAGATGCAATAAGATGTACTCCAGAGAAATAGTCAAATGAATTTAGCAAACACTGATTTTTGCTTGGTTTTAATTCATTTTAAGCCCGAGCCTGGATTCATGTCTCCTCCTATGAGGCATCTAAATGAAGCTTAAAAACTGGAGCAATGATTATTTCAGGGGTTTAACAAATAAGGAAGCATGGTAACTACCCTTGGTTTGGTAGATGAGTTCAAATTTTAGGTTTACAGTTCTGGTATCTATCATCTCTCACTTTCACCAGATCTGTACCAGATGTGTATCTTAACTGAACAAGGCCCAGAGCATTGTATGCTAGCATGGAGAGCTTTTTTTGTTTTGTTGTGATTTTTTGTTTGTTTGTAAAATAAATAAATAAATAAATAAATAAATAAATAAATAAATCTGTGACCTTGGAAGAGATATCTATAGACTTTTAAACTATGGAAAAGACTACTCCATCCTCTTATGCTCTGGTATCAAGGTCCAGCTGCAAGAGCTGCTAAAAATGTAACATTAATGAAAAAATCAAATGTTTTTAGGTTAATTTCTTCTCATATTTCTTTATTTCCCACAACAGGCTCTTCTGAGGTGAGTGGAAATGCTGGCCTTTTGGATCAGTTGGCAGCTCTGAAGTGGGTGCAGCAGAACATTGCTAGCTTTGGAGGAGATGCAAGTCGTGTGTCTATAGGAGCTGACCGCAGCGGGGCGGACATTGTCAGCATTCACCTACTCACAGATACAGCCGATATGGATCTCTTCATGAGGGCATTGTTGATGGTAAGCTTCAAATTCATTTTGAAAGCATGTTGTTACACAAGTAAGGATGATGTAGAACGGGGATGCTGCTTTTATTTCATTCATACCTTGGCAGCACTAATATAACTGTTGTTGCTGTAGTTATTTTTCCTCTCACCTGTGATTGCTATCTCCAGGAGCTATGTGTTTCACAAGGATGTACAAGAGATGCAACTCAATGATTGATTTAGTCATATTAAGAATCTTTTTTTTGTCACTGTGGTTTTTTATGTTATATAAATAGTCTTGTTTCATAACTTACAGGGACAACAGTAGTTTCTGTTCCATAAATACAGTTGTTTATCATCAGTTTTTAGACTCTAGAACTGATGAGCCAAACATCCGCATGTTTAAAGTATCCAGTCTTTATCTGATCTCATGACACATGCTAAATCTCGTTTAAAAGAAAATGCAAGTTTCAGAGACTCAAAAATCTGTTCACCCACAGGTTTGCTGCTAGCTCGGGTCTTTTTCACAGCTACCCCAAGTGTTCTCTACTTTTACAGCACTTCCCATGCTAAATTTCAGGAGTATAGGTCAGCTCAATCAGCTTCAATATTACCATTGATCTTTACAGCCTCAAATGAGAGTAGTGTGCTGTGAACTGAAGGTTAATCTTCAGTAGATTTTTATATATTCAGCAGAAACTGTACATGGACAAAATGATCTATCTGCTTGTAGTCTTTACTTGGAAATGTGAGCAGAAGAAAAGAATTCTCAGTCCAGGAAACATATAGCCCAGTTTATTAAAATCTTGCCTTGAAAATAATGATGTCTCTATTTATTACTTGATTTCTTGTCAGTGAGCTGTTGCTCCAGGAAGCATATCTTGCCTTTTTCATCTATATGTCTCTACAAGATCATTTTAATTACATCACTAGTGGGGAAGACAAGGGAAATTGTTAAAAATTACAGTACAGTAGCAGCTGGGTTTTTTATTTTATTTTATTTTATTTTATTTTATTTTATTTTATTTTATTTTATTTTATTTTATTTTATTTTATTTTATTTTATTTTATTTTATTTTGTTTTATTTTGTTTTATTTTGTTTTATTTTGTTTTATTTTATTATTATTTTTTTTAATGTCAGTCTCAGGTAACTCCTCACACAGTTCATAGATTTTTACTTGTCTCTTAGCATAGCAGGTAATTTGCTAGTAGAGTCCTTTTCTCTCAGGATACAGTTCCATCCTACTCTTTCTCTGAAGTCAAAACCCCTTTACTTAAAACAGGCTGTGATGTGGTCCTGGTAAGGGTTGTAACAGGATGTAGTGGAATTTACAAGTTGAGCAATTGATGAAAGGGAACTGCAAGTACTTCTTTGCTTAACGCTATCACTGGAGTTCCACATTACATCTTTTCTTTTTTTATAAAATAAGTTTTGAACTCCTTTCTCTTCAGCAGGATATTGAACATTGAAAACGGTAAAAAACAGTGGCAAGCAGGCAGATATATCAATCCTTTCCATAGATTAAGTGTCTGCAAAAGCAATTTTCTTTCTGAAACTGTGAAGACCATTGTCTCAGCAAAAGCAGGATTGCCCATTTATTTTAAGGTACTATTAAGAGTTAATCCACGCAGTGTCACAATGGATTTAGTTGTGAAATACACTGATAAAATAAAAAGTAAAAATGATAGCAGCAGCTCAGCTATGTACTTTTTTTAATGTAATGATGCATAAAGCAACTTTTGATTTACTCAAATTTCTCAACTAGACCTCCTGTAAATGGATGTCTTGTTTTATTTGTTTTTTTCAAGATGACAAAAAATTCTAATTTTACTGTAGAAAAGGAGATGCACACAGACAACAAATTATGAAACTGAGAATATATAACAGATATAGATTCCCTGAGGGAAAATCCCATGAATCAATACAGTTTTTCTGTGGAAGGTAATTTTGTGCTCCTTTTCAGTTCTTTGTCTTGCCTAATAAAACCCTGATACTGTATCTTAATATGCAGAGAGGTGTGACTTAGGAAGCTTTGCCAACAGGAAGAGATGCACCTGAAATAGCAAAAGGTCTTTGAGATTCCTATACCTGTCCTGTAGTGGTTTTTGTTTTTGAACTCATCTGAAAATAGATGGTACAAAATCAATGCATAACTGTCTGGGAGACGCTTCTTTAATAAATTTTTTCATCTTTCATTAGTATGATTTTTTTTAAGTAGTCTTAATGATTATGGTCTTGATTTAAATCAAATTAAGAATATAAGAATATTAACATGCTTTGACTTCATCTTTTGATTAATTGATTTATATACAAGTACAATTTTTATATTAAAAAAAAGCTGTTGGGTGGGCTGTTGACTTACTATGGGACTTTTGTATTTGGAAGCATGTGTCATATCTGAAAATAGGATGAAATCGCCTGATTCTCCTCGGCTCTACCTAGTCCTAGGCTTCAATTAACAGTTCATTCTCTTCTCTTGAAAAATATTTTAAATATCTAGTCGATGGCAAGTTGAATATGAATCAACAGTGTGCCCTGGCAGCCAGAAGGTCCAACCATATCCTGAGGTGCATCAAGCACTGCATTGCTAGTTGGTTGAGGGAAGTGATTGTTCCACTCTCCTTTGTGTTGGTGCAGCCTCACCCTAAGTACTGTGTGCAGTTCTGGGCACCACAGTACAAGAAGGACATAAAACTGTTAGATAGCCTCCAAAGGAGGTTTACAAAGATGGTGAAGGGTCTGGAGGGCACGATGAATGACTGAAGTCTTTTGGTTTGTTCAGCCCAGAGCAGAGCAGGCCAAGTGTAGGCCTCATGGCGGCCTGCAGCTCCCTCACGAGGGGAGCGGAGGGGCAGGCGCTGAGCTCTGCTCTCTGGGGACAGTGACAGGACCCGAGGGAACGGCATGGAGCTGGGACAGGGGAGTGTCAGGCTGGGGGTTAGGGAAAGTTTCTGCACCCAGTGGGTGGTCGGGCACTGGGACAGACTCCCCAGGGCAGTGGTCACAGCACCAAATCTGCAGGAATACACGAAGCATTTGGACAGTGCTTGTAGACATCTGGTCTGATTTTTGGGTGGTCCTGTGCAGAGTCAGGAATTGGACTTGATAATCCTTCTGGGTCCTTTCCAGCTCAGGATATTTTATGATTCTATGATTCATCTTCATATTCCCATTTCCTTTCTTTTATTTTATCAGCCTCATTCCCTCCCAGAGAAACCAACCTCTTCTGATTAATTTTTCTCCATTAGTCCCAGTTTTGCTACATCCGTGCTACATCCATACCCAAGTTCAGTATTTCTGATATTTTTTTTTTTACGGAAATGTCAGACACATATGGAATCATCTAGGTGCTGTTGGCCTTGCAAGATTGTGCTTCCTGAAAGGTCCCCAATATCTTGTTATATGTTACTTATATTATATAAAGTGATTGTATAAATGGTCATCACGCAATCAAAGTGCATGTACCCTCTACCACATAAATCCCGTTTTAGTTATTACATGAGCACATGTGTACCCTAGAGCATGTGATTAACTCAAACATGTATGCTGTCCTGTATTGCTGGACAGGTACCTGTAAAATAATCAGAAAATAAACATTTCATCCTAAAAGTCACACTGGTACAATGTCACATAAATGTGGAAAAATTGTGAATATACAGCTAGACATGTATCTAGATGTATATATAGGCTGTATGTAGACACTATTACACCAAGGATTACAGAATTAATCTACTTTATCTCTAGCCAGAAAAGTCTAGTTAATCTAGTTGGTGTGCTGTCTGGGCTCCCCAGTCCCAGAGGGACATGGTCTACTGGAGAGAGTTCAATGAAAGGCCACAAAAATGATTAAGGGACTAGAGCATTTCTGCTATGAAGAAAGGTTGGGACGGTTCAGCTTAGAGAAGAGAAGCTTCAGGGGAGATATTGTCAATGTCTACAAACACTTGAATGGGTGGTGCAAAGAAGATGGAGCCAGGCTCTTACGAGGAGCGGCTGAGGGAGCTGGGTTTGTTCAGCCTGGAGAAAAGAAGGTTCAGGGGCAACCTTATCGCTCTTTATAAGTACATTAAAGGAGGCTGTAGTGAGGTGGGGGTTGGTCTATTCTCCCATGTGCCTGGTGACAGGACGAGGGGGAATGGGCTAAAGTTGTGCCGGGGGAGTTTTAGGTTGGATCTTAGGAAGAACTTCTTTACTGAGAGGGTTTTTAGGCATTGGAATGGGCTGCCCAGGGAAGTGGTGAAGTCACCATTCCTTGAGGTCTTTAAAAGACGTTTAGATGTTGAACTTAGCGATATGGTTTAGTGGAGGACTTATTAGTGTTAGGTCAGAGGTTGGACTCAATGATCTTGAGGTCTCTTCCAACCTAGACAATTCTGTGATTCTGTGATTCTTTTCAGTGGTGTCCAGTAACAGGACAAGAGGCAGCGGGCACAGACTAGAACACAAGAAGTTCTGTCTAAACATCAGAAAGCACTCTTTTTACTGTGAGGGTGACAGAGCACTGGAAGAGGTTGCCCAGAGAGGTTGTGGAGTCTCTCTCCTTGGAGATATTCAGAAGCCACCTGGAAGTGGAGCTGGGCAACCTGCTCTGGGCAACCAGGTGGCCCTGTTTGAGCCGGGGCTTGGACCAGATGACCTCCTCATGTCCTTTCCAACCTTAACCATTCTGTGAGTCTGTGTACCTGTCATCAGAACACGTCTTATCCCCTTCCTACAGAGTAGAGACTGAAGTGTTTTCGAAGTGCTGTCTGGTTACATGGACTCTTGGATTCTTCTGTTGTGTTCTATCAAAGATATCTTCTTGGTGTATCATTGCAAGACTGGGAGCTTGTAATAGTTTTCTGCCAGGTTTCTGATTTTCTAAAAGCAAGACAAAGTAACTACTAGATATTATTTTAATGAATAAATACAAATTGTGACTTGGAAATCTGTAATGCTCCCCATATACATTTCACTGGTTAAAATACACTTGCCACAATAACAGATTAATAATCAGTAATAGTAAAGAGATTATACAAACATCTAGAGTTCCTGAGTTCATTTTGCTTTGTGTTCAAACCTTTTGTTCAAGGTTTATCAGCCAAATTACATTCATCCTTTAAATACTGAAAAACGTTTAAATAGGCTGTGAACTGTTTTGATCTCTGAACTTCTCTTGCTCTCTTGCTAGTGCAAATGATCTATTATAAGATCTGTATAGCACACATTTGCAATGAAATATATTTACAGAAGAAATATATATATAAATATATACACACATACCCAATTGGCTATGTCTCTAAACTCAGATTTGTGCAAAATGGTATAGCAGAACAATGGATTGAAAAGATCTCCACTCAGGTATATAAATTGTAGCATCTTATACCCCCAGGTGTGAGTGACTACTTGATTTAGAAAGCAATCACAAATGAAGTTCAAAGGGCCATGCATTGTTCTTCTTTTCAACTTAACAAAGGGTACATATATATATAAAAAAAAAAAAAAAGTTATAATCTATAAGATTTTAATCGACCCAGTTGCCTAAAGAAGTCTTTAAGCAATTTGATGAAATGTCATTACTATTTCACATAACTCTCTTCAAACAAGAAATTCAGAAAACTCTTTAATATCCAGTATTTCTGATTTGCTCACTTAGTTTAATTATTTAAAAATCTGATATTAATATAAATATTATACATAAATATGGGGTGCCTTCCAGAGATCAGGTTAAAGTCTTGTTCTTTTTTCAAAGGTCACACTTTTGCAAGCCTACCCTTGCAGGTAGGTATGATATTAAGAACTTTTACTTTTCACTTAAACAAACAAAAAACACTTTATTCTTTGATGAATATCTGCTAGACTATGACCAGATAAATTCTGCTTTTGGATATGCCTGTACTCCCATCTCAGGGCTAAGCAGGAACTGCTCTTCTCTGTGAGTTAAGTCTTTTTTTCATTTTGTGACCTTTTGGTGACACTGCAGACCATTCCCACCAGTTGAATTAAAAGCCACTTGGAGATTCAATAACTTTTCATTTTTCTCCTAGAAGGTAAAAATGACAGACGTATACACATATATGTAAAAATTATGTATCGAGTCAATGTAAAGTGTCCCTTGGATGCCCATTATTTGATATTTTCTTGGAGACTTTCCAACCCAACATCACTAGTAATGAACAATTACATGTGAAGAAGAAAAAGGTTCTTCCTCTCAGTATAGGTAGGTTCTGTAAACATGGTTTAGCCTCATGGAAAATACCAGACTAAGACTTAAATTAAGGTATTGAGCTGTAGATAGTCCTTTCCTATCATTGTACAGTGGTGGGCATCACCGTTACTGAAGAGTCCTCTGCCTCACTTGACTCCTGACTTAGAGTTTGTCTCAGTTTGTCTTGCTTATGAACAAGGTCATATTTCAGGTGCGCTGGGCAAACTCCTAGCATTTGCCATGGCTAGGATGGTGCCTTTAGGAAGGTCTCTGGTTAATGTTCAGAAGAGGAAATGCAGAAGCATAATCAGCATTTGATCATCAGCTGGTGCACTTGTATCTCTCAGCTGTTGAAGGACTGCAAGACCACAGGGTGCTCTGGTTGCTGTTTGTTTTTAATCCCTCAGTTTTTATTTACCCCTCTAGGTTCAGTCTTCGTAGTATGTAGGTGGCAAGTGAAGGGCGCTCTTATGCTTGCTCCCTGTGTATATAAGAGACTGGGCTTTCTTCTTTCTGGCACTCACAAAAGAAGAGTTGTCATCCCCTGTCAAGGAGAGGTAGGAAGCGATGCTTTCCCTCAGGCCATAGCTGAGACAAGAATCATCTATTGCTGCCAGTGTGTTTTCAGTATCTTCAGTCATCTCCAGCCTTTAAAAGAATAAAGTTTAATTACTGTTTCAGCTACTTAAACAGAGTCTAATACTAACTATTCTAGTCTAATACTAACTAACTAGTCTAATACTAAAAATTTTTAAACCAAACAGTGTTAATTTTGTATAAGAAATTTCCCGGCTTATGAGTCACCTGACATTTCTGTCTCAGTGATTTTCTGAAACAGTACAACAGTAGCATCTGACTGTTTTTGAGCATCAGCAAGGAAAATAACATGTATATAGTTTCTTAATTTGTAGGTAAAAAAAGGCCTCAATACTGCAAAAAAAATTCTTGCATTTGTATGCAAATGAAAATGCTTTGTGAATTAAGGGTAATGGATGGAAGTTTACACTTCAGAAGGAAGAGGTATTTTTGTTTCTGAAAGTGGTTATTTCACCAGCTTCTGAAACCTGACCTATTTTCTCTAGTTGCAGTCAAGACATAAAAAAAAAAATCTCATGAACCTTCATTTGGGCTGTGTGTGAAATGGGAGTCAACAGGAAAGATGTGACAATGCGTTCATTACAATTCTGTTGCTTTGTGTGTGGCCACTAGGTGAACAAGGCAGAAAAATTTCTGATTACAGGGGCTTGTATGCCTTTAGTGATGGATCTGACAATGGATTATGGCCTGCCTCTTACTCCTGCCCCTGTAGTGGAGAGTACACAAGAGTCCCAGTGAGACTGCATGTACAGCCATACTAATGTCCAGATAGGAGAAATTATTTAATGTTAACTGTACTTCCAAAAGTTAGAGAACTAAGATTATCAGAGAGTTGGACATCCAAATCTCATGGGTTCATATGCTACTAGCAACTTTGAATATTTGAAACTGGTTTTAGGAGAAGCAAACGGCTGTTTCTCCTGTGTTGTAAGTGCTAGTACGTACAAGGCTGGAAAAAGAATTTGTTGTTTATGGCAGTCTGTGTTCGTTGTGGTACCTGTGAATGCTTCTCCAGTTGAAGTTTTTATTCCGCATGACCACAGGAGGAACTTGATTCATTACGCTGTTGTTGTTAGTGCACTGGGTAAGACAGGGTGTTGTAAGGACACAGCAGAGGCCATCAGCAACTTCTGAATGGGGAAATGAATACACATAAAGTTAATCCTTGCTCATTGTTCTCTTTGTTGTTTTGCTTCCCTGGTGCGTGCTCAAGTAAACACCTCTGGACACAGTAGTAGTAGTAATCAATAAAATGTGTATTCTCAGGAAGGACATTATAACACAGCCTTAACTTCTCTTCCTCATACCTTTGCCTTTTAATTTAACAAGGAATCTGTTTCCCACATGACTGAGGAACTGAGACACAGAAAGATTAAGTGACTGGCCAAAAATCTAGAAGGAAGTTTATGACAGAGCAGGGACTTAAAGCCAAGTTTCTTGAGTACTTTGTGAGTTCTGCTTTTGCTTTCCATCATCATAGTCATGCAAACAGAGTACAAAATAGATGCAAGATGCAACCACTGAGATTGGATTGTATGTGTACCTACTTTACTTTGGAACATGGCTATGAAATGAATCAGAGTTTGTGTGTTCATATTAAATTCAGATTGCATTCATCTGTATTTCATCTCTCTATTCTCTCCTCCTTGTCCCACTAGGAACATTACATTATGTTCTTCTGCCCAAGTAGAGAATGTTATGGCAATTGCTGATGTTTTAGACCTCTTAGCCTTATTTCAGGGTGAGATGCTGCATCAGCTGATGGTGAGGGAATGAGGAGAGCTAAATTTCGCTATGTCAGCTCTTGTAGATATAATTCAAGTAAAAATGTAAATTGTTGAGTGTTTTTCTTTGAGAATCATAGGGTTTGATTGTTTGCTTCTTTCTAAATGGAGAAAGGTGTCAGGTAACTGAAATGTATAGAAAAATATTATCCTGTTTCAATTCTTACTTCTCACTTTATATCACTGGACTTGAAATTTCCTTTTGTGCGTTTTGTAAGTGAGTATGTTGCAACCCTTCTTTTTTTTTCTTTCCAGTTTATAAGCATACTCTTTGGCCAACATGCTTTTTCATTTACCCCTGAAACATGCAAACATTGTGCCTTTACACTTTTTAAATTACTAATTAAAACAGAACCTATTATTCTCTTGTAACTTTTATACAACTAATTTATTGCAGTTCTTCCTCTTTCATCTTATAATTTTCTCATTTTAATGTATGGCAACTGCAGCCACTTAATTGTGTTGTTTGCCAACATATCTCTGGCACAGGTTAGATTACCATAAATCCAGAAAACAGTCATTAAAACAGGTGCCATCCACTGGACTGATATTGGTATAAATGACAGCCGGATCTAGATTTAAACTTTTTCTATGGTAGTAGCTGCAAGTCTTTGGCATAAAGAAAACTTTATGTTCTGGACCTTTGATATATAGTTTTCAAGTTTCTAGTGGAAAATATATTTGTTCTGCAGTTGCAGTAGTTTTTACCTGAGTAGTGATTCACGAGGTCTTCAAGGCACTGAAACGTTTGCCGTGGAGAGATATAATACCAGTTGTTTGGGAGGCGGAAGATCCTGTAATGCTTCACTTCCCTGTGCCGCACTGACAGGGAATATAATCCTGGAAAAACATGAGAACTGATTACAACAAAGTAGGGTCCTAATTCTGCATGGCAAGTGGTGACCATAACCAATGTATCTTTCAAATGTGGTACAATGATCCAAAAGGTCCTAGAAAGATCTGACAAAACAGAGAGGCCATCCTAGTTGAACGTTGTGAGATATAACAAGGCCAAATGCAAGGTCCTGCTCCTGGACTGGGGCAATCATAAGAGCAAATACAGGCTGGGTGGAAAATGGATTGAAAGCAACCCTGATAATATTAGACATAATTTTTGAAATGTGCGTGAAAGAACTACCTGTTTACATAGTCTCTGCTTTGTGTGTATTTTATGGCTTCTTCAGACAATTTTTTGTAGACCGAGGCAAAGCTACGACTTTTCCTCCATTTGAAAAGTCCCACTGCTTAATAAGCTTTGCATGCAACCAAAGTAAATAACAATGTTTAAACAACTGTGTCTTGTTTGTGCTGGTGCCTGTGGAACTTTCCATGGCCATCAACCCAGCTTACGGCACTGTTTGTGCCATGGGTGACTGGTGAAAGATTGGCATGCTGCACTGAGTGCCTTTGCCTTCCCATTACATACATTTTTAAGGATCTGAGGTGATCCACGCGGAGCAGGATAGGGAGAGAATTAAAGGTTATAAAACTGTTAATGCCTGAGATCAAGGGGAAAAATATTTCTCACCTTTCCTAGTTTCACTCTCTCTGATCATGAAGGAGCCAACCTTGGTGTTGGGAAGCTGTAGAAGTTCCTCTGCTTTTTCTCTTCCCAGCCCTTCAAATAACCAGCTGTGAAGCAGGAAAACACAAATTCTGAAATTTGGGCACAAGTGAAGAAGAGAGCAGCATGTGGCCATGAAAGTGCAGCATTAGCCAGGAAAGTGACTGCAAAAATAACACTGTGCTTTCTGTAGTTTTCTCTCAACTATGTCCAGGCATATTTCCTCAGTTTATGGAGAAAATCTTGCTCTCCTTTTTCATGTACTGAGTTTGAATAACTTTTGTGAGACTATGACAAGAACGAATAAGGTTTAGACTTACTAGGGGAAAGGAAACTTTTCAAGATGCCTTTAGCTAGATTGGTAGGGACATATCCATGTGGTATGTTGATGGCATATCTGTGGCATTACAGATACTTGAGTTCAATCCCCCTCTTTCATTTAGGCAACTTCTATTTTATTGTTTTAATTGTATTTTATATATTTATATACCGCAAATAAAATAAAATTATTTTACGGTACAGTCTAATCTTCTAAATTAATTGGATTTCTGGATAAAGGGAAGTGGCATTAGTCCTACTAATTTTACTTCATAACTTGGTGCACCGCTGTATTTTGCCACAGCTAGTGAGTAATGATGTAGCTGAGCTTGCCATGCTGGTATAGGAGTTACTATTACTTTAAAATAAAATAGTTCTTCTGTTTTGTTTGACCTGGTCTTGGGAAAACAACAGACAGTATTTTTCCACAACCATATCTGTGCCCCAAAATTTGGAAAGCATCTCTATTCCAACAGGATATAGAATATATTAAAAATTAAACACACGTATAAATTCCAGTGAAGTTCACAGTTCATATGCTTAAAATTAAACAGCTATTAAAACTCTTTTCCAGAAAAGCTTTAAGTGTATGCTTTAATGTTTTTCTTCCGGACTGGTGTCTAGGGCAACATGAAACCTTTGAACGAGTCCTAGCTCTTCCTGTGTGAGAGTTTATGTTCTTGAAAGCATCTGTGGCCTAGAAATACACTTTTTGTCAATATTAAAGGTTCTTTGTAAACAGAATTTCTTTATCCATGGACTTAAAATTAAAGACCAGTCCACACAGCAGAAGTATTTTGAGTATCTTGTATGACATCAGAGGTCTTTTTGATCTTTCTAGTTGTTCAAAACTAGGATTTTCATTTTCATATATTCTAAACTTATATATTAATTTGATATCAGTTTTCAAGGAAAGTGAGATGTGGGTAATTACATTAGGCTATCAATTAAAATTTCAGCCTACTCATTCTTGGCGTTGTTTTTATTATGACACCAAATAGCACTAATCAGTGTGGTATATGTACAAAAGTAGTGTTGGAAGGCTAAAGGAAATGCATTTACTTACCCGTGATAAACCTTTGCTACATATTTTCCTGGAATATAGTTTTCTCGACCTGTTGTAAGGGAATGGACTCTCCACCAACCTCCTTCACTGTGTGAAAGCAAGTGAATAGATATTTTCAGATGTACTTTCAGAGCTTGTCCTCATTTTAGAAATGAGTTAAGACCTACAGCCTACGCTGTAGACTTTTGTCTGTGTTTTTGAATCTGCATATTCAGAAACGGACCTGAGTTTCTTTCACTTAGAGTAGTTCCACTTCTAATCCTACATTAGGATTAAATTTGGACACAGAAATAAGCTGCTTTTGTTCTATTTCAATTGCATAAGTAATAAAATATTTTTTCTGTAGTTAAAAGAAGAAGGGTAAATACTCAGTGGTTAAGCCATGCTGTGCTCTGTCTTCCCACAGCTGGACTTCTTTGGTATCCAAATCATTCAGATTATGGCTGAGTATGCTGTGTCTAGGCAACCCTGTAATTCCTCCTGTAATATCAGCAAATGAACTCTGCCTGCAAACAGGTTTTTAATCTAATATAACTACTTCATGAGTTTCTTTCCCTTTTAATTCAGTTGCTGACCACGCTCCAATAAAAAAGACCTCATAGCTGAAAGTAGGTGACCAGGCATATTATTTCATTGATCTATCTTAGGCTCTTGCTGAATTGAGTACTGGCTTTCGCTTTTGAGTCCCTTGGGAGGGCAGAGTAACAAGAATTTTCACAGGGATGTTGCAGCGCTCTATTGACTAGTGAAAGGGTTTTATGGCAATGATCAACTACAATAACTGGTGGCTTTTTCTCCATCTTTTTCTTTAAGGGTTTGAATTCAAATAGTAGTGTTTAAATACTCATTTTGTGGCCGTTAATGTGGCAGTCAATGCTCCCAAATAATTCCTACACAGCAGACCCAATGCTTGGTTAGATTAGGTCAAGGCAGCTGAGTTGGAAACACTTAAATTATACTTTCTGGCTTATAGTGGCTGGCTCTGTGGTCAAGAATGTATGTGCTGAGGAAAAAGGAGAAGACTGAGCTGGAAATTTCAGGCCATGCAAGTGTTGTTTGCAGCTGTCTATCTGCCTTGAAATAACCCATGAGAAGCTTATGTCATTTTGTTTGCCCCCTTCTTCCCCTCTCCCTCCCTTCCCCCCCCCCCCCCCCCCCCTTTTTTTTTTTTTCCCACAACTCTCCCAGCCAGAACCAAGAACTGGAAGAACAAAAAATCTGAGATACTCAGCATCTACCTTCTTACAAATTCTAATACTGCTAATGCTATAAAATCCTTGTGATTATTAAAAGTCCCAGAGTGGCTTCTGAGGCAGAAGCCACAGAAATTATGTAGATTGGGGCACATCACTGGAGCTGGTCCATCAAACAGCAGGTCCAACTAGTGCAAGCTAAATCCAGTTGTACATCTGGTAGTGACATGGTGCTCTTCTCTTCCACTGTATTTTGCTTCTTTGAATGACTTGGGAGAAAAATTACATCACAGCTTATGTACAGCAAGAGCCTGTATGCAAATAGTTCCCATTAACACTGGTGCATACACCAGCTGGGCAGAACAGGCCCTTGAATAGGATACTGTGCTTTGCATTGAGCATTGAAGCATCTTTTCTTCTGTGCACAAGCTGGTCAAAATCAGGAAAACTCCCATCCAGGCTTACTTTGGTCTTTGTTCACTACCAGAAGTTCTTGATAGCTGCACCACAGACAAACATGATAAAAACTGCAGCTGCAAAAGCCTAGTTCTTTTAGAAGCTGTATGTCCAGCAGGTCATACCATACACCACATGTGTGTGCATGATATGCAGCATGTATCATTCACAACGACATGGGTAGATGTAGTTCTGTGGTGTTATGAGGGGCCACAGCTGATGAAAGTTAGGACTGATTCTTTAAGCTGGGATTTCCAAGGTAAGGCAATTGTACCATGTCTTAAATGTTACACAAGCATAAGCAAGGTTTAATTGGCTAGAAATTACCAGAACAGAACACCCTGGATTTAGAGAAGCTCTCATCAGCAAAATAAATTCTTCTGGTGGTATTGCGTGAGTCTTGTGATCTCCAGGTTTAGGAAAAGCAGCATGTCAGCAGAACATAACTTCAGGCACTCTGAGTCCATATAGCTCTGTGTCTTGTTGCTGACAAAGGCCATAGGAGGTCACAGTGGTCTGGAGAAGACTGAGAATTCATGAAGCATCTGTGATATTTCTCTTAAGTACTTCTGTCCTCCAGCCTTTTGATGTTCTGACTTCCCCAGAGACTTTTGCCATTAATTTAGAAATCCTTAGAGGATATCTCTGCTATGAATGCCTTTGGTCTCCCATTGAATCCATCTGCTTTGCCAGCTGCAAAACTGAAATCTCTCATTTCTTTTTAAGCTGTAAAAACAGGGGCCATGGGGCTGAGTGACTCCTAGGAGGTCACTGTATGCTTATACAAGTTATGCATAAAAGAATATCAAGGCCGCTGTCTTCTGTTTTAGAAGGTGTGCTTATTCTTGTGTGTGGCAGTATTTATACTGTACATAAGGTCAGTCTAAGCTAGTGTTCTTAAGCCTACTTCCTTTTGGGATTATTATTTTTTTTAGCAGAACCAGCTGGGAAAACATTTATTTTTTTATTCCCATTAAGAAAATGCAGATTGAATTTAAATATATATATTTTATTTTATTTTATTAAAGGTGTCTCAAATGTAAAGCAAAATTCAAGGTCCTAATCATGAAGAAACTATTAGATTGAAAAGGGTAAGACAGAGAGGCCTGAAGTGAAGAAACTCAGAACCATTTTCCTTTTCTACCCGATTCAAATTATTTTTTCTTAATCTGTTTCCCACTAATGTGAGGTTATTTGCTCAAAATCATTTTTCAAAGCAGAATTCTGCTTTGATTCCTATTTTAAGGAATCCAGCTTGAGAAGACATTTCAGAAGAATCCAAGTATCTAAGAAAAATTTAAAATCCCAAATCTTTAGACTCTAGGAAAATTTACTCTATGGCTAAGCATCCTTTGTTGCAGAGTTTGAACTCTGTTTTGCTAAACTGTATCCAGAAGCTACATAAAACATAGCTTTGCATCAATTGTAATAAAACCTAATTTGAAAAAATGGATCAACTTACTCTGATAGCACACGCAGTTTTTCTCCTACATGAAATATAGGTTGGCTTATGTCTGCTGAGGGATAGTCATAGAGGACGGCAAGGAAATCACTCTCCTGAGCTGTTAAAGAAGGATGAAAATGTCACTTACAAAGATGATAATGTTCTGAAACAGAAATAGATTTTTCATTGTCTATGCTGTATTTTATAGAAAGTAATATGGGAAAAAATCTCACTAAAATGTCACTTGGTAAACATAGAGAGCTAAAGATGAGCCTATAACTTTGGAGAAGAATATGAAGATATTAGAAATTTAAAAAGGACATTTGGCTAATTATAACTAAATAATTTTAGACCACTTTTTCTAGTAATTACCATATTTAAAGGACATATTTAGTTTGAAACTATCAAAATGAGGAAGTATTTATAGTATCAGGAAGAAACCTAGTTTGATTAATGTCCCTGTCTCTAAACGCCTCCAGCTACAATTTTGAACCATGCTTTCCTTTAAGGAAAAGATGTATGTTGAATTTTTCAGTTCATTGCTGGTAGTTTTGGAAGGTATGAAATTATTTCAGATTAAGGTCAATGAGAGCATGGCTATTATTGCCCATTTGCCATCAGTTTAATGAACAGACAGATCTTTATTCTCCCCCCTTGTATGGAAACTGTTCTAGAGGTAGCACTTGATGCTCATTTCCACTAATGAGAGACAAAATATATAATTAATCATTGTATAACTGCAATTTGCAGAACTGAGGTCTTTAAAGAGATAAGAAGGCCTTTTACATCATTTGGGATGACTCTGGGCTACACTACACTGTACAGGACATGAACCGAGTCCCTTGGGATCCCAAGGGATGACGACTATACTTCGGGCAATGGACACAGCTTGGACTATCAAATGTTTAAGAGCTCCTCATCCAGCAGGAGCCTGTGGTACCCAGGAAAGGCTGATGGGTGGGAGATTCAGAAATGTATGATTCTGTGTGTTTTGAGCTTTTGGACCTCCTGGCAAGAGGGTTCGTGTAATGTACTGCCTACTTTTATTGCTGGAGGTGAGCAATAAATACATCCTTCTACCAGCATGTGGGGAGACTAAACTTTCCTTCTGCCACAAGCAGGATCAGCTTCCCATGCCCTAGTAATACCATCTAACGGTATATTTGCAGAGGTGGACAGCTCTCTGTCTTTGCCCACTCTGAGCAGTTCAACATGTGCAAAAATAGGAATGAATTAAAGGGAGCAGATAAAGAAATTTCTTAGGGATACAGATACGTGTTTATATCTTGTTAATTTACCCGTTTAATATAGCTATTTCATTAACTTGCCTTTTTTAAGGAAGTCAGTTTTTTTTTGTTTGTTTGTTTTAAGTGAAATCGAGGAAAAACATCTAGAACTAAGTCTGAGACTGGCTCTGTGTTTCCAGCATCTAGGACCTTACAAGTAACTCATAATGATAATAATGAAAGGCTGAGGGAAACAGTCAAGGCTTCAGAGAACAACCATTTTCAAAATGAGAATCTTAACACTTCCAGCTATCCTTACAGTAGTGATAGTGAGAATATGTGATAAGGCAAATATTCTACATCTGTGGTTTAAAACTAGTAAAAAGTAATATATTCTCAGTTAATTTTGAGTAGTTTTTCATTGTTATGAAGTAGGAACCAGTGTTATACAATGTAGTAGATGATTTAACACATATTCCAAATGACTGTAAGCATGTTTAGTCTTGATGGCTGTTGTCCATGGAAGTAGTCTCATGATACAGTTAGCAAGCATCCTTATGTATAGACAGAGTCTAGAGTAGACATGGATTAGTTTGTCAGTGTATTTTGTATTAGTATTACCATGTTTTTCTTAGTTGATTAGCATCACTGAATTAAAGAGAACTAGTCCAGTACCTTTACATTAATCAGCTAACTGATGTGCTTAGTCTACTGTAACTCAGTTTGTAATTAGTTCATCTATCTTGAAGAAATCCTCTGCTAAATATGTCTTTAATTGCTTTCCTGTTATGCACTAACACTTATACATCTCTGTCTATGAAACTGCACTGTAATACCTGAGGCTTATGGTACCTCAGTATTAGTGCTGAATGTTTTTCAAGATAGTGATCTGTTTTCCCAGGACTACAAGACATAAATGCCAGAAAGTACATTGTAAGACCTGCAGAGTGAGGATAAAGTGCCATCATCTAATTTATCATTGCAGTTTGTTAGAGAGTAGTACAATTCAATGTTAGTTTTTTAGCTTAATGAAAATGCATTTAGATTATTATTTTTTTTAACGAAGAAACAAAACTTAAGCTATTTATTTATAAATGTTTTGTTTCCATACTGAAAGTGTGGAAAACAAGTACTTTTTCTGCCTTGTGTATGTGGTGGTTTGCATTTCATTATGCACTGGGGGGTACATGACTTTTTCTCTACCCTAGGAAGATCTGCACAATTTTACTTACACTTTCATCTTTATATCTGTTTTTGTTTCAATTTTGCATGTTAATTTGTAGTTCTGAAAAGGAAGGAATTAATCATAGTGTTGGCTGCAGCATCCATACAAACCTTGCCTCTTAAAATGTGTGTACTTATATTAGAGGAAACGTACTAACCAAACCCTTTCAAGGCTTCCAATCAACAAACAAGCCCTCATTTTAATTGGTATTTAAATCAAACCTCACTGGGTTTTTTGGTCATGTGAAATACCCCACTGCACTCACAAAACCCATACGAGCTTCTTTCAAAGACAAAAGCCTCGAAGCAGGGACTAGACAAATTACCCTCTTTCTCCACATCTAAATTTCTGATAGTTTTGGTCTGATGAGCTCCCCACACTTTCAACTTGCAAAGGAAAAAAGAATTGACCGAGTTTATTTCTAACACAACCTCTCCTCCCTACTTTGAGTGTGTATGTTACAGGTAAAATGGAACAACATAAAAGTTAGAAGGGAAAGATTGAAGTACCATCATTTCAACTGAATCAGTTTTCTTTTTCTTTTTCTTTTTTTTTTCCTTTCTTTTTTGAGCAGTAAAAGATGAATATGAAATACACAGTAGTTTTAGATACCTGCAAGTACTAGATGTCTTGCAAAGGTGTGAGACTGAATACTGCATGCCCCAAATTACTCATTCAGAGGCCAGCTGTGAGTGGGCTACAAATCGCTTTTAGAGAGGAGGGGAGAGCACAGGGATTGCATCCAAACCCAGGTCCCTGCGTAGCCCCACAGCGTGAATGCTGTGATTTATGGCATGGCGAATCCCAGAGAGGGTAAAAGAGGGCACTCATGTGTGTCTGGGTGGTTGCCTGTGCTGCAGTAACCACAAGGTGTGGCTGCAGGGTAGCAATGGCGTGTACCAAAATTAGTTCAAAACCAGCCAGCTCAGGAACTGAGAGTTATGCAGGTGCAGCCGTATGCAGCTGAGAAAAGGATTGACCCCTGATTCAGGGTCCCAAGGGAGGAAAAATGAGGGGGTGAGCTCACAACCCCTGATGACGCCTTGCTGCTGCAACTACCCTGGTGTCTGTACCTCAGTTATGTCAGGGATGCCCACACAGTGTGCTTTCAGATGCATTGCAGTCGTATTTGGAGTCCAGATACCTCCTGGGGAAATGCATGCTATGCATTTTTCCTTTTTTCTACGACCAAGAATGATGTGTTGGAGGTGAGAAAAGCACAAGGTTATGCCTTCAGTGCAGCTCTCAGACCACACAAGGGACTTACAGGGGTCTGACAAGTACATTAACAGTGCGGATCAATTCCAATTATCTGCTATTCTCTTCCTTTCTGTTGTATTATTTCTTTTATTTTCCCCTCTATTTTATTTCCCCTCCATTCTATTGAAACGAGCCTGCTTTTCCCAATAACTGCTTGGGCTGCTGTTGTAAGTCTGTGGATTGCATCCTCCACCTCTCTTAAAGTAAAAGGTGGCTGGTTTTGAAGGGAAACATTCAGTGTTTGGCAATATGTTTTGTAGTTTGATCTTCTCAGGGAGACAAATAAATACAAAATCATTGGATTAACCACAATAGATGCTTTTAGTACTGTGTTCTGTTTCAAAAACCTGTTTCCATTGGATTTGGATGACAGTACTGATGCTTCTATGCCTGACTTCAATTACAACATTTAAACCCTTATGAAAGATACTGGCCTGATCTAGACTAAGAGATCACAAGACCTTTGCAGACATTTACAGCTGGCTTTGGTTAATTAAACATAAGTATCCAGTGCAATTTCAGCTGGGTGAGAGTGTCTGAGACCTCCCTGTGTCCTTAGCAGGTGTCACTAATACTGGAGAGCTGAAGGTTGGGTGCGATCTGACAAAGCAACTCTCTACAAGTGCTAGACGTGTCGAGCTCTTAATTCCTGTATGGGTAATTTCCCATTGAGATCACTGTGCTACCAACATTTACTGAGTTACCTTTTAGAGACAGGTTTTATTTATTTAATTGGAAGGGAAGCAGTTGGCTTTAGTCCTGCTAAATCATGACTTGCACCAGGTACGGAAAAAACACAAACTTCAAATCTTGGCCATGGCAATAAGCCCTCATACCCTTGCAAAGTCCTGCTCTGAGTGGATGTATATCTCTGTTTTAATGGTTGTGGTATTTGTGATGGCAGTTGTTAGGAACATCAGCGTAGGTTCTCTATATAAATAGTAAATGGGCAGTTCATGTTATATGTCATTATCGGTGTTTGGTCTATGCTTTATTAGCACCCAGGGCTATACAGCTGCCTGTGTCAGCTAGATCTTGGCCATGCTAGAAGCAGGGATGGATTTCCTTCAAGCAGGGATGAAACCAGCCTGATTCTCTATCCTTACAAAACCAGGAAGCACAACTGGAGCATCCTAATGGAGAACCCCCAGATTTTGATTAACACCTTCCTCCTGACACTTAAAAAAAAAAAAAAAAAAAAAAAAACACAGACAAAACTGTGTTCTCTTCCACGCCTCTTGGGAATGATTTATTGCAGCTCTTTTACCACCTCTCTGGCAAATTGAGGTATGATATCTTAGGCTGTGCTTACTCTCCACCTACTCACTTGCTGTTTGGGAGTAAAAGATCAATGAAACTCTCTTGCTTTCCTACTCAAACACATGATCTCTGCCAGCCCACAGGATTCAGTACAGCATGATATTTTTCATGTGCGGATGCATGGGGCAACTGTTTTCAATGCCCCTTTGCAAGCTTGGCCTGTAAAATGCATAATTTCCCTTAACCTTTATTTTTAAACCTAGTGATATGGAAAGTTGGTTGCACGCTAATTTTAATACAACTGTCTAACAGTGGATTTCAGGTTCAGTGCAAGTATGACATTATTAAGGCTTTAACCTAAAAAAAAAAAAAAAAAAAGCAAATTCAAGAAAAACTGCATAAAATATCACACGGAAGTTTGTCAAAATACAGTGTGTTTCTTGTTTCCAAAGCATGTCATTTTTTTTCTGAATCAGAAGGAGCATCTTTCAAGGTGCACCAGCAAATAATAGTTTTAAAGTATTTTATTTTTTTACTTAAAGTGTTTAGAAAACACGCTGGAATATTTGTAAAAACAAACACTGTCTACAGGATGCCCTCCTTCTCCCACAGCAAAGTCATGCCCTTGTTTTTTTTTCTATGTCAGGCAGATGAAGGAAGACACACAGATGAATGTACCATATATTTTGAACATCTTTTTCTCTTGAAAGAAATTAAATGAGTGCTTACCTGTTTGGCTCGCCACATTTGTTTCTGCAGAGGCTCTCGTCATTTTCATAGTATTTCCCATTGTGTACTTCTGTCAAAGCTCTTCAGAACTAAATCAAAGAAGACATTGAAATTAAACTTCAGAATAACACCTGCTGTGCCAACACATAAGAAATGACCCAGTTTTGGTGTCTCCGATGTTATATGGTTTTGTTTTTGAGAACTCTTTTGTCAAGTTCTTGCGAGAGTTTTACATATTTGCTAAACTCTCACCACTTTGGTGCTTTTATCAGGGGAATAGCAGAAAACCACAGCTAGGGAAGTTGCTCAGAAGAACGCAGCGTAGTAAAAGTTTCCATTACCAGTACCTCAGCACAATAGGAAGTCACAGCAAAGCCATGCCTGTACAGTCATTTTAGATACAAAATGTTCTTTACAACATTTGGAGCTCTTAAGGTACAAAGAAATTAATTAGATTGACGTATCTGTTTTTCAGCTCTCGGTACTGTGTTGCCTTATTGCCGAGCAGTAAGAATGTTGCTCAGTGGTTTTCTTCTGATGCAGTTGTGATCTCAGCAAATGTGGGCAATGTTCCCCCCCACCCTCTTTTTTTCCTTTTTTTTTTTTTTTTCCTTCTTAAAAGTAACACATTGCCTCAAAGTGTTTGATCTCGAAACACTCCTGCATCAAGCGAGTGGTGCAAATTCTTCAGAATTGTGTCTTGCAAAGTTTGGGTGGATGTACAAGAAATACGGCATCAGACAGTCATGAAATTAAATATTGCCAGGGAGAGGTCATTCTCCTCTGCCTGTCCTAATTCTCCATGAACCTAATTGTCCATGAACTGGCAGAAGTAGCCTTTGAATTGGAAGCTGTCATATGCTATTGAATATTTGCAGAGGCAAATAAGCTGTATCTATTTGAATTTTTAATTTAAAATAAAAACGTCAACACCACTAGCTAATAACTAATGATTTTTTAAAGATTATTTTATTTGCCCCATGAAAGTGATAACAGGAGATCTGGCAGCATCCTGTGTGTTTCTACTAAACTCAGGTGCAATCTCTATCTTTCTATCTCTTTAAGCATAGATGTTTCAAAGATGATTGCTGTCTTTGGGATGTTCTTCTTTACTTATGATAGGTGAGAGCCTGGCGGTGTTAGAGTGGTGTCTAGCTTGAGAAGCTGTACTGCTGAAAACAGTGATGCTTTATCACTAATTGTCTTTTGGAATAAGATTGGCAAAACTGAGTATATTGCTTAGTACAATACATATTTCATATATTAGTGAGAATTCAGGGAGATGCCCTACAGAATAAAATACTCTTCTAAAGAAAAAATAATTTGCCTCTTATCAAATGCAAGTAGATATGTGCTAAAACAGATGGTAGTGCACAGTTTGACTCTGCCTCATACAGTTTTCAAGCTTTTTAGTTCTGTTCCCAAAGTTTCTTTACTAAAAGTCTCTATTTCGCTGACCAAAGGGCTCATTCTCCTTTTCACTGTATGCATTCAGATAGTAGTTTGTAACACGTGTAGGATAAAGCTGTACAAATGTCTTTCTGAAAAATGCATGAAATTTGTTTTCACAAGAATAAAAACCTCTTCCATTGCTTTATCTAGGAAATCTAGAATAATAATAGTACAAGAGTAACCTTAAATAAACTATTTGGATAAATAATAAATGGCTTCCCTTGGTAGAAAACACTAAATTATTCTCCGTTTAAATGCACCTGAGTTTTGAAAACTAACCCGAGAATTCATTTTGGTAGCCACTGTCTATCTGCAGGCTTATAATTTCCCAAACTAACTCTGAATATTTTTTCCACAAGAAATAATTTTAATTTCTTCAATGTTTTCCTCGGTTATATACCATTAAAAATAACAAGAACAGACAGAAATAGTGTAGCCAATACGGTAGCTACAGATATAATCATAGAATGGTTTTATAGACATTCGTGACGCATCTTCAAATTAGCCAGCAAAATTTCCTGGGCACAACAATAGAGAGCTCAGCAGGAGTGAAAAGCTCAGCCAGAAAACTGGGATAAATACCTGGACAGATAACCTTCACTGAGATCTGTGCTGTAGTAACCATATTTTTGCAGTACTTAAAAGGGCAGTTCAGCTCTAGCTAAGCTGATGTTAAGCCACAGTTACTAAAGGCTTGTGCAATTCCAGATAGGTGCCAAGCATGGCAGCATGGATATCTTACGCCTGATTAGAATTTTAACACATGCAACTGTTATCTAGATGAGAATAGCACTTGAATTTTGTGTCACAAAACCACACACAAATAAAATTAATGCAATCCTACCTCTGTGTGCCCATTTATTCTGATTTCTTGGTATTTGAGGGCCAGAAGAGCAAGGCATCCTACTAGTGATCAGGCTTGTGACAGACTGCTTTTAAGAGCTTTTTTCATGCTCTTAAGATGCAGTGGATACCATTTTCAAGGGTGCCTGAGTCATGTTGGAAAGTGAGATGGAGCATTTGTACATGATGGAAAGAATTCTGAAAATTTTACCTTGTACTTACCAACTTTCTAAAAGCACGGCACATTTGAGCAAGGCACCTTCATTTCCTAGGTGGTATTTAGGTGTCTGAACTCTAAATGTTGCTTTAAAAATACCTGATATGCTTTTGAAGGTTTGCTGCTATGCTGCTGGGAATTAAACTGCTTGCTGTCTAGACCAGAAGGACTAGGAGTCCAGGACAAAACCATGTGCCTACTTTGTATTTTTGAAGAGTGCATCCAAAACTAAACTGCTCACTTCTGTTGTACGAATCATTGCTTTATATGACCTTGCTCCTCTCAAAGGACCTCTGAAGTCAACAAGACGAAGGAGCATGCAGCTCAGTGCTGTTATGTTAGAGATGGAAGAATCTGACTTATGGAAAACAAAAATGTTATAAGGTGCTTACAGTAATAGTGAAGAGCAATGGCATTTTGGACTGTGATGTCACTAGCGTGACAGACAGTTTGCTCTGCCTCACAACATTTTCCATGCCAAGTTTCACTGTCACTAATTACCATTGGTGGCAGCATTAAATCTTGAAGGTGGAAGAGGCTTTAAGATGTTCTCTAGACTCAAGGCAGAAGTATTCAATTAAAAAAAAAAAAAAAAAAAAAAAAGAAAGAAAGAAAGAAAAAGAAAAAAGGAAAGACAAATAGAAAACTGTGACTGCTGCTGTTGACTTGCTAATCCAAAGTGATTAAAAGGAAAATGACATGTCCGACTTGGTTTTCCCACCAAGGACACTTGTCATTACACATCGGGCAGAGTAAAAGTGCTTATTTTTAAATTTTTATAAAAGTCCAGTCAAAGATGGTGGAATGAATGTCCTGAGGTATGGCTTAACTCTGAAATATTAGAAAGTGGAATTGAAATGGAAGAAATGTGAAGTTTTGTTTGAAGGGGGGCAGATGAGAAGGTTGTTGTACTTGCCCGCTGACAATTTCATATCACCGTTTTTAGGGTAACAGTGTATGAATTAGTGTCCTAAGTATTTCTAAAGTAACACTGCACATGACTGTTAAGTACATGATAGATCTTGATCATTTAAGTATCTTGTGCTTGTGGTGAGTATTGACAACACAATCCAAATTCATTATATCGTTATACGATAAACTGTATGGTGGCTTTCTCAAATTTTGAGATACTCTGCAAAAATAGACTTACAGGAAACTGTAAAGCATCTTGCGGTTGAGCCCATTTTTAATCATTTCAGTAAATAGAAGAACAATTACAGTTTTATAGATGATATTCTTTTGAAATGGAGAGTTTATTCCAGGGACTGCGTCTGACTTACATCTGCTGGGTTCGCAGGGTTTGGCATACAATTAGAGGTTGCATCCTCTGTTGCACAAGCAGATAATTACACCAGACCCTAAGAAAACTGTCCACTGATGGCTATTTGGGAAGAACTAAGGTGAAGTGATAGATATCTTGTCTTAGAAACCCCAGGCGTTGCACAGAGGAGTGCAGCAGCTGGGCTGCACACCAAGCCCAGTTCTACCTGTAGGTGTAAGGGTAGCTTTGCCCGTTTACAGGCCACCTCCTCAGGCTTGTGTGGAAACTTGATTTTAACCATTAAGACCACATTTGCAATCTCCCCAGCTTTGGCCCTTTCCATTTGCACATATGACATTTAAGGGAATCAGGTTGCTGCTGCCATAACTGTTTGCAAACCCACAACTACTGGGATTTAGTCATCTTTACTACTTTATTTTAGCTACCAAAAAAAAAAAAAGGAAGGTGAGGAAACATCTACAGCCCCAATCCTGCTTTGTGTCCTATTTGTCAGGGGCAGAGCTATCGGCAAATATGATCCCATCACCTTTCAAGACTGGAATCTCATTGACCTAAACCATGTGTCTCAAAACCTGTGGTACAATTTACACCTTCCGTTCCTGCAAGCAGCACACTAACAATAATTTCCTCTCACAGAATCTGTTCTCTGAGAAAATGTCATTCTGGAGTACTTACATATCATGGCATAGGGGAAATTCCATTGCTTTATAAGAACTTTGTCAAAGTTTTATTTCAAATGACTTAAAATTAGTAAATATTGAAGAAACATAAATAATGAGAAATAAAAAGACAAAATAAGCACTCAAGTAAAGACATTCTACAAAGAATACTGCAGACCAGTAAAATGAGGAAATTTATCATTCCTGAGATGTTATACCTGATTTTATTTTTGCTACCTGACATTGACATCTATACCTTCAAGGTCTTAAAATTTAGTTCTTAGTAATGTTCACAGGTAATATCTGAATCCCATTTAGCTTGAAAATGTAAACACCAACAGCCTGTCATTTCTTATTTTGGAGAAAAAATCAGTTTTGATTTACTAAATTGTATCTTTTTGTGAATTTCCCTTAATTTGTCATTAATCAAAATGAGCATCCTTTCAGCTTTGAGACACTTGTATCTTTGCACTTAGAAAGAGCAAGGTAATGTTGCAGTCAAGGTAATTCACAGACACATGCAAAATCTGAGTACTGTGAAACAACACAAATGCCACATTATGCAAACTTTTAACACTTTGAATAAAAAGCCCATTAATCTGTCTGAGACGTTTCTCACGTTTTGTGTTACAGAGAGCTGCAGTTTGCTTCAGCAGAAGGTCCTATGCATGTCTCTTAATACCAGCTTTCAGTAGAAATACTTCTTTTGCCTTCTATGCTTAGTGCTAGTCCTTGTGAAAAGGATCAAGGCAGGCTTTTCTATTTCTACCTTAGACGGTACTTGAAATCCATGGTCTGAATGCTGTCATTATTAAGGAAATAAAGCTCTCTTCTACATAAATAAACATTGGAAGATTTGGTCCTATATACAGATAATCTAAAATGTATCAGAGTAATGATTACCTTTAAATGCTGGGCATGATATTCCAGGTTGCAGTATTTCTCAAAAAAGCCGTAGTCATAATACTGCTCTCACGCTGCCAGCAAGGTTTAGCTGATCAAGGCGAGGAGCAGCCGGGCGAATGAGTGTGTTGTGAAGTTCACGCTGTCATGTAGAGCAGCATTTGCCAAACAGGCCACATACTTCCTCTCTGAGAAATAAGGAAGGCTCAAAATGTTTGCAACAGATGAGGTTCCTGTTGCAAGTCACTACTCGAGACGCCATGGGCTGAGGAAAACAGGGAGGTTTTCAGCATATTGCATCAGGACTGGTTTAATCAGATATAAATATACACATATATGAGCAAAATAACCTGCTTTACCTTACTTGCACAGAAAGGTATTTTTTATTTCCCTCTTTCTCTTTTCCAAAGTTTATTTATCCAGTCACGTTCAGTCCCCAATGGTTTTGTTTTATGTAGCTTTGCTATTTTTATTTTTATTTTTAATTATTACTATTTTTTTCCCAGACAGACAGGAAGAGGCAAAAAAGTTTGTCTCTCACTCTTACTGAGCCTGAATGGGAACCCAAGGTTTGCTTTATTCTTTACACTGCACCCTGAAACACCTCTTGTCTGCACATAATTGAAGCTCAATATCAGCAGTGGAAGAACATGGATTAAAAGCCTGTCTGTGAAGCATACTTTCACATCAATGTTGTATAAAGTGAAACAGGAGCCCCAGGACCTCTCTCATTTCAGTGTCTGAGGTGGGGAAACCAAGATACGAATATGTCTAAAGCCTTCTGGGAATATAGTATTGCAGACGTGAATGAAAAAGTCGGAGCGATTTATTGAGTTTTGCCCTTTGCTGTTATGATCTAGATATGTTCTGAAAAACTCATATAAGCTATTTTGTACAGTAAATTAAAAACTAACAAAAGCATAAACTACCAACCAAACAAAAACAACAGACACAAGTAGAGTTCCTGCTTCATGCTGGAGCAGCTCTGAGCAAGTGGTCGTTGTAATGCCCGTCTGTTTGATGATGACAACTAAAAGTGATAGCCAGTGCTCTGGGGAGTTGGCTTTACCATAATGTAACATCACTATCCCAGCCAGTTAAACTTTGTTTAGGACCCTATTGCTTTCTTCAAATCCCAGAGATATGGCATGCACTTTCCCTAACAGCGTTCACTGAGTGGATATATTAATGTCTCTGAAATTTCTAAAAGAGCAGGGGTTGGGGACGTCTGTGCCAGACATGGGAATAGGCTGAGGCAGAACTCTGCCTTTTCCTGAACCTTTTGACCTATATCTGTGGTCTCTGTGGTCTTTGTGCCTTTACAAGGGGTGAGGTTATGTGCCACCATCCATTGACAAGTGGGGCAGGACTCAGCAGAAAAGAGAGGAAGAGACACTCACACTAAAGAAGTTGGATTTGCTTAATAGAATGTGCTCCATTAGAAACGTGATAAATCTCCTCTGTGGTTTGTTTCCAACTCTTAGAGGAACAGATGAGTTTTCAGTGAAGGATGGTAAATAAATTTATCCATTTCCTTGTTACTTCTGCCTGCTTCTGGTAGCTATTTACTTTTGTGGGTGATGGGAGCCAGTTTACACTCTTGATGCATTCAGCTACCTTATTTTAAATGATAAGATAATTGATAAGGTAATGTTTATATCTAAATGGAAGAAAGTTTTGATGTAAGTTTAGTGGGGCTTTACGCATCATCTTAAAAGTGTTCATATCCTGTTATTCAAGTCACTAACCTTAGGCAGGCACCCAGTGAGTCACTTGAGAGAGGGGAGCATTGCGCTTGCAAGGCTCCCTCCTATTGCAGCAAAGAGGGATTTTGCAAGAATCATATCTAAAAAAGAAAATCTTCAAAAAGTTATTTTTGATGAAAGACAGAGAATCCCTCCCTGCTCCCCTTCCCCTTTTTTAGTCTGGAATTCACTGTGCTAATAGATGGCTATAGAGGAAGAAAATATTTATTTCCTCTTTCCATTGCTGTACTGACCTGCTGATGTCCTATCGCACTTTGTGCAGTAGTGTTTGCCACACATCTGCCAGTTATTTTTCCCAGATAGTTTATTAGCTGTGATAGAGGATCTCAGAGTCAGTCCCAAAGTTTTCTACTCCTCCAGATTCTTGAAGACAGACTTTGTGTGAAATCCTGGAAAAAAATGACATTGATGTCTTCACATACAGCCCTGCCACCTGGCTGTGTTGTAAGTGTGACTCTGGAGCACCTGCCATTATGCAGAATTAGATGTGTAAAAAAGAGAAACTCAGGATACTGAAATACAACCCTACAAGAAAAAAAAAAAAAAAAAAAAGCCTCAAGTTGAAAACTTCTGAAAATACTTTAAATCTAGTCTTTGTAGAACAATCTATTAAGCTAAATGGAAAAAGGAGTTAGTGGTCAGTTTGCTGCAACTTGTTCATTTCTGCAGGAGAAAACAAAACAAAACAAAACAAAACAAAACAAACAAACAAACAAAAAAAAACAGGAAACAAACAAAAACCAGGATACAAACAGTCTCTTTAATCTGTCAGTGAAAGCAATAGAAGCTATTAACTGAAACTGAAGACATCCTCAAACATAAATAAGGTGCCGTTTTCTGTCAATGGAGTGATTATCTTCAGGCACAAGCTGCAAAGGAGAAGATTGTGGTGTCCATTTCTTGGTGGCTCTGAAGCCAGCTTATGCAAGATCAGGTTTTAGCCAAATGTAAGCCTTGTGTTAAGTGATAGGAAGCACTTGAGCTCAGCAGCCAGGAAATGGAAGAGCTTCAGCCATCCCGGCGGTCAAAGCAGATGGTCTGACAGATACTTCTGGCTGTGAACTGCGTGCACCCGAGCCTGGAGAGTGCCTAGCTGTATGGGGACACAATCTAACAAATAAAATATTGCTGTACAGCTTACCCTTTTAGGAAAGAAGAAGCATCAGGACATTTCATTGGTTTGACTATTTTCATTAGATATATTTAAATCTAACTTTTAGGGTAATGCAACTGTTACTGCTATTTGTATTGTCTGTAGTATGCCTCTGGGCAAAAATGAAGTGAGCTTCAAAAGGACTCCACAGTGTTACAAGCACCAGAACTGTGTTAATTTGAAGGGCGTATTAAAGAGATGAACCTGGCTCAAGCAGGGTTTGCAGAGATCGTGATGTGAGGAGAGGAAGAAGGTTTGGGGTTTACAGAGTGTGGGTGATAACTAGTTGCAGTAAAGTTTCTAATCATTAGATCTGTTGTGAATCAGTTTTGAAAAACTTTGCGGAAGTGAGTTTCCAGAGTAAATGAGGAATTAAAAGAGGTTCAGCTCTGCAGCACGTATGGGAATATTCTTTTCCCAGTATGCTGGGAGACAGAGGTACATCTTCACAGTAGTGGGCTATTTATTTTTATTTATAATCTCATCGGAATAGCAGCAAGGGGTGCTATTTAACTAAAAGTCCCTGAACTGTCAGAAAACCAAAGCAGAAAACTTGGCTTGCCTAGACAGGAGTAGTTAGATGTGCTCAACAAATGGCAGGATGGGATAGTATCTGTGCAGATCTGTGAGCTGCAATGTCCCAAGAGAGCGGTTTGCAAGAGACACCAGCCTCCGCTCAGCTGATCACAGCCTAACATCAAAGCAAGGACTAGTCTTCATGTGATACTGGTTTGATTCATCAGCTTTTCACCACTGTAAGCTGCAGTGTTTCTTTGCATCTCAATTTCTTCTGTCCAGCTGAACCTCTAATTATGGAAAGAGAATGCTTGCAAAGCTGCTGGTCCCTGAACTAAACAGTACTTGAAAGCTTTGCCTTCCTTTTGCAATGTCATCGCTTGCTACATTATGTGCTGTTGCCCAACACTCTCTGCAATGTTCCCAGTAATCTATAAATTCAGAGGAAGAGTGTAATATTGCTGTTTGGGATTGCACAAGATAGCTGCAGCTACATTTTCAGCAGTTCAGTACTGAGTGCTTTCCTCTGGTCACTGTCAAAAATGTCATCAGAATTTCCTCTGATGGTAGTGGGTCAGTCTGCAACGACAACTGAAACGAGAGTTATGCATGTGTCAACTTCCATGGAGCCCCCTCCACAGGGTCAAGGGGTACTGAGATAGGAAATACCTGATGGTGATATGATGGCTATTTTTCACAATTTTACTGTATATTTTTTATTGTTTAGAGGTTTACTTTATAAAAACTGCTCTGCAGTATTATGTGAGGATCTCAGCCGTTGAATTTAAATGTAAAATTTAGTTCTTGTGTTTATAGGTACAGGAGAATTCCCAAGAGTTAAAAAGAAGAGAACCAACAAAAAGAACACAGTGTTGTTGTTTCTTTTTTTTGTCGTTTTTTTTTTTTTTTCCTTATTTATTTATTTATTTATTTTTTTGAGCTGATCTCATGATTTTTGGTTTCCTGATTCATGATTCTGTCATGTTGGTGGTAATATGGGTGTCATGTAATAGAAATGAACAGTCCCTCCACTTTTTTTGCTTCTGTGTAAACAGTGCTGTTTTTTTAAGCACACAACTCCTTTATTATTGGTTACTAGGACTAATCTCACACACACAAAAAATAGTTTTATAGAGAAAGAAACCAAAAGAAATTATAAGTGAAACTGTGTTATCCTCTGTGTCCGATCCTGCCTCTAATGTGGCTCCCATGTTTAGGGAAGATTTCTGCTTAATGTAAAAACTGTTGACTCAAAAAGGAAAACATTTAATTCTGGGCAGTATCCAGCTTCTGCTCTCACTTATTTGTTCCTGAGTCATTTTTTTGTTTGGCTGACTTTTAGTTTTGATGAGGATCAGGAAACAACGAGCCTGAATTGTGATATGAATTTGTTAGTCAGGCAACTTGTACTGCTTTGCTTACTTAAATTCCATGGTACTAGGAGCCTTGTTTCCAAAGCATGAAAAGCATTTCAGATGCATTGGGGTGGGGGGAACATAATGCTATTGCTTCCAAGTACTGCTTGAGTGATGCCCCAAGCTTCTCTACTGCCTGTGTCCAGTCACAATACAAAATAAATATGAATAACAGTAGTTGGAAACCACATCTCTTTCAAACCCTGAATGCAAGACATTCTTCCTGAATGCGGATGTTATCAAAAAAAGCAAACTGAGGAAGTGGCCATCACCATGGAAAATAGATGAAAAAAAAATAAGTAGAGCTTGTAAGCTTGTTCTAACCACTCACACAAAGAAGGGAAAACATCCACAGCTAGAATAAGGTTCCAAACAAGCCCTATTCCTCTTGAATTCCTCTCATCCTGCAAACATATTCACAGACATTTTGCATTTTTCTTTTACTTGTAGAGCTTGGGACATATCTAATGGAACTCCATAGATGTCCAGTCAAAGATTTTCCTGCCCAGGCTTTTAGTTCTCCCTCCACAGAGAGGCCAGGTTGGATGGGGTTTTGAGCAACTTGATCTAGTGGAAGGTTCCCTGCCCGTGGCATGGGGCTGGAACTAGGTGATCTTTCAGGTCCCTTCCAACCCAAACCTTTGTGTGATTCTGCAATTCTGTGACTTGTGGGATGCTTCTATCAATCGCTGTTTGACTCAGTACTTGACCCAAGGGCAGTCTTTTGGTTTGTGGAGATCTGAGGGGAAGAGAGTTCTGCATAGCTTATAAAGTCCTTGACAAGTTCAGAACTAAGCATTCACTAGAAATCTTCACTTAGTCCTTATGAGTTTTTGGACTCTGTGTGTCATCTGCTCTCAGCGCTCACTTTATCTATTAACTTAGCAACTATTTCCATTTTCAGAATTTGGGAACTAAAGCCCTCTATTTTTTTATTTTTTTTTCCTGAATGCTACTTAGAGATAATGGGTACTTGATAAAAACCACCTGAGCACTTTCAGATACAGTGTTGAGTAATACATTTGCAAAGTTCATGGATGAGTTCTGTGTAATCCTAGATGTGATTTCACTGCTCTACCAAGGAGGCATGCAATTCTTTGTTCCAAACAGAAAGTAAGGAAGCTGCTTTTCTTGGGGAATTTTTTTTCTGCCAATGTGGGGAGAGTGTTATCCCTTTTCTACTTTCACCCATCCCAGTTCTGGTGAAAATGCTCTTCCGAAGGCCAGGCACAAAAACAATATTCTCATTCTGCATCTTTGGGACACACCCACACACACAGATGCTCTCATCAAGGATATTTTTTGTTCTCTCTCATGATCAACTGAGTCAGTGCACCTAGTCAGCAGCTGGCTAATATCATGCCTTACAAACACAAAATAGGCCACCACAAGTCCCACGTGAGAATAAAGCCCATTGCTCACTCAAGTTCTCATCTAAATTGTGGACAGAAGTGAAGAATAAGACCAAGTATTGTTTTTTCCTTCTTTTTCAGTCCTTCTGTTCTCTTAAAACCAGAGATGGCTCTTCTAGTGCCCTAGGACTGACAGTCTTAGCTTTTTCTTTTGCTCATCTGAAACCTTCTGCAACGCAGTCATTAAGCTAATAAATAACTGATTGTTTCCCTGATCCCTTAAAAAGGAAGAGAAACCTTTCAGGAAGGCAGTAACACTTGCATACCGTGAACTAAAACCACTGTCTCTGCATCAAAACAATAACCTCTTTTATTTATTTTATTTATTTAATTATTTTTTAAACCAATTTCTACATTTGTGAGCTATGGTGTCCTGTTAGTATCAATGGGTCTGCTTGTTCAAAGTGTAAAAAACATCCTGAGTGATCTCTTGGCTTGGAGATTTGAGACTATTTCAAACTGAGGCTTTACCACTTGTTTTCTATTTCTTTTTTACTTGCTTCTGTTTTTATGCTTTTTCAGACTTATAGTTACAGTTTGAGCAGATTCAGTAAAAAATAAGTTAATCGGTTGAATAGATCAGTGTCTTTCATATCATAAATCTAGGTTTTTTTTAGAAGACGGAAGCTCATCTTAGCAGTTAGCATAGTGAACTGATGTAAATGTCTGGAAATTAGTCATTTGAACCATGTCAGAACTATTCCAGCCTTTCTGTTCTAGGTCAAATCTTATCAGATTTATGCTAATTAATTTGCATTTTTAATAAATAGTTTTTGTTACTCAGCAATGTTAGACCATCATTTCCTTTCCCACGTTGTCACAGCTGTAGGAAGGATAGGAGAAGAGTCTGGGATGGAGATTGGACTGTAGCCACATGCTCTGATTTCAATGTGCTCTGATTGATTTTCCACAGCTTGAAGTCAAGATCTAGCTATAAATTACCAAAAAGTGTCCTTCTGTTAATAGTCCTGGAAGCTCAGCCTAAGATGTAAAGATCAAACTCTATTTAAAAAAAAAAAAAAAAAAAAAAAAAAAAAAAAAAGCAGTGTAAGTAAAGCATACAAGTTCACTTTCCTTTTATGTAACTAACTGGGTTGCTGAGCAATATATAAAAAAAAAAAAAACAAAAAAAAAACAGTGGAATTAAAAACTAAGTGTAAGGTCTGGAAAGATATTTGGTGGCCACATATGAAGTTTGCATGGCGCATCACAATAATCAGCATATTTCATAGTCAATGAAAGCTCTGGCCATAGTATAAGTAAATAATAATTTCATGGAAACATGGAACCAGATGGGTTCTGGTTGCTGGGTCCAGTTTCTGGGTAATGTTGATACCATGTCAAATACTGACTTTATTGATGTCTTCAAGTCCAAGTGTAAAATGAGTTAGGCTTTTGATCCTGCTACCTCTGTTTACAGCTCTTCTAGATCCTCACTCCTCCTTGAATTAGCTACCTTAGAGTTCCTAGACTAAATTTATTTACAGTCAATACGAATAACTCAGTGACCATTTGGTCTTTTACCTGCATTGTCCTAAGGTATAAGTAACTCTTCTTCACTGGTTCACTTATAAAGATCATGCTCAATATCTCTCAGTCCTTGTTTTTAAAAGCTAAGCAAGCCAAATTCTTCAGTCTCCTCTTGTAAGATGGGCTCTCCATTCTCTGATGTGCCTCACAGTACCTCCTTTTTATCTGTTCCTGTCTGAATGTGTCTCCTTCCAGCAAAGTTTTCAGAAAATTATTGCACGGATGATCTGTGACTTGGTTATAGCCATAATAAGAGAGCCTTTTCAAAGGTCCTCTGAAATGACCATGACAGAGCTGAGAAACAGCCAAACTTCTCCTTTCTCCTATTCATCATTAGAACTTGCTCCTTATTTTTCAAATACCAGTGTTTTGCATTCTACAACTAAGTAGATTTTACTCCTCATCTTTCTTACCCTTACCAGGGGACCAGGTGTTTTGTCAGGATGTACTGACTGATACTGTCTTTCTTTTCCAGGGAGGTTCAGCTTTTTCTCCATCATCCATTATTACTAAAAGAAGAGCCCAGACCCAAGCAGCAGTCCTGGCTGAGGAAGTG
Source organism: Aythya marila (assembly GCF_965140915.1). Taxonomy (NCBI): domain Eukaryota; kingdom Metazoa; phylum Chordata; class Aves; order Anseriformes; family Anatidae; genus Aythya; species Aythya marila. The sequence continues at coordinate 149,212,869 of NC_139043.1, forward strand.
GGATGCTCTTCATCCACAAATGGGGAAATTGTAGCCTGCCTTCGCCAGTTGCCTGCTCGTGTCCTCAATGATGCACAGACTAAGGTACACCACAGCAATACATATGCAATCATATAAGGAACCAACAAGACGTTTCCACTGACATAAAGCATTGAGGAACCTAAAAATATAAATTGGGCTGAATCCTTGTGAAAAAGGAACTGTACTGGATTTGGTGGAGTGGTGGTGATGTCCATGACATCTGTCTCTGACCTATGAATACTCACAGCTTGGTTCTCCTTCAGACTGAAATCCTTTTACACTACTTGGAAGACTACAAGTCTTCCAAAATTAATCCCAGTATAGTTTTTTCCTTCTTTCAGTCTCCTCTAATCTTCCCATGGGTGTTACTCTAGAGAAGAATCATGTCTCTGCAGCTCAGTTCTTGCAGAAAAGGAAGGGGGGAGGGATATCTGTGCTGTGTCTTAAGTGGGAGGCTTGTGAAAGCTGCAGTACAAGCAATTCCAGAGATGGGTCCTTTACCCACAGATTAAAACACCCACTGACAATACATTACTCAATCAGGACCAGCAGAGAGCCAATCCCTAATTTAAAATACTATTTCTATGACTATAAGACCATGAATTCTCTTGGCCTATTTCAGCTCATTTTACCTACTGAGTCTGTCAGTAAAAGTATTGCTTCTTGCAGTGATGAGTTTGTGCTTACATTAATACATCGCATGTTCACTTTGAGGCTATCAGCTCAGTTCTCTGAAACATAATTAAAACAGAAATGACCAGGGTACGCTAATTTAACTGCAGTATTATTTTATTTTAATTTATTTTATTTTGCTAACCTAGCTCTTAGCGATAAGCGGCCCATTCCAGTACTGGGGTCCAGTGATGGATGGAGTTTACCTCCGGGAACCTTTAGCTAAAGCCCTGCAGCGCTCTCAACTTCGGAAAGTAGATCTTCTCATTGGAAGTGCTCAGCAAGATGGGCTGATCAGCAGAGCTAAGGCAATTAAGGTAGGAAGAGACTAAGAAGCTAATGGTATTGCTATTATTTTAGTGATGACAATAATCATATGCAGCCAGGACTGTTGCTTTTTGGCTTCTACAGTTTGTGAGTTATACTCTATAGAAATATGTGAAGGTATTGTCCATCTCCAGCCAGTCTTTAGATGGATTAAAGGAATTATAATGTTTGTTGATAAATGCTTCTGGGGGAGATATGAAAATGTGAGAAATCAGCAATGATTTAACATGTATTTATATGGAGCAGTATGTTTTAGTGTCTCTAAAACCTTATTAGTATTGCAATGTCAGTTGTACCTTACTAAGAAGAAAGCAGGCTCATGTTAAACTTATTTTGTAGGTTCCTCAGTAAGGAACACAGCTAAGTCAATCTGTTCCATGCCAACCTTTTTCAGTGATAACCTTTTTTCTCCATTGTCCATAAGATATACGCTCTCTTGTAAAGGTTCTGAATAAGGACTAGGTATAGCTAAGAAAAGCACTCGACTGATACATAGGAGCTGAGATTTCAGGCCATAAGCTGGTGAAATAAAAAGTAGTTGTTACTTACCAAGCTGTACTTTAGACATAAGTGCTCAAAAGCTTCAAGTTCTTCCTGGAGGAATTGCACTTATTGTGAACCCTTTGTCACTATCTGTTCTTGAGACAGCATATCAACCTCTTCTAGTTCACTTGCACATCTCTACAATGGGAACTGTAGCATTTCCCATTTAATGTTATTAAATTAAATTAAATGACAAAAAATGCTCAGATATATGTTAAGAAATCAATAGGAGAATGTAACATGGCTGGGATTATTTTAAAGGTTATCTAAATGAACTGCAAATCTGTTGCTATCTTTCTATAACTCTGGGGATTTAATCTCTCTCTCAATGAAAGGTCAATCCTAGCTTCTCTTTTCTGGTAATCAGTAGCACATAGACCAATTTACTTCAGGATTAATGACAAAATTGCCCCTTTGACAGAAAGCATTTTCAATCAATATGAAGAAAGTTGATATTGATTGTTTCGTCTCCATCAGAAGTTTTCTGCTGTTATTTCATGTATTCTCTCTTGAAACTAATTAAAAGTGGAAGTCAGGCAGAGGAAATGGACTGTGATCCTTGAGGCTGCAGATACTGATCTAGACCCTGTAAAAGAGCAATAAACCTCAGTAAGCCAAGTACAAGTCCTGTGAGAAGATTAGGAAGTGAAATTCTTTCCTTTACCCCTACTTCCACATGTGACAGTTGTTTGTAAATCAGAAATGAAATTCCTTGGTGTACTGGAAGTCATGCAGCAAATCATGGCATTAAGGAAACCCACAACTGCGAACATCCAGCACTGTCACATTGAAATTAAAAGCAGAAAAAAAACAACTTTAATCAGAGCTCAACAGTAAAATGTTGCCTTTCAAAAAAGAGAATCGAGAGTATCTTCTTTTTATTTTAAAGGCTTGCAGAAAATAATTTTGAAAGGGTACTCAAAATTGGTGGAACTCAGCCCTAAGAAATGGTTGACTACCTTAACCCAAGAGACCTGTTTTAAAATCTCCTACTGTTGGAGATCCCCTGATCTCCCTTGGAAAGTGTTTAACTATCTTTACTTAGAAGGATAGTTAGCTTCTTTACTGGCTATTACAATATTACATGCCTCATTTGGTTTACTGCTGTAAGTCAGATTCCATCTCTGCTCCAAAAAAAACCACAGTATTCATGGTAGGCCGTTATATACTGTTTTCTCCATTTTGACTTCCTTAAGCTCTTTTCTTGTTCTTATTGAAAATTGCTGAATTTTTAAGCCACGTTTTCCTCTAGTTCTATCTTCTTGTGTCTTCATGTTTTGAGGGCTTTAGGGAATATGACTGTTTTGAATGGTCTGTCTTTCTATCTTCAGATTTTTACTTAAAGATATGCTGTGTGGTTAAAGATTCCTGATTTTTCCCTAGTGCATGCACTTTATTAATTGTTAGGAAATTTTTAAATTTCCTGCATTGCTGAGCTATTTGAGCATTGCTACATCATAGCTATGACCATGCATGGTTGCAACCAAAGTCAGATGACAAAATCCTGAGTAGGCCACAGACACATTTAGCTACAGTGAAAGAAACTGGTGCAGGTGGTGGTCGTTATTGAGAAGTTTGTGCTTTGTTTCCTCTGTCATAATGTCATATGAGATCCTTCATCTTTGCTAACTCTCCTCTTCCAACAATAGACCAAAAAGAACGATTTAAGACTACCCACACTGTGTCCTACTCTTCTACTTTATAAATTTGAAGGCTTCCCTTGATGTCAGTCTGACTTGCATCTCTCTGGGAACACCCACAGCTGTTTTCACTGGTATGCTAATGAAGGTGGGATGGCTTGGCTAATGGTAACCATTAGGCTCAACTCAGGTAACCAAGACATTGATCCTAGTTTACCTCTGACTACAACAAAGTTATTCAAGCTATTCTATAAAGAGGGGTTCAAACGTCCCTGGGTTAAAGCCATCCCTTCTTATCAATCAATATTGCAACAAGGAGAAAATCCACCTATGACTGTGAATGTGCTCCAATAACATAGTGAAAATAACCGTGAATTTATTTGGGCAGATAGACATCACAGATAAAGGGTACTGTGGCAGGTGTATGGAATTGGCAAAGTCCTTCTTTTCCATCTGTTTTAGGATGATTTCTTTAACCATCTTTCTTTAAAGAGACGCTTTTACCCATTTAGATGCAAACAAGCTTGAGACAAGATGCAAATCTTATCACCTCAGATTTAAGTTGCACGCAAGTTTTAGAAACTGCTAGCAGTCAAGTCTTAGGAGTGAGACTTAAACCTCTAGACTGCAACTAGACCTGAAGATGAGAAACACAGTTGGCACCGTGTTGTTCTGTGGGGTCTTATTGGCATTTGGTTGTGTTGTGTGCATCTGTACTCCTGCTATAAGACTACGCTTATGACTGGTAAGACCTCTAGTATTAAAAATGAATAAGAATGACAGAAGGTATGTGAGAAACCAGTTATGTGCTAGCAGAACTCAAGTTTTCTAGAATGCCCTTCTCTCTCTCTCTCTCTCTCTATATATATATATATTAATTGAAAGCTGAGGTCACTTGATGGTGCATGTATCAGAGAGTATGCTGAATATTCGTGCCTAATATCTTGCCCATGGAAGTGACTGTTTTACGGCATTCACTCAAATGCTTCTTCATGTGAACTGAGATAGATTTACCACTTCCTGGAGCATGTTGTACTCATCCCCAGTATAGCCATCTGATAGCTAAGACTAAGTGAGAAGCAAAACAATGGTTGTTTAGGGAACAGCAAGTGGTACCATAATGCATTATTATGTGGCATGTGGAGCAGTTAAGCCTTAACTTGTTATCACAACTCCCATGGCAGTCCTTCAGGGATATTAGTGGTGTACAGTCATAGATTAGGACAGCTGAGCAGAAAACTCTAAAAATATTTATTTAAATTCCCATCTGGGCAAAATTTTGCCACTGTGCTAAATGTGATGCTCAGGTGAGAGAATATAATAGTTCCCATTGGCATTATATGTACAGATTCTCTCATGTTGATCTATATCTCTGATTGTCTGAATATGCATGTAAGTTAGTACGGCCCTGTTTATGTCCTCCATATGTTCTGTACCTTCAACATAATCTCCATATTGCAAAGATTGTTGACATACTTTTTAGCTGGAAGACTAAGTTTGCAGTGTGTGTGTTTTATTTCTTACCCTAGTACAAATCTAGTCGGCTGCAGGACCCAGAACCAGGATATATGGGAGTGGATAGACAGAAATACATGTACAGTTCATTTACCCCATGTAAGCAAATAGATCTATGCAGACCAGATCTTCCATCCTCTACTATAGTACTGTCAGTTAATTTCTTTATGGGTAAAGGTATTCAACAGATGGCAGATGTGTATATATCAGCTATAATGACCTGGGGAGCAGTGTTCTGATAAATTCCATCAGTGAAGAGAATGGGTTGATATCAGCTCTTCATATTGCAACTAGCTGGAGTAACTGAAACACTTTGCTGAATGGCTAGCAGGGTTTTTCAGCATCTTTTGTGATGACATTAGAAAAAAACACTTAAGACCTAACACCTCTACATACTGTGTTAGTGTTATCACTATTCCAGTTTCTCAGAAAAGTATGTTATGCCCCTTGGAAAATGTAAACATCTGTTTACCAAACTGCTACACTTTCTTTTAAAATAAAACACTGTACCAGATTCACTCATATGCTCCAGAAGCCATCCTGCAGCCACAAGAACAGTAAACATTATTTAGCTCATTATTTGGGTGTTTATGACTGTTTTGCATAACCAGAGCAGTGAAAAGCAATGTGCCTGCTGACTTTAATTATTTTCTTACCTACTTTCTAAAAAAATATATAAAACCCAATTATAACTATAAGGTCTGTTGTTCATACCTCTTTAAATGTTAGCGGAGTGTAAATTATTTTACATAATGTGCAGCTGTTTCCACTAATCTGGTAGTAGCTGTTGTATCTGCTTTAAAACTGTTCCTGGGTTGTATAGTTTCAAAGGGGAAACATTTGTTGGACATGGAAAATTGGTCAAATCAAAACAATTTCTGAACAGTTAAAATGGTTTGTCTTTTTAATGTTTCATGGATTTTATTTTGACTGTATTGCTTTGATTGGTGATATCATGTTAAATTCAGATGTTTAAATTACATTGTATAGTATCCAAAGCAACACATATTGAAACATTGTATTTCAGAATGTGCAGTGTTAGTGCTGGTTGGGAAGAAAATCTCAAAATGTCTTAAAAATGCCAGTTCTGTTTTTCATCCAGCTCTGCCTGTTGAGTCCTTTTTCAGCTGACTAATCACATTGAATGGACCCCACTCAGTTAAAGATTGCTGAGAAAGGTCACCAGAATTTTTGGGGCATTTTGAAGATCACAGAAACTAGTACATAGGCACACTAAAAACCTAAAAGCGACCGCACTGAGTCAGATCAAAGGCCCATTTAGCACAGAACACTGTTTTCAGCAGTGGCTAAGACTTGGATGCTTGTAAGAATAGGGCAAGCAAATATGATACTTTTGGTAAATGCTCACTGAACCTGTAATCTTTGTAGCTTAGTGACTTCCTAACCTGAATTGGTCTCTCCATATTTAATAACCATCAACTGATTCTTTTTTTTTTTTTTTTTCCCATAAACTTCCTCATGAGACTTCATCTTCACCAGTTTTGATATCCCCAACACCATGTGGCAAAGAGTTCCTCAGCTTAACCATGCACTGACAGACTATCTGTCTCCTTTCTCTCTGTTTTTCAACCATATTGTTTATTTGATGCTTAGTAGTTGATGAGGCAGTGAATGATCAGTTCCTAGGATACATAATCAATAATCTCAATTATTTTCTTCTTTCTTTCTCTCTCTGTTTTAATTATCCATTACAGGTGTAGAAAAAAAAGGTAGCAAATCCTTTAAAAACAAACAAAAATAAAAACCAACAAACAAAATGAAACATGAAAATTGCTTTAAAACATGACATTTCATGAAAAATGCTTTACATTTATAATCTTGGTCTCTATACTGACACAGAAAAGCATGTGTTGACTATAGTTGCTAGTCAAATTCACCAGCCCCAGTCAACAAATGAGAGATTCCAAATTAGACAGCAGCAATGCTCCAGTGGTTAGTAGCATGATTTTAAAATCTACCAAAGCCAATGAAAAAGTTGCTTCTGAAATCAGTGAATTTGCAGTCAGGTCTTCAGAGATAATTTCCATTTCTTGCAGAAAAATATATGTGTCCATGCCACATGCAGACTGAATGATTTTGCAGGCAAGTGTATTATGCAGTTTCATATGTGGCTTTTGTGCGCTTGAAATACCGTATCAGCTCTGAGTTGCAGATCTTTTTCAGAGTACAGCCATGCTACTAAAACTGGCACTACATGACTCTTCAGTTTGCATGGGCCAAAATCTAGCAAAAGAATTATTTATTACAAATAAACTTGCCAAGATCTTTTTGGGCATTGGGATATTTGGTAGTGTTTTGAAATCCCTTGTAAAGTCATTTAATCACACTGCACAAAACATTAGAGCACATCAGTAAAGACAGGCCTAGGCATCAGCAGTGGGAGACTTATTTTCCACCTTTCATTTCTGTGAATCTGTTGAAAAGTAATTATTCCCTCTGTACTTTCTGTGTAGGGTTGTGGAAAGACCTTCGAGCTGCATGATGAAAACCAGCTGTGGACCATCAAAATAATATACTCAATAAAGCATCTCTGCTAACCGGACTGGGCAGACACTGGTCTATTTTATTTCAGACTGGCTGCCCAAAATAATATAAATGGTTTATTAGATCTTTCTCTCTGGAGCTCTAATATCAAATTTCATCCAGTGTTCACCTGTAAGGTGCTCTCTTTAGAAAGGACTTGATCCACAGGAACATTCAGGCTACAGTTTTGTTTCTTTCTGAGGAAGTTGCTCTGTTTCTGAACTTGAAATAAAATCTCTTTAAAAAAATAAATAAATTTAAGAGTCTGAATTGATAAAATAATAATAAAAAAAGCTTTCTTAGAGAAAGATGTGTTGAAAACTTCCCACAGCCTTTAACTTTGGTAAAAACAGGGTCAGATAAACAGTTTGGCATAGGAGATGGTCCCCCTGCTATCAATAATTCTGCAGTGACGTGTCCTGCTCTGTGGGAAATGCCTTTATGTCAAGAACAGTTTCAGTCTCTCAAAGTAATGAATAGGGCATTTCACTCACTGAAAGCAGTAGGGGGTTATGATTTTTGAAGATCATGTCTGCTACTTGCAATGGGTTTTATAGGAGTGGGTTTTCTCTTCCAAGGCTAAGGCAGATAGTATTCCAGGAGAGACCTAAAAAATGTTCCCAATAAACAAAACACATTTCTTTGTAGGTGTTTACTGAAGAGTGATATCCCCATATGATAGCACTCTAGAATTTCCAAAGGAAAGGAGCAATATCTCCCTGTCTTCCCTTTAGGTTTCCTGCATGAGTCCTCAGAACAACATTGGGCACATCTCCTCTAAGGAACTATCTCTGTGGACTATTTCTTTGAGAGTCAGTTGAGTTTCTGTAGTATTAGAGCTATATCATCACAGCGCTGCACCTAAAATTTGGGTTTATCTGCTTAGGGAGTCAGTGTGGTGGTTTTACCCATAGTATGTTTTGAGGAAGCCAATCCTGCTGTCTCATGACAATCTTGGGAAAGCAAATGTAGGAATGTCACCTATTTCCTCTCCTAAATAAGAGATCATGGTACAGAGGACTCATTCCAGCAAAGGGAGATCTGAGCCTGCATTTTTCCATAAAAAAAGGGTTTATTTTGTTTGCAAATTCCATGTGTTTTGTTCTCAGAAATTTGAAGAAAGTCAAGGAAGAGCCAACAGCAAAACAGCCTTTTATCAAGCTCTGCAAAATTCTCTTGGAGGCGAAGACTCTAATAAGTTCATTGAAGATGCAGCTACATGGTATTACTCCCTTGAACACTCAACCGATGATTATTCTTCTTTTTCCAGAGCTTTGGAAAATGCCACCCGGTAAGAAACTCATCCTATGTATGACTGTATGGTATTCAGTCATGCAATTGTATGATTAGGGTTAAGAAAGGTTTGTTTTGCTGATCTTCCATGTGCATTAGTATTCTGAATAATTTGAGAAATTCCTATGCAAATGCACAGAAAATAGGGAACAGGATTTCATTTTCTATAAGTCTTCCAAAGTCATGGTTAAACAGAAACTGAAGTAATTTTTATCCTTTGTGAAAAGTTTGAGTCGGTTTTCCTGAAACATATGTTGGATTCAAATTACTAATGTTTCTTTTTTACACTCTTTCATATCAAAGATGTCTTGGTAGTATGCACACTCTGCATCAAATTTTCCCTGAGCCTTCTTTAAACTGGCTTTTGTTCAAAAGCAATGACCCAATTATACATTTTGCTGCTTTTTCCTACTTTTTTGAAATTTGGAGATTTGACACTTGCTGTTGCAGACTGCAGAAAAAAAAAAAAAAAGTTGAGAAACAGTATTTTTTATTATTATTTTAAGTTCTTGTTTAGGTATGTGCTAGTGTTTTTTGTTTGTTTGTTTGTTTTTTCGGCAGTCAAGTTTGAAAATTTTGATTTCAACAATTGTGTGAAGGCTTATATTATGAAACCTGGAAAATACATTTCTTCAAAATGTTAGGCTTTCTGCAGGTGAGTCTCCAACATAAAGCACTTTGTGAATGTGCAGAAAATAGGCTTTCAGCACAATTCTGCCTCTTGCTAATCTCCGTTTTACCCATAGCAGAAGAATATATTGGGTCACATAGTGGCTTTGATATGTTTTACCCAGTAGCAGGTGCAGAGCTACCAAGTAGTCTCAGATCATTTCTCTGAAAGGAAGCAAACTGAGAGGAAATCTTACCTCCTTTTTCCAGCCTCTGTGCAAACTCTGGGGCTGAATGTTTAACTGGAACAGATCTTCAGAAAAAAAAAAAAATAATCAGAAAACACTTTCCTCATTCCTTTCTCTGTTTCGCATGCAGATTAGTTACAAAAACTCTTTCCATTTCTAAGGTGGTGTGTTTTATAATCTGGTGATCTGAACCCAATCCATTTCACCTCTGTTTTCAAGTGTGGCACCACTTCTACAAGCTCCCAGTATCTGTTCTCTCAGCATTACAGCTTTCTGGCACACCATGGGCCTCTTCACGGGACTTCAGAGACAAGGCTTTCCTTTCAGTAGGCCTTTGTCCTCCATGAGAATCGCAAGTGGTTGCTCCAGGGGAGCCTCAGGGAGTGGAAGATGAATAGGAGCCAAGAGTCACTTGGAAACATCTGATCTAAGACAGCCGTGACTAAATCTGTTTGGGAAGTCTTCTGGGTGGTCCAGGTGTGCTGGTGGACTGTGGTCAGAGAGTAAACAAGCCCAGGAGGCTGTGGGTTGAGCTGTGTGCCATTTCTCAAGTCCTGCACTGTGCCACGTTTGCCCAGGGACAGGACACCAGTCTCTGCAGTGTGATCTTCTCATCCAGAGCTTACCTCTATAAGGAGCTGTTACAAGCCAGGGCTGCCACATTTGGTCATCCACGTTCATCCCAAGGCTCAGTGTGGTGCAAGTGATGACCTTTGCAAAGCTACAGCAGGTAGCACATCACTTGTTTGCAGCAAGGATGTGCTATACAAAGAGCTCTTCTGACTCTGAGCCTGTAAGTGCCCCACAGCAGCCTCATGGATGTAGGAATTACCTAATTACCTGCTTATTTACAGCATGAAGGAAATAACTTTGCTAGGAAAAGAAGTGATTGGCTTAAAGAGTCACTCCAAACAAGCAGAAGGATCAGAAGTGAAACCACGACATCTGAAGATAACACTTTTTTTTTTTTTTTTTTTTCTTTTTTTCTGTAAACGATTTGGAAATAACTTCAGCTATAGCATGATTGGAGACAACAGTTACAGAATTACAGTCACCTACATCAGTATTATGTACAGAATAGAGAAAATAGTTTTGTTTCTGTTTTTAACAAAAAACTTACCACTAGCATACATATTTAATCACAGAAAAGTTCTGTGTGGGGAAGTTATTAGTTGCTCAAGTTTTAACGAATTTAAGAAGTTTAAGAGGAAAGCAACATAAGTAGTTTTTATAAATTACATATATTATGCATATTTTATGGTTTAAAAACATTTCCACTTTTAGCCACAATTCTCTGATATTTTTCCTAGGTATAAAATTAGTTTCACTTTCTTTTTCCTTTCTTTTTTCTTTTAAAAACTCTGGTACCCCATGCCTATAAGAAACAGACATTTCATTTTTGTGCTTTTTTTTTTTTAAAATTTGCCCAGAATAGCTGACCTTATTTTTATTTTTTTTTCCCCTCATAACACCAAATGAGAAACAGTTTAAAATAGTGAATGTATCTCAAAATATTTCTTGAGAACTAATGCTCTCCATAGATTCCCAAGTATTCAAAGGCCATCTGCTCCTGTAAAACCTCATGCTGCTAGGTATGCGAAGAATGGTAATTTTCATTTCGTATGGGTGTTGTCAACCATAACCGTCAAAGAACATTGTGGTCAGTCGGCCCATAGCTTGTGGTCTCAGAGATGGGCTTAAAATAAACTCTGCTGAACCAAGATAGCTACCCAAACAGTGGTTTTCAGAATCATATTAGTTAAATATAGCAACGTGTTTTTATGCTTCTTTGGTACTTCTTGCCACCAGTCATTCTTTTTTTATCCACCAAGTTTGAAGGAGCAGCTAGTGTTTCAGAGTCACTCGACTGAGAAATGAAACCTCCCACTTCTGCAGCAGATACATTTGTGTGCTCATGTTGTTATGGATATGTAAACACCCAAAGAGGGTCCTGATGTGCATTTAAAATGAGAAGTGGTGATACATTTTTGTATGTAAGATATTGCCCTGAGGAGTCATGATGAGATATCACGCAGTAATGTGTCTTGCTGTCTTCCTGCCCCTCTTGAACTTCTTGTGCTCTTTCCAGCTACCACTTATCCCACTTTCCAGACTTCCAGCCTCTCTTATTGAGGCAATGACAGCTAGGAAGTTTTGGATGTATTTGCTTCGCTCATACCTTTGTATTGCAACATATAATGATGAACTGATCATTTAACTATTTCCTTACACTCTTGTTTAACCTTTCTCTCCCAGACATGCAGCTGCAGCAGCTGTTCCATATTGCAGAGCCCTGCCAGAAGCCCTGCAGGACATCTCAAAAAGTGGTCTCTTACCTCCCTCTGCCAGCTCTGGAAACTTTGCAAAAAATCACACAGATCTAATTGCTGAAGTGATAGCATTGATCCTTACCCCAGAAATATCTTTTTACTGGATATGGTTGCAACCCACCAGTGCCAGAGGAAGGAACTTTCTACTATTACAAGACTGAGCCCCCATCAACTAGACTAAAAAGGGGCTGCTTTTGTCCAGGATGCTCCTTTCATGACAGATTCTATGTATTTAGTATTACTGTTGTTCAACACTCCATAAAACTGTAACCATGGATAAACTACTGAATTCTAAAATGTACAGGGTTCACACAGTGCATGTGGTTTCTTTCAGTTCACTTGAAGACAGAGATATGAGCTGTTCTGGAAGACTTAAAGAAAGCTGCCAGTACAGAGAGATGCCTGATAGTTGTGTTTTTGCTTTTGTTTTTGAGTCTTTGAGTTTTCTTCTTTTTCTTTAATGTGACTGCCTGTTCCCTACTCCTCCTCTTTTATCAGTGACCAGTTTATCACATGTCCCATCATAAACATGGCAAATCACTGGGCTGCTAACTCCAGAGGAAATGTCTTCATGTACCACGTACCTGAAAGCTCCTCACAGAGCAGGTAAGGAGATACGTTTCATTGTTTTTCTCAGATTTACAGTTTGCAGAAACATGGCTGCTTGTTTCGGCACCTTGTGGAGTAAATGGGTAGATACATATACCTCAAATGAACAATTTATATTTGCAAAGCAAGTGTCAGGCTCTGATAAATTATTCCTCTTTGTTGACTGTATAGGAAAGTTTTTCTCAACTGATTCACTTCAAGTAAGATGTCTAAGTTGGGTTTCACTTTTCCAACTTTCATACCTTTGCCAGTTTTAGTTAGAATTTTAGATTTCATCTCTGTTTCTGATAAATCCCTAACAACAAACCAGAATGTTGTCTAAGTCACATGGAGTTCACAGTTCTCAAGGTAAGTGGGGTAAAATTTTCTAAGGACTGAACATTAATTTAACGCTGCCCCCTTTTGAGGTCACTGCCGTTGCATCACAGTTGCACTGCCTGGTCTTCATTGTGGTCAGGGTCTGGGTTTTATTCCTTCCCTCTCTAGCATCATGACTGCTGATCAGCTGGCAGACTGTCTCGTGGGAGGAAAAATATTTTTGAACACGAGCATTTGCAGACTGATCTATGTCATCCTTCACATTTCAAGCAGCTTGCTTGGAAAATTTTCAGAAGTTGCATCATATAGACGGAAAGGTTTAAATGCTAGTGAGAGGTGTAAATGAGTTGTTCTGTTGGGCTTAGAACAAGCTGGTAGGCAGAGACTATTAAGGTGGTCTTTTTTTTTTGCTTTATTTAAACCCAGCTCCTCCTAGAAGTCTGGAGGAGACATCGAGGTCTGTGGGCAGTGGTTAGCACTTTGTACTGCTATTTGACATAGCACAGTAGCTCCTGGTCCCTTCCTGTTGCAGCCTGAGTGCACGGAAGCTGCAGTGAAAGCAGCCTCTCCTGTCCCCTAGAGCCACACATCAGGGCAGCAAAAAGCCCGCAGGGATGCTTGACATGAGGGATCTGCCATTTCCTTACACAGTAGCAGTGTTTGCCCCCTGCACCCTATATTTCCCTATTTATTTGTCCAAACAAGATTATTTTTGAGACCCTTTCTGCCTTCTGAGATGTACTCTGGAGAGATGAGGGGCCAAGATTGTTTGGAAGACCTTGGGAAGGTGGGGGTCAGCATGCTCCTACTGGCACCATTTGATACTGAGAAGTTGTCTGCATACTGTGTATTTCTTTCCTTTCCTGATAGCATAGTGAAAAAGCATTTGAAAGAAGCCAGCCAAGATCTAGGTTACAGATGAAGGCTATTATGCTGTGGTAACACAGGCTGGCTTTCTTTTTAGTGGAGAACTCAGTCCTCCGGGAGCCATTATTTTGCTGGCAGCTCCAGTGGGAATGTTCACAGTGCTCTGTTTGGCTACCGAGAGGCTGAGATAAGTGACTTTTACAAGGTTCCAAAAAGAGCCGAGCCATGGTATGCCAAACATCTAACCACACAGAAAGAAGTATTCGCAAAAAAAAGCTAGCAAGTTTTCTCTTGCTTTGGAGAATGACTGTAACCCAGTCATCTATGATAACATCTTATTTGAATGTAGATGAAATAGTCCTTTTACAATTTAGAGTCACTGGTTTTGAGGCAGTGATTTTAAATTAATGTGAATTTCCTCTTTTATCTAATCCTATTAAAAATATTTCTCATGCTCCTGTTATTTACGTCTCCTCACACTCTCCAGGACAATAATAGTTTGCATAGAACTTAGCTACACATTTCAGTAAAATTTATGTTGTCGGCGATCTTCCAAGGTAATTTAAATTTTGGTTCTGAACTTGCTAGTTTACTTTTCACATAACCCTCTTTAAAAACAAACAAACATACAATAGAGCCAGTACACTGTCTGAAATGTGTTGTGGGAACATAAGGCAGAAGCTCTAATGCTGTAGGCTAGGCCACTTGCAAGAAGAAATGAACCAAAATTGGTATTTTGGATTGGCATTTTTGCTGCTCTTTGTTTATGCTTAATATTGCTAAAATAATGTTGTTTAGGTTGCAAATCCAAACATTAAAAAAAAAACAAAAAACTGCAGAATTCACCTTGTGCATATACCTACAGACATCTTTTCACAGTATCACAGGACTATTTATGAAATTATACCCTTGTTTTCCATAAGGCCTCTGTTTCACAACTTTCCTGAAGACCTCCCACTAGGTCTGTTGCTGAATATACTCCAAGTTTTTTTGTTTAAACATTATTGTTGTTCATTCTTAAATGAAGCCTTTCTTATTCTCCATCCCATTTCTGCCATGTGACCTCCCTCCCTCAATCTCCCTATGGCATTCCCCCTCCATACAGCATACATGCATTGCAAGCTACCCAGCAGCCTCCCTGCAAGCCAAAGCAGCAACACTGTGGAGGCTAGGAGCTTCACTTGGGACAGTGGCTAAAATTTGCAAGAAACCTCGGTTTACACAGGATATGAGCCTTTTGCTCTTTGTGTTTTTTGCCTATATCATTAAGATGATAGTAATACCTATAATATCTATAATGACTACTACTAACAACCTCACAGGGGTTCTGGAATGGATACATTAAAATAATATAATTATAACAATGGAAAACTATTTACTCTAACATAAAATATTCTGAGTGTGGAAAAGGCCATTCACTAATTAGGCTACTGCACAGTATAGCAACACATTTCTACTCTGTCACCTCTCTCCTACTTTATGTGTGTCCCCCCCAGATGTGTAACAGAAGACAGGGTTAAAATGCAGAGATGAAAAAGTACTGGTATTTCCTCTTTTTTCACATGGAGCAGTCCCTTAATAATTCACAGCAAGATAAACAAAAGGGAGGGAGAAGTCAGCCAGTAAAGACAGACCCAACTGCAGTGATGCAAAGTAGACAAAAATTTCTTAAACAGAGAGGAACTTTTAGCAGTACAAATCAATTAGCAAAAGCCTGTGTGACAACTGGGTGTTTCTAAAATGTACACACACACTCAGACATGAACAGATGCAAGGACAGGACTAAACATCCCACTCTAGACTGAAGTCTATGGCATATGTGGAAAATCACATAAAACCATAAACGGACAGTTGTCATATAGATAAATTGATCTTGCAGAGAGCAAGCTATCCTCGTCCACGTGGTAGCATTCTCCCAAGCCTGGCGTGGCACAGTGTCTGCTTTACTCTTCAGTTCCTCTTTGAATGAAGTGAGATGCGTCGCCAGCTCCTGCATTAATGATCTGTGGCAAAAATATATGTAGTCCAGATGCCATTTTGTCACTCTCTTTCTGAGAACACTTAGGCCTTGGAGTAAACACTTACTGTAAACAATGCAGGAGGAATGTGAGTGCTCAGCATTGCCTAGGATTAGTGGGAAGGGCTGGGGTACAGTTTTAGTTACAGTAAAGAAATATGTGATAGAAGAAAGTATGTTTTGAGAGATAATATTATGAACTATACAAAGATTCGCCTTGTTAACCCTTGAAGAGGTTTCTGGGTGATTTTTGCATGCTACTGATATATGAAGTAGCACTGTTTTCTGGGCCAGCATAGTTTCCTAGTCACACTGTGGCACCAGATGTGCTGTCTTAAATTTGATGATGGATAAAATTCAGTGCTCTGCTCACTGAGGAGACCAGATCATCAGCTGCATAGGACAGCAAAACATCATTATTATCAATGGAGAAGTCTAACCTGAGAGTTAAAGAGGCTCTATCTTATTAATATTACCATCATAATCGTCACAAAAGCTTTAACAAAACTCTTAAACTCTTGTGCACTGTACAGATTCCTCTAATATTAATGAGCTGCTGTCTATTTTGAGTCATTTCGGTTAGGGCTGTCTTCACCTCCTGACTATGCACTCTTATGTGTGTTATTGTGAGCTGTTAAAAGACTGCTCCATGCCAAGGTGAACATAACTGGCTGGATTGCGGTCACACGTTATATGAATCTGTAATTCTGAAGATGAAAACTCCTGACTGACAAAAAAATGTGTCTAAATCCATTAACTATGTGAAGTATTTTCATTTTTTTAATTTGCTGTTATGCTAAACTAGTTCTGGATGCTCTTAATATCACTTTAATTAAAGGAGATCTCTTCTGCTTTCATAATGAACATAACCCTGGCAGATTACTCTGCAGTCCTTTAATCGACACTCTCCCCATGACTGTGGCTATTAGTCCATGAGTACCAACACATTGTAGTATGGAGGACCACTGTTGAACAGGGTGCTGTGGAGGCAGACAGAAAGGCACAGATCAGGTCTCTGGGCTTCAAAGGAACTCACCTAACCACAGAGGGCAGGTGAGGCACTAGAGAGGTGGTAACAAGCATAGATATGATGCCTGTTGCTTCCATGGGTGGGCAGGCAACACAATGTCCTTAGGTAGTAAACTTGCTGCAACAACAGCTTGTCACTGTTTATAAAGCTGTCCTCCCTCTCATCCCTGAAAAAGTTGTTTTGCTGTTCTTGGTGGAATTGCCTGTCATCCTTCTGGCTTTATCTGTCGCATTATGCCTGCTGCAGCTATGAAAACACTCGCTAAATCAACCACATCACACCATTCTTATGTCTGTAGACAGCATCTGTGTTGCTGAAGTTTTGAAGTCTAGACAACTGTTTTTTTCCTCCCACAGAGTGGCTTAGTGGCCTTTATCATTCAGCTGATTTTTTAGTACTTGGATCTGATCTTGGAAGTTAGACATAAATGTACAAAGCACCAAACTCAGAAGCATCAGAAATCAGCTTTATGTTAATCAAAATTCAGAAAAGTACAAAGCTCTTTTTGGAACTGCACGTGCTGCAATGGGATAGGCTGTTTCCAGAAAATGTAATCTAGCAGATAAGCCCACAGTCCGTATACATAGAGAGACCTTCTGTATTGCTCCAGGGCTTCAGAACAACACATCCGTATTGCTAGCTTTTTAATACAGTAATTCACTAGCAAAACTCTGTAATGTGTTATTTAGGAGTTCTGAGATGATTACAATGCTTCCTTCCTTTATTAAGATCAATGATATATGTGTATTTTTTTCATTTAGCGTGAGATTTCAGGATCTTGAATTTATTGTCTGCTGCCTCAGTTTTATTTTCTTCCATTGGCACAGCCATAGCGCAAAGTAGAACTTTGTGTGTATTGGGAATAAAAGAAGTGGAAAAGACACAGCAAACTCCAGGATACTTTTGCAAGTAACACGTATCTATAGGACGGTTTTGGTACAAAATGGGATAAACTTGGCAGTTTAATACCACTAGGAGTTAAGCTTTTTCCATATGCCCTGATTTTCCTGAAAAGAAGAAATAAAGAAAGAAAAGTGTTCATCTGTTTTTCACATGCTTTCCCCCATTTGTCTGGCAGGACTTTGTAATGTGAGGAGACACAATGAACTGAATGTATCCCCAGAACTGCAAAGTTCACACCAGGCCTTACACTGGCTCATTAGATTTCTATAAATATCCAGCTATCCCGTGATATATATTTTTTCACCGTGCAATCATGTACCATTTCATTTTCTAAGATGGGTGGTTATATATAATTTATTCTTTAATATTTTTGCTTATCTTCAAAATGAACATTTCAGTCCAGGCAAAGGGCACTGCAGTGTTGGCAGGTTGCTCCTCCTGACGTTGCTGAGATGGTACCTGTTAAAAGCTCTTGATACTCGATCTCTATCTGCAAATCTGCTAGTATTAATAGGAGAAGAATTTATCTGAGCACAACAGCAGGGTCTGATGTTAAATTGTTGTCTATGAATTTCACAGTTTGGGATTTTGTCACCTGTTTGCTGTACACTGGATAACTGACCTGCAGTAGTGACTCCTGAAGTGAAGTAATAATTCTCCTTCAAAGGAAACTCACTTTAGTGTGAGCAAAATGGCAGGGTCTGGCTCTCAGCTTCTCCATGCTTTACATTACCAGTCATTGCGCCACATCAGAACTGTCAAACTGTTTCTAAAAATTATGACATCCTTTTATATACATATTTATATATACACAGAAGATTTGAAGCAATATCTTTTGCATTAAGTACTAGCTCCATGAAGTCACCAAAACCAAGAATAAATCCTTACATGTAACTACATTCATTGTTCTTATTAAAGAGATCTGTTGCTTGAAAAGTGACTTTTTTGGTTGATATAAGTTTTTATTACTTAGAAACACTTAAAAAATCCCTTTTCCCACTGTCTCTGCAGTCCTTCCCTTTACCGAACTGTCCTCCATCAGTCGTTAGGCTCTGCATTTCCCCATTTAGAGTTGACACCGATGAGTCAACTACATGGCACCCTGGAGTATTGGGAGTGCAGTTTGGAGCAGCTTAGGAAAGAAAAGCCTCCATGCAGAGCTATCAGGGTACCACAGCTAAGCTATATATGCTTATCTGTCACTTCTCTATTTCTCCTATTCCAGCGAAAACACTGTCAGTACCTGATGCTAACTCGAGATCTCTCTGTCTGCTCAGAAATCCTACATTCTACTCAAAATCTTTGTTTGGGCCACTTTGTGTGTTTGTTTAGGGCTTAGGGAAAAATGTTTGTTTTGGTCCACTTTGCACTCCGCTCTGGTACTAATAGATGATGATCAGAAAAGTTCCCCTGATATTTTCCATCTAGCTGCCATTTAGATGCTGTCTTAACTTTGTTGCTGATCTGTGCATGCATATATGTGCCTCTTTCCACTCTTAGGCTTGTGTTTTCTTTCTCATTCTCTTACTACTGATACTGGCCAGGATATGGTACCACCAACCAGGTATATTGAAAGCAGCCCATCAAATTGTACCACTTTGTGTTCTGTATCAAATCCACTATAGTCGTACAAATAATTTTATTCCTATTAAGATCTCAGTACAAGAGTTTGCAGAATTTTAATCTGTGCCATAACGTTATAAGATTTTACCTCTAGGAACACGAGGGCTGAAAACACAATTGCATTTGGGTGAACACCCTTACTTGGTTTAGATTTAGAGATAAAGTCACCCTTCATATGACTTCCTTAAATGGGTAGGTTTGTCCCTTCATTCCATCCATCTTAACTAATTTCATGTCATCTTTCTATTCAAAAGTGACTTTTTATTGAAAAGATAATAGCTCCTTTAAGTACATAATACCTTTGCTGCAATGCTGATGTTAAATATTGCTGTAATATATTGGGCCAAGCAAATTATTTAAAAAAAAAATAAAATTATTAAACTATGATCTTGCTTAATCCTTCTATAAACATTTGGGGAAGAAAAATATGCTTTAATCTTGTTTCAGTTCTGCATTTTTTTGGTGAATAATCTGTGAATAATTCACTTTCCAGATGCTAAGTATTACTGAGGTATTATGATAAGACTAAGGAAAATACTACCAAAGATGTATTTCATTTAGAGGGTTGTGTGTTTGTTTTTCAAAATAGAGGCTTTGAGGATAGGGTAGTCCCACCACTCGTATAATGTGAAGGAGTCATCTTGGTTCCAGTCCACCTGACCATGATGGCTTGAAATACAAGCCTTGTTCTCTGAGAAGCACTATGTGGATTATATCAATGCTGTTGCATTTCACGTCCAAAGATAAAATAGTTTCAGTTGTGCCACCTTTCAACAACAACCTTTGCAGCCACTGCAGATGAAATCCTTTTGAGTGGATCTGGGATTTGTTTGTCTCTGCCTTACAGACATCTGTTCCTTCTCCCAGGTCCCCTGGCCCTGTCTGCCTTCCTGCAGCATTTAACCAAGTGAATTGGACCTTTGTTTAATTGCATGATACCAACAACACAATTGGACTCCAGACCACAAATATCTTGCTCTGAGTTGTGGTGAAAAGCTATATGTTGAGCATACTGTAGTTTTAATTTTATTATCAGAAGTTGACTCTTGGTTTTCTGCAGGACATGTGTTATTATAACCTTTGCTACTATGTCCTGCAAAGGTTGTTGTCTTGCTTGGCCAGTCTTGTCTTTGAATTGTTAAAATATTACTTACTATTTGTGTTAATCATTAGCTGGAAGTAAACAACAATGGTTCTTTCTTAAATCTGAACCAGGCAATTATTTCAAGCTGGTTTGACTTGACTGCCATATAAAACTTGGAGAGAACAGACTGCGTGAACTAAAACCACCCTCCCAGCCACCACAGAAATTAGATTAAAAGTACCTCTAAGAGAAATCTTCATAAACATCTCCTATTACATCTTTCCTTATCCAAAGACTTGGGGCAGAATCCTGGCCCCAGTGAAATCAATGGAAAAACTCCAATTACCATTAAGAAGGGCCAAGATTTAATTCCAAGTTTGTGAAATAAACCATAATTAACCTTCCATCATAGCTGCCAGATTCCATGTCACCATTTACTTCTGCTTTTTGGATTTAATTTTAGTGAAAATCTGTATAACCAAGTACAACCAAAATCTGAATACCAAGTGACTTTTTAGCTCTATCACTTTAGGTTACATGCCTAGTTAATTCATCAAAGGTGCCCTGCTGTCCAAAATTTCCACTTATAGGATATGTTAAAGACCCTTTACAGCAAATTCTCCATGTTATTGATTGTTCTTCTTTTATGTTTTGGTTTGAAGAAGTCCCACAGTTCAGAACATTGTAATTAATGGTTATTCATTATTTAAACTCTGCTTTATTCTTTGAATTAAATTATCTCTGTTTCTCCCCCAAATACATAAGTGATAGTTTTAATTATCTTTATATAAATATATATTTTTTTAGTTCAGGTCTGGAGCTCTTGCTTGATGTTCAGTATGCATTTGGACTGCCTTTCTACCCAAAGTATGAAGAACGATTTACTCTGGATGAAAAGCGTCTTTCCTTGCAAATTATGCAGTACATCTCCAATTTTGTAAACTCTGGGTAAGTATATGACTTTTAAGAGTTGCTATGGTTGGGGAGGGGGAAAGGAGTAGAGAGAATACAGGTCATCTTCTGCCCTCATTCAGGTAGTCTCCATTTCCTCTAGCAATTTGTACCCCCACTGAGGAATCTTTGGTTAACAGTATTGGAAAGTCATGGCCAAGATGTCAAGCAGGTACTGAAGATTTGTAGTATGTTTTGTAGCTAGAAGTAATAGGAAATTTATTTCCATGGAGCACATGCAAATTCTACTTAAATATATGGGGCCCACAAAGGCTTCAATGTTGTTTTCAGAGCCTATTTTGGGGACCACAGTTCTGAAGGATCTGGGCTGAGAGTTCCCTTATTCCCAAAAGGAGGAAAGCACATGAAGACACAGTGACCACTTTGCCAACTACCCTGAGAGTAACCCTCAGCTTTATTGAGTTATGGCCATACTTGTGAATAAGCAGTATCTCTAAAAAGCTATGGTGGGAACTACAACTTTACATGCTCTTTTGACGACCTTGGGATGCTCTGTGACTGAGGGCTGTTGAGGGTGCTGATGATCCTGTGTCTATACAGGCTTTGCGTACCTGTTCTTTAGGAAGTGAACCAAACTAACAAAAGGCTGTCAAAGAAGACACTATGAACAATTCAGCAGTCAGGGCTGAATCTGAAGCCTGTTGGTCAGAGAGACTGGATACACATTTCTTTGACCCCACTGATCTCTTTCTGCCTTCTACTGTTTACATCATTGTTTTCTAATAGTCATTTCTCCCCTTCCCTTAGAAATCCAAACTACCCTCACAGTTTCTCGAGAAGAATGTCAGGGTTGATGCCACTCTGGCCAATGTTTCTGCCAAATGATGATGGTGATAACTACAAAGAATTCACCGCTTCCTTGCCAACTCTTAAAGGATTAAAAAAAGAGGACTGTTCTTTTTGGTCTGATTATATCAGAAGACTGAAAGAATCCACAGGTGAGCAAAGTGTTTTCCATCATTAAATAAATATAAATTATTTGTTTAGTGTTTTCTTTTGTCTGGATCCCCATTAATACTATAGTTACATCAGCGTGAAAAAGACTTTTCAGAGATGAAACATCTTACACTGTCCAGGGTATATGTTTGGGACTACACTAACATGGAAAGCATGCAATATTGAACATATTTCTTTCACAGTAGTTAGTCTGTAATAAAGTTTCATTGTCCTGGTGGTAGAATGAGAGAAGTCTTCCTGCAGTGATTATAATGATGAAGCCATACCTTATAGTTTGCTCCCTATTTGCAGTCATAATATAGACATTGCCTAAACCAGAAGACTGGCCTCTTTTGTCTACTGGAAGCAGGTAACACAAGAGTGGTGAGATTTAGATAACTGAGAAGGAGCACAATAACTTCTATACACTGCTAAGTTGTAACTGAGGCTTTAGATATGTCTTAATATGGAAATATGGATTCTGCATGTCTTGACTTCACACTAGATAAATTCCTTTGGATTTTTTTTTTTTATAGTTGTGCTGGTTACACCCCTTGTAGTTCTTCTTTGTATTCATAAATTCCCATGCAGCTGTGAGATTTTTTCCTCCATTTTTTTCTTATTTCTCAGAACAGTAGGACTCACTCAGTTGAGATTTCAGTCTGCTGCCCTGTACTGAACTCTCAATTTATTTTGGTAACTAAACTTCTCTTCATGACTTTGTGTGTTGTTAATAAATTTGGATAGCCTCAAGAAAAGCAAACAAAACTATCCCTTTTTGGCCGGCTCAGATTTTTTGAGCTGTTCTGCAAGCTTACAAGTGTTTTTTATGTCCTAAGGACTCATCTTTACAGTGAACACAGTCCAGATCCTTTCTGATTTGGGAGGGCAGTTGCATTTTGGTGAACAAAATGTTCTGTTCAAGACACTGAGCTGCCCAGGCTATCTCTGAATCATCTCAAATGGACTGAGAATGATATTTAAGTGACATAAAACTATAATATCTCAGAACCATCAAATTAGTGCTTCCTATACAAACATAAAGAATAAATGTTATTTTTCAAGGGACAGCCTAAATCACCACTTCTGGTCTTTCTTCAAAAGTGGACTAAACGTTTTACTGCAGGCCTCTTCATCAGTTTCTTGGTATCCTTCAGTGTCTTTCAAATTCAGAGGGGCCATTTTGATCTCTCCAACAGCTTTCTGCTGGTCAAGATATTCCTAGGTTGTAAAGCTTGACTCTGATTATTAGCGTTAAGCAAGGTTGAAATTTTGTTCTGATGCCCTGAGTAGAGCTTCTATATCTTTTGGGACTTAATTTTCTAGCATTCTGCTTGTGTAATGGTAGTTCAAGTTGAAGTCACTGAGCACCACGGACAGAGGCTACTCTCAGCCTTTACAGGAAATCCCACCAACGGTGGGAAAATATCTACCAGGGAAGATTGTTGTTGAGAACTAGAAAGTTTAAAACTGTCCAAAATGGCATGAGAACACAACGACATTTGTATATGGGACAGTCCAAAGGTCTGTCTGGCTCAATATCCTGCCCTTGTCAGTGACCAAAGCCAAATACTTAAACACTGAGAGACGGAGAGAAAACAAAAATACTGAAAAATCTTGCAAAGATGAGTCAAATTTTGGAAAACAACACATACAGTGAGATTTATGGACTACATATTGTCAAGGAGAAGGTTTAGAAAGTACATGTCAACATGTTATCCTGCAAGCGGAAGTGAGTACGCCCTGCCTGCTCTTCAAGCCAGTGTTTCCTTGGCCTCAGCTCCATGGTAATGCAGCTACACAGTTCACGTCTATTAAATTCCATCTCATAGTAATGTTGGCTTGTCACCTTGCTTCTATAATCATCTTCAATCTTATCTTGCCCTGAAATACTGAAACTTCTCCTATGAGTTCTATTTAAACATCAAGTACATTTCAGCTCAAGACCTCAGTACAAGATGGGGACTTAAAGAAACTCCTGATGTGGGCATCTGGGTAATACTTCAAGCCCAATTCCCTATTAAAAAACAACTCCTAATGTCCATCAGTTTAGCTATCAGAATTGTATGAACTTTGTATGATGCTGATTGTTGAATACCCTCAACTTCATTTGAGAGGAGGTTGTGCTGAAATGCATGTCAAAGCTGTGTCAGCCTATCAGTATGCAAATATGGGATCACTTGCATTGATCCTATAAATCACACTCAGCAGGAATGGACAAATAGGACTGTAAAATGTGTCCAGGTCAGTTCAGTCAAGAGAAATAAGGTCTTCAGATTTTTATTATTATAATTATTTTAAATCACTAAGCATCATTTTCCTGTACAAGGGGTAGCTTGCTCTACCTCCCTTCAGAGCTGACAAACTGCATTCTGTCTTTACATGACTGCTCCAGACTTTCTGTTCCTGGAGAGCTGCCAGGCCATCATATGGGATCCTTACTTTATGTTGGATGATAGATTAGAGACAGCAATGCTGCAAACCATTTCTGTCTGATGCATTTGGCACTCTGTCCTGAGGGGGGACTATTCAGCAGTCAGCTACTGTGAGATCCAACCTAGCACATATGGGGAAAAAAGAGCCTTTCTATATTTCTAAATCTCTGTGATGGTGTTTTGGGCTGCATGGTACACTGTCCAGTCTGACCACTGAGACCCAGTTGTTGTAGAGTGCAATTTGTGGTCTCATGCCAAATAGATGGAGTTCACAAGCATGGCAGGATGAGGCATTGCTAATAAAACAATCCAGGTTTCACATCCAAGTGCAAAGCTGTAGAGTCTGTTCTGATGCAGTCTCAACCAACTGTGATGATTTCTGTTTTTTCCATTTCACCACTTCCTTCAAATCAACATCTTTCTAGCTTCATATATTTCCTGTAATTTATAAGAAAAATATATATTTATATATATATATATTTCAGTAAAATGGAGGTTAACTGGATGAGCCAGTAGCCATAAAATATAACTGCAATTGATGTTTCAAAAACTTTTCTTGATCCTTTATTTACTACCATGTGAAATGCCTTGACTTAAAAATGACAAATAAGGGATGATTAAAGCTAAAAGCACCATATCTTAGTCCCTAGGCATCAGTCCAATAGAAAAGTGAGCTACACCCAAACTCCTAAATTCAGGTATCTGGAATAGAACCTCTATTATTTAGAATCTCTTGTACAGATGAAGTTACATGGTTCTTAGGTTATTCACTGCTAGATCTAGATTCTGTTGTATATATATATATATATCCAGCAAAAGTGTTACCTGTACTTTTATTTCCATTATGTAAAAATATTGTTCAAGGTTAAGTAGGTGTTTCAGTATGCAATCAGACTGTAATATTTAATGATGGAATGTGTCATTTATTCCTGGTTATAATTGAAATGGATGTTGTTGTAATTGAAGATAATTTACCAAAAGTAATTCCAAAAATGCAATGATTCTTCATTGTATTTTCTGGCAGTGACTTAACAAGTTATGGGGAAAAGTTTGAATCTGTTTCATTGCAGATGTTTTATAAATCTGTTGAAATTTTGTCTGAAGCCAGTTTACAAATTTGGCAATTTGGGGGGCAGTTCACCTGGAGAATTATGAAAGTGATAGTACTTGAAAAGGTTTGGATTTAGTAAGTGGAGTTCCCATGGTTGCATTTCAGCATGAATCCAAAGACATGATTTATATTCTAAATCATGATGGTTTCCATGGGGATGATCAAAAACAGAAACAAGAAGAGTGGCCATTGTGGAAAAAAGCTGTGGATGTCTTTTTCCAGGGAATGTGTTAACAACTTGAAATTCAGTTAAAAACAGGAACTCTAGAGTGTTTATGGATACTCAGACAGTATGTCTGAATGCAAAAATTCCCTTTGCATAGCGTGGTGGACTGCACTGCATAACAGTGAGTCACTTTACAAGGGACCTTTCACTGCATCCCAAGCAGGTTAGCAGGGATCCAATCCATATCCCTTACTCATCTAAATAGTATCTAAGCAGAACGAGTCCTACTAAAATAAGTGCCTGTGCAAGCAATGATGTCACCGTGGAGAAGGAGATACCTTTAATGCCTCCAAAGTGAAATCTTGTCTGCCTAATGCATGTGCCTAAATGTAGACATCTGTGTATAAATTAGCCAGATTTGACCACACCTGTACATTTAGAAAATTCAAAGGTTAACAAAACCGAAGACTTCTCCATTAGCTCTGACACTATGTGTAGCCATGCAAGAGTCCAAACAAAGCAACAGTATTCATAGTTCAGACTTCAGTCAAGACCGAATCAGGAATGTTGTGGTTAGCATTCATCTTTTACTCATTTTATTCACACCTTCTTTTTGGAAATCTCTTCTAGAAAAAAGATTCCTTTAGTCTGAGGGACATCTGTGCAGCACAGAGAGCACTCTGACTAGGTTACATTTAATAAACACCATCGGTACACTTTCTTGGCACAGTTTGGTCTTGTAGAGGCAACTACACTTCTGAAATAGGGTGGAAGACTGAAATCACTGAAGGTAAAGAATAAGGAAGAAGAGGTCTATTAGAGATGAGTCCTTGGGGTTTTATGCATTCCAGATGGCCAAAAAAAAAAAAAAATTATGCTCCCCACAATTCCTGCCTGGTAGGTAAGTATGAGATAAACAATATAATAATAATAATAATAATAATAATAATAATAATAATAATAATAATAATAATAATAACAATAATAACAATAATAATAAAAGAAAACTAGACTTGCACAGGTGTAGTGCAAACTATTTTCAGTGGCAGTTACTTAAAGCATGCTGGAAGCATGATAATTAATTACCAAATTACCATTAGGTGATCTGTTGTTACCCTAAAGCATTTTGCAAGTGGACTGGAACTCAGAAATATAGGTTCCTGAACATTTACAGCTGCATAAAAAGGTTCTTATTAAAGTGTCATTAATAACACATATACCTTCTAGCTTGCTGCATAAAAGATGCTACATATATTTTAATCTTAACTATATTGTCTTTGCAGGAAGTGCAAGTAATGGAGAACACTCTTCAGAAAACAGCTCCAGTGAAGCCCCTAGTGAAGGAGTTACCCCCCAGGAGAGCCAGCCAGTGGGAGACAAGGTGGCTTACAGCAGATAGATGGTCACAGTCCTATTGGATGGGTTTGCCATGTAATTGTACATCCATGCAACTGTGTCAAAACAAACTTCTTTAATTAACACTCTGAACAAATAAAGTAGACCTTTCAAGAAAGTAGCCTTTCAAGAAAACTTTTGAATATGGCACAAAATAAGCCCAACGGATATTATTTTAGTTCAGAAGAAACTAATTTGCAAAACGGTATATCAATAAAAGCTGCAAAAATTAAACAAAAGTTCTTGGACTCTATTTCTTGCCCACACACAAATGCCTATACCTTGTAGTACCACCAGCCAGAAAAGGATGAATTTTGAAACTCTGAGAATTCCCTCCGTTGATAAGGATTAAATTTGCTCATATCTGTGTCATATCTGACATGTTCCTTTTTTTCATCATATCTATCACAAGCTGCGGATATGAGTGGGAACATGGTTTGACACTGCAGAAAATTGAAAAGCTTCAGAATAGGGATGGGTTGGTCCAGGAAATAAGGATGTAAGAGGGACTCAAGAGAGTGAATTGACTATGTCCTTATGAAGTCAGATGCATGCACATGCTATATTCAGCTCATGAACACTTGTGGAAATATGTATAAGACCATTTGGGTAAAGCACAGCACACAACAGAGATAACGCAAAACTTTGACTAAAGCTTAGAACATCCTGTCCTTGGAACATAATCTTTTGTAAAGGGAATGTGAGATACAGAATAGTTTTGGAAGGGAAAAGAAAAGCATATTGATAGGTATCTCTAAAAGCTCTGAAGTTAGTTTGGGTTAGGTTGTTAATCCACTGCTAGGATCATTTGGCAATAGATAATCCTTAGTTGGCAGTATATCACACACTCGTTCATAATATTTGAGAAGAAATGAAGTTACATCTGCCCTCAGTCTAAGAGCAAAATTCCCATTGATTTCAGCAGGACACAAATTTCTTTTGCAGTGTTGAAAGGATTTAATAAAACAACTCATAAGGTTTTGTTTGCTGCTTGGGACCTTTGCCAGTGCATGAAAAGTTACTGCTGCCTACCATGTATCCAGGTTTCCAAGGATTTTACCTAGTTAGAAAAAAAACAACTGTATAACACTCATAGTTCTTATACTTGCACCCTGTTCAATAAACAATTAAACAATTAAAAAGAACAGAAGAATCAAGGAGCCTGTTAACTAGTTCAGTATAAAAAAGTAAAGATGGGGCAATTAAACGATGTTGCCCATTGTTATCTTTTTATATGATAGCTAACAGGCAAGGAAAAAAGAAAAGATTTAAGGCCTTTTTAAAAAAGCCCAGATCTTAATCATCTAGCTCAACAGTGCATACTTTCTTTCCAGTAACTATAGATGCTGCAGTTCTTATTCCTTGGCCAAGGCTGGTTTACTTTTTCCTCTTTTGTGGCTGCTCCTGGAAATGGATGCCTGACAGATTCTATTTAAAACTTACCGTACCCTGCCAAAACCTCTTATATTAATAACAGGTATAAATTTGCATATGTTCACATATGCAGTCATGCACACATCTCCAGCCTTGGAAAGACCCAGAGCCGAGTTCAAGTTTTTCATATTTATTTAACGATAACATGGGTAAAAGAACTGTGGGTCTCTCCAGTACTCTTAACTAATTTTTACAGCATCAGCATCCCTCAGCTTAACCCTAAGAGTTCTATGAATATTTACTGATATCATGCTTATTGATATATATATATATTTAATCTTCAGCAAATATGAAAATTTCTTTTTCATCCATTAAACAGATGCATTATAACTCATCTAAAAGTATTCTGGGTCACTGTTTGCTTTCTACAATGCCCCTCCCGTCTTTCATTCCAGATGCTGAGGCAACTTCCCCATCTAATGTTCTTTGTTCCTGCACTGTACTGTCCCCTAAAATCAAATTTTACAGAACACCAGCCAAATCCCTGTGAATTAGTGACATTAAATGGGGTATTGTTTGTGGAGAATGGGCTTGGCATTGGCTGTTTTGTTACACTGAGTCAAATAAGCACTTTGGGGGAAAATGGACCATCACACTAACAGTGTTGATCAATCAACCCAAAATCCCACAGTTACTGTTAAAGAAACATTAAAAGGCTATTGTATGGACACCGGGGTACTAAATATAGTACTTAAATAATTCTAATCCCCATAAACAGTAAGCATATGCTTTTGCTTTTTTTTTTTTTTTTTTTTCTTTTTTTAATGTAGGTGGATATTTATAAATATAATTGTAAATGAAGAAGTGAGGTTTTTTTTTGTTATTTATTTGTTTTCCACTCTGTGTATAACAACTTTGGTAGCATCATTCCAAACAAGACAGTTTTGCAAAAAGTAATTAATCTCAGTTCTAAACCATCAAATCCTAAAACTAACTAACTAACTAAATAAATGAATAAACCACCTCCAATAAATTTAATAACTGTAACAGGAAATGCTCAACTAAACATTAGGGTCCTTTTCATAATACTGTGACCTCACTGTCTTCTGCACCACAATATCTTAAAGCATAATATATACAAAATTGAATACCATTGAAAACTATTATACTAGGCAACCCCAGTATTAATCTGCTGCCCTGGAGCTGGTAAACAGAGGACAGATTTAAAATGCTTCATTCCTGACTCATGTTTGGGAAAAACAAACATATAATCTTTCCGTCCTCACTCCAGCCTGAGCATGGATATGCCTCTGGAATTTGAGAAAATTTTCAGCTAGCAGCTCAACAGCTTGGCCTTAGAGCCTCCTAATTACAGTCTTACCCATCTGGTAGGCTTGGTAGGTATGTATCACCGGACTTTTAGATCACCCCTCCTGAGGTATTCAGCTTGATTGTCAGTTTGGTAAAAGAACTTTTTAAGTACATATTTTTTTGTAAAACCTTTTCATTTTATTTGTGGCTGACTGCTCCAAATCCACTCTGTTGCACTGAAAGCAGCTCTTTGGTTCATTGTCTCTCTCCCAGTTTTCTAGATGCACTCACACTCCTTTCTATAGTGCAATATATGTTTTCTCTTTTAAAAATGCAACGTGTTTTCCTTGTTGTCTGCATCCTTTCCTTCCCCTATGATAGTCCTACATTCTCCAAATTGCTTTTAACTCCCCTGTGCCACAGTGAACGTTGATGCAGGGAAATGCAGTCTCATGACCCTGTATATTCATCTAATCTCACACTTCACCATTCTTTAGTCCTTGGTCCGTAAGCTCAATCTTCTTTGAAATCTGAAGTGACTTTTGCGGCAGCACAAGTTATCCGGTCCTTGGTTTTAAATCTGGTCACCTTCCTGCTTTTATTAGGGTTTCTCATGGCGAATCACACCAATGGAAACAGCCCTGTCAAATCCAATAGGGAGACATAATATAAGGGTGGGCTGGCTGACAGAGAGGTCAGGCAACTTTAGTCTTAATGATACTGAGAGGCCAAGTCTGCTCCCACATATAATTCTTAGTAAGAAAAATACATTCTCAGACTATTTAGGTCATTGTGCTTAAAGCTGAAATACCAAAGTCTTCAGTGATCTGGTACTGAAACAATGCATAGAAGCATGCTGACTGGAGCCACTTTGGATACTTTGAAGCTTCCTTGTGAGCACACACACACATAAAGTAAGTTAATGCCAATTAAGTCATTTAATTCAAACCTTTATTCAAAGACAAGCCACCAGAACCCTTCAGTATACAGAACTATGTTACATTTTAAGGCTTGGCTATCTAACCTACAATATTTTATGTGATTCTTTTGCACAAAAAGTATTAGGCAACAGGGAGAAAAAACGTATTGTATTAGAAATATTTTACCATGCAGAGCTGGAAGGAAAACAACCGACTAAATGTCAACACTGGAACATTAATGGTTTTCATAAGTATTTGACACATACAGCTGGAACATCACGGTGTTTTCCTGCTATTGCAGGCACCCACATCATATAATTCTCTGGGCTAAACTTAATGATTAAGTCTTTCACCACCGCAGCATCACAGACAATGCTCTTTACTGTATGAAAGGCTCATATTATCTCTAACTTGCTCCAGTTACAATATATGGCAGTGGCTTATATAGTAATAATTATAGATTTATGGACCATTGCTCCTCCTCACATGAAGCTAAAAAAATAAACATGATAACAAAGCCAAAGATCCTCTTCCACATGGTTCTCATTTGGTGTTTGAAACATAGACACCCCCTAGCAGGGATTTTATATAAGTTTCAGGTGGTGAGAGAATTTGTTTAATAGGAAGTGTGATAGTCATTGTTTTAAGCATTTTCTCTTCCCATGATGTTGGTCTGGCCCAAAGACGAGAGGTCACCAGTTCCTGCCTCTGCAGATGTGAATCCTCTAGTGTGGACTTTGGTCACGCTGATGTAAGCTCCCTCTCCCAGTTTTCCAGTTGCCCAAGAAAGATGTTTTGATTCCAGCGGTGACCAAAACTTAGCACACTTTGTGCCATCAAGGAGAATTAAGACAGTTTTGTATCAGGATTCCTGCCCAATTTACTCATACTTTAGGAGTCTGGCTGTGCTGATGGTGTAGAAAATGCCACGTTTCACAGCACAGGCTCTAAGTCATCACAAATGCTGTTTTAAGGAGATTTCTCTCTCCTTACAGTTGTTATTCCTCATGTATTATGCTATCATTCTACCAAAGCCAACATCTCAGTAGCTTATCTTGGCTGTTTCCCATACAGTCATTCTATAGAGAAGGCAGTGAGGAAAAGTCAGCGAAGCTGATAGTATCTTGTAGGCCACTGAGCTGGATATTTTTAAACATTACAGCTGGTTTTCAAGCTGCCTAAGGAATTTTCTAAGTCAGATCCCACTAACCTGTAGGGAATTTGAATGCCCGGTTCCCATTATGGCTTTGGAAACCCCACCCTACATCTGTGCAATGGTCAGTGCTTATTCAGGAGTCTTGGCCCTTTTGTAATAAGCGGATGTCCATGTTGAAAAGCACCATTGCAACTGGCAGCTGTTAGAATTCCTGCTGGCTTGTACAGGGACAATTCACCCTTTTGCTTGGCTTCCCTGATGAAGACTGAGATGTTTAGCAAGAGAGATCAAAAGAAGTTTGCCTATTGTTTTTGTTTCATGTGAGTAGTTGGCCAGTTTTCAGGGGTAGCTAGCTCTTTTCATGAGTTATTAACACATATATACTCTCTCGCGCACAGGAGTAATGCAAACCTACATACCCTTTTTTGAAACCACAATATAAAAGGAGTCAGTGGGGTTGCAATCAGTTTACAGCACCGTCACTGAAGGTAGTGACCTAGTCTGCATGTGTCAGGCAGAAACAAGAACCTAAGCTGAAGAGCAAGGAGACTTGCTGTTGCTTCTCAGTTTATCCCCTGTAGATCAACACATCATGTGCATAAACTAGTATTGCTTTTTCACACCAAAGCAAATGGAGTCCACTGGGTTGAAAGGCTAAAAGTCAAATATGGTCAAAAAACGCAGATAAAATGATTTGAAATATCATTGTGTTATAATATTAATATATAATTATATTAACAGTTTCTATTACAGAATCACAGAATCACACAGAATCACAGAATTTCTAGGTTGGAAGAGACCTCAAGATCATCAAGTCCAACCTCTGACCTAACGCTAACAGTCCCTACTAAACCATTTCCCTAAGCTCTACATCTAAACGTCTTTTGAAGACTTCCAGGGATGGTGACTCCACCACTTCCCTGGGCAGCCTGTTCCAACGCCTCACAACCCTTTCAGTAAAGAAGTTCTTCCTAACATCCAACCTAAAACTCCCCTGGCTCAACTTAAGCCCATTCCCCCTTGTCCTGTCACCAGGCACGTGGGAGAACAGGCCAACCCCCACCTCGCTACAGCCTCCCTTACATTACAGTACATTACATCATATCACATCACATTACATTACATCACATCACATCACATTACATTATATTACATTACTTTATATTATTGCTAGGGGAGCAAAGTCCTACCCACTGCAAATGAAGAGCAGGTTCAAGACCACCTGATGAAACTGAACAGGTACAAGTCTATGACATACATCCCTGGGTCCTGAAGGAATTGGCTGATGAAGTGAGTGAAATAAATAGGAACTGCACATTTCTACACCTGTTGTCCAGTCTTTAATTCTGAAATAACTAATAGGGAAATATTTCACGGAGGAATATTTTGTTAAGTGTCCACTTAAGATAGAGGTACCAAATGAGACCTCCCAGGTTATCCAGACTGGTAGATGACTGCTCTGTTTCTTTGACTCTAATGCTGTTATTTCAGTTTTCGTTACAGACCAGTGGGCTGTGAGGTCTTGTGCTGTGAGCCAAGCCCCTTGGATGTGTGGGGGTCCTGGAAGACAAATGCTCTCAGGAGACAGGGTCTTGTGGAGCCCTTTTAAAGGGTCAGCCTGACAAATTGTTTCCATCACAGTCAAACATACAGTCATGAGCCTGACTGCTTTCAAAGGCAGCAGACGGCTGACAGGCAGATCGAGAGAGGTTAAACTTTTGACAGATGTATTTGCTTCACATCACTTGCACGTTGCTTTGCACTCCTTTCACACCCAATGATAAATGACTGAACAAGGGCTGAAGGTCTTAAATTTGGCAATGATCTTTCTATCAAAAGCCGTGGGCCTACCTTGCAGCCAAAATAAGACATGTCAGCATAGCCAGTAAGCTACACTGATTTATACCAGTTCACTCAGAGCAGTGTCTGTGTTTATGAGGGACCAAGTTATTACTTTGCCAAGCTGCCATAAACTCTCTTCCTCCTGTAGCAGCAGTTGCTTTAAAAAGCCTTTTCACAAACAAAAAACAAACAGCCCTCCACCCTGGAATCGAGGTCCAGATTTACACCCTTTTGTCACCTTAAAGCATATTTTAGCATGAGTATTAGAAATATGATTCAGTTAACTCAGTGCTTACATGTGCCATGGTGTGTGAGAATGACTTACATGGCACATCCCACCAAAGGCTGTGACAAACGATGCTCAAGAACAGGTACTGCCCAACAGCAGACCTTGAGGCAAGGTGAACACTCTGTCTTCAGAACTTCTGTAACTGAAGAACATTTTTCTACTTTTCATGAAGAAACAAACAAACAAACAAAAAAATTAAGCTAAATTAGAGGAAGCCACACTCCCACCCTGCTCTTGGTGCTGCCTTAGGTCAGGTCTATACTAGAAAAGGTTTGCCAGGTCTCTAAAACATGGGCAGTTGGTCCTTGTAGACCCTTCTACACAAACCAGCTTGCACTAATGAAGAGGAACTGTTATTGTTCATGAGATTTTTTTATTTTTTTTTTTATAAAAAAGGCTCTTTTCATCTATAACAGTGGTGCTTTTCCCAGTATTTAAATGTTTCAAGAAAACCAAATTCCCCGGCTGATTCTGCTTTAGTCACAGCCCCTGAGTCAATGGGAAATGCTCTCCTGGAGCAGTCCTGCTCTATATCCACAGCCTTTCCATGACCTGTTTGGGCTTAGCTTTTGAGAACAGTTTCTATCCTGCTCTCACTTTCTCCTGTCCTATTCTCTTTCTCTCTCTCTCTCCTTTTTTTTTTTTTTTTTTTTTTTAATCCCTAATTATTATGTCCACTCTCCTGTTTTCCTGTTTCTTCTCACTGTCCATATTCACTTCATGCAAGTCTGTTGCCCTATCTGCAATCTAAGTCCATGGTGCAAAGACAACAGTGAGGAAGAATTGCAAACTCCCAGAAAGGTATCCCTCTTCTCTCCAGATGGCTGGCACTTAACAAGGAATCCATTGCCTGGTTATTTTTACTCGTGTGGGGATGCTGTCCTTAACTACTTCAAACCATTACAGAAACTTTTTTACCCACTATGCTTTATCATTGAACAGTTGCTTGTCATTGTGCTGGGAGAGTGGGGAATTTGGAGCTATTCTACTTCTATTTTTCATGAAATTTACTTTGTGGTTTCTGATGACTTTAAATATAAAAGTATAGAAAGAAGTAAAAAAAAAATAGTGCTTATATTGTTAAAAGGTACTTGGGGATTCAGTTTAGTGCTAATTAAAAGAATGGCACTCTGCAGAAATGGGTTGATTCACAGCCCCAAGGAGCAACATTTAAGGTCAGTAGATTAAATCTGGTGGTAATTGTATGTGAAAAAAAAAATAAATTAAAACTGCATTGCAGTGGCATCTGAGACAAAACATGGTTAATTCCCACTCAGCATTTTCACCCATCCACCAGAGTAAATAAATCTGTGGAAGAAAGTATGCTGAGATTAAAAAAACAAGCAACAACAAACAAAAACAACAAAACAAAACAATCCTGCATCACAGCTGACATCAAAAGAAAAGTTTTGTTGTTTTTTGTTTGTTTGTTTGTTTTTGTTTTTGTTTTTTTTGGTCTAACACATTGGAGACATTGTTTGAGAACAATTTATCTACGTGAAATTCTCACCACTTGTATCACAGCCAGATCAGGAAGTCTTCTTGCAATTGGCCAGAAAAGTGTCTGGCCCTGGAAGCAGCCTGAATTTCTGTTCTGAGTACTTTGAAAGAAAGTAGAGGGTCTAACATATCTGAAGCCACTGAAATCAATAGCAAAGCTCTCTGACTTCAAATCAAAGTCTTCCCTGATGAGTAGACAGGGAAGAAAATAAATGTACCTGCACTGCAAGCCCACTGAGCCCCAGCTATAAAGAGGGTATGATGTCAGGCTAAGCATGTCCCATGGCTGGTTTAGAAACTTCTGGGGTACATCTCCACAGTCCCCCAAATCCTTCTGGCTGCACTGCAGACAGATCCAGGACAAGAGGTAAAAGCATCAAGTACCAGATCATGATATTCGTTAACTAATTTGGGTGATGGCTTCTTGCAAGAGGAGAGACTGCAGATCCTCAGAGGCAATGACAGGGGGACAGACTGCCCCAGGCAGAGACAGGGGGACTCTTCACAGCACCAGACATCTGTGCTGGGGAGGAGGAGCAGGACTGGGGCTACATGGGGTGCTCAGCTGAGTGCAGCCTTGCACAGCAGCACGGAGACTCCCTCTGTCAGTGCAAGCTTCCCACTGAGGGTATGAATATGATCTCATTGCTATAATCACAGTGGGGGACAAAAATAATTAGCTATTTGCTAAGGCACCCTGCAAGTATGATGCTCGACTGCAGTGCATGTTTCCTGCCTCTTGCTATTGTCATTTAAACAAAAGCCCAAGACAGCATTTTCAGCAAATCCTGGGCAGAAGCAGTGTGCTAGTTTCTCTTAGAAGAAAGTATATTTTATATATAAACTCATACACACAATATCTTCTCACACTAGTACGATACAGGCGGTGTAAATCAGTCCCCATGACAGATGAAATGTTCACACCACTCTTGGATGCACAGCTAACAGCTCATTAATGCTCTGTGGGCTTTCTCGTGCATCATCATCAGTGAATCTTTCACAACACGAAGGCATCAGATTTAGTCATATATTTGTTTTGCCCCAGTGGCCTCAGTCTTCACTAGGTACAATTTATTCAGCTGTAATCTGAACCTGTGGAGTTAGTGGCATGTTAGGGATGTCATTTTTTATTTCAGCTTTGGGGAAATCCCTGCAGACAGATGGCAGGTAGGATGAGCATAGAAATAACTTGTAGACACTGAGAGCTGCAACAGAAATTCTTATTTAAAATCACAAAACACAGATAAGGCCTGTGGAGCCAGGCATTTCTCCACAAACACCTGTCCACTTTTCCCTACCATTTTGCAGGTTCCTAACTTTATTAAGCAAAATATGCTCTGCAGAAAAAATATTAAATGACATATAAATCATCTACAGAGTCCTGACTTGGAATTATGGCTTGTGACAAATGAGGTTCTTGATAGATCCAGAAAAGTGTATATCACCTCAGTTATTAATGGTCAAAACTGTCAGAAGAGTTTAAAACTTTCCAGATTGTCATCCAGTAGCTGGTGAGTCAGACACTACTTTCAGATGAAGAGATGAAGGTTTCTTTCACTTTTCTTCTCTGCTTAAGGAATCCAAACATTTAAAGGTCAGAAGTGCTACCATTCAGGGGTCCTTTGGGATTAATTGTTATTTCTCCATGAAGAAAAAGAAAGCATTGATTTAAAAAAAAAAAAAAAAAAAAAAAGAAGAAAGAAAGGATATGAGGATATGGCAATGAACTTCTTGCATAAACACTTGGCTGTTTGAGGAGATTTTCTTGTGAAGGCTCCTGACACATTCTAACCATTAGGGCTGAGGCAAAAGTTTTTGATCTGCAAACCTTTAGTTTGAATAGAAGAATACTTTATTCGTTTCTGAAGAGCAGCAAACAATAGAAAATGCAAGTTTAATTTTTTCCTTAAGTGAGTGCTTTTGCAAGCTGCTCAGTGGTCTTCATTTTTAATTCTCCTGCAAAAACCAACCACCCCAAAAAGCAGAGACCAGCTGGGGCCAGGTGTTTCACCACATTATTACTCCAAATGTCTGGATGATTTCAACCAGTTACAGTCTTCATCTACAGAGTGTTTTGAAATGTTTTCTCCTCACAAAAATATTTCTGTTGCCTCTTCCTGTGCTCCCTTATGTTGTTTACAGTCCCCCAAAACTAATCATTCTGAATGGGAGGATGATGTGAAGTGATGGTGATAACCCAAGGCCTTGTAAACATAGGAAACATTGCCTGTTTTGCTACCTAAAATCCTCAAAACAGATCACTGATGACTGGTTCACTACTATAATGTATCATCACAGATGCACAGTAAATAAATGTGTGCAATAAGCGTATAAATTTGTGAGACAGGTGCTGTAGACATGGTCTGGACCCATTCTTCTGGGGTTATGTCAGTACAAATTGATCTACTGCTGAGGCCATTTTTCACAGAATGGCCCATGGCCATGGTTAGAAACCTGTTTCCTTTCCAAAAAAGGGCACTACATATAATAAATCTGCTGAAAATGGTTCTTGGCCTGTGCTAATTGCTGTGAATAGTTTGGGAAAATTCTAGTCATCTTGGGACAGACATGACCAAGACTTTACTAATAACTTAATATTATAGAGTCAAGATTAAGCACCCTGAGTTGTTCCCTACATTAATAATTTTACTCTTAGGCTATAAGCTGTAGTTTGCAGGTAGGGCTGCCAGGGAATCCCTGCTGCCTGTGGGCCTGGAGCCCCTCCTGCCCTCCTCCTCCTGGGGCCTGGGCCCTCTGCTGCTTCTCCCTTGCCCTGGGCCTCCTCCTTGGCCTGTGCCTGCTCTGCCCTTTCGGAAATCTGTTTTCCCCAAGGCGCCGCCAGCTTGGTGCTGGGCTCAGCTGGGCCCTGCTATGGGGGTGTTGGAGCCACCACAGAAGCACTGCAGCCCCCAGCCAGCATATAGGCCTGGGCACCCATTGCACACAGTCAGGACCAAAATTCAGTTAAAACTACTTAAATCACTAGTACAGCTATAGACAGCACAGATAATGGGAAGAACTGAGTAATTCCAGAAAATGGCTCAATTTTCTGTGACCTGTTAATAATATCTCTCTTTGTTTTCCCTGTAAGTGACTAAAGTTTGGGAGTATCCTTTCCTGGAGCCTTTTAGAGGAAGGATCACATGCAGGTGTTGCAGCAGATGTGCCCCTATCTGGGCAGGATCCTCTGCAGGCACAGAGAAACTGTGTGGTAGAGGTAATACAGCTTAGGGCATGGCTTAAGGGCTTCTCCTAGGCCTGCTGCATGTCACAGATGACAGGTTTCATGGCCTACAAGTCTATTGCCTGGTAGACATCTATTAAATGATGCCTATGGGGAACCCTGATGTAGCCTGATGAGTACAAAACGGAGATCCTAATATGTCAGAGTGAGCATGAGACCTCCCAATTCAGCCATCAAAGGGAGATACTGACAGTCCCATCTGATGCAAGGACTATCTACATGTCAGGCTACATTACTTATTTCCACTTACCTCTGCCTTTAGCCACCCTGAACACAGTTTTCAATAAGTTCTGAATTTTATAAAATGAAGTGATGGGATTATTTCCACCTCATGATTTTACTCTTTTTTTTTTTTTTTTTTTTTAATACTGATAGAAAGAATGTTAGTTTTCTCATTGAGCAATGCTCATTATGTCTACATCTGAGACAGAGTGGTAGATAAAGAAGGAAAGAGGCATAAAAGAGAGGGCAGTTGAAAGACCTATTTCCAATCTGATCTTTCTCTTGAAGGTCAGGCTTTATTTCACAGCCATCTTTCAATTCTGGGGCCTTTTCTTCAGAATTCTCTTTCTCAAGATTTGTCTGACTACTCTAGAGTTCATCAGCACTCAGTTCTGAATGTGAATGTGTGAAATGTCACAGCGGCTTTGTTTTGGTTAGTGAAACATCCATCTCTGTTGTCCCTTTGGCAGGAGACCCGGTTCCACAGTTTGCACCAGCATTGCACAGTAGCCTGTCCCACCCTCTGAGCAGCCCCTCTGACCTCTGAGCCTGAAGATGTTCCTTGCCATAAGCCTCTGAGACACTCTCGCCTTCTTCTCTAATGTGCACACACCAAGATTCGTGGCTTAAGGCGCTTGGATCAGTTGCAGCTGCTAAGCTTTCTTGGAAATTCAACCACAGTTTCATAATTCCAAGGCATGTGATTATTTTTTATTTTGCGTTGAGATGAGAAAACATGGGTTTCTGCTCTGCTGTGATGGAAATTCCACCATGCCTATAGCAATATGTTCCTTTTGCTCCCTAACCCAGAAAATGCAGGTACTGGAGACTACTTGTGCTTTGTGTTCCTCTCATTTGGGAAACACAGATTTATTCTGGATTATGTTTAATGCCTGCATCAATGAAAAAAAAAAAAATCATTTTTAACTAAGCTAATTTGTATTTCTGCAAGAAGGCATTTTGTTTTTAAGTGTTATTCATTCCAGTGTGACTAACATAACCTGGAATCCTGGAAGCTGAACAAATGTTCCCTCTACTCCAGTTTTCACACAGCCAGGTTCAGGAAACCTTTTTCTAAAAGAGATCCACTTCTGGACATTTCCCCTTGTCATCACATTGCTAGTGTTGATTACTCTACCCCATTATCTGTAGTAAAACACAATAATAATCCTGCCCTGGCTGCTGTATTTTGCAAAATCTTGTGCCACTGCCAGATTGATTTAATACAGTGCATTGATAAATACTCAGTACTCAGACTTTACTGATGCTATCTATTTTGGAACTGAATACCAATTGCTCTTTTGAGGCTGTTAACAAATGATCAGACACTACTGAAGGCTGAAAACTTTAGGGCAGTCCCTCATTTTAGCTTAGCACATTCCATTTGTTACTTCTGGCTGGAATCAGATAATCAATAATATGTGATCCTACGCAAGCTGTAGGCATTTTAGATGTACCAGAGAGGCTCAAGAACACATTTGAAATTGTATGCTTTTGAAAACCTTACTTAATGAAAAGCCTAGTGTCCTTAATACTCAAGAGCTCACCATGCAATCTCAGTTGCAAGTCTCAGTACTTCCTGAAAGCTGCCATGCTTAGAAGGAAGACTAAATGGGATTTGTGATTGATTACAGAGCATGAATAGAC
Source organism: Aythya marila (assembly GCF_965140915.1). Lineage (NCBI taxonomy): Eukaryota > Metazoa > Chordata > Aves > Anseriformes > Anatidae > Aythya > Aythya marila. Next base: position 149,253,582 of record NC_139043.1, read on the forward strand.
CTGTTTACAAATGCTCCTTTATAAAAATCCTTCCATTCCCTAAGATCCTCTTGAACAATTCCAATGATGATTTCCCTGTTGCACTATTTGTTTATTTATTTATTTCCTTGGGGAGATGGCCAAGGATAGTTTACCTTATTTTCCCCATTTTCTTTGTTTAGATGTTTTATCACCTCACAGTGGTACTGTTGATTTCTGAAAGGGTTGTCTGAGTTTCAGGCATAGTGAGAAATCACTCTGAGAGACAATGCCAGCTTATCTTCCTAGATTCAAATGTCATGGTTCAACATCTGACAAAGGTTGGCCTTAGCTCCTGGACTTTTAGGCCATGAAAATGGAGATGTGTTTCATCAAAATCTCCATTTTCGATATGGCCAGTAAAGCTTCTGAGTGTCTTTAGTTTACCTAGTCTCCTAACCTACCTTAGTGTTTAGCTAATCGTAGGAGTATATATACAGAGTAGCTGCCTTTAACACAATGGCAATATACCGTTATCACAAATCACATCAATACATTTCATTGCAGAGACGGGACTGACATGACAAGAGGCAATGTAAACTATGAGTACATTAGAGGAAGAATCAGAAGATCACTTAACCCTCACTCGTTATTTATGCATATGTTAGCCTATCTGTTCACTCATGTATGAAAAACAGTGACTTCATACATCACTGCTGACATAAATGACAACCACATTTCTTATGCATTGCCAGAGAAAAAAGGTGCACTTCATTCATTCACTCCTTCATTCATTCATTCAATAATTTGTTCGTTCGTTCGTTCGTTCATTCATTCATTCTCTAGTATGTAATTCGTATTTATCCTCCAAATATAGAATTTCAGCAAATGCCAATTAATCTAAAACATTGGCTGAACTACCATTACAGAATGCCTGATAATTACTGAAGATTCAAGAAGGCTCAGGTCATTTCATTAATGGGAAACATCACCAGAATTTTAAAATTTGTACACATTTAAATGGCTTCTCTAAAGTATTATTCACTTTTTTTTTTTTTTTTTTTGGAGTCTTAGTTGTTAAAACAATCTTTATTTGTAAATTATGAATGCAAAGTGTATTGCTACATCTACATATTTTAACTACCCCTCTTACGGGCAGTTAAACTACTCTTCATAGGGATTACAAAACTGGGGGGGACTGGGCCTCTGCAAAAATTAATACATAGTGAGAGGAAATACAAGATCTCCATTGTGCAGAGAGAAGGAGATCTGGGGCCCAGGTCTTTATTAGCTCTGAAGGATCTTATCAGTGACTTGATGAAAAATATAAAACAGGTGTCTAGAAGAGACACAGTTTGAACTTGGATTCCCTTCAATTTAATATCTTAATTCTAAAAAAATGTTTATGTTTCAGGCTGCACTAGACAAATACATTTTCACAAATCCCATCTGCCATCTTTATTCTTCGTGCATTTCCACCCACCCTGTTTGCATTAGAGATTATGTTTATAATCTCTTTGTTCAACAGGCTTTTTTTTTTTTTTTTTTTTTTTTTTTTTTTTTTTTTTAATCTATTTCAATGTACACATGGAAGATCTGCTTTTGTGGTGATTCATGAGTGCTGAGACCCGTCCGTCTGGAGGTTGTGACTGGCTTTGGGCCAAGGGCTGTCTTCAAGCTATGTCTGCAAACGTAGGTCAAAGTTCATGTTCTTTTCATAGGACTATAATTAGCACTGCAGGTTTAGACAGGAAAACTGCTCTCTTTAGACCCAATTTCAAGGTAATTAGGGTTGCACTCTTTCACCATGGTGCTTCTGTGCTAGACCCTGTTGGCCCCACAGTAATAATAACATCGGAAGTACCCATTACTGCACATTGTTGAGGTTTGGCTTTTTGTGACAAAAGAAAGCATATGTTCTAATTATACCTCAGCAAGACCAGGAGAAACTTGTGGTAAAGATGGAGTTGAAGATCCTCTGCAGAGTTCTGGTGTATTTCTGTTTTCTAAAGATATCAGTATACTGCAAGTGGGAATTACTTGCACAGGGTAGAAAATCAATACACTATCTTAGAGACATTTCTGTCCTGTGTATAATGGCTCTCCAGTACCATTCCCATTCCATAGGCTTTGGGTTTTTTTAAGATGATGTGTTAAAGGAATTAACATTATTAGTGAAATATGTGAGCCACATTATCAGGTTCCAGTGGGCTGCAATATCCAAAGCTTGGCAGCAGAACAGCAACGCAACAGCAGAACTCACCTTGCATAGAGGACATGCATTGCCTATGGCTACTTCAAAGCTATTTTAAGGCCCTCTTTCATGTACGTTTGCTGCTCTGGCCTTTTGTAAAGGTTGGGATTTTCCCATAAGATGTTTATACTGCAAGGTGATCCATGACTTCTTGGGCTATGTTGAAGGCATTTAGGGTAGAATTAAGGTCATCTAAAATAATTAGATAATGGATCTGTTATGCATGTATTCCAAATAGTGAGCTAGGCTTCCTCCTTGGTCAATCACAGAGGGAAATTTTTCTCATACTAAGATAGGTGTTTAAGATAAATTGGCTCAATCCCCTATCCCTACCTTTATTTTTATTTATTTATTTTTTTTCCCTGCTGACTCTGGAATGTGCCTATCATTAGTTTAGCCTGGATATCTTAACACTTTCGTGGTCACACCAATGAGCTCTGTTTCTCTCACTCTCTCTCCTGTCAGTGTTTTGCAAGAGACGTAAGATTAGAATACCTGGAAACTGATAAGAATAAATAAAGGAAGGAGCATGGTTTCGTTGAAAAGACCAAGTTTTATTTTTCTTCAAAAAACAAACCTTTTGCAAAGGTATGCCTGTTCTTTTTAAATAGAAGTACATTTCTAACCCTCATGAAAAGGGTTGAAAAGGTTTGCAAAGGCAAAATCTGTTTGTGTAAAAATGTGGAAGGCAAATGAAAACAGTCACAAATCCTGAGTGCTGAGCAGTTTTAATACAGGACTTGTCCTGTGTTTTTTTTCATCATTGGTGGAAATGGGATTGCTGGTGAAGAACTATCAGAGAAAGACCCTATTTATTATAGCATGCCTATCCTCCATGCTTTCCGTAGGATAATGTGTTGTTAAAGAGCACCGCTTGGCAAATGGACAACAATCTCTTGGAGTCATATCTTTTTCATGTCAGGGTATATATGATATTTAGCTGACAGTAATTCTATCCATGGTTCCTGAGCAAATTACTGTGATTAACAAATACTCAGAAATAAGAGCAGTGAGATTCCAGCCAGGATTTTATAGGGAAAAATCATATTCAGCACAGAGGAAAGAAATAAAAAATACAGAAAAGATCTTCAAGTACAGTATGTCCATGGCATCATAACAAATATTATTAGTTACAGATGAATAACTTGCCCAAATAAATTTAAACCCAAGAACAATAAAGCCTCTCCATCCCATTCCCCATAAACAGTGACACAGAAACAAGAATAAAAATAAAAATAAATAAAAATAAAATAATAATAATAATAATAATAATAATAATAATAATAATAATAATAATAATAATAATAATAATAAATAATAATAAAAAGGTTTGCCCTTAACTGGTCTTATCATGAAGAAAAAAATGCTATGAAGCTGATTAGATATTTTTGAGGTTTCAGTCTACCTTGGACTTTCCACGTTATGACTAGGCTTGTACTTTTGCTCTGTTTCTGTGTCCTTTATTTTGGAAGACATTACCTGCTTTAGTCCCAGTAAATCCCTAATGCGTTGTCTCAGAAATGCAATCTGTGTTCCTGTTTTGAACCTTGAAACTGCATTTCATCTCAGGCCAAAAGCATGTTGGCCATCATGTAAGAGGAGTGTAGTTGAGTACAAAAATGCTTCCAGTCTTCCCATCATTGCTGGACACTTCCTAATGAGCCGTGAGTTAATTTTTTATTGTATCTTGTCCTAAGAGAAGAGATCTCATGTGTTGGGTTTATGTGGCAAGGTTTTGGTTGTGGCAGGATTGCAAGAGTGGCATCTGTGAGCATAGCCCAGCAGCTGCCCCATGTCAAATCAGAGCCAGCTCCAGACAGCTCCAAAAGGGACCCACTGCTGGTCAGAGCTGAGCCAGTGACTGACCTTGTTTGTGCCTCTGTGAGAGCAGATTTAAGCAAGGGAAGAAAATAAGCCTGCTGCACAACAGCAGCTGGGAGAGAGGAGTGAGAAATGGGAGAGAACCAGCCCTGCAGCCCCTTAGGTGAGTGCAGCAGGAGGGCAGGAGGTGCTCCAGACATGCAGCAGCAGTTCCCCTGTGACCTGTGGAGAGGCCCCTGGTGGAGCAGGCTGTCCCCCTGCAGCCCATGGGTCCCACATGGAGCAGATCTCCATGCTGCAGCCCCCCCATGGGTGGAGTAGCCCCCGGTGGAGCAGGTGGATGTGGCTTGGAGGAGGCTGCGGCCCATGGAGAGCCCCCGCAGGAGCAGGTCCCGGGCCGGAGCTGCAGCCCATGGAGAGGAGGCCACGCAGGAGCAGGGGGTCTGGGGGGAGCTGCTGCCTGTGGGGGACCTGTGCTGGAGCAGTTTGCTCCTGGGGCATGGACCCCGTGGGATGGAGCCGTGTGGGAGCAGTTCCTGAAGAGCTGCTGCCTGTGGGAGGGGGAGGGACCGTGAGGGAGCAGCGGAGATGAAGCATCAGGGACTGACCGCAGCCCCTATTCTCCAGTCCCCTGTGGAAGAGGATGGATGGGGAATGTATTTTTAGTTTGCTGTTGGTTTCTTACTAATCTAACTTGCTAGTAATAGTAAATAAATTATATTAATCTCCCTGTGCTGAGTCTGTTTTGCCTATGACGATAATTGTTGAGTGATCTCTGTCATTACCTCACCCCTTGAGCGCTTTCAATCATATTTTCTCCCCCTTTCTCTCTGAGGAGGGGGACTGAGAGAGCTGTTGTGGTGCTGCTCAGCTGCTCAGCAGGGTAAAACCACCACATCCCAGAATGTGAGATGTTTCAGCACCATTGTCTTCATTGTGTGCTTGTTCTGCAAGGAAAGAGGGCATCCTGTGTGCGTAACAGCTGTTAAATGTTTAAAGATGTCAAGTTATGCAATAGTTACACTCCACCTCCATACATCAACATTTACGCAACACAGTCCCCTTTTGCAACATAACAGACATTCATTCCATCATTACACCAAGCATCCTTACCAGGCCCCTGAGCTCCCCCCCCCCCCTTCCCCCCCCTTCCCCCTTTTTTTTTTTAGAAGAAGAAGAAGGGAAGGAAATATATTGTAATCATGGAAGGACAGTTAGCTGTGAAAAAGGAATGTAAATTCTCAGTGCCTCTGCACAGCACTCACAGCATTTTATCTTGTGAAACATCTGTGATACATATATGGAGTGGTAATGAATACATCCAGTCTTGGCAAAATGGCTTCTTTTTGTCTTATGTCTTATAAAAATGTAAGCTTCCACTGTCATGAAGTTACACTGCCTCATCAAAAAATATGAGGTCTCAATAAAGTATGACCCTCTGGCTTTCTTTGTGTCTTTGCTAACTTGTAGTCATTCATCAGCGTTAGGAACATCGAGCTAGATTTCAGACTTGTTTGTACAGCTACAAGAGTACTGTTAAAATAGGGGGATGGACTTAACCATGCTATCAACACGCATACAGTCTAATTGCTAGCACAAATGGTGGTAGAGCTTTGGCCCATGCCAATCAGCACTCCCCTTCAGATGTTGGAATCAGCTTGTCCATGGCCTAAGGGCTCATCTGTGGAAAACAAATCCCCATTAAAGTTCTTGATACACATCCAAGTCAGTTTGAGACATATGTGGGTAACTATATGCTATGTGTCTGTTGCTTGCTGTGGACATGGTTTACAGACCTCTTCAGACTTGAAATTAGTTTCTTGGCTCGAAAGGACTATGTTAGGTCAAGCAGCTCAACATGGAAGTTGCCAGAGCCAAAATATGATAAGCTTGGGTGTAACAGTAGTCCACTAGGTTTTGCTTGCTAATGGAACAAGCTTTTGTTATTGAAGTGTGTCCTCCATGTGCAAAGGCAAAAATGCCCCTGTTTTTGGGAAGCCCCTCTGATTTCTTTTTTTTTTTTTTTTTTTTTCGGGGATTATTTTGATATTTTTTCCTTTACTAAAGACAATCTACAAGATTATAGTGCCTAGAGAACAAATAAATGTTCAGAGAGTAACAAAAATTGGATATGGAAAATGCCTAGGAGGATATAGTGGCAGTTCTGTAAGAAGTGTGCTGCAGAGTAATGTCCTTTTTATTTATTTATTTATTTATTCTCCTGGAGAAGGGCAGTGCTTTTATTGACTGAGAGAGAAGTTTGAAAAGAAAGACTGTCATTTCTGCAATTATGTACAATCTGACATCTTTAAATTCACTTCTTGCAGAATTCCTCTCTTCCTAGTGTCTGTTTATGTGCATGTGGAGGAAAAAATGAAATTGTGTTCCTGAATTCCTTCACCACAGTTTGGGATGGGAAAGGGATATTGGCACAGCAGTGAAAGAGGATACAATTTACGAATCCAAGCCATTTTGCCTCTCACTGTCACTGGGCAGCCCTCTACGAAGGAGCAGGTTGAATAGACCCTGCTGTCTTTCAAACATGATCATCTAGATTTGCATTTAGCCTGCAATTCATTCCTCTGTGTTTCTAGTTCTGTTGGTGATGGGTTCTGGGACAAACAGGTACTCTACTAGCAAAAGGCTGGTAGAGTCAGTGTATGGCTCTGCAGCTTGGCTGCATATGTTTTGCATTTTAATTGCCTGGATAAGGGTTAATTGCCTTGATAAGGTTAATTGCTTGACAAGGGTTAATTGCCTGAAAGGTTAATCTTCTGCCTCTCTTCTAATCAGGTTGCAAGATATGAAAAACAGGATAAACAATATCCCAATAAAAATAAATGCTGTTGTCAATAAAAGTCAACATTGCACTGAAACAGCTTTTCAAAGGCAAAGATATCTCACATTTAGACTGTATTAAATTTACTTGTCTCATTATGAAAGAACTATGCATGAGGTAAATAGTAATTTGCAATGAACAGGGGGATTCTTGCTGATAAATTGTAATCTTAGAGTAGACCAGGTAAACCAGGCACTAACAGGGACTGCAACAGTGAAGCTTCAATTTGTCTTCAGCTGATCTGTTGTGCTTCTCTGGGATATAGCAGTTATCACGAAAAATGCCTGAAGTCAGGCAGGTGAGCCTTGGAGTCACTCTGCAGAACTCTGCTGTGCTTCTGTATGATGTCCCAAGACTCCCTGCAGAATAGTGTTACAAGCAGTAGAGAACCTGCAATGGGAATTCAAGGTAGGCCATACTTCTATGCAGAATTTGGTGAACCATTTACAAATTCAGGATCTACTGACTGGGTATATATGTTCAAATATATGTATGTATCCTCTTTAACTTCAATCAGGATGACTGCAGCACCTCAATCAGGATGACAGCTGGACACAGTTCCCTCAATTTAAAAAAAAAAAAAAAAAAAAAGGAAGTCAGTCATTAACATGGAATGAACTTCTCTTAGAAAGTCTCTACTTACCTACTTCCTCATTTTCTGTTTATCTTTCTTATCCTTTGATAATATAGGAAACCTAGAATCAAAGCTGCATAGACTAAATCTGGACCGAAGTGAATGTCCAAAGTCACCTAGTAACCTTGTGAGAAAGCTTTGCCTCCTAAAACCTTTGTTTAGTGCCTGATCTTCAAACACATTCATCTTGCTGAAAAAAATAAATAAATAAATAAAATTAGTAATAGAAGGAAAAAGAAAGAAGCACACATAATTTTGCTAAAGAGGTTGCTTTAGTTAGGTTGCCCTTGAAATATTTGAATGCCATAAAAACAAAAATAGGTAATATTATCAAATTGCAGTATTTAAATAATGTTAACTCAGAAAGCCACAGAAGTAATAAAGCTCAAGAACTAAGGTAAAACCTTTTCAATTCATCCAAACTGCTTGGGTGTAGAGACTCTTCAATCCCTGAGAGACCTCACTGTAAGCCCAACATGAGACATATGCTGTAATAGTTAAGCAATGTGGAGTGAATTAGGGTTAAACTGGAAACCTTAATTGAGTATTCTCATTACTAGTCATGGGTCATAGCCAGGCCTGTAATGTTATTTAAATATAAGGTTTGTGGGTTTGATTCCATGACCTTTTTCCAAGGGAAGTAATGGGATTTAAGCACCAGAGAATGCTTCTTGCAGTATGTAAGGAGTATGATGTATCTCAAATAGCATTTCCATTACACATTGTGATAGTATCAATCATTTCTTTATTTTTGGAGAGTTGCTGGGGATTCCAATGTTCTTTTTCCATTTATGGATACTGGTATATTCAACAGCACTGGAAGACTACTTAGCGAAAAGTGAAGTGGGTTATTTGTGTGTGTTAAAGATGGATAGAAGCATATTTAGATATTTCAACTTAAAATTGTTTAATCTGAATATTTTAAGAGGAGCAGAAGGGTAAAATCTTTCTTAGGCCTAAAGAGCTGGACACAAAGCAGTCAAGCACAAAGACTATAAGCTGCATAGTTAAGGCAAAAACACTACAGGCAACATTTGTATTGTTAAATGTATGTATTACAGCCATTCAGGGAGTGAACATGGGCCAACAGCCAAATGGTGCAGAGATTGTGTATCCACATCTTTCAGTCTGGTGCTTTGTAGGTGTTACACTGCATAGCACTTGGCACTGGTCTCTTACAGGCATCGGGTGCCTGTTGCCTGAAAGGTATCATTATCCATTTATGTGTGTTATTTTTGTTTTAGTTGTCTAAAACAATTTGTGGACCACTCTATAACAATCCCAGAGGTGTTCTGGTGGCATGGATCTGGGGATGTACATGACATGCCTTGGAGGACTGCCTCTGCTGGAGAAGATGAGGACAGGGACAGCCACATACCCTGGAGTCTTACCCATCCTGCTTTTTGGGAAGGATTCTTGATCTGAACTATCCATTAAGATACATGTAGGTTTTGTGTTGGATGAAGAGCTAGTCACTCCAAAAGAAATCACAAGTGAGAATTAATATTTAGGCAATGTTAATGATAAGGGAGTAGACTTGAAAGTAAATTTTGGAGAATATTATCTAGTATTGTACCTCTCTGTTTTGCTGTATCTCCGAAGATTTGCTACAGAAGTATAGAAATAGACAAATACATCACTCAGAGATTAGGGTCAACCAGTAGATCATGCTGACCTGTGCTGGTGCCCTTTCATATTTTGCATCTCGCTGGGTGAAATCATCAACACAAGATAATAAATCTGGAATTAATAAGTGGCCTGGAAACAGGACTTTTGAGTTGATTAGATGTTGTTTGCAACTTTTCAATAGATTTTGCAATAAAAACTTATTTTCCAGAATTTTCAGCGCAAGAACTATTTATAAAAATGTTGAGGACAGTAATGAAATACAGCCATGAGTTCATGTTTCCTACACAAATGTTCAATCTTCAATTACTTTGAATGACTACAGAGATCACAATTTCTAAGTTTCCTAAAAAGTGTTCCAGAGTAGGAAAGCACATCTGGTGTCACTCAGCTCTCAAAAGATCAGCCAGTGATTGCTCTACAGAGGAGAACATGACCTGCCAGGAGCAATCCTATCATCCGTAAAGGAATCCTCCACAGATTTCAGTAGCTTCCAAGGGGGTAAATTATTTTTCCTCCTCTGGTCCCTGTGTCTCCTGCATCGCCTTCAGAGCTGGTAGTTCACAGCATGCTCAGAAATATCCATAACTGTGAACCAGCTTAAGAACTGAGCAACACAAATATTTATGTTGACCTTGTCAAAACACAGGGAGAGAGAGATATAAAGACACGGCAGACGTCCTGAATTATTCTCATCTTTCTGAGAAATGCAAAAAAGCCGTGCTGTCTGGTAGCCTTTGAAATTTCACCACAAGAAAGCCTAGTGTCTAGAGATTTGCCTGTTTTCCTTTGTTGTGTGGAATCCAGCCATATTGTAGCTGCATTTATTCATAACAAAATCAGCATTTTTCCTTCATGGCTGGTTCTCAAGAAAACTGTGAGCCTGCTATAGTGCTGGAGTATGAATTTGTGTATATATGTATTCATGCTTTACAGAGCGGGGCCCCTGCCAGTGAAAACTCACTGGCAGTAGTTCAGAGACATAAAAGAGTGGGTAAAAGAGGAAAGACAAGATCTCTCTGTAAACTCACCTGTGCCTACCACATCAGCCTCAGCAGCAGAGCGCTTCTCAACACCTGGCTGGCTGTGGCCGACAGACACTTCCTGCTAGTGGTTAATATTACCTCTAGCTCCGCTCTCTGCTGCGGCGCTGAAGACGTGGTTGAAGCTGTGGTGCTGGTACATAGTACAGAGTCTGATGCAATACATTGTGGGATTCTTGGCATCCCACAAAAAAGGAGGAATCCATGGGAGCAGCAAATTAAAAAACCGAGCAAACAAACAAAAATGTAGGAAAAGAAAGCAACTTTCTTCCCTCAGTAAAAAAGCACTAATCTATGGGAAAAAGTGTATTAAAAACAACAACAAACAAACAGGAGGCAACACTCAGAAGCACATTATTTTGTTGCAAATCAGGTCTGTACACAGTTAGTAATAACAGATTTATGACTGCATCTGCAACCTATACTGAAACGTTCTTGGGCTTACTATATATTTTTCTTATTCTTACCTATTTTTTCTTATTGTTACCTGTAAGGACAAATAGAGAGGAAAAATGTTGACAGTGGCCACTTAGCCAGGCAGTGGTAGAGGTCAGCCTATGCCATAATTCTCCCAGTAATAGAGCTGGTGCATAGTATGCTGCTCTGATGCCATCAGGGAGGTGCTTTAGCAAAATTGTCAGTATATTAATTGAAGAATCACCAAATGGCCAAGGTTGGAAGGGAACTCTGAAGATCATCTAGTCCAACCCCCCTGCCAAGCAGGATCACCTAGAGAACATTGCGCAGGATGGCATTCAGGTGGGTTTTGAATATCTCCAGAGAAGGAGACTCCACAACCTCTCTGGGCAATATGTCCCAGTGCTCTGTCACCCTTACAGTAAAGTGCCCCTTCATATTCAGCTGGAACCTCCCGTGCTTCATTTTGTGCCTGTTGCCTCTCATCCTGTTGCTGGGCAAAACTGAGAAGAGACTGGCTTCATCCTCTTGACACGCTCCCCTCAGATATTTATACACATTGATGAGGTCTCCCCCCAGACCTCTTTTTGTCTAAACAGGCCCAGCTCTCTCAGTCTGTCCTCAGGTGCTCCAGTACTCTCATCATCTTCATAGCCCTCCTCTGAACTCACTCCAGTAGTTCCATTTCCCTCTTGTACTGGGGAGCCCAGAACTGGACACAGTACTCCAGATGTGGCCTCACCATGGCTGAGGGGCAGGATCACCTCCCTTGATCTGCTGACAACACTATTCCAAATGCAGTGCAGGATACCATTGGCCTTCTTGGCCACAAGGCACGTTGGGGGCTCATGGTCAGCCTGCTGTCCACCAGGACTCCTAGGTCTCTCTCTGCAGGGCTGCACTCCAGCAGCTCAGCCCCCAGCCTGTACTGGTGCTTGGGGTTATTCCTTCCTAGGTGCAGGACCCTGCACTTACCCTTGTTGAACTTCATGAGGTTCCTCTCAGCCCAACCCTCCAGCCTGTCCAGGTCCTTTTGGGACAGCTGAGCCCTCTGGGGTATCAGCCACTCCTCCGAGCTTTGTGTCTTCAGCAAACTTGCTGAAGGTGTGCTCTGTTTCATCGTCTAGGTTGTCAATGAGTAGGTTGAACAACACTGGACCCAGTACTGACCCCTGGGGATATCGATAGCTACTGGCCTCCGACTAGATTCTGCACCACTAAACACAACTCTCTGAGATCTGCCGTACAGCCAATTGCTAATCCACCTCATAGTCCACTCATCTAGGCCGTACTTCCTGAGCTTGTTTATGAGGATGATATGGGAGACACATGAGGATGATATGGGAGACATGGTCAAATTAGACCACATCCACCACTCTCCCCTCATCTACCCAGCTATTCATCTCATCATAGAAAGCTATCAAATTAGTTAAATGTGATGTGTTGACAAATTCACTTGTTCAATCCACGCTGACTACTCTTGATCACCTGCACTTGTTTTTATTTTATATTTATCTATTTACTTATTTATTTGATTCTCACAGATAAGTCTGTCTGTACATCAGGACTCTCCTGCTGAAGTTTCAAACTCTTTTAATCATTTGTTCAGCATTACCCAGAAATGGAAGCAGTGAAGCTTGCCTATAAGTGTGTAGCTTGTAACCATAAGTGCATTAAAATGAGTTAAAAGAAAGAACATTAAGTATTATCAGGAATAACATTGGGTCTTATTTATGAAAATTGTGTCAGAACATCAGGAAAAAGGGAAAGGAAAAAGAAAAAGGAAAATAAAAGGAGAAAAGAAAAAATAATAATAAAAAAACAATCAGACAGTTTTAGTTAAAAGTCCATTTGGCAACTAAAGGCAACAAGTGGAAATAATTTAAAAATAAGAGTAACAAATGAGAGGGATGGAAATCTGCTTTGTGATTTCTCTGCAATATCAGGAACAAATTAAATGATAGTAGCAATAGTAGTAGCGTGCTTCTAATCTGTGTTTGGGAACAAGCAGAATGATACATGATCACATGTTGCTGATAGTCTACTTTCTGAGCCTTTTGTGGTTCAGGAGGACATGAAACAACTCTTTTTGAAATCAGCAGGCCTGGATAACTTTGAGTAGGACATCTTAAAGTGAATCTGATGCAGTCTCTGGTTTCTTGGTGTTTCCTTTTAGTCTTATAATACTGGGGAAATTACAGATGACTGGGAAAATGTTAATTCTATGCCAATATTTTCTGAGGACAAACAAGACAATGCAAAGGTAGGCTGAAAGCTAACCAGCCATTTGTATCAAAAAGAGACATCTCCATATATTAATGGAGGTTAAACACTAGGACTACAATTCATGACAATTAATGACATGTTGATCGGAAACAGCTCTTATCTAACAAAATTGACATTTGCATATGCCAGAAAACTGACTGATTAAAGAGACTGTATAGTTCGAATATACTTAAGATATGTTTGCAAAGGCTTTTAGTAACACATAATATTCTACATAAAATAAAATGTGCTTTCTACAATATCAAAGTACATTTTTGAATGGATTAAAGAACCATTTTCCTGACAGCTATTGAACTTTTTTTTTTTTTTCCCCATAAGTGGACTTTGTCAAGCAATACATGTAGGTCTTCTTTCACAGATATTTGTCAAAAAAAAAAAAAAAAAAAAAAAAAAAAACCAATTTATTTCTCAGTAAAATGGGGTTGAATTTAAAGTTTCCAAATCACACAAAGTTTGGCAGACTAGTAATTTATCCAGCCATGGCTGGATATTTTTCAAGATTACCCTTTAACGTGAACTGATTGCAGACAACTGGGTGATATTTGTGACTTGCAATTCACAGGAAACAAGAAAGGCCATCTTAAATCCTGTAAGAGTAGTCATTTTTTGTTGTTGCTGATAATACACAAGGTATTTATGTTACCATTGTGGTGGTTTTACCCTGCTAGGCAGCTGAGAACCACCACACCACTCTCTCAATCTCCCCCTCCCATGTTTTACATTTAACATGTCAAACAAAGATGGTCCCTCAGACCTTAGTGTATGCATCTAACATTGCATATCCATCAGTGCTGCACTTGAACCATGTAGCAAATTTCCTACTACAAATAGGTAGATAAATAAATAAGTAGATGATATAAAGAAACAGACAAAACAAACAAATGAAAAACCCTATGCACGTCCATCGAAGAATGACTACTGCAGATTCTTGTAGAATTCAGTGACTGGGTTTGTCATCATGTAGTGTACATCTCTGCAAGAAGTCCATGACTGAACAAACCCAGGCTACCTTTATGGTTAATGGAAAGCCATTCAGTACTGTAGGAGTTTAAGAAGTTGTTTCATCTCCTGAAGCACACCTATATGTGGGCAGAGGAACTGAACCATAAGCTCCACTGACTCAACTGCCTATCATGGAAAGCCAGGCAGCCAGCTCAGGTCTACCTCCTACAATGGCATATGTGATGAATTCTACCTTTCATGGTCTTACAGATCTTCCCTTAATGCTATTGCTGAAGCCTTTGCTGTAGATAGCATATAGAGCCAAACCGAATGTAGTGCTATGGCATATATTGCTATGTCTGTTACTTCATATAGTAAAGAAAATTAAACCTCTCTCTCTCTCTCTGATGCAGCCAAAAAAAACATTTCAACACATGCAAAGGACTTCATCACATTAGAAACTTTGGCCACACTGGGGGAAGAAGGGCTTATATTTACACCATTGCACTACCTGTCTCAGATAAGAAGTTATTTAAAAATTAAACTTTCTATCTTCACACAGCTCTACCTGACACTTGGTTCTTTCTCCACTCGTCTGATCATGAAGTTAAGGATTTACACTCAGAATTCCTGCCAAATGCACATGACAATGTGATGATGTAATATAATTTCCTCTCCATGGCTCATACGTGCTAAGGCAGAGACTATGCAGATAAGCCGTTTTTATGGGGTAATGACAATATTTCCTAAAATAAAGCAATATTTTTCTGCTTGTGCCAGGTTCTATGTCATTACCACATCTTTCAAGCAGTATTTCCCTAACCTCATGATTAGTAGGGTGAATGTGAGTGAGTGCTTCAAGGGACTACTCTCAGACAGAGCCAGTCATAGCAAAACTCCATCACATTTCGTTCATGTTTACAAAGAGAATACAGCAGACACATAATCTGTGGTTGATCTTAGATATTCAGCTCTGCTACATGTGCTCAGACCCACCTGAGAGGCCTCTGTCAATCAGGCATCATTCTTTTCCACCAGTGCAGCTGGAGGAAGGCTTTGCCTGGTTCCTAAGTGTGAGGTCACAATCCTACATTGGAGGACAAGACTAAAAATTTGAGAGTCCTGGTTCAAGTCCCAGGGACTGCTGATAAAAGGGTATTTTGCTGCTGTCTCCAGTGCTGTTTCCTGTCAGCTACTCTACAGTAGTTATGAAAATCATAGAGCAAACATAAAGAATATACTGAGGATTTGGTGTGTAAGTCTCTTCTGAGACCTTAGCCTTCCTGCATGTGCAGTTCAGTCTCCAGAGGTAGGTTAGGTAATCAACTTCAGTCTTAAAAAACACATAAGCAGACATCATCTGTTGTGATCTACCTCTAACCTTGAGCCCACCTCAGTGATGTCCAAAAATCCCTTTTACTATTCTGTCTGTGACTTTAAGGATTATGTCTTCTATGCAACAAAACTACTCTGTAAATGGCAGATTCTTCAGGCCACTCCAATTCTTTAATGTTTCTCTGGGGAAGCGGAGCAATTATAAATTGCTTTAGCTTGCTTTGTAGCTGCTTTGTGTCTCTGGGGTAGTGTAAATTGTTTGATGCATTTTCTCTTGCAAAGTCTATGGCATACTAATGGTACGTGTAAGAGTAAATATTCTCTCCTGGGAGTAGGCAACAGAAACAATCATGCCCAGAAAGCTTCTGTTGCACTGATGGGCACTGGGCATCGTATTAGCTGTGGAAGCAGGAATATATATTTTATACAGTTTTCCAAATAATTTGCCAAATGTCTCACTTTAGGTAAGAATAGGTACAGAAATGCTACTTGATGTGTGAGGACTAGCATGTGTGTGGTTTAAGGGATAAGCTGTGGAAAAAACTGTGTCATCAGGAGCTAGATCTGAGACTTAAATGCCCACTACAACTCCTTGTTCCATGCTGTAATAGGATTACACATTTCTTGAGCCTTCAGCCCAAGATCACGAAAAGTTCATACATGTGAAACATCTGTTTTATCATTCATGACAATAACTCAAACGACAGATAATTTGCTCCAGCACTTCCTTCACCATGCTTCTCCATAGGAAAGTACAGTGGAAACAGCTATCCCTCAGTAAGCACATGCAGCTCCCAGGAATGCTTAAAGAGGAGATGGCAAAAGAAATGCAGGCTTCGGGCTTTTTGGTACGTGTGCTGCCATTTTGACTTTTCCTAAAGCAGACCTTTATAGAAAAGCCAGGAGAGGATCCATGGACATCAATATATTTAATATCTTGCTTTTTAATAGAGTAAATTTAATACTTTTCAATTTTGCTATTTAATATCTTAATTCCTTTTCAGAATTTCTCCTCTTTCTGTTTTCAGGGACAGCGTGTAATTAAGGGGTATGGATAATTGAACACAGCAGATTGATAGCTGTTGCCATTTGATGTCACAACTCTTTTCTTAGGCATCTGGTTCTCCAGACAAGTGCAACACTGAGTTTACTCTTCAGTTTCCTCACAGAAACAGTGATCTTACAGCATTTTCTTCTTTGTAACTTCATCCTGGTGAGAATGAGTTCGTAAATGATCCCAGTTCCCCCAGTTTCCAGACTGGAGGTGAAACACAGCCTGTGCTGGTAATGGTTGGCAATTACATACATCAGACAGATGGTCCACAAGGACATGCAAGAGGTAGAAACTAGGTCATTTTACTAAGGATGCAGATAAAAGAATTGTTGGAGCATGTATGGACAAAATCATAAAGCCTAAAGCACAAAATGAGCAACTGGCAAGGGACATGAGAGGTAACAGAGAGTGTTCTATTAATATTTCAGCAGAAAGAAACACCAAGGAAGAAGCTGGTCCTCCACTTAGTGAGAAGGGAGAGCTAATAATGCCTAGAGGGCTGAAGAGGTTAATGCCTTTCACATCTCAGCCTTCACTAAAACATTCTATGAGCCAATGACTAATACACTAACACCCATGAGTGGGAAGAAATAATTCAGCCTACAGTAAGCAAAAGGCAGACTAAGGGTGTTCTTTGAAAAGATGGAATTTTTGTTCAAATCAGAGAGCTGGCTACAGCCAGCCAGCCACCATCTTGAATATGTGAAGCTTAAGAGAGAAAAAGGTAGACATGGGACTGTTGATGCAGAGGAAAAAGAAAGTGCTAAGAAATTATTAACATATCAGTCTACCTTTGATGCCTAAAAACATGTTGATACAAAAAGTAGAACAGACCATTTCCAAATACTTTAAGATCAGAAGGAGCTTGGCAACACCAAGCATATGTTGTTTGGAAACAAAACATGGTTCAAAGAATGCTAGATCTGTGACAGAACTTGAGGATATGGGAGACAGAGTATGTACCACAGAAGATGATGAAGCTGCTGTGATGTGATTTGACCATGGTAAAACTTCTGGCCCTGTCTTACATGAAATTTGCTCAAATGAGTTGGGAATTTAGGCCAGATTAAATACTGTAGTGTGGTGGTTATCTGGTAGGAGAGTTATCCTTGAGGGGGGAGGTGTTATCCATGCTGATCGCTTACTCTAGAAAAATATCTGGAGTGGGGCTTCTGGGATCTTTCAAAATCTTCCTTTCTTGGGCAAAAGCACAGATGAGCTACATCTGCTGATTATGCAAGTTTAGAAACAAAATGAAACTGGAGATAGCCTGTGAAAGAGTCATTTCACAGAGGAGTTCAGGACAATAGTAGGCATGGGGTTGGCTCAGGATCCTCAGTTGTATTGGCAACACTGCCTTTTATTTTTTATTTTTTATTTTTTATTTTTTATTTTTTATTTTTTATTTTTTATTTTTTATTCTGCAAGGATAATGGAACAGGATGAACCTGCCTTTTCCATGGGAAGACTAACATAGGGGAAATAACAGCAGGGAAGAGAAATAAAGTCTTGCATGTGTGTAAACAGGAGGTCTCCTTCTAGTCCCAGTGATAGTCCAGATTTTTGGCACCTCAGAAATTAAAGCAGGGTAGTAGAAATGATAAGGGAGCTACAAACTGTGATGCCTAAGCAAAGAGTGGGAGAATCAGGGAAGGAGATAAGGCTGCAGCAGAGAAAATGCTTGTTGTCTTGAAATAGGTTAAATGCTTCAATAAAAAGGAAAGAAATAATTCTTCCAACGTGTCCAAGGAATAGTGGACTTACGCTGCTGCAAGGGACATTTAAGGCAGACATTAGGCTTAATGTTCTAACTTTGAGGATGGTAAAGGCCTGGAGTAATTTGCTGGAGGGTGGCTGGAGGGAAGAGCCTTGATCCCTGGAGGCTATTAAGACAAGGTTAGACAAACATCTGTCAGGAAGAGTTTAGTTAATATGGTTTGTGCCTTGGAGCAGGGGAGGAATAAGAGGTCCCCATGTGTCTCTTCCAGCCCTTCTTTCCCTCTGACTGTGCCTCAGACGTATTCCCTTGCCTCCTTCCCTATCACATTACCCTTCTGCAGCTTCTGAGTCTGCTCACTAGAGGCTCAAAGCCTTAGCCTTGCTAATAGCCCAGGTCTTTCCCTGCTCCAACAGCCAATAAGCCTGGGGTCCTGAGGAAGGTGGGGGTTGTAGTGACTCCCACCCAAGCAGGTCCTTTGACAGAAGCTGCACTCCAGCACTGCACTGATCCCTATGGGATGCAAGCCCTCTCTATAACCTGGCTGGACACATCCCACAGGCACATCTGATCCAGCCTGTGGTGAATGAATAAAGCTAAGAGGCTTTTAACACATTAAAGCTTTCCTAATCTGGCCACATTACTTCTGGTCTCAGCAGCCACCCTGAGGCCTGAAATAGATCAGAGATTTTTTTTTTTTCTTGTGGTGCCTCTAGGAAGTGACGCATGATGGGGACAACACTCCCCTCTCTGCAAAGGGAAAGGTGGCTTTCCTGCAATACCCCTCACCTTTGTGGCCAGCAAGAACTTGAAATAAATGAAAATAATGAAAACTAGCTACCTCCAAGGGTATTCAGGTGTGGGGGTGAGCTGTGCATTTTCCTGGTTCCATGCAGATCCTCACTCTGTGAGGTGCTGGGAGTGCAGCCAGCCAGTCACTCTTGGTCTGCCATTAGGAGATAAGGACATCATGGCATCTGAGTCTGAAAAGGTAAACAGAACAGGTTGAAAAAGGCAACAGAAAAAAAGCTTGCAAGTCAAGCTAGAATTTAGTGGTTAAAAATGACCACTGTTGCTTGAAATTCCAGGTTCCTCCTTTTAAACTGAGCCCTTATGCTTGCTTTGGAAGGTGCTCCTGTGGGGTGCCTTGAAGGATAAGTATGAGATGTGTTAGCCATGCTGTGATGGACTGAATGGAGGTCAGGGAGTCAGAGTGGGAGTGATGGAAAGCAGCCCCCATGGAGCTGAAGGCCCCTGGGGGAAGAGGGAGGACAGCTTCGCTGCAGCTAAAATAGTTCCTACTGTATTGTAGACTGAAGGGATTGAAATTGGGTTGTGATAGGCTCTAAACAACAGTCCTTAGCTCTGCAAACTTATAGATTATAGCTGGTGACCCAGCAGAAAGGAACAACTTTCTCAAGTAGGACTGGAGCAGGAACAGAGTGAGAAAGGCCCTTTGATTCACTATTCAGTCCTCAAAGTCCTCAGCCTGGGATATCCAAAGTCAAGTTGGACCCCTTTGGACTATGAGCCAGCAAACTTCTCCCTTGTCAAGTAAGCAGTGGGTATCATGACAGTATTAAAGCAGAAAATGATTTTGTGGAACATGGTGAAGAGTTTTCATTTTTGGCATCTCACAGTGTTACTAACATCTAATTGAATTCCAACTTGTGAATAATACGTGCAACCATCTCAGTAAAACTGGATGTTTTTCAAGGCAGATGGATGTAGAGGTTTCATTTTTAGCTTTCCTTTAAAACAAACAAACAAACACACTGGCTACATTTTTTTTCCAGTTGTGGAGTGTACAGATTTTACACTCTATATTTTTTTGTTGTTGTTGCTTAAAAACAGGAATAACTGATGCAGCCTCAGGAACAGTGCTATGGATCCAATGTGTGGATCTTCTCCTCATTCCTTCCCCATTCCTTTGCTGTGTCTGTCTCCCCCAGTGTCCTGAAACAAGTCCTCCTCCTCCAGATTCCTTTCAGGAAGCCTGCCCTGGCTGAATGTATGCAGGCCAGAAGTTGCTCGTGGACTCAACAATTTCAGGCGCTATTAAAGGGAGATGGACCAAAGCCATGTTAAAGAGAAAGAAGTACTGCCAGACCCTGTGAACCATTTTATTGCTTGATGTAAGAAGAAAAACATTTACTGTTTCCTTCAGTTGAGTGTTCCCAGGCCCACAAGAAAGCCACTTTCAGCCACAGGGGAACTGCCCGCTTCCTGTTCTTGGATCAAGGTAGACATCAACTGTTGGGCCTGGACCAACCCTTTTTCTGAGTGCGTGGGCTCAGGGCCTTCTTCCAGGGCAGCCAGTTCTGATCCTTTCCCTCAGGTTGAAAGCAAGCCTGTATCATTCCATCTGCTCCGAATGTTGACAGGAGGAAGATGTTGGATGAATAAGGCCAGAAGTAAATTGTGATTCTTCTCTGTGGTTGCCTCAGAAGGGGGTGGAAATTTTATCGCACAAAGCAGGGATGGATCAAGGTGGACATTGACCACGAAGGACAGAGCTGAGGGAAGTGACCTGCTCTGATACATTATCTCTTATGTCCCATTCCTTTTCTTTACCTCAGGACTGTCTTTTGGGTTGGCAAACAATGATGATCCAAGTGAAATCAGAAAACAAAACCATAATGCTCCCAATTTAGTAAAACTGATTACTAATGCTAACAGGAATTGTGGTCAACACTCTCCAGGACATGAAATGTAGTTTATTGTCTTCATTACCATCTCAGTAAAACGCTTCAGATGCAATTATCAGTGGTAATAAAAACACACATATCCTGAATGTTCACCATAGGTCTCTTCTCAGGTCTCCTCTAAAACAGTCCATATCAGAACCTCACTTTTATTCACCTTCCTGAGGCAGAACCTCTATATATACACTGGTAAGTTACTCAGTCTTGACATTTTGAAAGAATCCTAGTGAGAATTTGTGAGAAAAATAATATTTTACTTCCGAAGGTGGTAGTGTGAAATTTGATACTGTTGTTTTCATCTGTTTTGGTTCTATAACCAAGACTAAATTCAGAAAAAAAATATTAATGTGTGCTGGGAGGAGGCTTAAAGTTGCTGCTTGCAAAAATAAAAAATAAAAACACAAGAACCTGAGAGAATGTGGACTGCCTGTGCCTAAAGTAAAAGTATTTTTGTGAGCACTACATCAATAAAGCCGCTTTCCCTGCAGATTTGTGTCTGGTGGCTGACTGAAAACTCCAGCTGAAGTTGTTTTCCTGCTGTTGGTTGTCTGAAAGGTCTCAGCTGTGTGGCTTCTCTGACTTCCAATAGAACATGAATAAACACTCTGCTTTTCCCGAAGGTGAGATATTCCTACCTACAGCCTCTCTCTTCCTCAGTGCCTCTTTTCACAAAATACACAGGAATGTGATCATCTGAGATTTTGATCTTTTTATCAAGTTTGGCTTGATTTTGGCCAAGAGGTTCAAATATTACCGGGAGGGGACACAGACGGACATGAACACGTACAAAGCGATTGCATAAGCTCCATTTCCCCAGGAAACCAGGACTGAAAGCCGCTCTGTTGAGAGAGAAACATTTACTAACCAAATACCAAAGGAAACTTTGAATAAAAATGTTGCCAGAGTTAGAACATAGAATTTGGATACTCAGGCCATAGAAGGAAAACAAGTACTTGAACGTTTCATGTTTGAGGCAGATTGGATCTTTCAAGAGTCTGATTATAACTTTTGATAAGTAAATAAATGTAGACAAGTCATACAAATTTAAAAAACAACACATGGGCTAGAAGGGTAGATCTGCATTCCAACAGAAAAATCAAGCCCGCTTGAGAGAGGAGATTGTTATGCTTTATAACCTTCATTCTTTTGCACTTAATGCAATCTCATTGGTTTGTTTTATTCTTTTATTTTTATATTTTTTTTCCCAACCAAATATATGTACAACCCAAACTTGGAAATGTGCTTACATATTTATAGTGCTGGGAAGCCTCAGGGTGTGATTGAAAAGGGCAGATTTGATTCCAGTCTTACCTAACCCCAACTGGGAGCAACGACACTAGTCACAGTGAATTTCCAGCAGAACTGAAGAGCTTTCCCTCCTCATGTGGCCAACTCCATCCCAAAGACTGGAGAATATTGCTGCATTAGCAGAAGGAAAAAAAAAAAAAAGTCCCAGAGGAATGAATAGTTGTGTAATTTTGTGGTCGCTGATCTAGAGAATAGAAATACCAGGGTGTAAACATTATCCACAGTGGGTGAAGTCATTTCTTCAAGTGAGTCATAAAATTACTTGTCAAGACCACGATATAAAGCAGGCCAAACTATGGAGGGAGCAGACTGTGCCACTTCAGGAATGCGTGCTGTATTTGCTGGGATTCTTCATCCTTTTATCCTCTCTTAGTTTATTAGTCAATATATTTTCCTCCCTCTTCATGTGCATCAAGGAGAACATCTGCAGGAGGCAAGCCCGAAGGTTAATTCCTCCCCTGCACTTCTCGCATTTGTTCAAATAGTTGAACTAATATTTATGAATAATGCATTGCACCCATTAATGTCACAAATCAACTCTAAGGACTTCATTTTTATACCAGCTGAGGCTCAGACTCAATATATCCTATTAATCCAGCTTCTTTTATTGGTTAGTGAATATTATGTAAATCTTTATTTCCAGAACACAACTATTCCATAGCAAGGATTTCTCAGAGCTTGTTCATATTTCTGGCAGGTTTGTGTTTCTCTGTGGCCTGTTTGTTTTGGTTATTAATTATTCTTGGATCTTGGCATTTTCATTATGTGGTGGTCATTTGTTTATTTTACTTTTTCTTCTATTCTATTTGTTTAAAGTTTATATTAAGAAAACAATATTTATTTCAGAGAAGATATTGAGACACATGGAAAACATTGGGTGCCCTTAAGTGCTGTTGCCATTCTCCTGAATGCCTGGTACTGGTTCAAAAACATCAAAATATAATTTTGCCCACATATTGGCCACATAAATGTCCAACAGGAAATTATGAAAATTTAAGAATAGATGAACACAATAGGCCATTAATTTTGAGGGGAAAATCTAAGAGAAAAAAACAACCAAACAAACAACCAATCAACCAAAAACAAACAAACAAACAAACATGGAATTATAGAAGAAAATAAAATATTTGAAGTTGCTGGCATCAATCACTGATCTGATATGACTCCTCATATTTATAAATTGATAAAATGTTCTACACTGTCTTTAAATAGGAACTTAAACAATGTAATATTTCAATGGCTCTTTTTTTTTTTTTTTTTTTTTTTTTTTTTTCACTACTGCCATTCAAACCATAGATGTTTTCACTCACAGTGGAAGAGCTCAACCCCTGTAAGCCAGGTTAATACTGCTGAAATCAACAGTCACACAGATTGACACCAGCTGAAGAGCTGTCCTAATAGTCTGAGTCTATTTATGGGGGCTGAAACCACAGTCATGTCTCCCCAAAGGCAGTATTCTCACTTGAATATAAATGGTTTTGGCTGCATGAGTGAATTAAATATTGAGGTTTCCATTTTTCAGTTTTGGCTGCAGGCTGTTTGGAGAAATAATCATTCAGTCCTGGAGTGCTGCCTTTCAGACTGGTTTACCTGAACCAAATTATATATATATATTTTAACTGTTGGGTCTATTATCAGCTTGGGGAAGGCAAACCACAGAACTGTGTGTGCTTGCTCAGAAATGGAAACCTGTCTTGAGTAACATTTCAAGGTATCTCACTTCATGGTATTTTTGAAGGGACTGAGGGAATCCAATAGTGGTTTTACTACATTATCTCATCTCCACGTACAAAATACCATCTGGTACCTTCTACATCATGTTACCATGGCTGATCGAGACCAAACAAGTTCTTGGATCTCTACCTGTATTGTGATTCCTATTCTTTTTCATCTCTGGGAAGACTGTTTAAACAGCAAAGACTGAGTACTACTGTTGTATTGCAGGTTCTTGCACTCTGTGGTGTCATCTCATCTCCAAAGACATTCAAAGGGACAGGCTTTGAATGCAACAGGACGTAACTCTCCTTCCTATCACCTCAGTAATAATGACAACAGCAATAATAGGAAGTGCAGTTTGACTCCTGCATCTCACTTCCCATTCCATAACACGTCATGAAGGCGGTGTTGTTACCAGCCTTGCTGCTGTTCTCAAGCCCAGTGGAGTCTCTGCTGTCCTGCAGGTAAAACCTGTGTGAGAGGGGAACCTCCTCCATCACCCGGCCTGAAACATGGGTACTCTGATAGAAGACTAACACAGCTACTTACATGTATTTGGCTTGTTTAAAATCCAGATTCATGACTCAATGACTCAGCCTTTACCTTTTATGAGTCAGGAAATTCCAAGGTACTCTTTTATTTATTTATTTTTTTCCCTTGGACTCACAGGCAGACTGATCTCATTTATTACAGGGTAAATCCACTACAGGCAAGGAGTTATTCCTGCCATGTATTTGCAAGCAAGAGCAGCATCCATCCTCACTGAACCCTCTTTCTGCTCTTAGTAGGTTCTGTGTTCTTTGGCTTGCTACAGCTCTCAGTAAAAGTGTCAAGCACATCACACAGCATAAAATAAATCAATCCATTTCCCAGTTTATTTAGTCTAAAAAGACTGTAAAAAATGATCAAATCAAGAAGCATATTTATGTGGCCAAGAGGGACACATTGAGGAAGGAGTGATACTAAAGTGCTGGGCTTACAGAATCAGAGCTGTTTTACACAGGGGCATGCTACCTGTTTCAGTTCACTGTGGATGTTCGCTGTGACTGCAGAGTGACAAATAGTACCATTCACAGACACAACGTTCATGGAAAGTGAAAGGTAAAGAGGCAAAAGTCATTAAAAACATAAAATGACTTCAAAAGCCAGAAAACACAGAAGCCAGAAGACACTGCAACTGAAAAGCAATGTGTCATCTTGGTTTTATTGAAGAGAAGGGTAAGCAGTGATTTACTGCACCTTTGCAAACGTATCCGCTGGAAGGAGGCACAGAATTCTCATCAGCCAAGCAGACATTGGCAGCAAGATTAAACTAGAAAACTCAGACTGAAAATGCAAGACAAATTTTTAATAGTAAATGTAGCTGAACTTACTGAAACATGAAGTAGATTTTCCATCACTTGAAGATCTTAATTTAAGCTTTAATTTTTGAACCACACAGAGCAGTGTCTTTAGAACCTACATTTATGGAGGTCAGTGAAAATATCCCCAGGATTAAACTCAAGTGAGACATGACTGGAGAGATCTTTTTTAGCATTGCCATCCTTGGAAGGAGCTGAGCCCAGGATGGACTGCTGCTACCTTTGAGTTAAAGAAAAAACTAAATGTCCCTGTCATATGAGACAATGACATAACTGTACACCCAGTCGCACCTGTAAGTGCACTGATTTGCCATATGCATATAGAAATCACTATTAGAGAGGCTGCTGAGGTAGCTGGATGTCTCAGCACCTTACTGTGGAGCTGCAGGTCCACTCCTTAATCCCTGTCTCATTCAAGCTGAGACAGAGGTTTATGGTCACCACATGACAAAATCCCACAACTAACATGAGATGAACTGTGGAGTTGCAAGCAGCCAGATGTCCACATCTCAAAGATTTCATCCTCACTGAAGCACTTGACCACAGCACTAGCTAAGGCATTCTCGAAGGGGAATGAAACACGAAGGGGAAATGCCCAAAGGAGAATGAGATAACCAACTTCTTTGTGAAAACAAAAAATCCAAACACACACACACACAGAAAAAAAAAATAAATCTTCAACTACCATTTCTGGTGTCATTCATAAAGTGTCCTTTCCCTCGATTTTGAAGTCTGATAACTTTGGAGCTTTGAACTCTTTTTCCTTTTGCATTTACAAAGCAAAGCTACTTTTGCTAAGACTGCTAGCATGGCCTCTTGAGCTCCAAGCCTGCAAGCACCACTTGTGAGAGGTAACATTTATCCACTTTGCATCTGAGCCTATTGCCCTGCCTGCTGGTGACAGAGAGGGGTGAGAGAGAACTACTGAAATGGAAAGATGCGGAATGAATGAACAGAGGGGAAAGTGAAGGAACAGGGAGAAGGATGTAGAGGAAGGAGAACATAAACAGCCCTGGAGGAACCTGACAGAAAATGCATACACCACCTGGTCTCCAGGGAGGTATGGCCATCTAGGAGGGGGCTGTGGTGGGCGTGATGATACAGGAGGAGCAAGAGAGGAGGCGACACTTCCTCTGGTTTGCAGCCAAGCTCTGGCTGGATCATTTCCCAGAGCAGCCAGATGTCCAGAGTGTCACAAGGAAAACTTGGTCCTGCTAGAGCTCCCTGGTCCGGCTGGTGTAAAACCATTAAGCTGCCCATCACAGTGGGAAGTGTGAAAGGTGCTGCAAGGATACATGCTACTGGAGTTTATGCATTCCTTGCTCTCCCCTCTCCACCCACCATCAGCTGTATATCCCTCAGAGCTCAGCAGGGACACAAACCCCACTGCAGCACCAGCTCCCCAGCAGGTTTGGGATGGCTGCCTGGGGCTGTGGGGGACTCACCCCAATCACAGGCAGCACACCTCAATCACAGGGGGTAGCCAAGGGTGAGCAGAGGTTTAGGCACTGGTTCACTTCTATTTTGGCCACCAGAACACTCACCCACCCATCACTGCCCAGCCTGCCACGCCAAGTAGGAGGAGTAGGAGGGTTTGCCTGCTTTCAACTTTTCCTTGATGCCTCTTTCAGCCCAGATCTTGACTTTTTTGGTTTTGGGTTTCAGACATGTAAAGCTGTTTAATATGACTTTTTTTTTTTTTTTTTCCCTCTGGGAGCACTCATTTTCATTATCCTTAACTATTTCTGTTTATGGGAGAGATGTTAAATTCTTTCAAATGTGGATTTAAAAGGGTAGGAGAAAATAGCATGCCTGAGTCTAGGTAGGTGGAAATAAGAGAAAGAAAAAAAAAAATCAGAGATGACACAGGTAAAATCCTTCTAATCAGACCAGGATATGCACTAAGATGGATAAAAGTGATCAGGGTTTAGCTCTGTTCACTGTGGGGTTTGCACTCCTGTACCTGGGCAATATTCATTATGCCCACTGCTGGCATGGGATAGAAATATCTGGAGCTGGCAGAGACCCCAACAAACACCACCAAAATCACCGAGGGGATACAAAGCATGGTAGGGGACAGTGTGCCCTTCCTTTTGGAAAAGAGGGGTGCCCTGAGGAGCCAGCAGACTGCTTCCCATGGGATGTGCTCACAGGGCTAACCTCCTTCTGCACTGCAAATGGAGCCACTCCTTGTGAGCGATTACACGCATCAAACATCTGGGGATATTTGTATAGATCTAAGCTCGTTAATCACAGTCAGGAAAGCCTGGCTGAATGTTTCTTGTCCTAGCTGAGTTTCAAGAGCCTAAATGCCACAGGCAGGCTCTGAGCCTTGGACCACTGTGCTGCAGCTTTCCCTTTAAGAGCCCTTTGGCTAAGGCGATGCTCTGAAATGCAGGAGGTGGGACAACACTACACACAAAAATGAAGAAGTGAAGGCAGGAAAAGTTTCTCCAGAGGAAAAATGCAGGGCTTGTCCTTCACCCTGACGTCAGATCTGTCTTTAATAAAATCCCCAAAGAGCCAAGAGAAAAAGGCAGACTGCCTCGGCTAGGTTGCCAGTTGAGGATTGCTCCGCGTTCCCCAAAGTGGTGTTTTTTTCAAAACGGCTCTAAATCTGGGTTCAATCAATGCATTTAATCCCGGCTTCCAGGGATGAGGTGGCTTTTGCCCTGGATTCTAGCAACAAGCAGCATTTTGCAGGTGAGTTTGGAAACTGCAGGAGAGACTTGTCCTCTGCAAACACACTTGGATTTGGTGCGGGGTGGGCAGAGCGTGGTGCGTGCAGGAGCCTGGGCACGGGTAAATGCATGGGAGATGGGAGAGAGGGGAAAGGTGGGAAGGAAAGGAAAGGAAAGGAAAGGAAAGGAAAGGAAAGGAAAGGAAAGGAAAGGAAAGGAAAGGAAAGGAAAGGAAAGGAAAGGAAAGGAAAGGAAAGGAAAGGAAAGGAAAGGAAAGGAAAGGAAAGGAAAGGAAAGGAAAGGAAAGGAAAGGAAAGGAAAGGAAAGGAAAGGAAAGGGAAAATCTCAGAAGTGTGTCTGAACTGAGTCCGTCTCCACTCAGCATCCAGGTGGATCTGCACAGAAAACCGTGGAGTTTTTTGTTTACTTGCTTGCTTCAATCACTGCCATTCTTACTGTGGAACAAAACAAGGAGAGAAAGATTACCCATTGCTGTCTGAAGCGGCCAGGGTCAGGCTGCAAGGGGAGCGGCTCGGGGACGAAAGGGTCCCCAGGGGTGCCAGGACGGGGGCTGGAGCCGTGCCGAGCCGTGCCACAGCCGGGACCGGCACCGGGACGGGGACCGGCACCGGGCGCCGCCGGGCGCTCCCCGCAGGTGTGCGGCTGCCGGAGCCGCCTCGGGGCCGGGAAAGGAAAAGTCTTTTTTTTTTTTTTTTCCCTGCTTCTGCCGGATCTCTGTTTTCTGGTTTGGGCGTGCGGTAGCTGCTTTCCTTTGCCTCCTCTTTGGAGGGAAAAAAAAAATAAATAAATAAAAGAAAGAAGAAAGAAAAGTGTATGGGAGAGCCACTCATTTCTGGAGGTGTTTTCGTTTTGCTTTGCTTTTCCCAGTGCATGCTTGCGGCTTGTGTAAATTCCCCGGGGGTAAGAGCAGTAGAGCAGTTGTGTTTCGGAAGGTAAAAATCAAAGCAAGGAGGTGGAGGGTGCGGGGGGTACCTGTTCCCAGCGGAAGAGCCACTGAGCAGCCATGTGTCCCCTCATCCCCATCCCCATCTTCATCCTCATCCTTATCCTCATCCCTGGAGCCCTGCGGACCCCAAAAGAGGTGCAGAGGGGATGCTTGGACACGCTTGGGCTGCCCAGCGTGAGGTTGTGGCATTCTGAGATCTGTGAGGCTGTGTGAGGCTTCTGCCCAGAGGGGTGGGGGAAATCAGCTGCTTCACACAGGGGGGATTTTGCTTTGCAGGGCTGCTGGCACCAGGGTTGGCTTGCATATAGAGAGATAAAGAGGGGCTTTAAAGCAAGAAAGTAGGAAAGTAGCACGCGTGGTGTGGTACACCAGACGCACCTGTGTGACAGCCGATGGCAGAGCGATAAGTCCTGCCTGAATGTGGAGATGGACTGATACGGTACCCTCCAAGAAAAAAAAAATAGAAAAAGAAAAAAAAAGTGCCACAAAACTAGCAACAAACAAAATGCATCTCTCCGAGGTAAGAATCTACTCTGTTTTTTGTTGAGCAAGTAAAAAGTCACCCAAAGGGAAGGGGGACCCCAACTCCTGCCCCTACCCCTCCACAAGTGCTATTCCAGGACATGTGTGTGAGCCCTGAAAATTTTGTCGTGGTTATCCTGGGTTCCCTTGATATCAAAGACATTTGTCAAAAAAGCAGCTGCAGCATGAAAGTATGTGTGAGTGCATGCAGACACATGCGCCTGCTGTGGGGATGAGTAAGTAAGTGCAATCCAAATATTGCTGGCAGTATGCTTGGGCTGAAGACTATCTGAAAGAGCATCAAAAATAGCCTGCAAAGAGTCCTGGTTCTGGACAGTTTCCAGGTCAAGACCTCCACCCAACAGTGCAGGTGGAGCTCTGTCTCTGCCCTGGAGTAGGGAAGAAATCTCCAAATCTCCACTGAAGATTTCTCTCCAGGCTTTCTGTGGGGTCTTCTCCACACCTGAACTGGGGTGGGGTGGGTTGGTAGGCTGATGAAGGGAAGGTTTCTACCTAAGAGGATGAGGGAGTGGGAAAGAATAGTGTGATAGGATGGAGGGATGGGAGAGGTAGGGGACGGCAACTGGGAGGGATCATTAATCTGTGCAATATCTAAAGGACTTTTGAGAGAAGACCAGGCTTGGTCAGGTCTGCTTAAGAGAAGGATGTCCAAAGGTGGAAGAGATGTTACAAAGTAGTGTGGGGTGTGGCCAGCATGGCCACCCTGCCCAGGAGAGAGAACCCTTCTAAATCACCCAGGTCACAACAGATGAGTGCTGATAAAGCCATGACACAGCCCCACCTCATTGTCCATTGTGTCTTTGGTAGCATATCCCAACAACAGTAAATATCTTTCCAACACTGTGCACACATCCATGGAGTGATAGCACCAGGCAGGCCACTGTGCATGTGCAAAGTTCTGTGGTATCCCTGGGGACCTGTGACATCCTCAAGAGTGATGTCAATATGATGAAAAAGGAGAAAAAAAAAAAAAAAAAAAAAAAAAAAAAAAAAAAAAAAAAAAAAAAAGCTACACTAGGATCTGGGAAGGAGACGTGTATCTTAAAGTGTGTTTCAAAAGACAGCTCTTAGGTTCTCAGGATGGACAGACCATCACTCCTAGTTCTGTATTCAGCCACAGGCAGTTTCTGAGCCCTTAAACAGTTTTATTGATGAAGTTTTGTACTGGACCTCCTGCTCCAAGCCCTCACAACTCAGCAGATATGAGACCCATAATTCAGATTGGACAAAATATCCCAGACCAGGGTGATTAGGAAAGCAATTCTGCATTTTGTAGAAACTTCATAAAAGAGATTATATGTGAAGAAGAATAGCACTAAGAGTTTCTAAAACACGTGAAGTAGGGGGATGAGGGTGTATAGGTAAGGAGTGAATGCAGTTCTGCAGACTTCTCCTTCAATGATGCTGGTAAACAGCAGGTCAGCTGTCAAAGAGAGGTGTTGCTCTTCATCACAGGGATCTGGTTTAGTGGGCAATATTGGTGGGAGTGGGTTGGTTGGACCAGATGATCTTGGAGGTCTTCTCTAACCTTATGGATTCTGTAATTAAGTAGTGACTTGTAGGTAGGTTTTGATGCTTTCATTTGATGTGATGGCAGTCATGGCACACAAACACCGTCCTTTTGGCTTTAGTGAGTGGGAGGGAAAAGAAAGATGTTCAAAGACAGTTTTATATAGGCACATTCTCCATTTGAGCATTAATTTCATTAGATAGTCACCAATAATGACCTGAGTTCAGGGCTGTCACAGGTTGTGTGGAAGGTGGTTTGAGAAATGTAATATGTTTCTTTTTTCCCTTCCCCTCTTTTATATATTAGCACAGATGTGAGGCCAAGAATTTCATTTGCAAAATATTTAGATTTGGTGGCAGGAAAAAATGATTACATTTCTCTCGCTTCTTCCAGGAGAAATCACATTCTGACCAAGTTTGAACCAAAACAAATAAATAAATAAAAGTTAAACAATCTACAGATTAATTTATTAATTTATCTATTTATTTTGCTAGAAGCTCCCATATAGTTCAGTACTAAATGCTCCAAACATTATCCTTACCTGCAAAAATCCTGTGGCCCTCCAGGAGAGGTGAGCTGAGGTTTGTCTGCTGAGTGCTTTATAAAGGAAGACTGCAGGCTTGCAACACTGGTAATGGTGCATGGCTAATCTTAGACAGCAGGGGTACAAGGTTGATATTACTTGTACCTCTAACCTTCCCACCATTCCCTGTTGCTTAACAGAAGCTGCTTACCAAAAAGAGTTTGGCTATGATTCTCCTTAGGATGGTCTCTATGTTTCACTTCCCTAAATTGTGGATGGCAATTAAAATTACCCTGATTACAGCAGCGGAAGAGCCATACAAGTGAGCATCCTGTGGCTCAAAGTTGCATCCCTGTGGATATGGCTGGGTGGGCTCTCCCAAAGCTGGTCTTTGATTCAGCAGACCCCCTCACAAATCCCCGGGCATAGCAAAATCATTACTATTTCTGAGGCAACATCTTGAAAGCAGCAATGGATGGTGCTTCAGATGGATCAAAGGTCCAGACCCAAATTATTTTTTTAGATACCCCCTATGCCTGCTTTTATGCATGTTTTTTATAACTTCTCCCATCGAGCCTCCGGGTTTGCTGTGACAGTGATCAGGTGCCCATGTGTGACAGTGTCTTTGCCAACACTAACCAAAACAGAGAACCAGGGAAAGGGCTTGGCCTCCTTGCTCCCCTCTCACCAGTGCCATTGCCTGTTTGTGTCACCTTGGGCAGGTCCTGTACATATTTCCCTCTGCAGCAGCCCTGCAAGTACTCGTCTAGCAGGGCTTCTCTGGGGAAAGCCATTTAATAAAGATAATAGATGTGGGGTTAAGCAAAATCGTGAGATTTATATTATTGTGTCGTTTGTCTGTCCTGTGAAAGAGTTGCACTTGTTTAGGTTCTTCTGCCTTCCCGAGGTGCTGGGAAAAGGCACTGGCCAAAAATTCAGAAGTCTTCCACATCCACACGGAACATTTGATTTCTTTCTTCGGAAGCTCTGGCCTCCCATGTTGGGGAGCTAGGAGTTGCTTCAGCATCTTGCCAGTGCTCATCTTACTGAGAGCTGCTCTTTTTGGATGGCCTCAGTGTCCCAGCGGGGTCTTGAGCATTCCTGTCTGGACAGCCTTGGCTCTCATTTGTGAATGGAAATGAAGCTGTTTAAAAAAAAAAAAAAAAAAAAAAGGCAAAGAAATAGTATTATGCATGTGAACATTGGCAGCAGTGACCTGGCAAAAGCTGAACAGCCACGGCTTCAGCTGAAGATACTTTAGGGTATCAAGCCTGTCAGTCGCTCAAACTGGGGACCAGAAAGCAAGATAAGGTTTTTTTGTTTTGTTTTTTTTTTTTTTTTTTTTTTTTTTTTGTTGTTGTTGTTTTGTTTTGTTTTGTTTCTAATTTGAGTTTAGCACTAGGAGGGGAAGGTAGGCTTCCTGGATTAAGATGTCCTTCTATATTACCCTTTGGTTTCTTCCAATATAACTCCATCATCATCAGTCTTAGGGCACTTATGTTAAAACGGAATTTTCTGTGTTTATTAAGTAAAAACTTTAACTGACAGCTATCAGTTTGGTGGTGGTGGGCCCAAACAAACTCTACTCATTTATTTATCTTTCTGTGTTTATAAAGAGGTCATCCCTGGCTCCTTGGTCTGGACTAACAGCACCCAAATTTCCCCATCAGTGCCTCTTCCAAGCTTTGTCCTGCGCAGGAGCTGCTGCCTGCAGAGATGGGTTACCTTCACCTTCCCATTGCTCCATGTTGGCCAGGAGATCACAGAGATTTGATTTTACAGGTGTGTCCCTGGGTCAAGGGTCTTTGAGTCTGCTGCTTTAGCAGCTCTGTGCAGATGTTCTCCAGTGCTGCTCTGGGATTACGAGCTGTGGGTGAGGGTCCTCCTGTAATCTCATTGTCTCTCAGTTCTGGGAGGTACCTCTGTTGGTGCCTCTGTTACTCACTGCCTCTCTTATCCAGTGCATCCATACTGAGCACTTTCTTTTTTCCCTTTTGGCTGTTGCTTATTCTGGAATCCTAGGTGGAGCTTCTGGAGTCCTCTTAATCCTTTGTACTTTCCAATATACTTCTGCTGGACTTTGATTTGTAATCCTTGCTTCTGGGCTAGGTGTGGGAAAGCAGAAGGGAGAAAAGGCACCCTCTCTGGGTGCCAACAGCTGGCTCTACTTTATGAGTAACTTCTTGTGGATGGAAAGTAAAGGAGAGCCTTTAGGCTGAAACAGCTGTGAAGAAGATAACATTTAAGCTAAGCTTTGCAGCACAACCTGAGCAATGAATTTCTAATACTTGGGCTGGTAATGCATTCCAGGACTGTGTGGTCATCTCTGTGTTCCTCTTCTCTTTCTCAATAGCTCCCACGTTGTTCTTCTGTTTTATTAGTCTGGGTCTGTCATTCTACTTAACCTAGAAAGCAAATGAGAGATGAGCAAGTTGGAAGGCCAAGTTTCATGAACTCCAGGATGGCTTGTAATGAGCCCAAGAGGAAATCTGAGAAGTATTTTCAGAAGTAAATGTGGGCTCATGCATCGTCCACAGAGGGCTGTGAGTCAGAGGAGCATACCTGGGTCCTGACATTACTGGACATGTGTTCAGTTAGGACTTTGCTACCATGGATCAATGCCAGCCCTACAAAAAGACCTTCTCCTAAGAGCTTGCCTTCTTGCAGATTTGGAAGGAATTGTAAGAAAAAGAAAAAAAGAACAGCTTGTGCTTGTTGAATGGAGAAGCACTGCAAGGTAGCTTGGTCCAACATTTCATCAATGCTTGGATGAACAGAACTACAATACCTGTTCTGCATTGATTGTTTTTACACCTTTTTCACAGAGATTAATCAAAATCCTTCTATTCAGTTTATAATTACTGATATTTAGGGTGAATCTGTTCTTTCCATTCTGATCTTACTGAGATCACCTCCAGTGAAATGCTTCCAAGTGTATATGAAGCCTTGGTTGGATTATTCTATCTCTAGCACACAACACTGACTTGACTGAGTTATTAGTGTTAGATATAGAAACATGCAACTACTACATGGAGCACCTGCATATAACGGAAAGAGCATGGCAAAGTCAAGAATAGAAAACGAATTGTGTACAATACCTGAAACAAAACTTGCTGCTGTGCAACCCACATACATTTAACAACTTTGACCAAAACTGCTCTGGATGACATAGGGATTTTTTTCTGTTAGAAGGTAACAGTTATTTGAGTTGTGTGTGCACAATATCACTTTCCCTTTTCTAGAACCTACAAATATAACTCAAACTTTAATTTCTGAGTTGTTTAAGAGTTTTGATTCCTTTCTCTGCTCTACCAGCTTTCCAGAGTACCTCCCTCCTTTTGTTTCTTGTGTTTCTTGTGTTCTTATTGAAGTTTTTCAAGGAATGACAGCAAGAGAGGGTGGTTGTTTCTTTCTCTTGCTGAAGTTTCTTCATCTCCATAAACTTTTACTTGGCCTGTGACGGGGTGATCATAGTGAAAAGGAGGAAGCATGGTTTCACTATAAACCTGTTTGGGGCCTTATGGGGACAACACTAAGCACCTGAATCAGTGACCTCTCTGAAGAGATCAGCCTTGCACTGGGCAGACACTCACAGAATCAGAGAATCGTAAAATCACCTGATTTAGAAAAGACCTTCAGGATCACCTTGTGCCAGGACTCTGCAAGGAAACTGGTGACTACCCCAAAAAGTGCAGCATTGTCTTAAAGTATCTCCTGATTGTGCTCTGAATACTTGTGTCATTGTCACTGCTAAATGGTGGTCTTAACATTCTCATATTTGTAGTGCTTTGTTTATTTTAATTTTATTTATTTATTTATTTTTAATATATGTTTGTGTTTTTTTTGTTTTTTTTTTTGACTTGTGGATCCTCCCTTCTGGGTTTTGAAGTCCACCAAAACATTCCTGGATATGTGTGATAACCAAGGAGCCTATATCTCACATTTATGATCACCAGATTTTATCTGCTGGGACAGAAGGAACCTTCTGTATTTGGGATGATAAGAAGGCAGAGGTATCAAAATCCATATGGGGAGAATAAAACTCTCTTCCAAATGGCTGGCACATGTACTTGGCTGCCTGCAGGCAACCAAGTCCTCGGTTTTAGAGTAACAGCTGGATTATTTTATCTGTTTAGCAAGGAAGGACCAAACCACAAAAACTGCAGCCAGTGCTGAGAATCTGCAAGTGGATTGCACTATAAAACTCCTTGGTTACATTTTTATGAGGAAAAAAAAAAAAAAGTGGAAAATTAATTAGGAAAGTATCCACGTTCCATTAACTAGTTTGGCCACTCATCAGGTGGTTTATTTATAAGCACTGCTGGCAATATTTCCTGTTGGATCTTGGTCTTGGAGGACTAGGTCATGCCCACAGCAGCTGTGTGTGGGCTGATATATATTGATACAAGAATATCGGTGCAAATTCAGCTCCCTTCTTTCTATGAACTTTTCTGTCACATTTGACCCTAGATATTGCAGTTACTGTAATTAAATAGCAGGGATGTCACTATATATTTAATACTGAAGTTAATTTATGGAGATCATTCACTATTAATTCTCACTGTTTTATTAGAGTGCCAATTGCACATATTAAAAAACTGACATTTAACTGAACATTTCTGTGAGGCACAGATCTCCGTGGGCCTCGGAATGGGGTCAGAAAAGCTGACACCTATGAGTTGGTGGATATCTGGGGGTCACTTGACTTGTTTTTCCAGATTTTGCATCAAAACCTGTGCTTAGCTTCCTTGGTGTGCTGGAGTTCCCCCAGGAGGTGGTGTGACCGTGCTCATGCAGGCTGGTGAATTCCTTGCTCGTCAATGTTGCCTGAGTGTGGGTGGGCTCCTGAGCTTGCAGTGGGACGATGCACTCCATGCCTGCTTTCAGGCTCCGATAAGAAGCTTCTGCTTCCTTTAGATGATATGTTTAACTCTGTGTGATTTATGTATGCACAAATATATATAACACACACATGTACAACCTACACGCTTGCATTTTTGTCGTTTGTGTCACTTGTTCCATATGTATCATATAGGCTGTCTGTTTTCAGTCAAGGAGACGACCATGCCGTATTTTTGACTGATCATCCACCCCCCAGTGCCAGCTGTATGAAAATGCTTTCCAGAGTGTCGTCTGGGAGGCTGGAGTACTTGATCAGAGGAATAAATGGATATTACAGTGGCGCAATTAAGATCATTTAAAAACCTCTCCATCTTTGATGATTGCACCATTTTAAAGAGAAATAATTAAAGACTTACATCTGTCCCATTTCCCATGTCATTATATGCCTGTAAAGGTGTTGATCGTGGTTTTATTGTTCATCATGTAATACAGAGGGGAAGCTTTCTTAGAAAAACAGCCTTTACAATGGGAGCAGTGTGGATACAAATATTTTGGCCTAACACCCCCCTCCCCGTACACTTCTCAAGTCTGTTTTTATTTTATTTTTATTTTTATTTTTTTTTTAATTTAATTTTATTTATTTTATTTTATTTTATTTTTTGCATGAATTGTGCAAGTGGAGCAGCCTTGGCCCAGGAGGATGCTGAGCAGCAGCAGCAGGGTGCTGTGCAGGGCTGCAGGAGAGCACCAAAGCCCTGTCATCTGTGCACCAACACTGCCCTCACGTGTCGGGGAGCTGGGAGACCAGCCCTGTGCCTGCTCTGCTCTGCTCGCAGCAGCCTCTTGGCTTGCTGTAGGCAATGAACAGCCAACACCAAGGTCATTTTTCCAGAAACAAGCAAAAATGTCAGTACCCATATAATTAGTAATTCATCTTTTGCCCCCTGGAGACAAAACGCCTAGTTGATGTCCTCTCCTCTGTGGGAAAGCAGCAGCATGAACTGCTTAAGAGTTGAAATGTTTTTTATCAGTTTGGGGTTGTTTAGGATGGGGAAGAGGCAACGTTTGCATGGAGTGCTTTTGGGGAGATGTGTGGGTGCTTTGGGGAGATGTGTGGGTGCAAATATCTCAGCGACTTTCTCCTCGTGACCTGCCAAGGAACTTCACTGCAGGGGTGCAGGACACCCCACATCAGTGTGTTGCAGTGGAGCTGCAGCAGTACCCTGAGCAAGGGTTTGTTTTTTCATTCATTGGTCCGCTAGTTTTGTGGCTTTTTTTTTTTTTTTTTTTTTTTTTTTTCTTTCTTTCCTTTGGTATGATGCTTTTTGAGGTCAGGAGGTCTCTGGATGAGAAAAGGAAATTTTGTCATCTGCTTGGTTTAAACTTGAGCCCCAGCAGGTACCACAGCAAGCAAGAATGTGTAGGACCCCTTACATCACTGCACCAGCACAGCAAGTTGGAAACTGCTGATCACCACTGATTTGTTGGATGTGAAGGCATTGGAGAGGTGAAAGAGTCTTGCCCTTTTGCAGGCATCAGATGCATGTGATGTTTGAAAGATAAAAAACAAAGCAAGTGATTTTGCTGAATGGACAGCATCTGAGAGTTGGCTCAGTGGAACAATTTTTTTTTTTTCTTTTCTGTCTTTTTTTTTTTTTTTCATCCAATAAGAACTAAACAACTAGTTATATTAGTTACGTGTAGGAGGAGGGATCATGGTATGGTTACGATGTAGGAACAAGAAATCTAGCTGCTATTTTTGGCTCTGCCACAGACATCCTGTCTGCCTTTGGGACAGTCACTTCATCTCTTGGGCCCCAGATTAAAACAGGGTTATTCAATACTTTCCTCCTTTCCTTGCAAAAGGTTCTCCTTTCCACCATAAGCAATCCCTTCTGCTCTTCTTGCTCTTGCAGATGTAGCCCATGCATTCCCATCCAGAGAGCTGAGACCTCTGAGTTTATCAGTGTGCATGTTTACTGCTTGCATAAGTTATTTCTCACTCTTTCTCTAACATCTTTTTTTTTTTTTTATTTTACCAAAGCCCTGTATTTCAGTTTTGTTTCCACTGACTTCAAGGGGCAAGAGGATTCATTCTCCAGCACAATGCATAATTTTCCTTTACTAATAACTTCACTCCTTTTTTTTTTTTTTTTTTTTTTTCTTTATGAATTTGTGCCAGGAGGTATTCTATTTTCCCCACTTGTAGTTTCCATCTTATTTAATTTGAAAGCAACAGCTTTGTCCCCAAAGCTTTGTACAAGTCAAGGGCAAATCTACTGGCCTCTTTTTTTTCTTTTTTCTTTTTCTTTTTCTTTTTATTTATTTATTTATTTTTTTTTTCCCCATTTGCAGGGTGTCGGCTTTCATTTGTAGGGGATTGGATGGAAGGTACAAAGGTATAGCTGCCTTTTGGGTCTTTCTGTTGCATATTAAAACAGGATCAGAGCTTCAAATGTGTCTGGAATAGTGTTTGTCGTGCAGAGCTCAGGCTGATTGGAGAGCTGGCTCTGTCCTTTTCCAAGCCTCCCTCCTCTCCATTGCCTGTTTGCTCCTTTTGCTGTTTCTGAGCCAGCTCTTCAGGAACAGACTGTTCCCCTCATCACCCCATCCTCCCTTTTCATAGCACATGGACAAGATGTTTGCAGCCATTGCTCCGCTGACTGTCCTACAGCGGTTCTTGATTCAAAAAGAAGCAAGTACCCCTTTAAAGTTTTTTGGATTAGCCTGGCCATCAGGCCTCTCATAGTGGACTTAATGTCTTATCCCCAAGCCCACCTTTGCTATTGCTCCCTGCAGTCCTGCGGGCTCCCCAGCATCAATGCTCTGCTTAGTCACTGCTACAGGCACTCAAAAAGCATGTGAAAAGACCCCACGTTGTTATCTGGTCAGTATGGAGGGCACACTGCTTCCCAGTGCTACAGCACGGGGATGGCCAAGGCCATAGAACCAAGACTAGACAGGTGGCATCCTCCTGATAAAGGTAACACCAGAAAATGGGCAAGTGCCTGCTGCAAAAGTGTGCTGCAATGCAAAGGTCCTGCAAACTTACATAAGGGTGTAACAAGCTTTCTGCAAGTCTCATAAGCCAAATGCTCTGGGCCAAGCCATGCTAATTTTCAGTATTTCAACTGTGCACCTAGCCACAAGGCAGGAGCCAAAGGAAGGAGAATCCCTCCCTTGCCAGGTCTGCAGGATTTTAAATGTGGAGCTCTGTAGAAATCCAGGCCAAAACAGACAAGAAGTAGAGAAACTGTCCATGGCAAGAGTGCAGAGGGCAAGAAAACTTGATGACTGTGAGAGAACACCAAGGTGAATATTTTGGAACTGAATTCAAGGTTTTCTTTAAAGAATGCTGTGAAGCAGCCAAGCTATTAAAAAGAAGCTTCTCTTAAATTCAGAGTTGCAAAGAAGATCTCAGGACATCTGCGGATGGGAACTTCTGCGTGAACCCCCATTCCACGCTGAAGAAGCACTGTTTTGGAACAAAAACATGCTTTTATTCTCTCCTTATTCATATTGAGTAAATATATATGAGGTATTTTAGTAATTATCATTCTGAATGATCTCAATGTTATGAATGCACCTGCTGCTTCCTAGCAGTTTCCCTGGCTTTTCAGACTCTGCCAGTGGAAAGCCCCAGTGCTTTTAAAAGTCCTTTCATCTCTGAAACTTTTTTCTGGTCACATTATTTCCTTTTAACCCTATTAGAACTACAGTGTTGTACATTCCTTATCATTTTCATTAATCTGTTGATAAACTGCTACCTATAGCATTCATCTGATGTTATTAAGGTCTACTGGATGAAATGATGGATCAATATTTACCCTGAACAGGGAAATCATATAGGGGAAAAAAAAATAATCAAAACCCAAACAGATATGGATCTAAATCACTCTTAAAGACAAAACATAAGAAAAAATGTAGCAAAGTTATCCTAAAACCCAGTCATCCTTTACCAAAATGCCACTAAAAAAGCAAGCAGCATCTGTTCCCTTCTGTTTTGGAGAGTTAATGGTTGTGGGCTCTCTAAATATGGGGTATGAGACCCTGGTTCTCAAGGGCCAGCCCTTAACCACAGTGCAGTTTGTAGCAGGCTTAAAACTATCAGTCAAAGGTATAAATAAATGAATGTATTTAGTGGGAAAAAATATTGTTCCTTCTCATTTTGCATTAGACTCTGTAAAAGGTTCACTTGCCTGTGTGTTTGTGTTTTGTTGTTCGTTTGTTTGTTTGTTTGTTTGTTTGTTTTTCACTCAATAAAAGAGGCGGAGTAGGAATGATACCCCAAATACCATGTGAGTGACAAAACTCATACCTTTTTTGCTCATTTTTTGAAAAAGCCAAATGCACTTGTATTTTTTTTACCCGTCTGATGATGTAGAGGAGTTTCAGACGATGAACATCTTCCCAGGCTTGCACAGGACATTAACTGATAGTTTCTGTAAAAGAAATAGGGTGTGGGATGGAACCAAACTAA
Source organism: Aythya marila (assembly GCF_965140915.1). Taxonomy (NCBI): domain Eukaryota; kingdom Metazoa; phylum Chordata; class Aves; order Anseriformes; family Anatidae; genus Aythya; species Aythya marila. Next base: position 149,294,144 of record NC_139043.1, read on the forward strand.
AAACCCACAAAAAATCTAAGCCTTGTGTGTTACAATCAAAATACTCATTTCAACTGTTTTCCTGGAAAGCTAATGGGAACTCCATGTAGGGTCAAGAACCTGAGACCAGATCCACACAAAATTTCAGTATCTCTCTGTTTTTCTCTACTGTGCATCTCAATCCAAATGGAAAATGATGAGATTTGTACACTCCTGAGGCTACGAGCTTGGCTGGAAAATGGAAATCAAAATTATAACATTCTAGGGTTATTAGCTTAGGAGACTAGGGGAGAGGGGAGACCAGGCAGAACGTGGGGGTGTATGCTGAGAGATGAATAGTTGTGGGAGGTCTGGTCCAGGCAGCTTTGGCTGCTTCTGCCTCAGGTTGACCTCAAGGCCTGGCAGTTGTCTGCCAGACAGTAAATTCCCATCATGTGAGCTTTCTTAAACCTTGAATAGGCTTTATTTCTTGGCTGTGGTCTGGGAAGTGGATGCTCTTGCTGATAAGCACTGTCCAGCTGCCAGCACACTGGAGCAGGCTCTCCACTTTGTTGCTGCAGGACATATGCAGTTGAAGTCTTTCTTTTTGTTATTAAATCTCAACTGTTAATCTTCTTGGTAGATTTAGAGACGAAAAGGACAAGTTAAAAAATGCACTTTTGACTCCATGTTCCACTTTCCTGTTGATTCAGCTGCATGTTTCCTACTCAATGGTTCAGTAAACAGAGAACAGTTTAACTCTTCAAATCTTGTGGTTGTGTTGCTTCAGCATCTCTGGATTCTCTCCTTAAAGCAAATTTCCCCTCTATTCTCTATCCAGGGCAGCCTTTTTTTTGCTTTTTCTTTTCTTCACACGTCCCACACATTTCACATCCTGTTGTGGCTTAACACTTTATTCAGAAAGAACAGGATTTCCTCTTGCTTTTGGTGAAAACACTTCTCCCCTTTGCAACCCCCACTTTCTGGTGTTGTGCTCGTGAAGGAGAAAGTAGTTAAAACTTCTAATTTTATTTCAAAGTATTTAAAAATCAATTGACAAATTCCCTGGAAATGGCAGAAAAACAAGATACCAATCCTTGTAAAGAGAATTTTGCCTGTATGTGTTGAGAAAGTGTGTGTTGGATTTCATCTTGGGAGAGAATACATACTAAGGGTATTTCAGACCTTCAGAGCAGAACAAGATCACACCTGTCTCTGTTTTCATTCTTTTGTTGCAATGGATACTTTTGATGTTGTTGATGGCATCAGTGGTATCCCACCAGTTGGTGGTGACTTGGCTGCATCTTTTTGCAGCCACCTGAGCAAACCTTTTCTGTAACTGGTGTGGGCTGCAAGTATACCCGTGCTGAGCAACATGCTGGATATGACAGTCATTCATCTCAAGCGAACAAAATGGTTCACTTTAAAACCTTGTCTTTTTTCTAAAACAAATGTTTTTCAGGTTCTAACTTGTGCCCTTGTGCATACAAAATCCACCAGACGTCTGTAAGTCACATTCAGCAAATATTCACATGCTCCTGATCTTTCTGTATGTGAGTAGAAATCTGTTCTTCCCAGACACACACCAAGATTGTTTTAGGCCTAATAACAGGCCTAAAGGCCTTTTAGCAGATCTGGCTTTCATGTTTCTTCATATTAACACTGGCATCTTCACAGAGGAACTTGCTTGGGGGCTCAATTGACCTTACTCTCTGGTGGTGATCTGCTTTGATGGCAACTGCGCATTTCTTCATACTCTGGACAGCTCACAATCTTCAGTGTTTGTTTGTTATAGCCTGTTCTGAGTTCAAATAGAGAAGTTGTGCCCTACTCCTTCAATCTAGAGTTCACTTTCTGTAGCCTGAGCTGCTCTGAAGTTAGTCATTTTGCCTAGAGCAGCTATCAAGTCTCTTGTGTAGTCACTGCAATGGTCTCCTCCTTTGCCCTCAGGAAAGAGGCCTGGGGTTCACATCCCATAGCTGAGAGTGCTGCTAATTGCACAAAGAAGCCAAGGAGAGTTATGCATAAACTCTTCACCGGTGCAAGAGTGAGTGTCTCACAAATATGTTAGCTGCTTCTGACCAGCTCTGCAATCTTTTACAACACAGAACAATAATCTGGTGAGTTGCAGAGGGCCAATTTTGGAGCCGTTGTGTATATGCACTTGATTCTTGGTGGTTTTTATTTGTTGACTATCTCTAAATTAACTTTCCTGCGTAAATCATCTGACTTTCATTAGCATTGATATTCTTTTAAAGCATTCATATTTTAGTCACGCTGCCTTGGCTGCCAGTTATCCTTTGCAATGACAACAAGAACCAAACAAGATACATCCATGTGCAATAACAGAGTGGCTATGTGGTCTGCATTAGAAAGGAACCTCCTTTCTCTTAAGCAACTGCTGTTAAAAGCTAGCTGCTTATATTGGCTCATTATAGTAATCTTATTTGTATCCATGTCTTACTGTATTAGCAGCTCTAGGTCACAATCAAATCCGATTTCCTCCCACTCGCCTTCTCTCTCCAGCTATGTTCATAGATAAACAAAACTACATGTGTCTTGTGAGAAGGCTTTTTTCTTTCTGGCCTTTTCTGAAGGAAAGCTGGTCAGATATCCTCGTGGTTTTGTAAAAACTGAGTAGCTTCTACATTCATGCACAACAATAAACTTTATTTTTGTGTCTTTAATGGGATGAATTGACCCTTATATTGTTACTCATGCCAAAGCTTTGCCCTCCTAATCGACTTGTCTTGAAAACAGCATTGTTTTCTTTCTTAATAAATATGTGGAGGTTAGCTTGCTGGTTGGTTTTTTGAGCCTGTAGGTCAGATTAAGTTAGTAGCAACATTCAAAAAATGAATAATAATATGTAGGTATTGGTGGATGAAAAAACAAATATGAGACAGCAATGTATGCTTGCAGACCACAAAGCCAACTGTATCCTGGACTGCACCAAAAGGAGTATAGCTAGCAACTTGAGGAAGGTGATTCTCCCCCTCTGCTCCACTTCTGTGAGACCCTACCTGGAGCCCAGCATTCAGCTCTGGGGCCCTCTGCACAGGAATGACATAGAAGTATTAGAACGAGTCCAGAGGAGGGACACAAAGATGATCAAGGCGCTGGAGCACCTCTCCTGGGAAGACCGGCTGAGGGAGTTGAGGTTGTTCAGCCTGAATAAGAGAAAATTCTGGGGAGACCTTACAGTAGCCTGCCAGTACCTAAAGGGGGCTACAGAAAAGCTGGGGAGGGAGTCTTTGTCAGGGAACGCAGTCATAGGACAAGGGGGAATAGCTTTAAACTAAAAGAAGGTAGATTTAGATTAGATATTAGGAAGAAATTATTCACTCAGAGGGTGGTGAGGCACTGGCACAGGCTGCCCAGAGAAGCTGTGGATGCCCCATCCCTAGAGGTGTTCAAGACCAGCTTAAAAGGGGCTTTGGGAAACCTGGTCTTGTGGGAGGTGTCCCTGCCCATGTCAGGGAGTTTGGAAATAGATGATTTTTAAGGTGCCTTCCCATCCAAACCTTTCTATGATTCTATATTGAAGTATTTAATGTTTTTTTCCCTGCTAGTAAACCTTTGTCTTAGTAGATGTTCTATTAGGAATTGTTTCATTATTTTGGGTTTTGACTGAAAACAATGATGAGTGTGATTTCTAATATGCTTCCCAGATAGGTTATCTCTCATGAAGAGCAGATTTGTACCAAATTGATGCCAGTGTTATTTCCATAATAGGGGACATTCAGTTATGTAGGTTCCCAATGCCCTTGTGTACCTCCCCTAGGCTCAGGTACCATACAGCATTGCACACCCAACTGGCACTCATACAGACTGACCTGAGAAGCTGGGTGAGAATATCTGTAGATCTCATTTTCTCAGATATTAAAGAAATAAGAAGCTTCAGTCCACCAGTGTTTTCAGTAGACCATAAACTGTTTGGATAGGCTATTGTCTTTTGTAACAGATCATAAAAAATGGGCACAGAATTGTTACTATGAATATGTAGAGTGTACTCAATTTGCAGTTTCTTCCTTCTGCTTACAAAACCCATACTTCAATCTACTTCAGGGTCTTGACTACCATCTAGAAAAGTTAATGAGTTCCAGATTTGTTTACCGGTTTCTTTCATCCTTGTAGCATTAGTCTTCATGATCTCTAATATCATCTGTGTGAAGTGTCTTTGTACACATGTTTTGGCAAGTAATGTCTCTGCTCCACATGTGGAGCCAGTAAATTCACTCAGCTAGGCTGGGCTTGTTCCAGGGATTTAGGGCATATAAACTTAGCAAAGCTTTAGAGAAGGAGGCCTTTAGCTGATCACTGCACTCCTGCTAAAAGATTTCACCATAAATTTGGCAAGGTTGTTTATGATGGTCTTTCTTTAACCTCTAATATGAGCATACGGCACTTCACCATTTCTCTAGCCTGTGGGTTGTCATGGTTTTGGTTTGATATCTACCTGGTGTACGTGTGCACAGACTCCCTTGCAGCTCCGCTCTGAGTGGATCTGTGCATGTTACCTCATCCAGAGCTGGAAGCTACATTTCTACTGATTTTTCTGTTTTTTTTTTTTTTTTTTTTTTTTTACAGGTCTTTAGTCTTTTGTTGTTGTTGTTATTGTTCTGTAGATATTCACTTTTTAAGTCAGCAGAAGAAAAGCTCAGAAATGTGTGCTTCACATTCTGCTGTTTGTTCCTCCTTTAAGCATCAGGCATCACTGTAGCAAAGGTCTACAGAGTTCCTTTTAGAGTTCCTTTCTGGCACACTCTAAAACACAGTGACAAAACGCCTAATTAAATCAATTGAGGGAGATTTTAAGAGGCAGCTGTTTGACATTGGTAGCCCATAATATAGCTAAAGGCTTGATATCAACTTCAGGAAGAAAACAATTAGGAAGATAATGTGTCCTCAGGGAATTCAATACTTATTTCCTTGAGGAATTGATTAAAAGCAGCATCTGCTCTGTGCTGTGCACTGTTGTACACTTTCCTTCCAATCCCTGAACCTGAAGTGGATTACTTGGATATATGTCTATTTGTGTGAATCATTTTATAGCACTCAGAGAAATGTAATGGGAATGCTTTCTAGGATTTTGCAATAGGCAGAGAGGACTTAGATTTATGATGAAGACAGAAAATTTGACTGTTGGAACTAGCATTGGCTATGCCCGCTGCCAATGTAATGAGGTGCCAGGAGAGTCTGAAGAGCTGTCAGCAGAAGCTGTAGAAGGTATTCAGTTTCTTTTTCCTCTTTGTGACAACATGGGCACTCTTGTTATTTTGTGTTCATGTCAAAACTCCCCCCACTCTGTTAACCATTTCATATGTTTTTACCTGGCAGGTGGTGTTTGTGGTTTGTCTCCTGACAATGCAAGCCTTTTTTTTGCCCCTGTGTAAAAAATCTTAGCACACCTATAGCTCAGTTTTCAGAGACCTCCAGATACCTGGGACCTGTTTAGAACATGAGGCAAAACTCTTGTAGTCTGGATGCATCCCATCATCTTTAACTCCTGTTTCCATTCCTTGATTTAAATGTTGCTGTTCCTAGCTAAATACATTTTTAATACCATGAATACTTCCTTTATCCTCCTGAATCTTCTCCTGTCAGTCTTTGCATACTGCGCACAGTCACTGCTAGGGAGAGCTGCAGCTCTTGACATTTCTTCAGTCTTCCTTATATCTGCCCAAATTAGTGTAATCAAAACCATTTACCTAATAAGCCCAGTTTTTAAAAGAAGAGTCTGTTTTTCATTAAAGCTCTTTACTTTACACAGAGATTAAGGTTGCTTACTCTGCCATAGCCTTATAAAAGAACGCTAAGCCCTCCATACTTACCAGTAACCCAATATCATCTGTAGCAATCACAGGAACTTGTTTTTCCATTTTCTGATAAGCCATATACTCATTTCTACCTTCAAGCAATGAGTACTGATGATTTCATCGATTCGTGCACAGATGTTCCTGGGTGTAGGAAGTTCAGTGTGATAAGCACCAGTCCCTGGTGTCTGGAAGTATCTGTTTATTCTCAGTGGATCTCATGGTGGGTGATCTCAGCTGAACCTTTCACAATACAGATGTGAATGTATCACAAGGCCTCCTAGTATAGCGATATCATTATACATGGTGAACAAGGGTCAGAGAGGTTTCCAGAGGATGCAAGGGAGGTTCTGCATCTCTCATCCTTCCCCTAATCCCTTGTTCCCATTCTGTTTGGTTTTAATGGGACGTTGTCTTGGCCAAGAAAAGCTTCTTTCTTCTCAGGAGTGTGATCAGACTACATCCAGCTCAGATGATCAGGCTGTGACAAATATTGTTATGGATGCCTTTGCTTCAAACCTACTAATGCTGCCTTACTGATCTCTCTGCATGCACTGAGCTAATTCACTTCAGATGTTACAAAAGATTCTTGCCATGATTTTTCCTGGAAAGGGATAAGATAAGACATTTCAAACTGGATGATTCTGTTCTGCAATTGGAAGTAATTTCAGGTCCTTCTAGAGTGTACAAAAGCCTGGCATCTTCTGTTGGTCCTAAGAATGCTACTGACCTATATCTTTTTCATCTTCATTTTCTGCCTAACAGATTTCATCAAATACTATGAGCTAGAACTGCCAGAATATGCCATTCTTGGAGACAAAAAATCCTTTCACTGTAAGACTCTGCCTGGAAATACTGATGTTTATTCAGACAACTTGTAGGCTCCATCTGTTTTTTACTTAACCACAAGAATTTAGCAATGCAGTCTTACTGCTCATCTTTCATTGAAAGTCTTGAGGTGGCTTTGATATAATGATATGACACTACATTAAATGGCAGTTATGGTTTTTTGGATGAATCTGCACATGCCATGTGTTCCAAAGGGGCCATTAAAGCAGTAGTAGCAGGTTCTCTTTCTCTCTATTGTCTTGAAATCCTCCTGCTATAAAACCAGACATATGGAAGATTTCCTGTTATCAGATAAAATATTAATTAGCTGCCAAATAGCATTTTGGCTGTGCTCATGATATAAGAGGAGATGGATCTACAAAATAGGAATCATTTTTTTTTTTTTCTGCATTACATTGCATAACAAAAAGAGATTATTTATTTACCTTTTTTATTTATCTTATTTATTTATTTATTTATTTATTTATTTATTTATTTATTTATTTATTTATACACCTTGTCAAAACTATACTTGGTTTTGACAAGGTATGCAGTCACACAATCCCAGAATCACAGGTCATCAGTGTCCTCTGGAGGTCTCTACTTCAACAAGTAAGGATGGAGAATTCAGACACCCAGAACGACCCAGGGTTGCAATTATCTCCTTGTGAAGTTGCCCTTCTGGTATTCAGACTAAACCTCCCTGAATGTGGTTTGTGGCTGCTGCCCATTTATATGCCCTCTGTTACCACTGAGAAGAATTTGTCTCAGACATTTCTCAACTTCAAGTAGCTGTGGGCTGATACCATTTAGCCTCTTCCAGACTACACAAGCCCAGATCCCTCAGCATCTTCATCCTGGCTTCATCGTCGAACTTTCAGAGGCTGCATTCAATTTCACTGTTCATGTCACTAACAAAGATGTAAAATAGTGCTGGTCCCAATACTGGCCCCTGAACAACACCACTTGTTACTGACCTCCACTTGGACATTGAGCCATAGACCGCAACTCTTGGAATGCAACAATCCAACCAATTCCAGCTGAGTGGTCCACCCATGAAACCCAAGCGTCTCCAATTTAGGGACAAGTATGCCATGTGGGACAGTGTCAAAAGCTTTGCAGACGTTTCTAGCCCTTAGTATGTATTTAAGGAGAAAAACACCTTGAAAGTTGAAAATAACAAAAGATCAACTTGGAAAGCCAAAGCTAAGTGCAAACAGCAGTGGAAGATCGACCTGGGAGGAAAAATTCTATTTAAAGAAGTAGGGATGCATAGCTTCATCAGTTCATCAGCAGCTTGAGGAAAGTGCATATATTAGGTCAAGAAAAAGGTTACAGATTTGAGAATTTAAACAACGATGAAATTTTGAAATGAAAAGCTGTTTTAAGTCAAGATGTTCTGCATGGGAAATATTGGTAGGAAACTGCTGATATTTAAAAATGCAGACTTCTATTTTGAATAAAATAATCATGAAAACCAATATGATTTGGAAAAATGCCACCAAATTTTTGCACTATTCTTGAAATAGGGGAGGGGAAGGAGAGGTGAAGGGGAGCCTTTGTTTTAAAAAAAAACTTTGCTTTTTGCCCATCTTGGGACAGAGGGTAAGAGGACAGAAAGCATCTTCCCTTTGATTTCAAGGTCATGACTGAAAATAGGAGATAAGCAAATGCAGAACATGGGTAACCGCAAAGTAAAACGCCAAAGCAGTATGATCTTATTTGGGAGCTGGACCTATGAGACTGTTTTTGCCACCCAACCCATGACTCATATGTCAACATCTTGTTCTGTACAGTTTTAGGATTATTTGTAACCTTATGACCTTGGATGATCCAAATGCAATCTCTCTCTCTCTCTCTCTCTCTCTCTCTCTCTTTTTTTTTTTTTTTTTTTCCCTGCACTCTACTTTCCAAAAATTTAAGTCTGTCTATTCGTCCCTTCTGAAGACTTTACTCTGCTGTTTCTCCAGATGTTCTCTGATGGTTTTCAAACTCTAGATCAAGCTGGTTTTACCAGATGAGCTCATTAGCTGCACAGATGGAACATGTGCAGCGCAAGACTTTGAAATGTTCTCAGAACACAGAAAATATGTTGTTTAATATCCCAATTAGTGGAGTATGCAGTGGCAGTGTTCAATTTGTTAAGAATGTCCAAATATTTTTAGGTCACTGTGCTCTTAGAAAGTGTTACTCTAACTAGAAGAACACTTATGAAACATCAGGTCACATTCTGACAGGGAAGTTCTTTTGTTCTAAACACTCCATGAAAAAAAAAAAAAAAAAAAGTGAAGAAAATGAAAGACCACACTGAGTTTGCCAGTATAAGCAATATTCTGGCAAAGTAGTGAATATATGTAATATTTACTCTGCAATTGTCTAAACTAAGTTAAAAAAGGCTATTCCAAACATCTGCCTATACTCTTCCCACAGATATATTTTATGAAATAATGTTATGGGAAGTTGATTTTTCATCACTCACAGATTCTAGAAATATTAGCGGTTGACTCACTGTGGATTTTTTATTTTCTTAAGATATTGAATGTTATACTTCATGCAGAATGTTCCTTTCTGCTCAACCTACAGTGCACAGGAAGGATAAATCTGAGTGGCACCTGACATCTATAAAACTATCTTACATTATCTGGGTTCAGAGTCTGTTATTTTACAATATGTTATGGAGATTTCATGTCTGGAATCAATTTTAATAAAGTATCTAGAAACTCATGTCTGCTCTATGGAAGCTGAGTCCCCAGTAATCATGTTTTCCACTTAACATTACTTGTCCTGCAGAATCTGTCTTATACCTCTGTCCTGATGCTAGCTCACTTGTCACTAGTATTATCTTGCGGTAGAGTTTCTGAGAATTCATGGGGACTCTGAGATTTGCAGCAAGAGCATAAAAGTGAGGAAGGCCTGATAGTACTGTAATTACTACTGATCTTGCTGTTAGAACTGACTGACTCTGTCAACCCATCTGTCTTGTGTGTGATAATAATACAAATATTCAGCAATATTCATTCAAAAGTTCAAAGTGGGCAAGGCAAAAAACAAGCTTCCACTTTGATGACATGGTTTAAGCCTGTTGATGTAAGCTTTTCATTACTAATGCCCATCAGAGACTCAGGACTTGACCTTGTATTGAACAATGCTCCTGCTATCACACCCCAGCATTGTATAGTGAGATACCAACTCTATTGAGCTACTCCTAAATTCCTGTTGTCCCACATTATTTCCTTGCTCCCAGCATCTATCTTGAAGTCCCTTGGAACTCATTAGCCTTCAAAATATTCCTTCCTTGGCATGCCTGCTTCTCTATCTTACATGTACAATCACAAATTCCAGATACATCCTGTTATTTCTCCTTCTCATTTGTATCTCGGGGCATTTAGAGGACTGTAGACAGATGTAATGTCATTTGTGTGGAAATCATGTAATATTTAGAAATCAGTTGTTTTTCATTACAAGACAACCAGTTGTTTCCATAAACTGGTGCCTTTGCTGTAGCAATGGGATCTAAGTACCAGAAAAAAAAAAAAGAAGAAAACAAACAAACAAACAAACAAAAAAAAAAAAACTCTTACAGTGTAAACACCACAAACAGTTTGTCATTTTAGATTAATTTTCTTATGTTAGCCCAGAATGCCAGCTGTGTCCTAGGCTGCATCAAAAAAAGGTGTGACCAGCAGGTTGAGGGAGGTGATTGTCCTCCTTTACTCTTCCGTCCTGAGTACACCCCTGGAGCACTGCATCCAGGTTTGGGACCTTCATCACAATGAAGATGTGGATCTGTTAGAGCTGATCCAGAGGAGGGCTACAAGGATGGTCAGAGGGCTGGAGTACCTCTCCTATGAAGAAGGGCTGAGAGAGCTGGGCATGTTCTGCCTGGAGAAGAGAAGGCTCTGGGGAGACCTCATTAACATTTTAATGGATAAAGGGAGACTTCACAACATTTTAATACTTGAAGGGGTCTTATAAAAAGGATGGAGAGGGACACTTTACTCAGGATAGAACAAGAGATGATAGTCTTAAACTGAAAGAGGATAGATTTAGATTAGACATTAGGAAGAAACTTTTTACTGTAAGGGTAGTGAGGCACTGGAACAGGCTGCCCAGAGAAACTGTGGATGCCCCATACCTGGAGGTGTTCAACACCAGGCTGGATGAGGCCTTGGTCAACCTGATCTAGTGGGTGGCATCCCTGTCTATAGAAGGGGTGTCGAGTTAGATGATCTTTAAGGTCCCTTTCAACCCGAGCCTTTCTATGATTCTGTTACCTATTGTATAGTGAAATAAAAACTATCCCTTTTCTTTGTCCCTCTGTGCCTTTGCTTTTCTTCACCTTAACTGGACTTGGGAGTATTTTTTTCAACAGGAAAATGTCTTGTAATTTTGGAGAAAATTAATTTGGACAGGAAGAATATTACAAAATTTTGTTCTTCATATGTTTGAGAACAGCAAGATTCTCAAGGCTTTCAGACTGGACCCTCAACAGTGCTCTTACCTTTCTGTCAAGGTTAATGCAAACTTGCCTCTTCTCTTGAGTGGTTGCACAGTGGGCATTTACATTTTCTGTGGATGGGGTGAAAATGCTTTGGTTTGCAGTGTCTGAAGGCCTCAGTTTCACACCTTTGTTTTAGAGAGGCTGATAAAGTACTTCCCTATCTCTGGGGTTGTGCCCCCCATTCAAATATGCATACACTTCTCCCTTTTTGACTGTAGAATGGAAAGATAAATCTAGACCTTAGATGTGGTTAAAGCAGGTGAAAAGGCAGGATTATGCACTGAGTTGTTGAACTCTTTTTTTCTGCTGGGATTACACTAAGCAGTCTATGTGCTTGCGCAGAGATGACACAGAGACATGGAAAGTGATGTGGATTCATTCAATATATTGTTTATATTTCATTTTTTCTTTCATTTTAACTTCTTTATTAAGCTCCATCCCCTGTGTTCCCTTGTGAACAGCAGCGTGTCAGGTTGGTATTAAGTTGTTTGCAATGTGAGGGGAGACTTCTGGGCTGCTTTTTAAAATTATTTTAGTTTTTTAGAACATTTGGAGTTACATGGTATTGGAGTTGTCTCTACAGGTGTTTCTGCTTGGGGTGGCTAAATAGTTCAGCCAGTAAACGTAACCAGGAGAAAGCAGATGCATTACTTGGCAGAGGAAGAGCACAAATTTACAACCTTTTTCCTGGAAGTGCATCCGCAGGTGTCGTCTTAAATTTTATTTATTTATTTATTATTAACCTCAGTGTCCAGGTTTAGGACAGTCAATCTGCAAAAAATAAAGGCATTTTGAGTGATTAGCTGCTGCTAGCAGGCTTTGCTGCACAATCTTCCACTGTTTGGGTCAGTCTGTAAATCAGCTGATTTAAACACATAATCTCCTTTTTGTAGTAAGGAGGATATTTTAATAAAGGTTTTATCACTGACTGTTATTTATAAATGTGTCAGAGATGGAGGACAGGAAATAATCCAGATCACATCGCTCCGTCAACAATATCTGGCAGCATCCAGAAAGGCAGCATCAGAAATGTAACTTTAAAATACTCATTTTAAATGTTTACTGTCAGAAATTAAAAGGAGTCCACTCAACAGTATGTGCCCTGAAAACCACAGCTCATACTTTTACAGCTAAGGATTGGCTCAAGGGTCCTTTTAAAGCAAATTACTGTCAAGGAGAAAACAGCATATGTGATAACCCACTATGATTTGAGCTGATTTCTGCAGGCCATCTCTCATAACCCTTTCTCCAGCAATGCCAGTAGCCAGATGAAATGGCTTAAAAATGGCTTAGAAATCACCATCCTTTTGAGACTCTATCCCATCAGTAAATGGAGAAGAGCATGCATAACTTTTCTCTCCTCATCTTGATGAGAAAAATACCTGAAATGAATACACAGAAATGTCAGAAATGTATTTTTAAACACCTATATGAACTGGAAGTGAAGGAATATATTGCCATGCATCTAGAGCTTTAATGCTTAAAAACAGAGATTGAGGTTTCCTCATATGTTATGTGAAAGTGCTGCTGTATCTCTGGCTGTCTTGCAATTTGGAGTGTATACACTAAGTTCAACACCATAACTTGGTCTTTCCATTTTTCAAAACTAAAACAAATTTACAATATCGTATTTTCCAACAAATTGGAAATATACCTTACTAGGCAGTCAGTCATTTTTTATTTTCTCCTTCTGTCCTCTTGAATATGAACACAGAAATTTGCAGGGAATCGTTGCTACCAAAATAATATTATCTGCATATGTACACAGAAACTAATTTTGGAACTTGTCCAGCATAAATCGGGAGCATAAATATACCATAAATCTGCTGACTCTAAGCTTGAAGAGTAATTGTAGAAAACATGTTAATTACCAATATCTGGGAAAAAAAAAAAAAAAAATCACACTAGACACTTTTTTTACTTTCTCTGACATTTTAAAATTTACTTGTCAAATCCCCAGCATTGTGTTTTGTTGGTGTTTCCCTTTACTACAATGTTTAAATTTCTCTTCACTCTCATGTTGACTTTCATAGAAAACCATTGTCCTCTTATGTATTATAATAACATTGAAGATGTGATTCATGAAACCTTATATGTGATTTTTTGTTGGTGGTGGTGGTTTTTGTTTGTTTGTTTGTTTGTTTGTTTTCTTTCTAAGGATGGCTGTTGCTGAGAACCATTACAGAGTATTAGTAGGAAAGTAATAGTATTCCAAAATGTTTTGAGATACTGTACTAGTGGTGTTGGATGGCTTTTCCAAAGGGATTTAAATATCCCAGTAGTGACAGCAAAACACAGAAGAGGAAAGGCCAAGAATTTTATAAATCTGCACAATTGCCTCTTCTATAGCAAAGCTCTGAGGGACTTCAGAGGGCAGAGGAAGAGGGTCTTGAAGCTGTGCATGTTGTACACTTGTTCTGGTACCTGGTGGACATCATTTTCCAAAGAAAATCTGGTGGTGATGGAGCCTAGGACAGGATGCTCTTTCCGTCTCTCCATGGCTTCTCTATTTGTAAAATAAGGGAGTCAAAAATATTTTGACACTTATTCACACTGATGCTCGTGTAACCTACACTAAGTTTCCTTCCTGTGGCTTGCTCAGCTAACACCACTGGATATCTGAGTATATCCAACAGCCACAACAGCTACAAGTCACTACAGGGACCCTTGAAAAGCTTCCCTGGTCACCTCAGGCTTTAACCATAGTGGAAGCACTGTTAAATAATCTACTTTAAATTCCTGTTTATCATGAGCCACCAAATAGTTCCCAGATACCCAGACCTTTGCAAGAATGCAGTCTCAGCCCTCACAAATTATCTACAATCACTGGACTGTCAGGACTTACTGGTTCCTCTTTGCTACATGTGTTGATTCACATATGTTTTCATATCGTCACAGGATGGGAACTGTTTCTTGCTCATATTAACAATAGGAACAAGGAACTGTGAAGGGATTTACTTATGGGGTTGAGCCATGGCAATGGGCTATTTAAATAGTGTGACTTTTGTCTCTATATCTGGATTTGATTATTGAGCACTTTTTTACTCATCAACAAAGTAAATAGGTTTATTGCACTTGAGGAGGCCTCTCTTCTCAAGTGACAGATTATTGCACCTACTCAAATTTTTGTGAGTGGAATGAAAAATGCTACTATTAAAGGGCCAAGTCTTTTCATTGATCTGAATGTTCCTCTTTTAACAACTTTGGCAACATCAAGGAGCTTTAAAGTGGGAGTAAATTATATTGGTATGTTTTAGTTTAAACATGAGTTTAAATGTGGTTTTAAGCCAACTTTAAGGCCAATTCTGGAGGCCTTAATAGAATTGGGAATGATGCCCAGAGCAAACACATTGCCTATTTGGCAGCAATTAACAATGTGTTAACAATTTAGTGTTCTAAATAAAAGATAACTAATTACTGAGATGCTTAAAAACATCTTCAAATGCAGCAGGAGCAGGTTGAGATTATTTATTTATTTATTTAAATACAACCTGATACAGCTAGCAAAGAAGCTGTAGAAGACAGTCAAAGAGCTGCGCAGAGCTATCCGGACAGACGGATGGATGGATGGATGGATGGGTGGATGGATGGGTGGATGGATTATGGGCTGTGGGATGGTTATTCTTGAAGATGCTTTTCCCAAGAGAACCCTGGGTTGCTGCATTTTCTCCATGGACAGATAGTGAAAAACTTTTTCATTTTTTTCATTTATCTGGAACTGTAAATAAGACAAAACACTGGGGCACTAGGGAATATATAGTACAATATGCGTTAGCCAGGAATAGATGAGAATACCTTAGCAGTTTCTAGACTTTGACTTTCCTTGTCTGTACTTTGTAGGGTTATACACTCATTCTTTGCAGCTGTCAAATTTTATAACTAGAAAGAGTTTCTGGACCACATGGGGCCAGGCAGAGTGCTCTGCTTGATGCCCATGTGCAGTTCCGGTTTTCTCTGCAGTAATCCTGGTAGCAAAGACATATATTTGCTTTGTTACTGATTTGACTTGTACCCTCCCTGCATCATGAACATGGCTGCTGCTGTTAAATATCATGCAGGAAGCAGATTGCGTAAGGTAATGAACTTTTGCCCTCTGTGTGTTTTCCTATGAGCTAAGGTACCCCAGAAATCTTTTTTTTTTTTTTTTTTTTTTTTTTTTTTTTTTTTTTTCTCAGTAATAGTGACCAAAATCTGTGTCCTGGAGCGGCATCATTGCATTACATGAAATTCCTTTTATATCTCAACTTACTAAAGCACTTCCCATATTTTTCATTAATGTTGTAGTTTTTGGTTTTGTTTTTCTAATTTGATGAGGAAGTGTAGATCAGAAGGTGCAATCTTGGCAGTATCCTCCTCATAAAACTTTTCCTTTTATGCTTACAGTGATGTCAAATATTTGTGCACTTCTAACAGGTGAAACTCTGAAGTCCTGAAGCTTCATTTGCAGTCATCTAAATTATATGGCCCACAGTGACTCCATGTACAACAAAAGAATGTGCCAAAAGGTGAAGGTGGTAAATCACTGTAGAAATATCCCAGTTTTTTGGCTGTGTGGATGAAAGCAATCTCATGGGAATTATAGTGTGAGACTTTGAAGAGCCTATCATGGGCAAAGGGAAGACCTAAGACCCTCATGATGACCTTAGTATGTGGTTGTTTAGACGTTACAAAGGATGGTTAAGGAAGTTCATCACAGTACTTAGAGGAAATGCATGTCTTTTTTTTTTGTTTGTTTGTTTGTTTGTTTTTGTTTGTTTTTAATTGTTATAGACATTGTATAGCCTCATTGCTTAGCACTGGGAATCTGTCAGGGAACTAAACTGCATGCATATTTTGTTACAGCTGTGGAGATGAACAAAGCATTTTTCAGACAGAGATTGGTGTCCTTGTGCATCAAAAAAATATTCACAGCCAGTTAGCCAGATTTTGATTTCAGAGGTTTATTTGCCTTTCTGTAACCTTGTCCCTATTCAAGTGAAAGGGCTGGTTTATTGTAAGAGGGCACTTATGGTATTAGTGGTATTGCAAGAAGAGATGAAATGACCAAGCCATCCTCATAAGATCCATGATAGGGATGGGTTTCAGATCAGGTTGCCCACAGAGGCTGTGGAGTCTCCTTTGGAGATATTCAAAACCCACCTGGATGCCATCCTGCTAAACGTGCTCTGGGTGATCCTGCTGGGCAAGGGGGTTGGACTAGATGATTTCCAGAGGTCCCTTCCAACCTCAGCCATTCTGTGATCTTGTGATTCTGTGATCATCCTCACAGCACGGAGGTTCCTTACCTATCATAGGAGCCTGTGGAGTTGGTGGGCTCACAGGCCTTTTCCCTGTCTCCTCATGGATTTATGGGATGCCTTGTTTTGGATGCAAGACATGCACAAATATGGATAAGCCTGAGGAGGAGAAGGCCATAAAAGGGCCCCATCTCATGTGCTTTCACACTGCAACACTATGACCTTTATCTTGCTGAACAGGCAACAACAACTACAGGGTGGCATAACCCTCTGCCAGAGCCAAATAACCAGGGTGATACAAACCAGACATATCACAGCTTCCTGTGTATCAAGGGGTCTTGACATATGTGCCTATGTTCCTACATGGAAAGAGATCTCTGTTCAGAGAGCAGAGATCTGAAAAAAGTCTGAATACCACCAAACTGGGCCTATGTGGTTTGGATGCCAGTCCAAGCTGCAGTGTATTTGCCCCTGGCTGGTATCAGAAGGGCTATACAGAAAAGCAATGCTTTTTTGATTTTTTTTTAATTTGTTTTCCTTGTAGCCTCTTTGAATCTCATGGGATTTTTATTAAGGACATATCACCACATAGTTCACAGCCCCCTTTTCTCTCGAACAGTTTCCAAGCTGTGTTTCTTTGTTTGTAGGCCATTGCCCAGACCTCCACCACCATGACCCCCACCGTCCCTGCCACGACAGAGGCCTACACACGGACTCAGTACTGTAAGTGGCCATGCGAGTGTCCGAAGTCCCCTCCTCGGTGCTCAGTAGGAGTCAGCCTGGTCACAGACGGCTGCGATTGCTGCAAGACGTGTGCCAAGCAGCGTGGAGAAAGTTGCACTGAGGCCGATACCTGTGATTTTCACAGGGGCCTGTACTGTGACTACAGTGGAGACAGACCTAGGTACGAAATAGGAGTATGTGCACGTAAGTGATGTACATATATTTTTGACTTAGATATACCTTGGCAGTTCCCCTTGGTCTGAGCTGAAATTTATCTCATTAAATACCTGACTGTAAATTCGTCAGCTCCTTCATTCTTTTTCTTCCATGTCCTTATAGCTGTCTTCATTCTCAGGCCAGTTGACTGGATGAGAAATGGCATCTGTATTCTTACTCTTTCGGTTAGCTGCTGCCAAGAACAAGGAGCAATCAGCATTGGAAGGTCTTTGGATCTGCAAGCAGATGATTCTGTATTCCCTGTAACAGGAGGAGGTGCTGTAGTGGGTTGGGGCTGTAGGAAGGATAGATGTGCAACTGGCTTTAACAACAAGCATTACAGGCGTCTGCATGAAAAGCATGCCACTAAGGAGAGTCTTATGGCCTATTCCTAATAGTGGATTCAAAGGAAGAAGAGCACACTTTGTAGGATACAAAAAAAAAAAAAAAATAGCAAACTGGATATTGTCTCAAAGCTACCACAGCCTTCCTAGACCTTCATGCTGCATCATGTTTACTTACTTTTATGTTTGCTTTCTTAGATGGATTTCATAATCTGTAGTCCTCCAGTACATCTCAGACATTTGGTACACTTGTGGCAACAGCACTGTGGTGTAGGAGAATTGATCCCCAGCCTCCCTAGTGAGGTCTGGAAGGTTTCCCAATCCCATGCATGTTCACATCCTTACTGTCATGACAATATAACTCCATATATGACATTTTTGGTTATATGGTGAAGGGCCTTGTGGTGTGCACAGCTGAGGGACATGAGAAGCTAGGTTAGACGGTGAAGCTGTTTATCTCTGGCTGCCACAGAAAGTTGTGGCCTTCTTCTTGCTTTCAGCATGTGGGTGGATGCAGATGACAGGATGTGCTGACATGTTCTTTCCCATACCCTGGGCTGTATACAGGCTGCATCATTCCATTCTGAGTACACCAGATATTGCCCTGACTGCAGGGGGAATGAAGGCAAGTGTGGGACTCCTGTGCTGGGGGTTGGGAGCTAACTGCTTTGAGGAATTTGCTTTGCAGATGGATGCCAAAAACTCTAGCTCTAGAGAATTCAAGGCATGCGGGACTGTAGGAACAATATAATTTGTGGAAAATAAAGAGCCTGAAAGACCAAGGTACAAGTGTCAGGAAAAGAAATTGGGTGAAACTGTGGGAAATTCAGGATATAGGTGGACTGGCATGTTGCAGTGTGGCCCAGACATCAGATAGGAACCTGCTGGGAGTCACTACAGCTCTCCTTACATTGTTGGATTATCTCTGCACTGAAGCAGAGACAGCAGGGTGCAGAGCACACATCCAGGTGGGGAGGTAGGCTTTGTGTACGTGGGGATGGCAATTTTGAAGTGATCCCCAGTAGCCTAATTTACTGCAGACACAGTGTGATTCTGCATGAAGGCATTCTACTATGCCTATGTCTGCATTTGGGGATGTTCTCACAGTAAACGTCTTGACGTGTGAGGCCTTCAGGAGGCTGACTTAGCACAATACTGGATGGGTATGCTTGTAGCAAAGAGGAAATCAACAGGAAATCCAGCATTTTCTTGAACTGTCATGTGTGCACCTAGAAGCATAACTGAGCCCTCTGCTCTGGCTCCAGAACTGAGTGACAGCTCTTCAATACAAAGGCTGAAGCATCAATACTGGAGCTGAGCACAAACTGGCAATCTGGATCTGTGCTTCAAGTTCCATGAAGTCTCTTTTTAATTATTTTGTGCAAATGAAGGGTTTTGTGTTTTATATTTTCAGTCAGCCCATTATAAAAATAGGCAGCTTTTGCGGATTTTAATCAAGCAGTTCAATTTGTATTGGCCTTGAAGCACAACCGCGCTTCAGCTCCATTTCCGACCAGACATAAAACTAGAGCAACCCGATCAGTGCGTGCACACTGCCTCCATGTGACCAAACGAGAAACTGAAGCTTGAGTTCCATTAGATTCCTGCCACTGATTCCAATCATTGTTCATAACTTTAAAAAAAAAAAAAAATAATAATAATAATAATACAAATTTTGTCTTATTTCGTGGATTAATATGATTCCTTCTCAGGGGAAATGAAAGGGCTTGATCTTTCATGCTTTTATTTACGAATATTCATCAAATAATAATTTTCATAGCATTACTATGTTTTTCTTCAGTTTCTAAGGAAACTGATTTATGATAAAGTGGTAGGGCTCTTGTTGCCTAAATATAGTCTGTGCCATTTGAGGTGCTCCTTTGCTGCCTTGGCTGTCCTCCTACTGCTGCTTCAGAAGGGTACAAATGTTGCACAGATCTCTAGCATATTTGCAACTGCATGTAATCCTCTCATGCATCCCAAAAAATGTCAAATTTCACTCAATATCAGCTTTAATTACTTGGATTTCTCCTATTGTGAACAACTTCTAACAACATGCCATGAAATGATCATTTGAGTGAGAGTTTGTGCATGAAACGTGTTTTGTTTTCTAACCCTTTTTCCATGATGCATTAGAAGATTCATTTTTGCTGTGATTCAGAACAAAAATAGTTTCCTAGATGGCATGACCACATTTGGCTTAGCGTCATGCTGAACACATCACCGCAGCACTGTCATGTCTCCACATTAGCTCCATTAGCCCAGGGAGCAGCTTGATAAATAAAAACTTTAACACTGTTTGTTGACAGCATTATTTTAATAGTGCTCTGTCTCTCTCTCTCTCTGTCTCTCTGTCTCTCTCTCTTTTTTTTTTTTTTTTTTTTTTTATTCCTTTCAGAGATTGTTGGTGTAGGATGCGTCCTCAACGGAGTCAGATATAATAATGGGGACACATTTCAGCCTAACTGCAAATACAACTGCACTTGCATTAATGGGGCAGTGGGCTGCATTCCCATGTGCACAAACTCACGCCCTCCCCTTGTCTGGTGCCCAAACCCAAAGCTGATTAAGATGGCGGGGAAATGCTGTGAGCAGTGGGTTTGTGATGACTCCAAGAAAATCAGGAAGACATCTCCACGCCACATCTCCTCTGCAGGTATGGCAGGAGTTTGGTGGAGCTCTCCTTGGCCATCAGGGAGCTGAAGTCAGTGTCTGCAACCAAAGCATCATCTTGCACTGTCAAACTTGGCGAGTGTCTTGCCTTTGTGTGAGCAAGGCACAGATACTCTTATATAGAGTGTAGTGAAGCACAGAAGACAAACACCAGTCGTGCAGCAGTATGAGACTCATTATACATGCTTGTATGACAAAAGCCCCTCTGAAACACACATCTGCTGACACTTTTAAGATGTGACAAGTCCTTTTTACTTCACCAGTTTTTCATCAGTGTAGTTCCTCTGGAAAGCAAAATTATCTCTCTTTAATTTGGCACTGAGGCTTTCTGTCTGGGTTGTTTTGTGCTAGTCATATGATTTTAAAGCTCCTGTAGCTTAATAATCCCAAACTCAGACACACCTTGAAAGCAGTTATTGGAGTAGAAGTTTCACTGACAATTTTAAAATTAGGCTAAATTGTCTTTGCATTTGTATAGCTTTTTAGCAATTATGTTCAACTGCACTGATGTCATTATTAAACTACCTATGTTACGTGTCATATGTTATCTTCTTTCCCCGCACCCATATTCACAGTGAGGATCACTTAGCTGTCTGTGTAGTGTTGGTACCATTTGCCTCACACATGGTGCCTAAACTTTAGGATGTGCCTGCTTTTCCATATATGATAAATTTATCTTCAAAGCACTGTGATGCAATGTAGTCACATTAGCCCCATTCTACAGAACACCTCACAAAAGCAGAGCTCAAGGAGATGTAGGGTGTTTGAACAGGGAACTGGGATTTGTTTTCTTAATGGTATGTTTTGTTTGTTTGTTTGTTTTTCTCCATCAATCAGCATGTTGTAAAAAACAAAGCCGTTTTGTGGGTTAAAACCACCAGAGTTTAGCTCTCATTACTATTTCTAGTAGCTTTCGAAAATAAGTCCAAATCAAAAACATCTATTACTGATTTTGGCTTTTTCTCTTCATGAACTATGGCCTCAAATGAGCACAATGCAACTTCTCTTGGCTAACTTTTTCTCTTAAAAGTAGAAGTGAAGATAGTTTTTACAGTATTTAATATAACTATAAATATAATATTTAATATTGATGATTAACATTATAACGAGCAAGCTCAGCCCAGCAGTTTCTACAGAGCTGTGCCTGTGGGCTGTGCTGTGAGCTGCAGTCCAGTGGGGACTTCTGCCGAGGCCATGAAGGAACCTGACCTGAGGTTGATGGCTGCTTTCATAACAGAGCCCACCCTTTTCTCAAGTGATTCCCGAGCTCTCTGTGAGCTATTCAAGCTTCTCTTCCTTCCAATGAAAGGCAGTGGCTGCTTCCCAAACCCCTCAGCCGTCCATCAAAGACTGTTGACCACTTTCTGCTAGAGGGAATCAATTGAATGGGCTCTTAAATAACCCTTCATGGTGAGATTAGATCTCATCTCTTTCTGCATCAACTGGTGCAGACTTCTGTAATGAAGTGTTTACATTGTGGTAGCACTTGGGGGCCCCAGACAAGGACCCCCTTATGTGAGGCTACAAAGAGAAAAAAAAGAAATGAACCCCAGCCCTGAGCACTTGAGGGTCTGACACAAGTAGGTCAGTGGCAAAGGGGGTGGGGTGGGGAGGTAACAAAGCAAGCGGAGGTTCGCAGGGATGCTGAGCCACTTCACTGTGATTTAATTATTTGGGTTAGTGGCCTGAATGTGTAATGAGCTTGGGCGAGGGTGTTTAATATGGAAAGTTGCCCAGCTGAATAATGTGTGGTTAATCTGGTTTCTGCAGCATACGAGGGGGAGGATGAAGCCTGGCAGAAGAACTGCATTGTTCACACCTCACCCTGGAGTCCCTGCTCAAAGACCTGTGGGCTGGGCATCTCCACCAGGATTTCCAACGACAACGACCAGTGCCGGCTCATGAAGGAAAGTCGCCTGTGCAACATGCGGCCCTGCGAGGTGGACATAACCAAGCACATTAAGGTGGGGACTGTTTCTCCGTGCATCCCCTGAGCTTTGCCTGGACATGGGGTCAGATGTGTTTGGCAGCATTCTGGCCTCTGAGAGCTGCACTTCTGAACTCAGAGGCCATTAGCAAGCACATGTGGACTCACTGTGATGCAGAGAGGTCAAAATGTCTCCTCCCTGTGCTTCCACACACCGGTATGAAAACCTTCCCCCGAGAGCTTTAATTCCAGCCAAAAATGCTCCTTACAAGGAAAGGCAAGCCAAGCCCATTGTGCTTGCTGCTGGTGCAGACAGACCTGTGACTCAGCTAGTAGAAAAGCAATAGTGCACTGCTGGTCATAGTTATAAACTGTATTTTGCAAGTGTCCTACCTGCAGCTTCTTGGTTCGTATGTCTAAAAGTGTCAGTCTGTCACACCTCTAGATCAGGTCTGTAAAAAGCTTTCTAGCAGCTTCACAATATTTAAATACTAAAAAAGTTGTTTTCATATCCCACCTGTGTCAGCATGAAGCAATGAATATTAATCTGACTCTCTTTGTGTTCTCTGATATTAGCCTGGGAAGAAGTGCCTGGCTGTCTACAGGGCCAGCCAACCCATGAACTACACCATCTCAGGATGTGTGAGCAAAAGTCCTTATAGACCCAAATACTGTGGCGTCTGCACAGACAACAGGTGCTGCACACCCTACAAGTCCAAGACTATTGAAGTGAGGTTTGAGTGCCCAGATGGAACTGAGATTTCCTGGAAAATCATGTGGATCAATGCTTGTTTTTGCAACCTGAACTGCAAGAACCCCAATGACATCTTTGCTGACTTGGCTCATTATCATGATTACTCTGAAATTGCTAATTAAATTGGCTGAATGCTGGAATTGACCCATTGCTCTGATTTTACAGAGGTTTTAAAATAAAAGGAGAATCTTTCATCCAATGCCAATGTACAATTTTGTTTATATATTTATTTATTTGATTTTCCTGAGTTAGGATGTTAAGTCTCCTTGTTTTGACACGCTGTTCTTGGAGAGGCCTTGAACAAACAGGGATTTCAGCTCTAACAGACCTCCATCTATCAACAGCAGCCAGAAATTCCTCTATACACAGACTCCAGGACTTAAATGACAGTCCCATTGGCACTAACATTTATTAGGCCAGCAGTTTAATCACCCAAAGGAAAGAATATTATACTACTATGACAGCAAAAGTATGGCTGTCAGTAGCTTAGACAAGAGCTTCAGGCACCCTTACTGTCATTTCTTGAATAATGTGTTCTAATCTGGAAAATGAGCATCGACGTCTACTTCACCTCCCACAGTAGACTTCAGTCTTTGATGCTGGTGACCCTCAGAACTAGGCTCATTCTCTGTCACACTGAAAATAGTCCTCAGGAAATCCTCCTCTGTCATTCTCATTCAGATCCCACCCCATGGTGAACTTCATGTGAAGATCCTAAGAACAAGATGGTTTCTCCTGAAATCTCTGGGTGAGGCACCCTTATCTCACTGCACTGGGATGGGTGAAAGACCCTCTGTGTCCTGTTCTCCTTGGTCTCTTGATCTCTTGGAGTATATTATGGCAGGGACATTTTCACAGTTTCACTACCAGCTCTCATTTTGAACAGCCTGAATGCTCTGAACCCAAAATGCCCACCCCAGAGCTCATATTTGTGGGTATTCCTCTTGCCCATAGATTCCATATTGCTCATAGGCTACCTATGCAGACCTGCAGATCTGTAGGAGGAGCTGTAGAGAGCCAGAGGAGAGATGAAGGACAGAACCTCACTTGCTCCTTTCTTCACATAGAAATAGTGAAGAAAGGTCTGTGCCTGGAGACCACCTCTTCTACCCTGTGGTGTTACCAGCCAGCAGGTCCTGCTTCCTACTGGCACCTTGTCAGTGGCACATACCTTTGTTTTACATGGCTGAGGTAGAGGAAAGGAGCCACGTGCTAACGGAGAAAGTAGTTGTTAGGCTTCCCATCAGCTTTGTGGGTGAATGCATGTGAAAAGAGAGGACAGCTGCTGTCATAGCCTCTGGTACATCAATCATAAATGGGCTGCTGCTTGGAGTAAAATGTTCCGCAGAAATAGTTTCACACACAAATATTATATAGGAGTAGAAACCCCCAGTTGTTAACATTTTAAGCAATATGTTTCTCATCACTGAAGCCTGCTGGAGACAGTTTTTCTCCAGTGAGTTGTAGCTACAGCCCTCATGTACCATGGCACGTTCACCATTGCTTCACTTGGGAGAGCTGAGCAGTAGAAATGTGTCTCTGCATGGGAAAGTATAGTATATGTTTGAAAATTCCCTGGGGCACAAGAGAACTGCTGAGTGAGACATGGGCTGAGGATTGACCTGTACAGGGCTGAACTTCAGAAGATGCAAACTGTTTTTAAATCAGTCATTTATTTTGCTTTAGTTCCAGTTAGTCTGACTTCATCTTGATAAACCAGAGGAAGCTAGATTACTTCCCAGGAGACATAAATCTTTCTAGCCAATGACAAATTAATGCTTCTTGTGAGTAGCCTGAGAATAATGCAATTCCTATGTAAATCTTGTAGGAGAAATGCTGTAAATTCTCAAACCTGGAATTCAAGAGAAGCTTTGTTTGTATACAAGGATTTGGCCCCTACATTTTCCACAGAGCTGGGTTATTCCTTAATCCAAAGCTCTTTACTAATTCTTCTGAAGCTTCTCTGAACTCCCCAGTGGCAGAAAATAAGGGTGATACCTGTCTGCATGTTCCAGCATATATGCAAAATGCCTGTTCTGTTCATTCCTCGGGTGACAAGAAATGGAAACGTTACCACTTGGCAATATTCAGCCTCCCAACTGCCTTTAGCTGGGATGATATGACAGGATAGATCATGTCAGATCTATTCATCTCAATCCAGATAGCAGCTCAACACTTGCAAGACTGAGTATGTCACATTTTAAACTCCATCACCTGGAAAAAAAGCTCCACAGAGACATAAGAAAATGAGGCCTTAGCCAAGAAGTTGACAATGCTTTCCAAAAGAAAAAATAGTTTGTTTTGAGATGCTTTGTAGGGAGGCCAGCCTAGGAATTCAATAAGATCACTCCTAAATGTGATTTGGAATATCGTGTTCTAGATTTGGACCACTCAAAAAAAAAATATATATATATATATATGTATACACACACACATATATATACATATATATATTTGTGCATATCTACATATGTATATATATATATGTAAATATATACGTGTACTATAACGCATATAATATCGTATTTAACATTTTATATAATGTTATATATAAAACATACATGAGCATGTCCATGAATATATACATGTATATTTATATATATTTTTCCTATTGTGAAGTCTGTGGTGCATAAAACAAAGTGCACATATAACATGTATTTATATGTATAATAAGTCATTCCTACAAGTACACATAGAGAAGCAAAAAAAACAGGATAAAAATACAGAACCAAAGCTGTGGCACTTAATATGCTTGCGTAGCTTTGCAATTATCTAACACTGTAACCATCATAATCAAATTCTGCAGTGGCTGAAACACACAGCTTTCATTGAGAGATAAAAGAAGCTATTGTAAGCTAATGCATGACCAGCAGCTCCAGTGTGTGTTGGTTTTCAGTGAAGTGAATGCCTAGAAACCACAGATCTTCCCCCACGCATCCAAGATGTTTCTGTTTCTCGCCTGGTTTCCTTAGGGAACCAGGCATATGCAATCATACTGTCCATTTGTTCATCTGTCAGTCACTCCCTTGGTGGGGAATTTCAAACAAAGTAGGCAGAAGAGTAAAGATCTCAAAAACATTGTGATTCCTGAAATAAAAACAAACAAACAAGCAAATAAATAAAATAACAGAACAGAGGAAACACCCAGAACATTGCTCGTACCAAGCCCACCCACTTCTGCCAGAAAGCCAGAACAGCTGCAGCACGGCCCAACCACAACAGCAGCATTAAGACGTTTTGAACAGATGCACCATTTGGAAATGCGCAGCCGTGGTGAAGGGAATGCTGAGGGCATCATGGACAGGAAATATTGGTTGTTAGAGTGCTGTAAGGGAATTTCTGACAAAAAAGCTATCAGAGATCAAGCTTCATTAGCTCTGCTGTTTGTGCAACTGCTTTTCTTTCTAGTGACAATGAAAGAGGATGAGGAACACTTATAACGAATGACCTTGTCTTGCAGTTTGTGGTGCTTTAGAGCTCCTTTATTTTAAAGGATATTTACAGGAAGACTAACTCTAGGACTACATAAAGAAACTAGCCTTTAGAAACTAGCCTTTAGATTCAATTCCTTGTCCCCCTGAGAGCTTGGGCAAGTCATCAATCTTTACATGAATACCTTTGTGGTTACTATTTAAATGTGCTGAGGAGCTAGATCCTCAAAAACTTTAATGGATCCAGCCCTTTGCTTCACTTATCCTCAGTTCTTCATCAGTGTAGCCAGAAGAACAAAGCCCTAGTGTCCATCTCCTCTGGTGAGAGTGAAAACTCCTCCATCAGCAGGAACTGATGCTCACTGTGCAATTGTACAGTGCCTCATACAATGGGTCCAGGTCTCTGCTGGGACCTGAAAGTGGTACTATCATCCAAAAAAACAAACAAACAAACAAACAAACAAACAAAAACAATAATCCTATTGTGGAGATAGCAGGCTCTGAGCTGGTGATAGATCCCTTTGGTGCAGTAGTCCAGGGATGGGCTTGAGAAAGGATGGAAGTGATGATTTTGCAATCCAGGCTAAACTGAGGCTGTTTGACCCACACCCCTCTCATGCCAATCATCATGTTGGTCTAGTAGTCTGTGAGAAGGATGGAGGATGGGATTTTGAGGGGCAGCTCACATTAAATGTATTTGCTATATTTGCTTTCCACAGGGGCTTTCCAGTGTCAGTATGGTGGCTCGAGCTGCTTTGTTTGGGAATACCAGAAAAGATTCTACTCACTGAAGGATGAAAAGAAGCAATCGTGTAGCTTATAAAGATGCCTTTTACCAGAGCTCTGACTAGAATTTATAGCAATTTCAGTGTGCATGCAACTGAAAACAGGGTGTGGTGCAGTTGCTTTATTTTTGATGTGTTCACGGGGATTGTGCTGTATATATGTAATACAGCAGGACTGCAACATTCAGAAACTCTGAGTCATCCAGTAAATTAAACCCTGTGACTTTTTCCCCCAGTTTTTTGAAGTTTTAAGACAGTTTATTAAACTGTTGGAGGCAGAGTTCTCTCATTAGCTACAAGCACATATCCATACACGTATCTTTTCAAACTGTTACTTTCCTAATTTAACAGTCCTGCAGAGCTATTTCTGTAAGCTTCATATGCTGAAATATATGAAATATTAATGGGAAAAACAGATCGGGTTGGCAGTGTCAGTCTGAGTTACACCAACAATGTAAAATGTATAGTTTGTTCATACAGCTTCATGGTGAGGTTTTGTAGGTGGCATGCTGCTGCTATGCTTTAAATACATTAAATAACCTCATAAGTGGTAAATGATTAATGGATCTATGACTGACATGTCATTTAGAGGCTTAGACAAGTAAAAGAAGGTAAAGTATGTTTACCACTGACATTTCTTTTTCCTTTTCCAATCTCCTCACCTGGCCAATGTCCAAGTGTGGGTTTGCAATGCGTGACAAAACCCTGAGCTGAAGAACACGTACAAATGAAAACAAAGAGACAGTAGTATAAAGAAAAAAAAAAATAAAAAAATATTGCTCTGACAGCAATTCCCTTACTGTGAATATTTTGGCAGCTTGAGAATGCCAGGTATTCTCCAACTCGTGTCGTTTTGTGATGGTCTGTTTCCAGCCTTTTTTTTTTTTCTTTTTTTTTTCTTTTTTTTTTTTTTTTTTTCCATCACCCTTACTAGATCAGTCTAAGAGTCTAGACTCTTAGAGCAAAGTTGAGTGTGTTACTTAACCTCCATAAGCCTGTCTTTTTTTTTGTCATCTCTCTTGAGAGTCTGTAAGAATAACCTGTTTGCAGCAGCCAAATGGACAGAAATTATTCAAACAATGATAATGATGACAAGAGGAAACACATTTAAATTACAGATTCGTTATTCCATACCACAGCATTTACAAATCCTCAGAGCTAACCCCAGTAAGGATTCCACCATTTAGTTATAGACGAGGTAAATTATCACTATCTGGAGGTTTTCAGAGTTTTCCCACAAACCAGGTTTGCCTTTCAGCCTGAACTGTGATACCCACCAGAAGGAACTGGAACCAGCTCCAGTAGGAACTCAAAACACTTTCTGTGGCCTCCTGCATCCTGCAATGATGGGTCTGTGTGCTGGGATTGCTCATGGCTACTGGGGCACTAGGTGAGAAAGCAACCTCTCCCCAGCCTTCTGTGCCTTTCTTTGGTTGGGAAGGGAAGTCCTCTGCAATGTAAATACTTTCTGACCAGCCAAATCTCCAGAACAGATTTCAGCAAAGGTAGCACCCTTTCCTTCTGCCTCTACAGGCATCAGAAGTCTCATCTAGCTGATGCTTCTTCTGCTTGCAAATATGGAGCCTCCAAGTACACTGTCTTGCATGAAGAGTGTCTTGTATGCTTTCACAGCCACTGCATTTGGACTCCTCTGGAAACCTATCACCTCCTAAGTACTTTGCACTTTCCAAATGAAGTACTGACAGCCAAGCTGGGCTCTGCTCCCATAAGAAACCCCACCCTGAGCCTCTGTGAGCAGTGGGAAGGGAAGAGCTGAGGGATCAAGTTTTATTGGCAGATGGTGGTAAAGAACTAAGACTTCTTGGAGTTATTCTTTAGCTACCACTAATAATAAATGAAAACACATGGTAATTGATCAAGTAAAAACTATTCCCCTGGTGGGGAGATGCAAGTGTAGGCAAAAGAGGCCAAGATGAGTCTCACCGGTGTGTGACAGGCTGGGTGACACCACTGCTCAGGGCAGTCTTACCAAGCCCTACAGCAGGTTGGCCATGCTCCATGCCAGGACCACCCCATGGGATGAAACCACAGCTTGGCAGACTCACCTTTGCTGCACACCTTGCTGCATGCAGGGTGCTGGGCCTCGCAGGGATGTACACTCACAGGAACAAACACCAAGCTGCTGGCAGCTCTTGATCTCTTTCAAGAGCCACCAGTCATGGCTGTAGGCTTTGTATGGAGCTGCCCTGTGTCTCTGTGAGTGCAACCACCCAGCAAAAAGCCCTTCCCTGCCCCCAGCTCTCCCCACACACTGACCTTGACCTGAATACCATAATCCCCTTCAGCCATAAGCAGTAGCAGGGAGTGGCAGGTCACCCAAGGATAGTTTTTCAGCTGTACTGTGGGTCAGAGCCCACCATGGTGGCAGTGACTGCACTAGGTGCTGCTTGGGAAGGAATTGCTGCCTGATTATCCCCTGTCCCACCCGTTGAGCTCTCCTGGAGATGCTCAGTGATGTTTGTTTCCGGCGTTTGACATGCATCATGCAGCCATCAGTGTCAAAAGTACACATGGTAAGGAATAGGGGATTGCCTCTTTAATTACACCCAAATAACAGCTCTCCTCCAGCTTCCTGCAGGTGCTGGGTGAGCAAAAGATCCCCATGCTAGATTGCAGGGAACAGACATCAGACTGTTTGGCAGTTGCAATCGAAAGCCTTTTTTTTTTTTCTTTCTTTCCCCAATGCTGGTCAGCAGCTGTGTTGTTTATAAAATGAATGGAGCCCTTAATGAAGGAATAGATAGAAACAGTGAGAGGCTGTGTCTCTCTGTTGCAAAGGGTTGAGGGGGAAGGGTTGATCTCTTAAAATACCCTGACATCCTTTCTCTTGGTTGTTTAAACATCAGACAAAACAGTTATCAGCTATCAACATAAAGCCTATATTTGGCTCTGTGGAAACACTAAATCCACACATCAAAACAGATGCTGATATGTACAGACCCAGAGAGACTTACAGGTCCAGCAAATGTGGGATAGTGCAACACAGTGCAAAACAGTGCAAAAAATGCAGCTGGCATGTGGAAGGGGGCAGGCCAAGTTACTCATGAGACACTGCTGGATGTGTTGTTGTGGTGAAAACAATTACGTTATACTGGCACATCACAGATTGCAACAGATATTCTGCCCAAGATGCAAAAACAGACAGGAAGAGGATTCCAGCACTGGAGAGAAAAATAAGCAGCTTTTCTATAAACTGTTTTCTCTGCAGCTCAGTCCATCACTTGCAACACGTGACATTAATCATAAACCCCCAAAACACATCTAGGTTAAAGTTTCCAGCTGTTTAGTTTCTAGAGACTTTTAAAGAGAAAAGCAGCATCCTTCAGCACAAAAGTCCTGCTGTGCTGACATGGTATTGGCGTGTCCAGATCCACTCCTGCTCTGCAAGGACAGGGAAGGGAAAGCTCTACTTAAGTTCAGTTGATTTTTGCATAGTAGATCTTGAGACCCAGGCAGAGGTGGGAAGAACTGATTTCAGCAATTACACTCTGTGTACTACAAGTGGTTCTGAAGAGCAGTCAGGAAACCTGTTGGTCCAGGGAAGCCCATTCTCCTCTTAGTAACCCCCAAAACACTGTGAAGGCTGAACTGTTTATTTTCTGGAAGCCTCCTGTTATCCACTTGGAATTTCCTCTCTGCCATAAGATCTCCTTGCTCCCTAGTGGCCATTCATCCTTTCAGGAAAAGGTGAAAATCCAACTCATCTTCTCTAGTTTAATGTCGCTACAGTCTCCAAGAAAGAGGAACTGAGCATTTTCAAAGTGTAGGAAGGAAGTTATTTAAAAATAAATTCTAATAAAAGTGGAAGCCACTTACATCTCTTCAGTTTAAGTACCATTAAAAGATGCCAGAAGACCAGTACTGTGGGTAAAAAGGAGCCATAACTCCTTTTAAAAGGTAAGGCACCTCTCCTCTGTACTGTCCTCCAGCTTTTCTGTACAGGTACACACTGTTCCTCGCCCAATGAATACTTTTTGTTGAAAAGCTAACATTTATAGTGGTCCTAGCAACTCCTAGCTGCTCAGAAGTGCTCGCAGATCCCTTTGTGCTGCAAGAAGGATTGGATGCATTCCTCCCTGTTAAACAATAATAAACTGCCAAGGCTTGACAAGCACACCACAGTGTCCTTGTGGAAGGAATGATTAGCCATTCCCAGAAAAGCTCAGAGAAGAACATAACTTTGCCCTTCTTTTGTAAGATGAGCTGGCAGAGATCCCTCCCATTTTTCACTGGCAGTGGCATGGGCTGTGGATGACCAAATCAAGCCATTTGCTGGTACCAGTCCAGTGACAACTGCTGAATAATCACATTTAGCAGAACCTGGGCTCTGGCAGGCCAAATATTTGCTTTTGCCTCTTCCTATCACAGGATTTTTATTTTATTTTATTTTTAAATACAGAAGGAAGGAGCCACTAAAATAGTTCCAGCAAAGTCACAAAACCCACCTACCCCTGAAACTCCCAATACATTAAATCAGTCACTAGGTAAGAGCACCAAGGTAAGTAAAAAGGTGACCAGAGTGGTCTACCAGCACCCAGACTGGCATAAGAAAGGAAACCTGTACTTCTGCTTTAAGGATAGAAGTAAAATCCAGTTCCTGTGAGGAAGTCAGACCACAAACTGCAGGTCTATGTGCTAGCCAGGATTGTATCTAAGGATACAAAGAAAACTTCTAACTTCAGATAAGAAGTACTCTGTACTGAGGCTTAATTTTTTAATGCATTTGTTAGAGCAAAATTATCTTTTGAATAGTCAGTAACACTTGATACTGAACTACATTGTGTTTTGTTAAAATAAAAGTAGGCTGAAGTGAAAAAAAAAGTGGAAAAAAAAGTTCACAGCATGAACGTAGGGAATGGCAGGGACAAGAGCACAATTAAAAAGACTTAGTTGCTAAAAAGCAATGACAAGGAACTACTAACCCCATTGAGAAAGATCATTGTACTCCTGGTAAAAGATGAAGACACATACAAGACATTGCAAAGTTACAAATTTATTTGTTTTGAAATAAATACAAATACTTCATTAAGAAACTTTTCTTGATAGACTTTACACAATAGCTTTATTCTTTCTTGAAATTGTCTGTTCTTCCCACAAACCACTATGGATATTCTACACAAAAGCTGAAGTTAGTCAATATAAAGTAACCTAGACGGTGTTCTTCTGAACAAGCAATCCCAAAGTATTAACATTTTCTATTTAACTGTTTTCTTGTTTATGCAAGGACTGCAATGCAGCAGGTATGCATTGGAGCTCAGGAAATCCCATCCCACTACATATGGAAGGACAAACTTAAGAACACCCAACTGTGAAAATCTGACTGGTAGAAAGATATCAAACCACTAGCATCAACACAAGTAACCCTAGGTATCAGGTGGCTATGTAAAGATGCAGAACCAGCAGATCATTACATTTATGCAGTCATTAAACACTGTATTGCTCAGTTACAGTGTTGCCATTCCATCACTTTGTGGAATATACTTCTCAGCACCAGCGAGAACTCAGAGTTTTAATTCTAGTAATTAGTGGCAGTTGAATGTACAGTATCTAATTACATGCCATTCCACAGTTATTCATCTCTCTTGACAAAAAACAGCTGGATCTGGCTTTGCTTACAGAATTCTGAATTTCTTACAGTTGTGCTGGACACAAAAACTTGAGCTGCAAAGATAAGAAGCTGTCTGAAGTAAAAATCAAGCTGCTTCTGCTTTGCTGGCATGTATGGCTACCCTACTCGTTCAAACTACACCAACTTCTGCAGTATTGTAAACCCTTTGACCCAAGATCCCAAAGAGGAGATGCTACCTTTCTTATAAAATTTAAATCTTGTCCTCATTTGGCTAAGTGGGGTTTAGGGTCTAGGAGGTGGGGGGGGGGTGGGAAAGAAAGGAAGACCAGAACTAAATCTCAAAAAAGTGAAATAAAAAAGCTTAAAGGTTTAGTTCGTCTTAAAGTCACATTAAATTTGTCTATTTTAGTAGTATATTATTATACATAGGAAAACAGGCTTGAATACTAATGAATTAGAAGATCTATAAATGCATGATACATTAACTTCTCTATCATTTGAAGTCAAGCTATATACAATGCATTCTACTCCAGCTTCAACATGAGGCCGTAACACATTTGTTTCATTTCCTTTTTTTAAAAGCCATCCACAACAGTAATTTCTCTCCCCCGCTTTGAAACTCATCTCAAATTGTGCCAGTTTACTTCAAGAGAATTAGGAATAAAGGGATGTGGAATAGTTTTGATTTTAAAGGAGGATATTAAGCATGTCTGGTTTGACTCTGAAGTGTTTACAACCATATCAGCTTTTGGCAAGTTTCCTTTAGAATTTGGCATCCATTGAAGGAGGGCACAATAGCAGCAGCTGTCTGAGTTACAAGAGTAACGATAGAGGAAATGAGATGCTTCTTTTCTTTGGTCCCCATCAGACCCTGGTGAACAGAGCTCATCTTACAGAATAGCTTGAGATTAATACCAGTTATGTTTTTGTGGTACACAGGGGGCATCCTTTACTTTTCCAAACTGTGACCAGTTTACACCTCCTGCACACACTTAACAGGACACTTCCATGGACTTGGGGCCTGATTGCTCAGCATTGCTTGCTGAATTCGGTGTCAGCTCAATGCGCGTGTCTGTGTGGGAGCGGTTCCTGGAACCCTCCCCGGTGTGGGATCGGCTCCTAGTTCCCTCCCCAGTGTGAGACCGGCTTCTTGTGCCTTCTCCAGTGTGCGACCGGCTCCTCTGTCCTTCCAAAGAGGTTACACTGGAGCCAGAAGCTGTGCGGGACCTCATCAGCCTGGTCATACTAGCAGAGGGCACTGGAAGAAAAGACTTTCATTAACTCCTTGTTGTGTAGACTTAGTAGAAACCCCTTTCTTACTTCCAGCCCTAACCACCCTTGGAGAAGCCTTCAGGGTTGAAAATAGTTTTCATGGTAGCTTCATGTTTAGAAGTAGTAGCAACGCTCCAGACATACAGCTAATAAACCCAAATTGCTAAGGCAAAATTGGTGGTCAGCAGTGAGGGATTCAAGACTATTTCATGGCATGCTTTTGTGGCTGCAAAAAGCCTGACGAAAACTGAGGAGACTCATTAGACCTCTTTTTACTTTCAGATGGTTAATTTTTGCTGGCAGCCCAGGCTAGAAATGCACCTACCCAACAGCTGTCAGAAGGGCATGTAATTTTATGAAATGTTGCCTGCTGCTTTCCTTGGGACAAAGCAGTTTTGTTTAAGGATACCTTTATGCCTTCTCTCAAGCATGGAAATGTCCCATTCCATGACCTATTGGTCATTAAAGAACTTACAGAATAACATGAGTAATGTGTATTAGAAAACATGGCTTAGATAAGATGCATGGGAATTACAGACAATTGCTTAAATAAAATAAAGGCAAAAGAGCTTCACCTTCATTTTGGAGAAATACTTGGTGATAGCTTTGTAGATAGACTTCTATCTACTATTTAGTAACATGATTTGGACTAAAAAAATCCTCTTCCAAACACCACAGGTTTTTTGTTTTGGTTTTTGTTTCCCTTGCAAATGCATATCCAACAGGGAAAAGACAACACATCTGGGATCAGAAGGCTCTCTGCATGCCTAGATACCCAACAAACTCTGGAAGCTGAATGAACCATTCCATAATGCCAGTACTTACTGTATCCCATGCCTTGAACAAAGTATTTGAAAGCTTCTGCAAGCTTTGCAGGCTGCAAAAGAAACAAGAGTATTATTGTACATGATGATCAACAATTTAGTTTCATTACAATGTAATGCCATAGATGTCTAATCTTAATAAGAACATCTTAAATATTCTCTGTGTTCTTCTAAATTTGCCCGAATTTTCATTTACATGAGAAAATTCCACCATTGTTCTCTCTTGTCTGTTCACTCACCCCCATTGTTTTAAATGAAAAGTCATTCAAGAGCATTTGAGAATAAGATTTTTGGAGAAGTGACTACAAGTGGTCTAAGCCGGGTCCAAACTCTACTAGTGCAGTTACTTAAGCTGATGAGCCAAAGTAAAACAACTGGCCTCATAAATATGAGGATCAATAATTCAGCAGTTCCTAACACCACATTGTATTGTGTAGAAATCTCGTTAGAAAACATCACATCCTAAAGCTGACTTACAGATCAGCTCTTGAAGTGAAGCAAGACTAGAACAAAGGTAAGTTTTTAAGTTTCCCAGCCTGCTTTTACTAGCAGCCTTGGAATGTATGCCTAAATATATTTTAGAAACTCCAGTTCATTCTCAGTCAAGCCAGGTCAGCGTATGTAAGAACACAGAACTGTTATTTCCTGCCTCCCACTTTCCTGATCTATCCTAAAAATAGTCCAAATAAAAATAAGGTTTTAAAATGCTGGTGCAGAAGTCTTAATCCATGTTAGCTTAGTAGACAGGCATAAAATAATACCTCTGCATTCCCACCTCAGACCTTTACTTGGTTAAGACTTAATTAGTGGAAATAATATCCCCTTCTAATCTTAATTTTGAGCTTCATTGATCTTTAAAGAAAGAAGAAAGCTCAGATGACCGACTGACTTCATTACTCATGAAATCATAACTGTCCTTTTGGCTGACATTTGGGAACAGCCAGTACCCAGAAGGAAAACACCCATTTATTGCGGTCTGAGATGCTGCAGAACAGGATTAGTAGGATTTCTGTCAGCCAAATCATACCTGGGAAACTTGGGGGAGCCCACCACAGTCAGCCATCTGAAATAGGGATGAGAACAGCCAGTTAGTGTATTGCCAGAGAAATACATTTATGCTGAGGATATATTAAAATGACCTTTTTAACTATCTGACAGAAAAACATTTCACTTTGTTGTATGAGTAACGTTCATGTAGATGAGTGCATCAAAGTAGCTCAGCATTCATGAAAGCTACAACTGCACCTCAGAAAACATCAAATTACCTTGATCCCCTGGCAAAGCATCAGCTGGAGCTACAAATAAATGTTTTTGATAGCAAGTGATTACCAGTTTCTTAGAAACTAGCCCATTAGTCTTTATTACAGGTTCAGTTCTGAATTACAATAATGTGATGCAGTATTGGCCTGAACGACAAAGAGAGAACAAACACCTAAACCTCAGGGGTGAGAGGGAAAAATGCTTTGCTGAGATTGTGGATGGCAAGCATCAGCCTGACTTGCCAAGGGAAACAAGGAAAGCCAAATTTAAAAAAGCTATCTTGAGTGCATGCAGTATTTTTGGAGCACTTCATTTTTCCTGCCACTCCACCCCTCAAAGTCAACCCAACAAAAACAGTCCTGTTCCAAGGAACACCACAAAGTGAAATCAGTTAAGTTGTGAATTACAGGAAACCCCAAATCCTATCTAGGATTAGTTAGCAGCAAAACAGCCCTGTAACAGGTCTGGCATCAGCTGTAACCCTGAATGAGGAAAAGTTGGCCACCGATAAGTGTTTCGGATAGCATCAGATTTTTCCTTAGAATAAGTCTGCCATGGCCATGTGGTAAGTCAGCACTCAACCGCCTCACCATTAGGAGGAAAAATTACTTACAACTCATTGTTTATTATCATTATCACTGCCCAGTTCAGTAAACAGAGATACAGTAGAAGGTCCCAGTAGAAGCATGACAAAATTTGTGTCACTGTTTGTAATCTATTACACTTACTGCACTTTATGTCATCACTAATGAACTGAAGACTGCACCCATACTTAATGCCAAGAAACAGCCAAAGATTTGGCTTCATTCTTTGCTGTTTTGACAGTCCATTTTATCAACTTTTTGGAAAACACAGAAGTCATTTCCAAATGTAAGCTGTCCTGGACTGCATTCAAATAAAAAGCAGGATGACAGAACTGTGATGGATAGATTAGTTATCTATTCACCTTACGCTGCTGTTGAGGAAAAGGCAAGGACAGAAACAGAATGTTTTTGCAATTCTACTCTGCTGAAGGTTTTTTCAAACCTTTCCAAATACCAACATCAACTTTGCCGGCTCTGGTCAAATTCATTATTGGTATGTGAAATACAGAGCATTTCAGGTCTCACCTCTAGTGTTTCAAAATAGAGGAGCTGAGAAATTCCCTGTTGTTAACCTTGATGAGAAGCACCCAGCTTGGTTTATCCCAGTAAAATGCTTTTATCCTGAAGGCACTGCTCTTCCACATCAGAACTGAATTTTGATCATGTTACCAGTACTGTAGCACATTGGTTTGGTTCTGCTTTTATAGTTAATTGAGATAATATTAAATGAGGGGAATGTTTATTTAAAGAAACAACTTTTATTATTACCTTCAGAAGCGTTGTCCTTGTTGGGTCCAGCTTTGAATTGCATTCAACCTATATGAAATAAGAGTAACATAAGATATTGTATGCAAAATATTAATTATGAACTGCTGGATGAAAACAAACTAAATACCTAATCTTCTGTCTTAATACTGACTAAATTGGGTTTCTTAGTCTTCCGTATAAGGACTTTCTTTATGTGTGCATATATCATTATAAGGGATCAATTAGGTCAGTTAACACTTATGGCTATTCTTTTCCATGTACAAACAAACCCATTTACTGGGAATTAGATTTTTTTTGTGTTTCTGGGACTCCAGTGGCAACCAGGGTTGTTTATCTTGTGATTCGGGGTCATCTGGTAGCATCCCAAGTGGTGAGTAGCCACGTGGCCAACAGCCAGCAGGCGGGCATGCCTGTTAAGGCACAACAAGAAGTCATCCAGTCATCTGGGGCGAGTTATAATGGTCAAAAAGCAGCTCTTCGCTTCCATAGTGACCCAGGGCAGAACTCCAACACCACAGAACAAGTTAAAATGCCAGCAGCAGATTCCTCTCCAAAGGAAAATATTTGTGGTTCACTGGAATTGCTCTGGCAATTGTTCCTAACACAGTAGCTATTAAATAGTGGTACACAGAGGGTACAAACAGTCAGGAATAATGGCAGCTCTCCTGCGGCCTGAAAGAGGATAGCCATCTGATAGCTGGCGAGATTTGCTGCGCCTCTGGGAGCCCTGCCGGGCTCACTCAGCATCTTGGGTTGCCTGCCCATTAGCACAGTGGTGAGGAAGGCTCGATATACACACCACAGCATCCACTGCCGGGGAGCTGTCGCCAACCACCAGGAGGACGGGGCATCTGCAAGGAAACACACAAAAGCTGTGTTATTTCTGTGGTCCGGCCCAGGCTTGCCCTCAGCTTTACTTTGCGTCCAGGGAAGAATGAGATGGTTAAATGTGGGAAAATTGTTTATTTTTTATTCCAGAAACTTTAAGGACACATTAAATCTCCCATATTATGGAATCACAGAATAGTTGAGTTGGAAGGTCTAGAGGTCATCTGGTCCAGCCCCCTGCTCAAGAGGGTCTACCTACCGCAGGTTGCCCAGGAGCACATCCACATTCCTTTTGAAGATCTCCAAGGATGCAGACCTCACAACCTCTCTGGGCAACCTGTGCCAGTGCCCAGTCACCCGCACAGTAAAAGTGCAGATAAACTGACATACTCTGATACCTTGCCTGAGAACCTGTCCTTTTCCTCACCTTGTGGTAATCAGCCCTTCCCATTGCTCTTATTCCCTGTTTTATAAGGAATTGAATGTGGTAATCAGCATCAAAGTCTCACCCTACTTCTTGCTCCTCTCCCAGCTCCAACTTTTGGAATGTCAGCCAATTTCAACCTCTGGCAGAAAAACAGAGTCTCAAGGCCTGCCATGTTTAAACATCAGAAGCTGAGCAATGGACTGGACAACTATTTTGTTTACAAATTGCAGCATAAGTGAAAAGCCATCAGTAGAAAATCTGGTAGATAAACGTTCTCTGCCATAACTGCTCCATCTTCCAACCTAGAAATTCTGTGATTCTGTGATCTTCTTGAATTACTGTTTTTTAATTGGTTCTGGTCATGTTTCTTTGGCTGCATAGGCATGGCTTAAGTGCATCCAGAGCCATAGTTTCCATTAAGTCTCCGTAATGGGTGTCCCTGACAATATATCAACATATCAATAACAATATATCTCCAAAATGAAGCTACAAGACCCTTTTCTAGCACGGAAGCAGGGCAACTCAGCAACATCTTTGCAATGTTTGCATACCACACCCCCAGATCACATCTCTTTGCTCACATCATGTAGAGGTGAACTGATTGGAAATAAAATACTTACTGAAGGGTGACAACATTTACTCCAGGAACAGGGCGTTCAATCTCTAGGTCTCGCCGACTAAAAAAAAAAAAAAATGGAGAGGACAAACATTTTTGATACACACAAATTGAACATATATGCCCATATTCTAATTTACAGAAAGCACAGGGACTCACATGTGTTAATCTTATATATGTTGTAATCTCCATAACTGATGGAGAACCACTTTTAAACTGAAACATCAATATCTTTTTTCAGTCCAAGTGTACCATCTTTCGCCCCACAAACACACAAGGACCTTCTCCCATAAGCAAGCCACCTGAGATCCCTAAAGGTGTTGTCAACCATAACTTTATACTGGGGGAAAACAAGTAACTCCACCACACAAATAGTACTGGCTAAAAAAAGAGCTGGACAGACTCTTAAAACAGTTTCCAGTTAGAAATCAGGTAAATGTATTTACCTGGTGTAAGAGTTGACAAAGAGATGAAGGTTGGTTTGATTCATATCATTAATAATATGCTGACGGTAAGTATGGATCAGGTCAGGGTTGCTGTGAATCTCTTCCTACAGGGGAGACAGAATCATTCAGAATAGGGGCTATTTTCTGAAAAGATCTGAAGACATGGCACAGCAGTCGTGTATCAGACTCATCTCCACACAACAGGAGTGCACCCTTAGAGAAGGGAGAACTTGCAACACTCAGTGGTTTCACCCAGAGCTAACATTAGCCTCTGACTGTCGTTCCACATTTTTCAATTTAAGTTATCAGTGTGTTGTAATATCACAATCATACAGTTGCAAAACACTGTTGTAGTGCAGATGGTTACAGTCAAACGAGTGTGAGGTTCTAAAACAAAAGATTCAGAGTAAGAAGCTCCATTAATGTTTCCACGATAAAGCTGATGTTCAAAGCTTACAAACATATGTAATGTGAAACTCATTTTCACAATAATAACTAACTAAGCTTCAAGGACTTAAACCACTAACATTTTCAAACTGTTTGGTTCTATAATCTTTACAGATTAGTTCCTTGTTCTGCTGGAATGGAGTTTTCCATTGCATTTACTAACAGTTTCAAGTCCAGCAATATGGCCTTATAAAATAGTATTGAAATAGGTTTGCATTGAAGAGCAATGTTTCTACTAGTAACCATTTTTCTCAGAGTTACAAGCATGTTATGGTATAAAAGCCTTTGGGCAAATTCTTCTCAGAATGTTACCACATACAATGCTTTACTCATGCTTAAGTATCAACTACCTAAACAGGGAGCTGCCACTTCTGGAGTTGTTATAACTGCAGTGTGCTTGAGTCTTTGGAACTCAGGAAGCCTCACGGCAATATACACACTCCAAAGTGCTGGGAACGCAAGTATTCATCCTATCCCACAGTTTAATTTTGTATTTTGTTGTTTAAGTAAAATGTTCTCCCCTCCTCCCAGCTCTAGGAGGTAAATAAAGATGACCGAATACATCAGAGGAATGTTTTGAACATGCTTACCTTTCCAAAAAGATGTGAAATGACCAAGTCTGGTAAAGCATTTGTCCAACCTGAAATCTGAACAGCAGGATTATCTAAGTATCTGATATTAAAACAATCTTTGAACAATTGAAACCTTTTAATTACCCATAAGAAGACCAATAGATATTTCTCTGCTGCTCTTATGTACAATATCCTGGACTGATTTTTTTTCCCTCGAATCCTACTATACCATCAGGTATTGTTTACGTTTTGGTTGTTCTCATAGGATGTCTTTACTAATTTGATTACATAGAAAACACACTACCAGTGACATGAGTATATACAGAATCACTCCCTGAAAGAAAATTAAGTAAATCAGCCAGATATGTGTAATTTAACCAATCTTGTCCCTAGCAATCAACACAGAGTACTTTGGAGCTGATCCCTAAAGACCATGGAGCTCTGGTGTTCACACAGTGCATGGTCTTGATTTGGAAGGACAGAAGGATACAGGGGGCACACTGTACACCTAAGGTTGTCAATAGCTAGGAGAGGTAGACGGCAGTGACACAGATGTGAAAGAATTTAATTATGGTGAGATATTGGATGAGATAACTAAAATGAGTCAACTGGTCTATCTCATTGTGGCAGAGATAATAAACAAAATTCCAGTTCAAACTTACCAAAATAAACTGGTATGCTAAACTTTTTTTTTTTTTAAACGGAGTAATCAGCATTGGAAAAATGTTACATCCCTGCTTTGGAAAGTTTCTCCTAGTACTACAAGGCTGTCATTGCACTTAATATCCCCTTAACACACTTAGAATAGGTTGATTATATGTGTGGTTAAAAGACAAAACACCAATTTTTGAACTTCTGTGTTTATAACAACCTCCATTCATTAAAACATGACCCTGAATGATACAATAAATGTATTCCATCAGCTTACCCTGAAAAAAATGTTTTCATAAGTTAAGTGAGTGACATGCAATGTATCAATTATACCTATTTCTCCATTAGCTCCAGGAGGCCATCTGAAACCAGCTCTCAACCTGTTTTCCCACACAGTAATCTTACAACTACAAAAGAATAAAGTGTACAGGGGCTTTGTTTGTGAATAATATCACTTAAAAGTCTGATTGTACAGACAATCTGACTATTGTTACTGTAGCTAATGCCCTTTTGAGTCTTTTTAGCATCTCAGATTCAGCTAGATGACTAAAACCAGGAATATATTGTTTTGATTTTTTTTTCTGTGCTCCAATTCACTTCTTGGACTATGCTTGTAAACAAAGCCACAGACAAGAGAAAAAAAAAAAAAAAGAAGAAAGAATGTTACACTAAGATTCAAGTTTAATTGGAAGAAAGTTGTTTCCAAAACTATTCCATGTCCAAGATAAAGTATTTTTTTCATTACCAACTCTTAAGAATTGTCCGTACCCAGTAGCTCCATTATACCATAGGTATCTGCTTCCTAGAAGTACCAATTTTATTTTATTTATTTATTTTTATCACTGGCTCTACAGGAGGTATGTTTGTAAATGGAAAAAATAAATCCAAAAGGAATTAGTCTGTGATATTTTGTGTCTGCAGCCATGCCTTAACACACAAGCTTGCCCAGCTCCTCATGCTTGTCATGTTCACAGTATGATTTATTTTTCTAACTTAAGAATGTTTACCTTTGTCGCTGCCCAGTCCATCCAACCTTCAGCACAAGGGTTTACATTAATGAGAACTAATCCCTCCACCATGTCTGCATGGTTTAACTGAAAAAAAAAAAAAGAAAGAAAAAAAAAGAAAAAAAAAAAAAAACACCTTTGAGTTAAGATTTATCTTGTGTCCTTTGCAAGCTGACAGACATCATAAAATTTAAATTAGCAAATTATCTCCTGGGAAGGAAGGCAGTAGGTCTAGTTTTATCTTGCACAAAACAAGCATATGTATGGAAAAAAAAAAAAATCATTAAAGCAATTCAACGGAGCAGCTGGAGAATATTAAGATTTAACTTCTTCTCCACCCTCAGTTTAAATAGAGAACTCCCATTAAAAAAACCTTCTGCAGACTAACTGGCCTTAAAACGGAAAATCTAGGTCTTCTGGATTAGCTATCCCGCAGACGATGGTATTTCACTTAAAAGCCTGGCTGCTTACTTGGATGGATACAGTAGAGCAGGAAGTCTCTGCAGACCCTATGGAGGCAGCAATACATCTAGAAAATCAGGTTCGAGACTTTAAGAAAGCTCCATGAAATGAAACTTACAGCAAATCTGGTCAGGATGTAGGCACCAGCTCCAGTTCCCATTCCAATAACAGTCTTCAGCCTGCACAGCAGTTGTATGCCATGAAATGAAAGAGACAAATCAGTAAGGGTGCACTGAAAATAAGTAAAACTCTGTCAGCAGCCTTCCTCTTGCACATGCCAATGGAAGGACAGGTTGCACATTGGGCAAGCTGTGGACCCTCAGCAACGCCAGTAGCTCCAGTAAGGAGCTTGCAGAGCAAATTGGATTTCAGCAGATTCTTGGGCCTATGGTCCTCATATATTGCAGTGCAGCAACAATCCTCACTTATCTTTAAGTAAATACACTGAGCAACCACAGCATTGTTCTGGTTCTGTAAGGAAATGGCTACTCTCTGCCAGAAAAACTTCTAAGATACAGTCCTGAGGTCTGCAGTCAAAACACAAAGCCCCCCACCCCAGGCTCCCCTATCCTCCACGACAAAGCTATCAAACTGTGATGCTGATTCCTCTCTAGCAGGGAGCTGGCAGGGAAACCTCTTATGCTATCCAGCTGCTGGGGCAAGCAAATTTAAACTTCATAACTAAGCAGGGCAGAGACAAACTAAATATTTGCATTCACTGAAATTGGTTTTAAAGCACCACCTTCAAGGTCTTAGAAAATACATGGAAGGGGAGAGTAGACAAAACCACTCAGAAAAACATGCTCTACGATGCTTTTAGGAAAATGCCTAGAGAAAGGTTTAATTCTCATTACAGTATTAAATCGAGGTTCCGTAAGTACACTCCAGCTTAGTTGATTTTCAAGATATTGACATTATGTTAGCATTTTTTTTTTTTTTAAAGAGAACAGCAGAATTGCCAATACTGTGCCTTGGTTTAACAAAAAGAAAAAAAAAAGTGTTTCAAACAATACATTTGTTTTAAAAATGTAGAGAGACCAAAGAAGTAAACTAGTCCAAGGTATTGCTACAACTAGTTTGCATGCTGAACAATGTTTAAATTCATGTGCTGGTCTAAGACAAAAGCTCCACCAGCAGTGCAGCCTGTCTGTTCTCCAAGGCTCCCTAACCCTGAATGTCAGATTCTCTTCTTAGTTTGAAAACCCACTGGAGGTGCCTACTTGCAGTCTTCACTGCACATCAGGAGCACTAGTTCCTCAGAGAAGGCACTTCTCATGCATAACTTCTGCTAAAACTATGCTTTAAAGGAGGACACTTGACTAAACTTGCTGCAGGTACACAGCAAAGGAACACTGCCTGTACCAGGTTCCTCAGCATCAGCAGTCTGGCTTATGTACTAGTAGTACAAGAGGCTTGAAGAAGCAGGAATGACCCCTAAAGACACTCAAGCCACAGAAA
Source organism: Aythya marila (assembly GCF_965140915.1). Classification (NCBI taxonomy): domain Eukaryota; kingdom Metazoa; phylum Chordata; class Aves; order Anseriformes; family Anatidae; genus Aythya; species Aythya marila. The sequence continues at coordinate 149,338,549 of NC_139043.1, forward strand.
CAAAACATTAAGTGTCTTCAGATGGGTCTACATTTTTTTCTACTAACCACACAGGAAAACGTGGGTTGTTACAGTGGGAAGAACAGATTGTCTGTGTCCTATCTCTGTCATGGCTACACAGAAAATGTACTGGAGGAAACCCCTAAATTATGCACATGTGATTTCACTTGAAGCTGCTTCCTGTTTAAAAATAAACAGACTTTTCAAAAACTGAAAGGGCAAAATATAAGCTTCTTCAGAAACAAAGGCAAAATAGCCAACTGTAATAAAAGAGTTAAAAAAGAACCACAGCAGAAATAGCAAAATGCCAGGAAGCTTCAGGGGCAGAACAGAGGAATACCTGATCTTCCCTGCTCTTTCTTCAGTGTGCCACATAAAAACAAGAATGAGGAAAATAAGTCAGGAATTCTGCACTCACCCAAACTGTTTCAGGATTCCAGGAATCATTTCAGCCAGCTGATCCATGGAGGGATATACATACCTACAACAAATACATGTTTGTGGAGTTACTACACACATTCAGTAGAGTAGTCTGGTATATTTAGAGACACACCGGTCACTGTAGATTTAATAACAAATGTGCCTATTACCATATCATTAACAGCATGAGCTGAATTTAAATCAGGAGCAAGTACAAGTAAGTGATTTAGCAGAAATATGTATGTACTCAATATGGTGCTTTATGTGAGTTACAGGATGATAGTCTAGTCCAGCTAAAAGCAAAACAGACCATAATGAATCTCTTCCAAGAAAAAGTTAACATCAAAAATTTATTAAAGAGTTTGGACTTAAGAGGTGAGTTTCCAGCCACATTCACCACATTTGTACTTTTGGTTCACCACAAAAAGGTTTCCCCATGTTGCAGAATCACAGACTACAGCAATGCAATCTAGATCTTTGGCAAATAGTTCGCATGCATATTTTCAGGGACATGCATTTCTGCAGATAGAAAATTAGGATAACTTTCTATTAATATTCATGGAGTAAATGAAGCCATAGAAAGGTCTGTGAAGCTGTTGAAGAAATTCGACAAATGGCTGTAAGTTAATGTCTCTGGTCTTCTGCAGAGTGGCAACAAAATTCTGAGAAGGATATATTTAACAAAACTTTGACCAAGCAGCACAAGGAAAAAAAAATCAACCCTAAGAAGCCACAGAACATCTGCCTAGGATACATACAAATTTCTGCTTTCCATCAGGACTATACTTAATGATTCTCTAGTCTCCCCCCACTCCCAAAAACAAAAAAAAAGAAAAGAAAGAACATTGCAAAACTGTTTTACATGGTTTTCTTAGATTTTCTTGTTGGGAAAGTAAAGCTTGTCATGACTTTCAGCTGGAGGGCTAAGAGATAGTACAGTTTCTTGTGCTGTCATCATGATGATTAAGTAGTGGTCTTTACTAGCACAGACCACGATCTTTGCCCTGTGCAGCTGACAACCCAGAAGTGTTAATGCCTGTTCAGGACATGAGGGTTAAGACACTTAAAAGCTTTTGGTTCAAACATATACAAAGGGAAGTGACTAAAATAACTTTGTCATCTGCTTGGGTAGACAACTGGGCCATTGCAGTTAACACTTGCTGAGCACCTGGCCCATGATAACCTCCTCAGCCAGACTAGCTTAACAATTAAGAAGGTAAATAGACTGGCTCATGCATTAGGGTATGTACAAGCTCCTTAATACCTAGTTCTTACTGTCTCTTGACTTCTGCCCTCACTTGGCATGTTGGCTCCTTCCTTCCTCAACCAAGCTGACTCCTGTCCAAGAGGCATCTTCAGGCAAACCATCTCCTCTGACTAAACGGGACAAGTATTTTGGCAAAGACAGCACTTAACGACATTCAAGTTTCCAAGAGTTACAACATCATATATGATACGTAGTCGGGAGGATGCAGGAATTTACAATATCCCAAGGGTTACATCACTTTGTTACTGTCCAGCCACTTGGAATTTCTAGTAAGCTTATCGAGTTTATTTATCAACATCTACCATGCTAGTATTTCCTAAAAGCCACAGACTTAGGAAAGACGTGATATAGTACTAATGCCTATTTTGTTTACAGAAACAATTTAGTTTTGTATTTGTATTCAAGATTTCATTACAAAACATGGCAACCCATTATTTAAGCTGACAGATGTAGAGATATGTCACGGAACTGTTTTACAAGTGTGGTTGTCAGCAATAAAACACAAAATTACAGCCCCAAAGTTTACTGTGAATTGGTAAGACAAAACAGAGATTCAGAAAATTAGAAATAGAATGTGTCAGTGTTCAAAAGCCAATTACTCTTCTTTCTGCAATTGCTTTTCAATTGAATTGCCGATTAATGCTCTTTTTCCAGCCACTGAAAGAGGATAACTCTGAAAACATGGGCTGTTTCTGTGATAACTCACCCAGTTTGGAAAGATGGTGCACCATCCTGCTGACCAGGTGCATCCACATGGCAAACTGCAAAGTGCTGAGTGATTTCCTGCATATCCTCAAAGTTGAACAGAGGATTGAAGCAAGTTTTATCTTGAAAAGAAAAAGAAAACATGGAATATTTGTGCTGAGAGGAAATTTGTTTGATAGTAAGTCTGCATCTATAATAAAATCATTTATTTCATTAATGTTATCTCTAATATAAACTTTTCTTAACTGCAGGCCAGGTTTCAACAATCAGCTGAGCTATGGTATAGCCTGGAAAAAGTGACAATCCTTTATTTCTAAGGAGGAAAAAACAGTAAAGCCCTGCTACAAAGCAACCTCTGAAAAGTTGTTTTAATTCCTTGAAGAGAAAAAAAAAAATGAAAAGCTCTCTCTTCATGGCCAGCTAAGGTTTATCCATGTTATTTTGGTCCTTGCCAGAAGTATTGGCTTGGTGCCCCAAAATCTAAAGAAATCATTATTTATGCGAAGGTAAAATAGTCATAAAATGCCATCAGAAATATTCACCCTGGGTTTTGGCTTAGGTAAAATTATTCATTTACTTGTCCAGTCATTTTTCTTTGGATTATGTCAAAACAGATGGCGAGAAAAGGTATCCAACTCTGAGATCGTGACTTGTGCTTTTGCCCAAATATTACAAGATAAACATTATATTCATGTCTCTCAAGGCAGGCAACTCAAGACAAAAGTGTCCTTTTGGGATACTTAATTCTGTAGGACCCAACTCTGAGATGATTTGATTTCTGATGTTTAATGAATATTAATGTAGGGAGAAGGTTAGCATACTTTCCTTCTGGAGTGGAAAGCATGAACTCTGCAGCACCATCTTTAAGACGCATAGAAAACAGTTCAATATTTTGTGTGTGTTTCTGAATGTCCTCTTACTACACAACATGCAAACAAAATCATTAGAGAATATACAGTATTTTTAGCTAAAATCCAGCTTTAGGAGAATATATGAGTTAGGGATAAAGCTTCCTTGCCTTTTAGAAAGAGAGAAAGTTTATTCACCATACAGAGTTTGTATCTCTAGAAAGAAAAAAGTTTTATTCAGAAGTGAGACCTAGATCTCTTCTGTGATCCACAGAAAATCCAAAATAAAGTAAATCAGGTCTACTCAAGAAAATAAGAAAAAGATCTTTTTCTTATTAGCAATATCATCCCCTCTCCTTTCCAATCCAGGCTTTACAGATTTGCAGATGTTTTTAATATTAAAATTCATATCTCATTAAGAAATAGCAAATTGTATGAAGCAAACAGTACTGTGAAAAGAACAAACTTGAGCAGATCCGGACATATAGGTCATTATATTCCTATATAATGACCTGGATAAGATAAATGGCACTTAAAGTTATTTTATTAATACTGATTTGATATGCAATTCATATAAGCGCATCGCAGCATAAGACTGGTTTTCAGACAGGAATCTACAAGCCAAAGCAACAGCAATGTCCTTATCAATCCTGCTGGCAACACAGAATCACAGAATGGCTTGGGTTGGGAGCCATGGACCTCAAAGCCCATCCAGTTCCAACCCTCCTGCCATGGGCAGGGACACCTCCCACCACATCAGGTTTCCCAAAGCCCCATCCAGCCTGGCCCTGAACACTCCCAGAGATGGGACATCCCCAGCTCCTCTGGATAACCTGTCCCACTGCCTCACCACCTTCAGAGTAAAGAATTTCCTCCTCATATCTAATCTAAATCTCCCCTCTTTTAGTTTAAAGCCATTATTCTTTGTCCTATCACTGCACTTCCTGACAGAGTCCCTCCCCTGAGCTAACATAGCCTCAGCCATTCTTTACAGATATTTTTACATCATTTATAGAAGGTTGTTACAAGCTACCAGAGATTCTTTTCCTCCCTTAAGTGAAATATTCCAATTATTTACATTGGTAGGATAGAAGCTGAGAATTAAGCTGTCTGTAAGAAAAATATTAGATTAGGCACGTTTGTATACAAAGAATGGTGCCATGTAACAGTTTGCAATGGACGTAAGTTGGCAAGGACCTGGGAAAGGTTTCCTAACCTCCGCAGTTTCCATACCTTTGACTACAGCAGTAGTGTTAAGTAACCAGGCCATAGCTGTACTATAAAATAAAAAGCCTACTTACGATTCAGCCCAATGTCGTGGTAGGTGAGAATAGCAGGTCTGTTCCCTCTGGGAGTCCCGCACATGGTGACATGGACCGAGCCATGCACAGTCTCCACATCTTGCTCCTGATAAAGAACAAGGGGAATCTGTCAGCAGCTTGTCCAAGGGCTCTGATTAACACCCACCGCAGCAGTACAGCTCCCGCCTTATCCCAGGGCTGTCTGCAGCCCCTCTGGCCCCAGGATCTCTGCAATTCCTGTGCTAACGCACCCCATGCCTCCCCACAGTGTGGGCTCTCTGCTGACTTTTTACATGTGGTTGTCATTTACTGCAGTCCACAGACAACTGCAGAAGCACTCAAGCTGCTAGCTCTAACCAGATATTGAGGAAACACTTTCTGACCACAGCAAAAGGCAGAGAGGAAGAAAAAAAAAAAAAAAAAAAAAGCAGTTCGGTGCAATGATGCCTAAAACAACAGCTTACAACTATGGCCAGCAGCATTTGCAAAGGTGCAGGTTGCCAAAAGAAAACACTTCTGCTTTCTAGGAAAATGATTTTAACTGAGCAAGCAATTATTATTTCCCTAAAGAACAGGCTATTAAATAGCCTGTATTCACCATAAAGACTTATCACACTCCGGGACCTTGTGGTTTTAGTAAAAACACAGTAAACATAACAGCTACATGTGTTAGCTTTATGGCTTGCTATTGTTTAGATCTAAGCACAAACACAAATGAATAAAGTTTGCTACAGAATAGCATGGCTATACCTTTGTTATGGTGATTATCACAGAAACAACCTTTAAAAGCCCAGTGCTATTATTTGACATAACTGGATTTTGTACTATTTAATGTATTAATTGTACTATTTAATGATTATAACACACGTAGTATCAAATCAGAGACACTCTCACTACCATCTTTTATTTACTGGATGTCTGTGTAGGTTAGAGAGACTTGGTGCATACTAACATTCTTGACATATGGAATAGTCTTAGTTTCTTTTACACTTGCTCTTAAGATAGGTATAAACAGTTTGTTAGCTTGTCAATGTGTTTAAAGGGAATCACAGAACAACAGTTGGCCATGACACATTTACAGTACTGTTACATTTATGTTATCAAAGCAGTATGTATTTAGTAGCCAGCCTTAACATTTCATAAGAATGTTTTCCGTATAGGATACAGACATCATTGTCATTCGGTACAGTTTACAGTCTGCTCTGTGCTTACTTGACTTGCTCTGTGCAATAATGCCTGGAGACAAAGTCCAAGTTAAATTCAAATCTGTTACAAATTACGCCGTAGAAATTAGCAGCATACAGCCTCTACAAAAGCCTTTACACAGGAAAACTCAGAAGCTCTTCAAAGATCTGAAGTATTGATTCAATCTAAATCTCAGCTCAGACATTTCATACATGAAATATACCATGCATTTTGTTGAAAATAAGGATGCTAGGCAGCACCACACCACATTTCACCTATTTTCCTTGCAATTACACATTCAAATCAGTTTTGAGTTGCAAACATACAAAGACTCCCCCCTTCTCTTGAACAACAGGCGAGCTGTGTATCTCTGCTAGCTGAACTATACTATAACTAATGCTTGGCTTTTATGTCTCCTTAGAAATTAATTTCTCTGCATACTCACTGCATTATTTAGCAAGTAAGCTGTATCTTCCATATCCAGTACCATCTTTAGCAAAACAGGGTGATAAATCCAGCAAGTCAGACAGAAGACAGTAGCTGGTTTCGAATTTGCCCAAGCAGGAAACTGGGTTATATAGGCAAGCTGCTATTCTGCATAGGCTTATGACTCCCATAATGCCCAGCTAGAAAAACCAAAACAGACTAATTCAGGACAACGTCATTCTTAAATAGGATTTGAGTCAGGTTTGACCAGGAGAAGTGCTTATTCAACACAGCTCAGACATCAAAGATGAACTAAGTCTCTGCCACATAATGTACAAATGGCCAACTTTCAAACCTGGGAATTAGTTATTAGTACTGGTTTTCCTTCTGTTGTTTCAGTTAGGCTTTGATAAGCTTAGATTCATTTCAGATTTTGTTAACTCAAAAATTAAAAGACATTAAAAATATTCTGAATTAAATTGGTAGCAAGTTCTTTCCTGTAAGTCAAGAGTAAAGTTGCCAATAAGAACATAGTGCAAAGATTTTAAAAACTTACTGTAACTCAGAATAATCCTGTACAACAGCACGAGAAGAAAGAATCTGACATTCAGTATTTGAAATCTAGTATTTTCCAAACTAGATAAGCAGTATTTAGTCTACAGTATTGCTACTTCAGTCTTGCTAAAGTTAACGTAAGTTTCACTTTTGGTAGAAAATAGCATGTTGTTGTTATATTCATTATTTAATACTCCAGAATGTATTTGCAGTAGCAATAGATAGCAATTAATAAAATTAGCAATTAATACTTTCAACATTCTACCTTCCTTCTGCATTTAATCATAGAATAATAGAATCATTTCAGATGGAAACAGACCTCAAAGATCGTCTGGACCAACCTAGGTTATTCAGGTAATTTTCAATACAAAGCATAAGAATTGATAGGTTGGAAACCTTAACACCAATAAGGAGAGTAACACGCCTTCTGTTAAATGTGGAATATTGAAATTATTTCCTCCTCAGTTAGAGTCTAATGAGCATTTCATATTGTCAGGTTTTTATTGTTGTGAATGCTAGAATTTTCCAGCACTGAAAAACCTAGAACAGTTTTTCTGAGGAGAGATCAACTTTCAAGATTCGGGTTCTTCATCCTTTGCACGCAAAAAACAATCTGTGCCAGATAAAGCCAGACACTTGAACCTGCGCATACCACTGACCTCCACAGCTAATCATTCTGGAACTAGAAACCTGAGACTAGTTCAAATTCAGTGTCAACTAAAAATAGTTCAGAGATGAACTGAAGACCATACTGCTAATTACTGGCACTGTCAGTTTAATTCCTCATTATCTTCACAATAAGGCTTCTGTAATTCAAGAATGTTGTGCTGTTTTTCATTAGCATGAATTCTTAGGTACAAATACCCAGAAAGTTCTCCTAAAAAACAATTCAAGCCAGTTTCTTCAGTGATGTCAAAAAAACAACTCCACGTCCCTATTGATCCTATTAAAGATCAAGAGATTTGTCTACGTGATGTCGGGATGGATGTTTTCAAAACACAGAGCACTGAAAACAGATGGCAGCACATCCCAATCAACGTCAACATTGTAGTAAGAAGCTCTTCACCAACTGATTTGTATTAAAACACTATCTTAGAAAAACATCCAAGGTACACTAATCCGATAGAAGGATAAAGACAAGCATGCCATCTGTTCACATCTCTCACTTTAACAGAGGTGCAGCCTTTCCTTAGTGCCCTAAAAGCACACACACAAATACTCACGATACATGCAATTGAGTGGTTATCTTAGTTTAAAAGGAGTTGTTCCCTACTAAAGAAAATTTTCTCTTTTTGACATGACATTTTGTCCTGCAATTAGAAGGGGGAAACAATTTAAACACCAATAGCACAAGAGTTTATTTATTCCTTCTCCCCTTTATCCTGGCTAAGGAAGACGTAGATTGAGGAACATGTTTATGAACAGTTTACTGTTTTCTAAAGTATGGAATACTCAATGCTCTCTAGAAAGAGAAATTACACACATGGCCCATTTTGTTAAAACAATGTATTTTTTATTTTAAATTAAATACTGTATTCCACCAAGATTATTTTAAAGCTTTCAAAAATACTTAATCCCCAATTACTGTCTCATGCTTTTATTTAATTTAAATTATATTATGCCTGTCAAATATATTTCCCTTGTCTTACCTCAGAACTGAGAGAAAAGCTTCAGAGCTCTTTAAAAAATTGCTAGGAGACAGTGTATTTTACTTGAGAAATTTAATATACTAATACCTGCTTATGCTATTTTTTATTTATTTATTATTTTATTTTTTTTTTACTTTTTTTTCCCCTTCATATCTTGAAGATGAAAAGCATTTGAGCTTTTAATGTGAAATTACAATGCTGTATTTCAAAATCCCCCTTATCCTTGTTATTTTTCCTCTAGCTTTTTCTACTCTAAAACAGTTATTTGTATTAATCTTAGGTTCTGCTACAATCCCAATGCCCACCCTTCCAGGTATTAATTTATTTATTACACTTAATTAATATTTGTTTTAAATTAACTATTAAGAAAAGGTTCTCCAATTTGGGTTGTGAGTTGGGTACTTTAGTGTTTAAATGCAAACCATTTAGTGTTGTGTACCTTATGTTTAAATGCAAACCATTCTGTTAAGGTAGAAACCAGGACATTTTTTGGAATGTTTCTATATGTACCTGTTACACAAGCAACAAAAACATTGATATAGGAACTGCAGTAGATGATTATAATAGTTCTGTCCTGGCATTCTTCCTAGTCTATTTTGCATGGGGTCACACTGCTCTGCAAAACAAAAAACCTCAGCTGTCCCCCCCCTCCTTTCCTTCAGAGACTTAAAACGATCCTAAAGGAAAACCAGGTCTAATAAACTGAAAAGCCCCCAAAACTACAGCCATCATGCCACGAGGACCAGCTGATTTGTCTCCCGTTGCAAGGTGACTGTTTCCTTCTCCCCTTGAAGGCAGGAGGATGAGGGAAAACAGAAATGGCTATGCTGATGACCATGAGCCCTGAACTGCAAGGTACAAACTCATCTCTGCCACCTACTGCTGTCACATAGCTCAGAGTTTTCCTTTGTTATTGAGAAAGTGGTCTCCTGACACTGCTCGTTTCTGAAATACAAAGCCAAGGGAATGCATACAGGGATACGGAGTCAGTCCTCCATCAACTCCAATATTACCAGGTAAGTGAACAGGCAAATATACTAATCTGCAAATACAATAAAGAAGTACTTGGCATTAAGCCAACATAAAACAGCACAGGGCATGCTGCCCTGTACTAATTGATCTCGAATTGTGCTAGAACAGGCTTCATGAGGAACACTCCCCTTCCTGGGAGGCAGTAACTTCACTCACATTTTCAGGTAAGTGCCACAGACAGAAATACTGACAGAGAGTACAGCTGTGGTACATCACAGCTGTCAGTTCTTCCATTCACCTCTTGTCTTGGCCATTCCCTAGTAACTCTGTGAAAGATTTCCTCCAGAGAACAAGCACACATATCTTGCAATTTGCAGCATAATATTGTGTCATACAGTGGGTGACTTCAAAAATAGAAAGTATGTTTTAACTCAGGTCTGTCTAAAATAGCATGCAAAATAAGAGCCTACTTCTTTCCAAATCTGAATAACTAGATGAAATGTATTATTGGAACAAAACCACCTCATGGACAGCCATTACTTTTCACTAGTGGCAGAAACAAAATTATTTGTACATTGCTTAACTTCTCTGCAGAAGGACCAAGCAAGTGATACAGTGGACATCCACATACATATGTAGACACATATGAGAAGCTCCATCCTACCAGGTCCTGAGAACCTACTGTCCTGCCCAGGTCCCTCCTTCTCCCAAACATGGCTCATGAGACAGGTTGTTCATTAAGCTCATTTGTTATCTTCAGTGTCAGTCCTAAGCGACCTGGATCCTCCAGGGACACTCAAACTTATCTAATGAACTAAGCAGTCAAAGCACTCACAACATCTTCAAACCACTTTTTTGATAGGTCAACCACAAAGAAACCTAAAGATGCATAGGTAGGGTTTTTGTGGTTTTAAGCACCAAAGCTAAGCCTCCTTTCCAGTAGTAGTTCTTAAAATAACAGATTGAGGCTGTTCTCACACATTTTTCCTTCTTGAACTAGAACAACCAAAGATTAAGGTCTAAGCAAGAAAGATCATTAAAAAAGCAGGAGCTGGCAGAGCAAGGCTAAATGACAAGAACCACGGGCCTGGATTAGCGACATTTAATCCAAAACATGGGGAAAAAAAAACAAAATGGCTTAGAGAATTTGATCTTGCAAGTTAAAAATCTATATATACGCATGGTTTACAAGCCAAGCAAATTTATTCCAAGAATAGAAATGAAATACAGGTCACTTCTTGATTTTAATCAAAATGTTGCAGTATTCCTGTTTAAAGACTTAATCCTTGATTCAGATTTATTTAGAACAAGTGGTCAATCTGGGACAAAACAGTGAGCTTCTCCCATGCTGTGATCAGTCCTGCAGGAAGTCTGATGAGGAGAATTTTAACCTATATTTATCAAGACTTCAGGCAGTGGGTTTCATCATTAGAAAGGATGAATGAAGAATTAATATGAACTGTATTTTTGCTACAAAAGTAAGTGCCATTGAAAGAGGATGAGATGTTTGAGAGACTTGCCTCTCCTGGTTTCCAGGGAAAAGACTGCTGCATGTCTACTAGATTTTTAAACAATTTGGACAGCACTGAATAACAAATAGAGAAGTACTAATAAAGTGCAACATGTCACAATGTTCAACAGGGTTATTTTTAAAGGACCTCCACTTGCACATACAAGAGACTAGAAAAACTCAATAGCTCTCCTTACACCCCTTTGATAGACAACCAGCAAGCCTCATTGCTCAACTCATACTCGTCCCCAGTGGTGGGAATTCAATGCTCACTCTTCTTGTCAAGGCAGGTACATGTTCACTGCTGTCTCTCTCAGTTCAAACCAGTCTCCCTCCAACACTAATCCATTTCCTTATTTGCAGTTTAAGAACCATCAAAAACAAAAACTCAGTTGTAATCCCAAATAGAGATAAAATAATACAAAGAGGGAACTACAAGAATTATAAAGTAACCTCTCAAAAACAAGACATCTGAGGAAAATGGAAAGCTATTACCATTAGCTACATTAGCTACTACCATTTGACCTGGTGGTGCACTTTACGCATGTTTATGTGCTGGCTGTAAATAAATATACAGAAACTGCTGTCACTCTTGGTACAAACAAAATTGATTGCTTAGTGCCTTCCTCCAGTCCCCATGTTTCAGGAATCTTTTGGAAACTTTTAATGACATAATGGGATACACAGAGAGACATTTCCTCAGAGGAAATGCAAGCACACCACTAATGAAAGCAAATTAACTGGGGAAATTGTGTGTTCATGTGGGAGGAGTATATTTTGCTTTCACTGCCATTGCTAAAGAATCTTTCTGTTAGCAAGAACAGAGCTGCTTGCAACTCATTCACCTCTTTTGGATGAGGCTTTCCCAGCTTTAGTTTGAAAAGACCTCCTGCAGTCCCCTTCATATCATTGCATAAGAGTCCCATTCAGACCCTGTCTCACAACTACAGTACTTTTGATGAGCAGTCACTTATTTCTGATCACATTTTGCCGTTTTCTCAAATGTCAATTCAGTTTCCCTTTATACAACAACAAAAAAGAATAGCTTTACTTGCCTGAACATCGAAGTCTGGTAGGAGGCGAGTGATAGCCTGTGAAGAGATTTTAAAACATTAATTCATTTAACTTTTGCAGTTACAAAAATCTGCACTTGCATATACACTCTGACACATGTTCTAACCCACTGGTTCTGCAGCAGAGAGCTCTATCACATACCCTTCACTGAATTAATAGTTTTAGTGCTAAATATCAAACTTCACCCAAGAGCTTTACCCACTCATCACTACAGATTATGGAAGCAGTAAAATAATAGTCTATAGAAAAGTAAAATAAAGTACAAAAGCTGGCACAGGTGAAGTTATTACTGGAGTCACTGGACAAGTGATAGCTATAAAAATTGAACGTTTCTCCATTTCTTGTGGTAGCCACAGGACTGCCAACAGCTCACTTAAGTCCTGTCTAGAATGGAAAGTCTTTGAACATGCCCTGTGCTCTTGCAAGATGCACTTGTTTCTGGGATTTGGTTGTGTGATGTGGAAGGTTGGAAGGGTTTTACCCAGCCAAAATTAAAAGTTCTTATGCTCGGGAGGCTGGCTGGACAAGAAGAAGTCCATTCCAACCTGTGACTGGCTATTGCTGGTACTGAGAAGCTCCTATGCTTGCCCTGCATCTCCACCAGAAAAGGAGTAATGCAACATCCTCCCCATCTCTCATCTCATTCCTTGAGGGAAGAAATGCCTTCAGGCCTCAAGGAAGAAATGCCTTGAAGTCACCTCCACCTAGTAAAAGACAAGTAAGAAGTCAGTTAGCTTCACTGGGGGTATGAACAAAGTAGGAAGAGCACTTCTCACACTGCAGACTATGGCAGGGAAGCCAAAGCCTGAGAAAGAAGTACAAAGATAAAAAGAAAAATCTAGAAACCTGGCAAGGAGATCATGCAGTCCCAGGGTCCTACATAAATTAAGGACAAAAGATGTCAAAAGCAATGCAACTGCTGTCCATACCATCTCAGAGGATGGACTTCAAAGCATTGCAATACAACCCACAATTATGACACATCTCTAGAGCCATGATAGTTAGGTAATTAAGTAGTATAGTGTATATGCAAACAGGTATCTGAGGTGCTGACTGAGCTTGTGGAAGTCATTTTACACAGCCTGAACACAAGACTTGAAGTTTACTCTTTACACTGTTTTTAATCTTGAACAATGTGCTGACTTAATGGCATCCATCTAGACAGTGTATGAAATAAGAATCCATCACTGTTCAGAAACCTAGTACACAATAAGCCAGGATGTAACTTCAGAGAGTATCATGCACTCAACACCAGCTCCACGACTAACCCCAGCCCATGCTGAGTGTCCTTCAGGGCAATCATTTTTTTTCCACTTTCTCAAAATATATTAACAAACTTCCTTCACTCTGTGATAAGAATGGCTGCACAGGTGATCAAACCAGAGTAACTCTGCTAGTTTCCCCATGTAGACAAAAATTAAGGCATCTGTGAATAAAAGCATACAGGGTTCCTTGTCAAGATACCAAGTTTTCATCTACATGCAACAGAAACCCAGTAAGTTCTTCAGTGTTTTAAGACATTTCTGAACTTTAAAGCAAAGACATTTCATTAATATTAGGACTTCTTTGTTTTGTGGTTACAGAACAACATTGGCACTAAAAAGGGGTCTTAGTTTCTGAAGTTTGAGTGGTACTTTCACTGGTATCCAGACAAACTCTGCTTTCATGCAATGTTCTTGGCAAAGAAACTGTGTTTAAAGTTTCTCTTTTCATTTCATTACATTCATAAATAGAAATCATTTTCTGAAGTGTTTACCTAAAAAGAGTTAGGAAATAAAAACTTAAAGTAGAAGATAAAGCAATGAGCAATCCAAGTGTAGAAATCCAGAAAAAACCCTCACCACATTTATATACACCATTGTCAGGAATTACAGGCATTGGGAACAAAAGAAATATCTTAGCTTTGATTCAAGAAAAAAGCTGAGAGTTTCCGTCAAATATTGCACTGAATTAATATGCAATGAACACACACAGGGTATGACTACCATTGAACAGAGTCAGACAGCCAGTGACCCCAGACACTGTGGGCAGAGATTTGGAGAAAAATATTGCAAACAACAAATGGAAAGTTAACAATGGAATAAAGACAAAAAAAAAAAAAAAAAAAAAAAAAAAAAAAGACACCCTGCAGATATTTCTGTGCTGCAGTCCCAGAGGCATGGCTGTAGCTTGTGCACCCCCAGCTGGCTGCAGACCTGGTAAGAGTGTGTCTGTAGCAATTCATAGATCAGGACAACCTGAGCAGACTAGGTGGGGCAGAGGTACCCAGAGGAAATGTAAAGGCACTCTCTGCATATCTGCACCTCTTTGAAAGACAGCAGATAGAGCAAAGCGTGTATCTCTACATTGAGGTGTCTACAGGTATAGATGAGTTTGGCCATCTGGAATTTTTCAAAATAGTTAAAGACACTCAGAGCTGTCATTATTCAGAAAAAAAAAAAAAAAAGAAAAAAAAATCACAATCTGATTAGAGAAACACAAAACCAAAAACTGAGAAAGCAATAAACAAAACTTAATTTTGCTTTATTATTAAAACACCCCTCTCGTTGCATTTTCAGTTTCTCTTGTCTATTTTTCCATAGGAAAAAAAAAAAGTTTGTTAGAACTAAGAATACATGTGCAGTTCCAACGGTAACCCTGAAATAAGACAGACAAGCTCTAAAGAGCTTTAAACTAATTACCTCTTCCTTCTCCACCAGAGGTTTCACCTCTGCGAGGTGGGCATCCTGGAACTCTGTTGACATGGTCAGTAGCTGGTATCTGTGAAGATGAAAAAAAAGATTTGTTTTCAGCTTGCACCAAAGATTAAATATAGAAACAAATTTCCATCAACCTCCACTACTACTTGATATCTCAGGTTATAGTTCGAAAGACCTTTGCAAGAAGGTTATGAATCTGTTATAAAATGCCTCCCTGGTTTATTTATATACACGCTCCTGCACAACAAGAGATTAAAAAAATGTTAAGGCTGCAAGATCAAAACAAAGCTTTGGCAGCTTCAGAACTGAAGATGCTGAATAAAATGGGGCAAGGACCAGCACCACTCTTAGCATACAATCACACAACAACTATTGTTTCACAAGTGAAATGAGGCATAACCAAATCTGCTCAAACGCCTTCTCTTGAGCTTAAATGCTCATCTCTGCAACTCTTTTCTTAGATGCAGACTCCATCTCCAAGATCTCTAGTTTAAGCAAACTGAATTGAATGTTCATTAGAGGAATTTTGCTCTTGTACCAGTGTGCTCCGTTCTTTGGGACAGAAACACACTACTTGATCTGAACAAACCAAGTAGTAGCAAGTACTGAGTAAAACCAATATTCCTTTAATTACACACTGAGATGTATGCAATAACACTATTTTCACGCTCATCAAAGAAGGGAACAAGACTGCTGTATCCTGCCCTAGGAAAGTAACAGCAACACACTACCCAGGCCTTGTCTGTGGAAAGCTTAACAGGGCACATGGATGTGGCAGAACCTGAAGGACTGTGAAGACGAGGAAATTCTTTTTTTATAGTTTTATTTGTGTAGTCAGATTTGAGATGTTGAATATATTTTGCCAATAGAAATCTTTTGACTAAACTGCAACCACATTCCCAGCACACTTGTACCACCCTGAGTGTGCAGACAGACCTCAGGTTCTGGCCCACACTTCCATGCTTTTGGCCAGACACCTGCTTAATCTTAAAATGTAACTGTTTGAACTAAATTCGTGTTTTAACAAGGCTTATATTTAAATGCTTAGGCAATTTTCTGCCAAAGGGTGGAAACAACCGCTATAGCCCCAGAGCAGATGACTGCCGAGACAAATGGAGCAGCAAACTCTTCTGCAGATGTAGCACACTTTCTGCATTTTGACCAAGCTGTACTTCAGTCCAGTGAATGTATCAGTCCAAAGAGGGAGTTCAAGAAGAATGGCATGTTTTCATTCACAGAGATAAAGGGCAGAGGGCTGTTCTGTGAAGCTCAGATGAATGACCACAAGCAGTTCTCAGAAGAGATACTGAGAGTGTTTTAAAAGCAAGATGACAAATACAGAAGTCAAAGAATGTTTGTTACATATCCTCTTGCCCGCTGGAGAAATTAATGCTATATTGTTTTTGTGCATCTTTGGACATAATTGAAAGTTTATTAAGTATTCATTTGTTTTATTGTGTAATTATTTCTTTTAAAAAGTTTAGAATCATCTCAACCGAAGTATGTGAATGGGTACTCATTAGCCAAAGCAAAAGTCTTTAATATGTTTAGCAATTACTGACTAATTGCAACTATAAACATTTCAATTATTAACAATTTTTATCAAGAGGGATATAGAATAATAAAAATGATTCTTTAAACCATGATTTGCCACCTCCTGATTTAAAACTGACTTAAGTTAATCAACCCTGTTTGCATAAACAACCTAGTGCTCAGGAAGGGCCGTGAAGCCCACAGGAACAGTCTACTATGAGCATTCTTTACTATCAGGGTGGTGAGGCACTGGAACAGGCTGCCCAGAGAGGCTGGGGATGCCCCACCTCTAGAGGTGTAGTAGGTAAGCTTGGACAGGGCCCGGGGCAACCTGATCTAGTGGGTGTCATCCCTGTCAATGGCATGGGGCTTGGACTAGATCTTTAAGGCCCATTCCAACCCAAATCATTCTATCATTGTATGATTTTATGATTCAAGAGCTGGCAGTATCATTTCACTCAGCCCCAAGGGTTTACTCCATGCACTTTTTCCAGGGCTATAGTGAGAAAGTTTGCAGGATGTTGGGATGCTGCAGGAAGCTATGCAGCAGACATTGATTAAGAGAGAGAATGCTGAACAAACACTGGTGTCCCTGAATGCACAAACAGCTTCAGATTTTAGGAAATCTTCTTGGAAGCTGTACAACTGAAGGAATTTTTTGGCAAAGAATTATGATGGGGATTTTAAGCTTAGAGAAATACTTCATGGGTATTTAACTCCACCAACTGAGGCCTGGGGACAGAAGCAAAACTGTCCCCTTCCCCGGTAATTTGTAATCCAAATTTACAACAAGGTGCCAGAGCTACTTAAACAGTCAGGAAATTCAAGACAGAGTTAATTCCCCAGCACTCGCTCTGGTTCACCCTTTTTCTACAGGTTTTCTATTAAGTTTTGCTCGTTAAAGTTTTTAATCGTAAAGAACAAGCAAAACCAAGTTTGCCAAAGTTTCAAGCAACTGAAAGTGACACTTTAGAAACAGTGTTACGTATTTTTAAAGCTAGAGCTATCTACGCAGTGTAGTATTCTAAACAGTCAGCAATTATGTATGGCAGAAAAGGAAAACGAATGTTGCTGCAATATTTTCAAGTAAAAAATATTTACGTGCAACTAGCTGCTTTTTTTTTTTTTTTTTTTTTTTTTTTAAATCAGCTAACTATGTGAATATAGAAATGGCACCTTAAGATTCCACTTCAGTCTTCAATACAGGCTAGAAGTACAAGAGATTTTTCATGTTTTCCCTATGCAGGAGGAAAGTAAGAAACCAGGCTCCCTGCAGTTTTCCAGTAAGAAGTGGCTCAAGGAACAAAGCCACAGCTAGTGTTTGTGGAAGAAAGTTGTTTACCCAGGACAGCTTCAGATTTTCAGGGAGTCACAGCATTGACTACAAATGACCAAAAAACTGTGCCAAAAAGAACATGGGTGCCTTTTATAGCTTTAAAAAACAATCCTGTTTTCATAATAGTTCAAAGTTGTTGCTCTATGTTTCCGAAAGAACCAGCACTAGGAAGTGCTGACCAGCAGATTACACTACTGCCATCAAGCCTGCTGAACAAAAGCCCAACGTGCACCACGTTCTCACTTTTGGAATGATACCAGATCTTCAAGCCACATTATGTTTTCAGGTCAGGCATTTACAAGCGCTGGGTTTTCTCTCTCTGCATCAGGAATACCTGAAACATTCCTATCAAGGAACAACTTTGTGATAAGCCAGCACAACAGCACGTTATTTGTTCATGAGAGCTAGCAAACAAAGCTCTGCTATCTGACACCGTTGCAAAAACCTTCTTGTTTTCTAAAGAGAAAGATGCTGGAGAAGTGGTTTTTATACCACCCATGTTCAGCACAAATTTTATAATCTCTAAATAGGTGCTTTGTGCTCCCCCCTTGTGTAACAGGGTAGCTTGAAGCTATTGTAACTGCATAACTTTCCTAAATAGATAACCATACAAGCATTCCTTTATACGCATGTCAAAAGCACTTGCTTCACAGAAGTATTCAAAATACAAAGTTCATTTATATCTGCAAGCATTAGTGTGAAGTTGCCAACTTGGAGAAAAACAAGTTTTTTCACTCCACTTGGCCAACTCAGCCTGCAAAGAGGTCCCGAGTTCTCCCCTTCTGGATGAGCCACCTCCACCCAGTGGACTTCCACCACCTTGTACCCAGCTATCAGCTGAATCCATTACAGATGCAGCTCAGAGAATTAAGTTTTAAAACAATAATTCTTCTGACTAAGAAAAAATAAAGGTTTGAGACACCTTTGCAACTGGCAAACTGCTTTAAAACTGATTGCATATCTGACTTTGCCAGTTAGCAGGAACAGCAGCAAACAAGCCTATGGAAGCAAGGGGTGCATAGGGAAAGGTGAAGTCATATGTGCAATACTGTGTTCACTAATTTCATTCAAATAGACTTTTGCGTACCCATTCCAGCTCAAACTCACTGCTCCAAAAATGCCAGAGTAAGTGTCCTAACTAAGGCTAGTAGCTCAGAAATGATTTTACTGAACCTGGTTATTTTGCTCTTAACAATTGAGAATATATCCCCTGTCTCTCCATACCATTGGTGGAGCCTTGTTTTGGCAGCAGGGGATACAGGATTGATGAGCAGTCTGGCTTTTCACAACAGGGATGCCAACAAAGGAGCTAAGAAGCCACATGTCAGGTCATCCATCCTCAGACACCATCAATGGTGCAATCATAGATAATCCTAATATACATGATTTATTTCATTCCAAGCACAGAAACCAAACAAGTTCAAAAATCCCTCACTTCAAACATTCCTCTGCTAAAGACAAACACAGGGATGTTCATGTTCATGCTACAAGGTGCATCAACCAGCAAGATGGTCTCACATCCCTGAAAGACTGGGGGTATCACTACAAGCACTACAGGATTTACCTCTGTACTGATATCCAACTTTTTTTTTTTTTTTTTTTTTTTTTATTTCCATGGTATTGTGGAAAACAAAGAACAGGAAAAGGCTCCTGCCTGAATGCTTCATAAAGAAGGCAATTTCCTCAAAGCAGCGTGTTTAAACATTGGCAGTAGACATTCTCCTTTTGAGACATAATACTTATGTACAAAAAGCTAACCTCACCACAGCAGTCTGACACCATTTCAACCACAGGCTGAGCAAGCAGGAGGGACATCACTTTACACATAGGATTAAATACTCATGACCTTTTAAAGTCAAAGAGAGGATGGAGAAGGCCATGGGCAGTGAAGGTGATGGCTCCCAAGCACAGGCGTTGCTCTCTTTTGATAGAGAGGGATAATGTAAGACTTGGACCCAGGGCCACATGCTGGAGGCATTTCCAGGTTGGCAACATCACTCAATGCTTCAACATCTAAAAGCTCAAGTGTCCTGAGAGGCACTAAAGAGTCCTCAAGCACTAAAGCAGGTAGGAATTTGGGGCTCCGTTATTCTGCAGCAGCTCAAAGCCTTACTAAACAAGCTGGACTGGGGATAGAAGGTAGAAAACTAACATCTCCAGAGCTCTGAAAAAGGTAACTAGCAACGATACCCATTGAGTCCAGGTCAGAAAAATAGCCAAGCAACTCAGGCCTCTGACAGCTAAGCAAAGAAAATTATTGTGACATTCAAAAAGCATTTGCAACCTTACACATGCTAAATTAGACTTTTTCCAGTGATTAACACTAAGTGCTGTAAACTAGTCTGACTGTAAATTGGAGAGGAACTTGAAAAAAAAAATATCTCCACTACACAGGCACAAGTGGACTTCACTTAATAGCAAGTGTATGGTTATGCTCCACAATGCATGCTCTCATTACGCGTGGTTTACATTTCAGATATTTCATAATAAACTTGACAAATCTAATCTTCCTGTTTATCATTTGTTTGAAAATTAATCATCTTGCAAGCATCCAAAACAGTTCATGCATAAGCATCTGCCCACACTATGCCCTGTTTAAGCTATTCTTTGTTACAGGCTCTGGTGTCACGAGGTCCTTTGTGTACTGTCTGACTACTGATTTTCTCTGACATAGTTTCACACAATAAATCATGAAAGAGGTTTTAATAGAAATGACTCTTCCAGAGAGATCTTCCCTTTGAAAAAACAAACAAACAAACAAACAAACAACAACAACAACACACTTTTAATGGTTACATAGCATCCGACTAAGCAGTTTGAACAGCAAGTGTCAAAAGTTGAAGTTGCTCAGCTACTTAGGACTCACTGCTTCTCCTTAGCATGTAGTTAGTACATGATCATCTCGATTTGCAACTAGAAGTTAATAACCTGATAAGAAGGAAGGAGTGTGACGCTTACATCACTTAAAGTTTCAAATCAAAAAAGGTGATGACCTAAAGCTTATTTTTAAATGTACTAATATCAGGAAAGTGAAACAATTACGCTGCCTCAGGGTGGCAGGGTACACTCTGGTTAAAATACATCCCGCGCATCACTGTTACCCAGCCTTCTTAAAGCACAGCACGCTGCTGACCCCCGATTTAATTATTTTTGTTGTTTCTATTTGGTTTTATTTCTTTTTAAACCCCTTAGTGAGTTACTCCACAATCACACTTCAGTGAAAAATAAAAGCTCAGGCTGATGTCTGGAAAAAAAAAAAAAAAGGTTCTTAATAGCATAATGGAGCATAACAACAGTTTTCAAAGGCAAAAATAAGTAGGGCTTAAAGTTTTAGACATTTTAAAATTCAGATTTATGGTGTGTGCTAATCAATCTGATTAGGAAACTGAGACATTTTAGCCAAGAGCTTGAGTCCTGTGCCAAGCAACAGCCAAGTTAAGCCACAAGGAGAAAACTGATGATGGATCCAAAAACTGATTTTTGATGGACTTCTGTGAGCACTGCCTGGGTGCAGGACCACGGCGCTCCCTGCAGCTACACTTGCCTGTGGCTTTATCATACCCCTGTGGTTAGAAAACTCCAGGCTTGTCTTTAATCCTTTTGTTCTGTTTTTTTTTTTCACTTGTGTGGTGGCTGGCACAGGCACCTGTATAGGCACAGAGCTGTTCTGCTACAACCACTCTGGGATCAGACAGAGCCTTTGAACTTACAATTCCTCATACCAGGGACTGGTTACTCTTCACATGCATGATATGCTCCAGCAGCTGAGCACTGATAAGAGCATCAAAACAAAGTTAACTGGAAGCAACCCCTTTCTCTATTCCACAGATGTTGAGCAAAACTGAAGAAAACTGTTGCAACTGTGCTGTTTGCACAATACTCTTGCTGGGGGATGCAATGAAAAATGTTCCTTGGAAAGCTTGAGGTCCACCCATGCTTCGTGGGAGTAAAAACTGACACTGGGAAGGGTCACAGTGCTAGCAAAAAAACATGCCTTCCATACCCCTCTCCCCTATGCTGCAAATCCCTACCTTCTCCACAATATAACGGGCAACTGTTATAGTCCTAGTTAGCATGATAATGGAGAGTTTGCAATGTTTTATTTATTTTTTTTCCCCTCTCTCAATTGTAGCAGTCCCTGATATTACCTAGAGTATTACAGCTCAACTCCAGGAGGGGCAAACTACAGACCTTGAAAGTCTTTGAAATTCATAGTTCTTTAGCATCTCGCATCTGCTGAAACTGATGGAAACTTGTGGAAAGTGAAATCTCCAATACTTTGAAGTTTTTTTCAAAGAGATTAAAAATACAATTGCCAGCCCAGGACTTTTTAGCTATGAATAGCACTGTCATCCCAACCCACCTCCTCAAGCAACCACTGTTTAGTGCTGACACAGTTGCAAAAAGTCCTTGCAGACTGTGATGAACCAATGTATTGGTAGGAGAACCCAGGGCTTTTGTGAGAAGAAATTCAACGTCTAAATAGCAGCCTAAGGTTACTTCAAAATTCATTATGCCCATCTGTTCTCATGCCAAAATTGTGCCTTTGCACAATTTTATATATTTTTTTTTTTTCTTTAAAAACAACTCCAGGCTGCGGGTGGTGGAACCACAGGGTGGAAAGAGCAGAGAGCAATCAGATGTCTTCCTAGACTTTTTCTTATACCACCAAAACAGCATGTCTCCTCTCACTGCCCCAGAACCCTCCTACTATCCTCTCAACATCCCTCACATCCTTTCTACTCCTCCTTGAATGACTGCAAATGTAAAGGTCTTAAGCAAATATTAAAGGCAATCTATTGGTTCAAATCCTGACACTCCCCCGCACCTGGGCATTAGGCTGGATTTTAGGGGCAGTTTAAATAAGGAATACTGCAAAGACACATTAAGCATTTCATAACATGCAAGAGACAACTTCTGCCACAAAGATTGCACTCTAAACAGACAAGAAACAAGCTATTGTTCCTGCAGCTCACCAGTGTCAGGCCATGCTCCCCACCCCCTCTTATTTTCAATCTGCCATGCTTTAATAGTTCATAGCTTCTGCCCAGCTGCAACTACTTCAAAAAGTGGGTGGTTCTGTGGAAGTTAGAGGCAAAAACGTACTGAGATTATTCCAGAAGGGACAGGCTTGTAGTACACTCAGAGATGAAGAATGTTATCAGGCTCTAGTCTGCATCCTTGCAAGTACATAGTGGTTTCTTTATATTTGTTTTGTATTTTCATGTTGGTGTTGCAAAGATGAGCAATCATGTTGCAAAACATCAAAACTAAGGCTGATGGTATATCATTATTTTCATGTATTCATTAGGTCATCCTATATGGGTTACGGCTTCTGAGTTCATAGACTACTTGTTCTGCTCCTATTAAAATTACTTGATTATTGATGTTACAAGTTCTCTTTATAATTCTTGCCAAAATGTCTGGGCTGAAGTTTTCCATGACAAGTGTCTTGATGGTGTTTGTTTGATTTTCAGGAGAAAAGAATAATGGATGGATATCATTTTCTTCCTCTGAACTTTCAGTCCACTTTTCTAGGAAGACCTTTAGCATTCCTGAACTTCATCAGGACTCAGATTTTGCGCAAATGGCCATTGCATTAAGGACACATCTTTAATTCTTCCCAGGAAGTTCCCATTATAGTTACTCAAATTTAAGCATTTGCACATACTGAACTACTCAAGGCTAGATCTGGGTAACAGTCATATTACCTGCAAGCCTCAACATCTAGAGATACAATATAATCTTCCTAAAGGCTGAGCACATTCCTCCCTGTATCACCACATATGAGACTGGTGAAATAAGTGTCTAAATTAGTGCTATCCAGTGCCAAAATACTCCTAGCTTATCAAAATAAAGACTTTCACATTCCTTCAGAATGGACAAAAAGCATTTCTTCTTCCTCAGATGAATTTTTGGAAAATCTCACCCATCTATGCTCCATCATCAGCATCTGTTATATCAGGAAGTAAAGTTCAAGTTACCACTTTTCAGATGTTTGTAAGAGGGGCTGGAGTCATCAAGGCACATGTTGCTATCTGGCATTTTACACACAACTTCAAAAAATACAGGGTGTTCTGAATGGAAGAAAAATATGTGATGTTCTTAAATGAAATAATACAGGAAAAATATATTTGTAATATGCTAAAATATAAAGGGTCATCATAAAGCTCATCACTGCCTTTATTTTACTGAATACCCCAATATGGTGCAACTTTGTACAAAGATACAAATGCAACCTAAAATTTAACAGGGATATGTTACATACAAAATACATTTAGAGCAGTCTAGAACTCTAGCAATATTAAAAATGACATATTAGTTTGACAAGGTGCACTGGAGCTTCCTGAAGGCAGCAAACCAAAAAGCCACAGCAAGAGCAATCCTTCCTTCCTCTAATAGTATGCTTCCTGTATGGATGTCTGCTTACTCTGTTAACAAATAAGGTTTACTTTTAAAGTTTTATTCTACTTTCCTAACTACTTTTCCATTGCCTATCATTCCATACATTTGTATATACATGACATGGAAAAAAAGGAGGTTATTGGTGACAGCCAACATGGCTTCACTAAGGGCAGATCCTGCCTGAGAAATCCGGTGACCTACAACAGGTTTACAACATTGGTGGATAGGGGAAAAGCAACTGACATCTACCTGGACTTGTGCAAAGCATTTGATGCTGTCACCCATGATATCCTTGTCTCTAAATTGGAGGGACATGGATTTAATGGATGGATCATTTGGTAAGGAACTGGCTGGATGGTTGCACTCAAAGGGTTGTGGTCAATGGATCAATGTCCAGGTGGAGATCAGTAATGAGTGGTGTTCCTCAGGGGTCAGTATTGGGACCAGCACTACTTCATATATTTGTCAGTGACATGTACAGTGAAATTGAGTGCACCCTCAGTGAGTTTGCTGATGACACCAAGCTGTATGGTGCAGTTGACACATTGGAGGGAAAGAATGACATCCAGAGGGACCTGGACAGGCTTGGGAGGTGGACATGTGTGAACTTCATGAAGTACAACAAGGCTAAATGCAAGGTCCTGCATCTGGGTCAGGGCAATCTCAAGCATAAATACAGGCTGGGCAGAGTATGGACTAAGAGCAGCCCTGAGAAGGACCTGGGGTGTTGGTTGATGAAGAAGGTCAACATGAACTGGCAATATTTTCTTGCAGCCCAGAAAGCCACCTGTATCCTAGGGAAGAAAAAAAAAAAAAAAAAAAAAAAAGCAGCATGGCCAGCAGGTCAAGGGAAGGGATTGACCCACTCTCATGAGACCCCATCTGGAGTGCTATGTTCAGTTCTCCATCTACAGAATCTTATTCAGGTGCAGATTAAGAACCCTATCATTTATTATTTTTTTTTTTGGGGGGGGGGGGGGAGGGAGGGGTTAGAGAAATAATAATAATTGTAATAATAGAATGTACAAACCAAGTGATGCATAACACAATTGTACACCACCCTCTGACCAATGCCCAGCCCATCTCTGAGCAGCAGTCGCCCCCCACTCTAGGCAGCCAACCCATATTAGTTGTTCAGCATGACATCATATGGCCAGTCTGGGCCAGCTGTCCTGGCTGTGTCCCCTCTCAGATTCAGGTGCACCCCCAGCACTTGCAGGGCAGCATGAGGAGCTGAAAAGTCCTTGGCTCTATGTGAGCACTGCTCTGCAACAACTAAAACATCAGTGTGATATCAGCATTATTCTCATCCTAAATCCATAACACAGCATCATACCAGCTACTAGGAGGAAAATTAATTCTTTCTCAGCTGAAACCAAGACAAATGGCAAGGAAATAAATAAATAACACCACCACCATGGCCGCCCCCCCCCCCCAAAAAAAAAAAAGCACATGGAAAAAAACACTTTAGTCAATTAGGTTTTCATGCTGCTCTAGGTTCTAAGGTTTGCTCTTTCCATTAACTTTTACATCATCCATACAATACTAGCAGACTGGCCTGACATATCCATGGTAGAAAAGAAGCTACAAGAGCTATACTTTTGAAGCTATACTTAGTTCAGACAGGAAGTAGCCAGTTAAAAGCTTGGAAAAGTAGAGAATATCCAATTTTAAAAACAGGGCTTGAAAAGGAAGATCTGTGTGGACCGACTTCCAGCTATAAAGAGAAAGAAAATGACTGGCAGATGAAAAAGATATATTAAAATTGTGACAATTAACTGAAAGGAAGTAGCACAAAACCCGAAAGAAACACAGGAAACGTGATCAGCCACACAAAATTAGAGCAGTAAAATTGACATACATCCTGCTTTGTACAAACAGATACAGCTGTGGAAAATTTCATCAGCATGGGCAGACCAGTTGTGCATCCACAAGCACACTGTGGATCTCCTCTGTGTGGAGAATGTCCCGTTTGACAACAAACTGCTGGGTATTATCCAAAGACAACATTCCCATGCCAGTTGGGAAACAAAACAGGCCTGATCCTGTATCAGCCCTTTGCTAGAAGTAAAACTCATCTTCATTGTTAACAAAAGAGCTTGCACATTTGAGTCTGAAAATTGGATAATTGCAGGCTTTACTCTCTAACCACTTGCTGTGCTGAACTAAATGGCAGATAATGGTACTGATTCTCATGGATGCTCAGAACTGGGTTTAATTATGTCATAATAACACTTAAATGAAACTTGTTCACATATCCAGGAGAAGCTCTGAATGGTTTCTTACTGCTGCTCCAACTCTGCAGCCAAAGGGAATTAGCAATAGGGATTACCTCCTGCTGACTGGCCCCACTGAAGTTATCCAGGGCTCTGGAAGTGACACAGATTAAAACAAACAAACAACAAAAAAAAAAAAAAAAAAAAAAAAAAACACTATTTGAGAGAAACAACAAGTTCAATAGCTATTTTATTCATAGCTATTGATTTCCAAGAGACCTAACCCAGATTTTAGTAATCCATAGCGACACGCATTACCAAATCTGAAATCAGGACTTCCTTCTTCTAAGCCTTTTAAACAGTTTCAGAGTATTTCCCATGGCTTTCTAGTAGTAGAAAACAATTTATTTTGAACTTCTGAGACAGAGCTTTTGACAAGAGCGCAGGGTTAACTATTGCTTCCTCGATCTGCTGGAGGTCCCTGTGCAAAATTCTAGAAAGTTCTTCACCAAGAAGGTTACAGGGACATCACCTTCATGCATTTGGTAAACTTACAAATGCACACCTAAAAGGTGAAGCTAAAGGGCAGTCTACTTACAATACCATTTACTTGGTCAAACAGCTTTACTGACAGTAGAGAATGTGCTCTTCTGTGCTTCTTTGAAATTTCTAAATTAGATGTAAAAAAAAACCTGCCATCTGGAAGTTTTATTTGGTCTCAAGAAACAGCATATAATCACTATTAATATCAAGCAGTCACTGCATCTGTCATTATCTCCTAGTCCCTGCAGTTTACCTTTCAAATGGACAAATCAGTGCAACAAGAGAAGTCACCATTGCTGCATACTGATGGGATTGAACTAATACAGACCATCAGTTTCACAGGCTTTCTCTCTACTGATGGCAAAAGTGTTTTTGCTACCCTAAGCTTCTAGCTATATATATGATGTAAACATTGCTGATCCAGTATAATTAGGTTTTAGTATTTTTGAGAATTTTATTTTTTCTAAGTTGTCTTTTTTTCCTGAAGAACCTCAAGCCAGTTTCACCCATCTGTATAAATTCTTTCACTCTGTCTATTTTGAGACAATAAAAGCAGGAAATATCTCATTACATACATGCTCCATATTTAGTGCAACAGGTTCACAGGCTCTAATGAGGTTAAGCGAAAGAACAGTATTCTCTGTGGGAAGTCAGAAGTTTGCCAAAATCCCTTAAGCTGGTCATGAGAAGATATATGTTGCACTTCAGCCAAATAAATTAATCACTATGGTTTAGATATATGAATCAAAAGATTTTTATCACATCAATTCACCGATTAACAGTGTTCTGATTCTTATTTTGAACTGATTCTTACTGGAGTACTGTGTTCAGCTCCAGTGTCCCCAGCACAAGAAGGACATGGACCTATTAGAACGAGTCCAGAGAAGGGCCATGAAGATGACCTGTGAAGACCTGTGAGGGTGTTGTGGTTGTTCAGCCTGGAGAAGAGAAGGCTCCAGGGAGGCCTTACAGCAGCCTTCCAGTACCTAAATGGGGCCTACAGGAAAGCTGGAGAGGGACTCTGTCAGTGAGTGGAGCAAAAGGACAAGGCGGAATGGCTTTAAACTAAAAAACGTTGATTTAGATTAGATATAAGGAGAAAATTATTTACTGTGAAGGTGATGAGGCACTGGCACACATTGCCCAGAGAAGTTGTGGAAGCCCCATCCCTGGCAGTGTTTAAGGCCAGGTTGGGTGGGGCTTTGGGCAACCTGGTCTGGTAGGAGGTGTCCCTGCCCACAGCAGGGGGGTTCAAACTAGATGATCTTTAAGGTTGCTTCCAATACAAACCCTTCTAAGATTCTTTGATAAGCCCACCTGAACTACTAGAGCAAATTAGTCAACTGCTTATAACTGTTCTTGAAGACCAGGCTACCATGCTAAACTGTTTCACAAAATACACTGTGAACTTCCCATGTAATTGTCATAGTGCAAAAAGGAACCTTCAAAGAGTAAAATATCTTCCACCAGAGTCAAGAAAATTGGTGAATCCTGCCATTTTTACTGAGCATTCATTTGATCTACCCAAATGATCTGCTTTAGTGTTCCTTTTTATTTGGGCAAGAAAAAAAAAAAAAAAAAAAAAAAAAAAAAAAAAAAAAAAGCATTGTGCATGGGAGAAACAACAGAACATAAGGAGTCTGTTTTTCTGTGGTGAGGATGCTGATTCTCAAACACAGGTGTGCACATGTGGCAGCACACCCTCAGCAGGGGCACCCACATCACTTGTTCTGCTATTGTTAAATTCCTTGGGCACCTCACATTTTAACATCTCTATCCTACTGTCAGTTGGGGTGAAGTTACTTCACTACAGGAAATTATTTCACTACAGGAAATAAATTAAAATCCCAGCTTTCAAGACTTTCTAGACCCCTCTCCACTAGCATGGTTTGAGGCCAGCTACTCCAGAACATGTCCGTTCTCAAGGGCACCTCTCAGTTCACTTATTGTTGAAATTTTTCTTCGAAGTTTCCAAACTGAAGTCCAGCCTGTTCAGATGTCTGTGTAACTGCAGTGCAAGCAACTCAGATTCAGAACTCATGGCCTTTAGTTCCCCACCTATGACATAGCATCTGTTCTGTTTATACTGAAAAATATTAGGTATGGAAAACATATACATCCTAAGTAGTTTCTTATTAATATATTAAAGCCTGTTTTTATTGCACCAGTATTACCCAGGAAACTCTATTTGTCAAATCACATACCAATTCTTCCTGAATCTATTCATTAATTATTCTTGAAGGCCACAGACCTTAGTATTAGTACTTGGGAGATTGTACGAATGTTTAAGGAACACTATTTTTGTAGCATCTACTACTATTTTACCATTTTATCCACTGTCACTAAGCTCTTGCTGTGCTCAAGTCAGAGTACAGCATTAGCTACCTGCTGTTTACTTGAGTACTTGTGATAAAAACAGTGTATCAAACTTTGTTAGACTTTAGTTAAGAGAACACAAGATGTTTAAAAGCATGCTCCCAGAGCCAAGTTCAGACTGCACCAGTTTAACAGGTGTTTTGCTGTAAACGGCCAGTAACAGAGTAGACAAAAAGCAGCAAGGCAGCCTTACATGTTTACCTGAAGCCTTTGATAGCTCTTGTTTACAGGGTATTTCTATTGCTTGCCCCAATGCTGTTTTTTCAGTAGCTGTATCTTTGACACAGTTGTATATTAAGTAAAAAATTCAGAAGAAATTGAAACAGTGTAATACTTAGAGAATCTGAACAAAAAGCTTTGGGTTGTCTTTGACCTCTTCCATGCCTCTACTACTGCATTTTTCAGGGTCAAAATACAGTTTTTATTTAAATAGACAACTCAGAGAAAAAAAAAAATCCAAATAACATAGCTGGTAAATACTTCCATCTCAAAGTAATAAAGAGTCCAGTTCTGGGGATTGGGTACAAGATTGGGCACTGAAGACTTCTTAAAACAGTGGGTAAGATAGGGAGTGATGCAAGCGTTTCATAAGAGAACCATAATACAATGGAAACCACTAACCTAACATCCTCACTAGCAGAAGTGAAATCTCGTATTTCATGAGATCCAATACATAGGCTTTGCCTCCACTGCAAGCACTGCAGTGAAGTTCTATGAACCTTAGCAGTGCCTGGAAGCGCTCAGACTAAACTGCACCTAGTATCACATATTAAGACAAGAACCCCACAGAAACAACTGACTAGTAAAAACTGGACACCAATCAAGTCTGTCATCTGCTCCAAATCCAATGTGGAGCTGTAACAGCACAGAATCACAAGCAACAAGCGCCAGTAGTCAACTTCCGTAATAAAGTATGTGCCTTCGTTTCACAGCTGTTTACCAGCCCAGCCCGCTGCTGTCACGGGAACCTCAACCATGGCAGCAGCATCCAGCAGCTGCCCCATTTGCCACTCCCACCCACCAGTGCACAGCCCCTGTTCTGCAAAGAGCCACTCACTCCTTCACCTCCTCAGCCTGCAGCCAGCAAAGTCCCCTTTGGAAGAAAAAGAAAAGAGATAGAAAAGGAAAGATAAAAAGAAAAAGAATAAAAGAATAGAAAAAGAAAAAGAAAGGAAAAAGAAAAAAAAAAAAAAAGAGAGAAAGAAAAAAAAAAGGTTAAAAAAAAAAAAGAGAAAGAAAAAAAAGAGAGATAGAAAAAGAGAGATAGACAAAGATAGAAAGGAAAACGAGAAAGATAGAAAAAGAAAACGAGAAAGATAATAGGAAAAAAAAAAAAAAGAAAAGAAAGGAAAAGAAAAAGATTATAGAAAAAAAGAGAAAGATGGAAAAAGAGAAAAAGAAAATGAAGACAGTGGTTGCGTGAGTGAGTAGATAGATAGATAGATAGATAGATAGATAGATAGATAGATAGATAGATAGTCGCGGTACTTGCCGCAACAGCTGCTCTCCGTGCGCTGCCGCCGCCGCGCTCCGACCGCCGCTGCCTGAGCCCGCGGGTCGGATTTATAGCCCGCGCCCCGCCCGCCGGGCGGCGCTGCCCGCCGCCACCGCCGCCGCCGCCTCCCCGCCGGGAGCACGGGGCGGGCCGCCACCCGATCCGCCGCTCCGCCTGGCCCTTCCCGGCGCCCCAGGGCTCCCCCAGCCGCCGGCCGGTGCCTGCAGCGGTTACGGCCCGCACGCCTGTTCCGCGCAGGGTCTCTGTATGTCAGCTGGCCCCCTCTCTTAACCCCACGTCCGCCCCTTTCCTCGGGGTCGTGCAGCCCAGGCGGGGGGAGGCTGAGGGCTGAAGGGCTGAGACCTTCTGCCCTGCTTCAGGAACTGTTTACTATGCGGGGTGTTTCGCACAGTTCGATGAGGAGAGGGGAGTTTGAACAGGAGGTTTTCCCAGTGGCCAAAGTGTAACATTCCTGGGAAAAGATGAAAAAAGGACTGCAACTGGGGTGTTCTGGCACAGGTGGTCAAAATCATGCGGATGTGTGTAATCCTATATAAAAATAAGTCTGTTTACCAAATCCTGAATTGCAAAACTTATGCTCGTATATTACCATCACCATTAGGAATGAACACTGATTTCAGTAGAAACAAAAAAATGCCTTTGTATGTTTCTGATGAAGTTCAGAGGGTACAACGGGTGCAACAAGTGCTGTGTGAGTTTCCCAGAGAACAGCTCTTTGGCAAGAAGCGCAGCTAATCGTTTATTCCAAAAAGGGGCCCTAGCCTGCTGAGTAAAGAATATCTCTATATACACAGTTCTGCGTGTAACTACCCGCGAAGGGACAGGTTAAACTGTGACAGCCCGGGCTGCTTTTTCTGTGACTTTTTGTAAAGCACGCTTACTCCATGTGTGTGATTTCACTTAACAGCCTCACTTTTATGACAGGTTACTCTGCCCCAAACTGATGAAATCCATAGAATGTTATCATACTCCCTCGTGTAGTGGCTTGAAGACAAAATCAGAAATTCCTGAAACTCTGGTAAACTCTCTGCCTTTGTTTTCTTGCTACACAATAAGCTTATTAAGTCTAGTCTACAAAAGCTTGCTGCTGTTCAAATGCATATTAGCTTCTCTCCTCCTAACCCAGCTTCTGCACCTGAGTCAAAAGTGCCAACTTTGGAAAAAGAACCTTGGAAAACTGGTTCCTATTTCACCATGTTGTACAGCTAGAGCTATGAAATATTATTGTTTAATAAATCTAATTTCTTATCAGCTTTTCTTACTTTTGATTAGTTAATGTATGCAAGGATGAAAAGTATTTCTAAAACAACAAAAGAGAAGCATTTGTCATTCTAAGACAAACAAAGCTGCTTTGTGCATGCCTTTTTTTTTTTTTTTTTTTTTTTTTTTTCATAAAAGGGCTAACCTTTTTCATACTCATTTTAAACTACAAGGCCAGGAATCCAATGAAACCATGAAAAATAATTTATAACTGAGCCAAGTTTGAAGTCGGATCTTCAGAATGAAGTCATCTAATCACTGGCTCACTGTGTTTGTTATGGAAGATCTGTCTAGCGCAGTGGCTCCTAAAGTTATGGAACAAGTGCAAATACTAGAACAAGAAGATGGGCTTGACTAATTTTCCAAGGGATTAATCCTTCCTTCATCTGATCATGAAACAAAATCCTAGCTCAGAAGCATTCAGTCCTTCAGAAAACAGATCTGGGTCAGTGTCTGAACTATGTGGTCTGGCCTATCCTCAAGCAGTTTTTCAATCTGCTGTACTTGGCCGCTTTTTAGGGAAGGGGCCAAAAGCTCCAGAGATTCAAATGGAATGAACCATTCCATGGGCAGCAAATGAAGATTTCTGCAGTAAAAACAAGTACTGAGCTTGGAATGAATGAGAGAACTGGCATAAAGTGTTTTATTTTGCTTTGACCTTTGCAGTTTGTTATTTAGAACACATGTAGTGTTGGACTCTCAAAAATATTGGAGACAGACAGACAGAAGCCCCCAGGAGCTGGTAGCTGCTAGCCCAGGTAAGTAGGAAAGCCTGTGAATGTGTGCAGCCAGACTGAGCCCTTGCTAGTTCAAGCACTGTTCCTACCTATTTTGTTAGTTAAAAGACTGAGAATAACACAGTGATTCACAATGTCTTTTGAGGGTGATTGGTGGATTGCAAAAGAAAATGAAGTCATTCCAAAAATCCAAGTTAGGAAGTATTTTACTATGTGAAGATGTAATTGCTGAAGTTTGTACTCAGAGTGCCAAATCCTGCAATGTGCCAGAAAGGAGCACAGCTAAAGCTTGGGGAACATTGTTCCCCTTGGCTTCAGACAGTCTCCTTAGAATACAGGTAGAAAAAAAAAAGGAATTTAAAGGCTTAATTTGCTTGAGTGGCACTGCTGACAATGCAGTAGCCACTGCCTCTGTGAGATTTTACCCTGTGTTGGGCTGCATAACTGCTCACACTGCATTCCCATAGTGGCTGAGTGGCTCACGTACCATTAGCAGAACATGTGGAGACATGTACTTTAGGAACCACTGTGCTAGGGAGACAGACAAGCTGCCACCCACATGGGACAACTGGCAAGCTAATGAGCACTTCTACCATAAATAAATTTAAATTTAATAAAACAGATTTATCTAGCTGGCATGCACTTGCCCTTTTCAAATCAGCATCTCTTTGAGAGATAGCTGTCCAGTCACTATGTCCATTCCTTTACCAGATCAACCAGGTTGTTCAAACTCGACTGAAAGCACCACTACTCTCCAGTTCTGTCTATGACTTCCACTTGAGATTGCCATACCAATCTCCAAGATTTTTAAAAATGAAGTAAACAAGTCACTGATTTACTGTTTTACTAAACTGGGCTATTACACACTTGAAGGCACATAGGCACAAAGACGGGAAATGGCATACTAGAGAAAGATTCCTGTTCAGTACATAATCATATGTGCTAAGCAGAAACCTGCCAATGTGTTCAAATACCTGGAAGTAACAATATTTTAGCATCCAAATACTAATCAATGCTTACAAGGCTCCAGGAGAAAGAGGATGGAGCAAATGAAGAAAGACAAGAGTAGAGACCTAATTTGAAGGGTAGCAATACAATCTGTCTCAATGCTATGAAAAGAGATTTTAATTATGAGACTGTTCTTCTTT
Source organism: Aythya marila (assembly GCF_965140915.1). Classification (NCBI taxonomy): domain Eukaryota; kingdom Metazoa; phylum Chordata; class Aves; order Anseriformes; family Anatidae; genus Aythya; species Aythya marila. The sequence continues at coordinate 149,372,230 of NC_139043.1, forward strand.
CCTTAGACATTATATTTATTGCTATGCCAACATTAACACAGGAAATTTCAGTAGTTGTGCTGCTACAGCAAAGAAGAAAAAAGAGTTGAATGAAGTAGGAACACAACATTATTGTTGTTATTTAAAAAAAAAAAAAAAAACTCCTTTACTTTAGAAAGATTTCTGCACGCTATTTACATTTAAGCAGTGGTAATATTATTAGTCACTGCAAGAGTAACTGGGTGTTCCCTTGTTCTCACTAACAATACAGCAGGGATAATTTTGGATTAAGCTACATGTTTTATGAAAAATATACTTGATGTTTGCTGGTTCATGTCAAAAGAATTCCCTGTGTGACCCATCAAATATCACACCTCATCCGGGGGGAGTTTTATTCTACTACAGCCTTTTGTTGTTGTCTTTGGATCCCTTGATGTTGTTGACATGTAGCCATATGGATCAGTTGTTCTCCAAAAATTATCCAATGCAGCTTTGAACCAGGGCACCGACCTCAATAAAAATTATAAATAAATAACACAACAGATCACAGATTCACATGCCCTTGTCACAGATTTCCCTGATATTATTCATATCCCCACATAAGTACTTATTTCCAGTTTGGAAACTGCTTTTGGCAGGTTTATCTGGTTCAGTAAGAGCATAGATGTGGGGTGAGTCATTGGTCTTGCAATATGAACTTCCTACCATTTGCAAAGGAAGTAGCAGATTTTTAATTTTATTTATTTTTCTATTCATTGGGGGGAGGGGGGGAGGTGGGGGGAGGATGGAGAGGGGTTATTTGTTTAGAAAACCACAGTTTTCTCTGCGTATTAATTTGATGAATGAAGTAGCTGGTTTTGGTTTTGATTTTTGTTTTATTTTGTTTTCAATCAGTATGTACCTTCAAGAGATTTCTGTGGAGCATTTTGCCAAGAGGAGCACTTTTTTGCAGGACATTCTGTGAACTGGAGTGGGACCTATGAGCAAAATTCACAGCAGGACTCAACTGCGGAGTGACAGGGCTCCCCAGCTCTGCATTCAGCACTCAACACTTTCACTTCAATGCATGGGAACTACTAAGCGCCTAAGAACTGGTTTTCTGAGAAGTCAACATGATGAGTGCTAAATATTAAAGCTAGCCAAAAGAAAGTGCCAAGAAAGACAAGATCTAAAATAGACTTTATGTTTATTTCCACATAAGGTTTTTGGCTCTGAGTTTTTGGCTCTGAGAAAAAAAAAAAAAAAAAAAAAAAAACTATAGTCTGTTAGTTAGTGCTTTCTCCAGTACTGCTGCAGTGTCCATAACCTACAGATAGTGCAGGTATCTGAGAGACTCAGTTTCAGATGCTCATGCAGTTAGGTTTGAGCACAGTTCTCCTGCTTACCAGGAAAAAGTCTTAACCACAGCCTAATGGGTAGTTACATACCCATTGCACAACATTTTCCTTGCAGTTTTTCTTGTTGAAGCTGCTAATGCATTTTGTAAAAATTCATCAAACCAGAAGGGAGAAAAAAAAAAAGAAAAAAAAAAAAAGAGAAGATTTTTGTTCTGCAGCTCACAGATGTCATTGCAAAGGCAGGGAGATTGTTCCACATCCCTACTAGAGTTAGAAAGACTTGCTGCATAATACCCTGATACTTCCACTCCTCCTTTAATTAGGGCTCAGATTGCAATGTCCACATTAAAGCATGTCTCTCACACCAAGAACATGTTAACTTTTTCCAAGCTGTCTTTTGTGCAGAGATTAAGCCAGGAGGCACTCTCTGAAACTTGTACACAGTTAGACAAAAGGGAGGAAATCCCAACTAGGGTTTCAATTAACATCTAGAACAGCTCCTCTTCCCAGGATGACAATGGTTTCACACACATCAAGCAGTGAAGACCAGCATTTCCTGGATTTGGTAGTAGTCCAATAAAGGTTTTAAAGGTTTCAGTGGTACCTATGTTTTAGACTTAAGAGGTTCAGGTGAATTCAGCTTGCACGTTTACCACAATTGGAGTGCAATGCACTGCTACTATCTTGCCTATTTGACCTCTAGTTTTCCACTCAGGCAGGTTCTTTGCTACTAACTATCTTGCCTGATTTTATCATAAGATTTCTACTGAGGCAGGTTAATTGTTTTTCTCTTCTTTGTCACCTGCTTGCCACTGAGCTGAAGCAGCAGCAAAGTGCCGTTCACACTGTCCTCTGTGGAGCTGTTGAGCTGTTTGTCTGCTGATGGCCCCAGCAGGAAATGTTTGGTGACCAGCTATAAAACTGCCCTCTTGTTTGCCCAGTGGGCTAAACAGAAGTCTATTTGGGGCTTCTGGAGATTAAAAAAATTGGTTTTGTGGGTACCTGATAGCCCCTTTCGTGAGGTTATTTAGGCCTGCTGGAGGAATAGTGCAGTCATAAGACCTGTCTACGTGTTAAACACACACACCTGTATGTACAATCATATAGTGTTTGTTTCTTTAGGGATCTAGGCTAAATACACAGATGAATGTACTAGTTCCAATGCAGATATAGCTTTACTGAGCTGGCATGACATGTTATTCTTCTCTTACTCATGTTGATTCTTTTCATGCCAACTATGAGCAGGCAAGGAAATAGAGAGAGCTGTTTTAACTGTGAACTAAAAGCAGTACTGCAACCCTACACAATAGTCAGAGGTAGGAGGAATGAAATACTTATAAAGTTATAAATGAGCAGAAATTCTTCTCAGCTCTCAAAGGTGGATAATCTTCTCCATCCCATAGCCAACAAGAAACTTTGCATTAATAAGAATGGATATACTTTGGCTAAAGAAACCTAATTAGAGAGTACTCCCTTCAGCATTTGCAACTACCATTTTCCATTCTTTTTCTAAAAGTAGCATCTTTAATGCTCTTCCAAAAAAAATGATCTCCAAGAAGACAAGCTACACAGGTCACTAATTTCTGAAGCACTGGATAGGTAGAGAATTTTACAGAGCCCACCTGATGACAACAGTTACTCATCTACAATTTATAGCATCAGTTATCCTCCTTCAATCTACCTGGCTAATGTCTTGGAGTGCCAGGAACCTGTATCCCCACTCACAGAGTAGGAAGAATTTGAACATCAGTTGCAATTGCTGTCATCTTCTGAAAATTCAATGTCAAGTTTAAGGATGTACTTTTAAGTTGCACATGCCTTTTCAGAAAAGCTGATTTCACATATTAGGAAATAGAAATAGGGATTCTATATACTTGAGCATTTAGAGAAAAACCCCGTGTACTCTAGAAGGAGAGAATTAGGGATGTTCAAACTGTGCTCATTTGTGGTCAATTCCGGCAAGTCAGGACAAGAAATATGTGACAAACCTGGAGATTTCCACTCATTTATATGAAACAGACTTTGAAGAGACTTGTTCTTCAGTAGAGACGTGACCAGGGAGGTGCAGGGTAGAAGTGCCTGGTAAGTGACATGATAAGTTAAGTAACATGGTAAGTAACATGATAAGTTAGGCCATTCAGACCAAGAGATCATAGGACCTGGAAGCCACCAGAAAACCTCCTCAATCCAAACACATTGGTGCCTGTCACATCAGTCTACAACTCCTATACTGACCCAGGCAGAAGACACTAAATGCAATTTGATGTCTTTTTGATACTCTGTGATCTTTATTTGGCTAAGAAAAATTGTTCCAAACCTGAAGTACCAGTACACCTCTCTCTCTTTAGACCCCATCTCTCATGATTATTTTTTGAAAGAAGTTTTTTTACTAGCTATAAATCTGGAAAATAATTCCCTCCCCTTCACCTCACCTCCCACTCAGTCTTGCTGGGGTGTTGCTATACACACAAATATAGAGGCACAAATACATGTGTGTGTAACCAGAATGCTTTCTTATTCACAGCTTCTCTGAAGTAATATCAAATACATATCTCAGATGAACTTTGGAACCCACCAGACCCAAGACGATTTGAAACCAAGCAAAACAGGCTGGGTGGTGCCCATCAGTTTAAGGAGCACCTAAGTACAAATCAGAATTCTCTCCTTATTTAGGTCCGATAAGGAAGAGCTGGTAAAAAGGCCTGATCAATGTCTAATCTTCCTAACACTGTAGTCACATGCCCTCTGCTTCAAAAATACACTTAAAAATATATACCCTTTTGGCCTGTGCATAGATTTACATAGCAATAACACAGCCAAGCAATTAACTAAAAGTAAGTCTGGTTCTGCAAGACAATTTCCTAAATGGCATGTATCACTTGAAATCAGTTAGATGACTACAGCTCTCTTTTGGTTATAAATGCTGTTCTTATAGCTTTGAACCCAAGGTCATGGAAGCACGAAGTATTATCATGGCACCGTGTCCTCACAGCTGGCCACACCAACATGCCTGGGACCAAGTGCTTTTATATGTTCATAGTTTTGGGCTTCTGGGCATAAAACACAATCACCTATGTAACAAATACCTCATGTTTCTTCCCTGTCCTGTGTTCAGGTAGAGAAGATGGATGTTGATTCCCTTCTTACAGGGGAGAGACTTTGTTGTAAGAAGAACGTGCTGCAGTGGACATAGGACACAAAGAGCGACTACTGATTGCAATGTGGTTTACTGGGTCTCTTTAGGCATCATTTGACAAAGACCAGGTATGCTGTTTTAAGAGGAAATAATGGAGTATGGACAGGAGAAGACAGCAAAAGAAAAGCTGATTGGAGTTCTTTCAGTAAAACTGGACTTTAATTTATTATTATTATTGTTGTTATTGTTATTATTATTATTATTATTTATTATTTCCAGCCATTTCAAGGCAGTTGCTCAGAATCAAAAGATAGCTCTAAATCAGCAGTTCATTTATTTAATAACTTTAAATGTTGTTCCCTATTAAACAGGACATGGAAAATCTGTTTCAAATTAGCAAATCTAATGAGTCAGAAAAAAAAAAAATAAAATAAAATAAAAAACACTTCAGTGTTAAATTTTTGACTTTATGAGCAAAATCTCAACCTGAACTGATGCTGTGTCCATACTGCTAAATATCATAGAATCATAGAATATCCTGAGTTGGAAGGGACCCTTAAGTATCCCTTATATATAGGATCCCTTATATATAGGATATAGAAGTGTTTAAACCCAAACTCTGGCCCTGACTCTAAGTGGCCCAAACTGGCTTGAGCATCATGTCTTAGGACAAGTGCTCTATGATAGTCTGACCATGTATACATTGTATGGCACTTGACCCTGGCTTTCTTCTGTGCTATGAGTGATGTCCCAATAGTCCTCAGACATAATCATTTTTAATGGTGGGTTGTTTTTGTTTGTTTGTTTGTTTTTCAGTTCAAAGGATCTGAAATAATCTGAGGGTGGTATTCCAACCCACAAGAGTGAAATTTCTATGGCATGAAGCTGAGTGGATGTGTTGCATACCCCAGGGTATGCATGACACCATAGGAACATACTGGAGGATGCAGAGCCCCACGGAATAGCCCTGGGGTGGAGTGCATAGGCCAGTCTTATCTATAGTGCTTGGTGACAGCTTCTGGGAAGAGGCTGGACCAAGGGAGCAAACAGCAGTTAAGTGGTGTGGGCTTTCAAAGGTCTGGGTTTGAGCTCATGTCTTTTTCTCTTTTAGCCTAGACATACCCAGATAAACTAGGCAGGCTCCTCTGTAGGCTTTACCATCCCATGCATCCAAACTCCAGTTGGGTACAATGAACACAGGGTGACAATGGGTGTTGCCGAACAGAGCACAGTTCCTGCAAAAACTCTATTTTTTTATTTATTTTTTTTTTTAGAAACAGTCAGGAAGAAGTCAGAAGAAGGCTGACTATGTGAGTGAAGGGAGACTGGTGGATATAATAAACCTGGGCCTTTTTGTAAGGCTTTTGGCACCATCACCCAAGGTATTCTTCTCAAATTGAGGAGTTATGGGATGCATGAATGTCTTAAAAATGAATATACTGCCACGTTCAAAATCAATGACAGAAAGCCAGTAACAAGTGGAGTGTTTTGGTGGTCCAGTATTGATCAAGATCATCAAGATTTGGATCACAAGATCATCACCATCTGCTGCACGCTGCAGCAAATTCAAGATGATGTTCAGTCAAGGAAAGTGATTGTTATACCAAGAAGCAAAGGTTTAACCCAGAAGGGCTTTGAGAAACATGATTGCGCTAAGAACTTCATGATATCCTGCAAGGAGAAGAAGTTCAGTGTCTCAGAGTAGAATAACCCCACACAGGCTGGGAAATGAATTGCTGAGCCTTAATGAAAGGGGATCTTGAGACTTCAGTTGATGTCAGAATCAAAATGAGCCAAGAGTGTGCTCTCATTGCATGTAGTACAAAATGCACATTGGGTTACATCAGGAGGAGCATGCCCGGGAAATCAGGGGAAATTATTACCTCATTTACTCATCTCTGGTGAGACCAGTTATGAATCAACCAGGATGTCAAGAACCTTAAGGAGCCTGGCAAAGAGCTTTCAGTAGTAGCAGAGAGTATTATTAGGCCACAAGCACATCTTGGGAAGTTGAGATCAGTTCTAAGTTTAATAAATTAACATAAAGCTAAGAAAACAAAAAATAAGTTCTGCTCAGTGAAATTAACAGTCTGAAAGGAAAGTCATCACTGGAAGGTATAGTGTAGACCACAGCAAGGTTGAGACTACCACCATAAAACAGAGAGTGAACAAGGAGTGGTACCAAGACTGCTTAAAAAGGGGTATTCTGAAGTCTTCATCTTAGTAGCCAAAATAACCAGTCACTGGCCTGAAATGCTACAGTGTAGCATGTCATCTGGATATAGGATGCAGGCTAACAATTTTTAAAAGCCCAATACGGAAAATGAGGAAGCAGAAGTTCTGAGATACTGTTACAAGACAATTAGTAGTAAATGGCTATACTCCATGCCCAAAGGGCAGATTGATTTTGTGCTCTTCTAAAAAAGGATCAAATATATATTTTGTAAAAACAAATAGAGTTTTGGTAGTAACAGTGAAGAATGTTTTGGCTCTGGGTATGGAAAAGTCCAGAATTTTATCTACATGAAACAAATACATATGATGTTTAATGTCATTACAAAACTGAACAAAAAAACAATTATTATTATTATTATTATTATTATTATTATTATTATTATTATTATTATTATAAATTAATATACAAATTAATTAATATAAAATATAATAATAGTGTAATAATTATTATATTTAATATTATATAATAATAATAATAATAATAATAATAATAATCAGAAAACAATTTTCAGAATTAAAAATCAGAGAAAATTTTTGAAGAGAATTAGTCATTGCAGACCCAAGTCTTAAAGTTCAGAAAAAGTATCAAATAGAGCCAGCACCTCGGGTTTAATATGAGCAGGTCAATCTCACTTAAAAGCTGCACACATTGCTTTTTGTTTTGAATGAATGGTGGAACAACACTGGCAGAGCTACAGCGGTGGTCTTTGATGAAACAACAACAACAAATAACAACAAAACACAACTGATTAAGATTATTAGTAGGGATTGGCTGCATAGACTATTGCCAAGCAAGAGATCCCTAGGGAATAGAACTTGATTCAGAGGCACCATACCACAGAACACTAACTGGAACAGAGAAGAATTTAGGTAAATATGCTGAGAAGTACAGGAAAGACACAATCACTGAAGAGTCTTCAAGCTGTCTTGAGGGGTATGCGATGAACAGAGATAGCATACCAACATACCCAAAGCTTGTAATTTTACTAGAAGTAGAGGCCAAGTAGAGCAGGTTTTGTAGGAACAGCCAAAACCACTGTTTACAGTAGCACTGGAAAAGTTGCATCTTAAATGCCAAGTTGTGTTTATTAGCTGGAATGTATAAGCACTTCCAATTTCTGTCCTAAGATAACCTTGTCAGGAAATACAGCTCTAAAGCATGTCATGTGTCTCTTTACTTTATTGCTTACTAGGTAGTTGGTAATGGCCAGCAGCAATCACAGTTCTGTGGGCATGATCTCCCTCTGTCTGTGGTGAAGTACACATTAAATATGGACATGATACTGTTGCTTTCTGTGTCCTCTGTCCTGACAGAATCACAGAATCACAGAATCACAGAATTTCCTAGGTTGGAAGAGACCTCAAGGTCATCGAGTCCAACCTCCAACCTAACGCTAACAGCCCTCCACTAAACCATATCCCTAAGCTCTACATCTAAACGTCTTTTGAAGACTTCCAGGGATGGTGACTCCACCACTTCCCTGGGCAGCCTGTTCCAGTGCCTCACAACCCTTTCAGTGAAGAAGTTCTTCCTAACATCTAACCTAAAACTCCCCTGGCTCAACTTAAACCCATTCCCCCTCGTCCTGTCACCAGGCACGTGGGAGAACAGGCCAACCCCCACCTCGCTACAGACTCCCTTGAGGTACCTAAAAAGAGCGATAAGGTCACCCCTGAGCCTCCTCTTCTCCAGGCTGAACAAGCCCAGCTCCCTCAGCCGCTCCTCGTAGGACTTGTTCTCCAGGCCCCTCACCAGCTTCGTCGCCCTTCTCTGCACCCGCTCAAGCACTTCGATGTCCTTCTTGTAGCGAGGGGTCCAAAACTGAACACAGTACTCGAGGTGCGGCCTCACCAGAGCTGAGTACAGGGGGACGATCACCTCCCTAGCCCTGCTGGTCACGCTGTTCCTAATACAAGCCAGGATGCCGTTGGCCTTCTTGGCCACCTGAGCACACTGCTGGCTCATATTCAGCCGACTGTCAACCATCACTCCCAGGTCCTTCTCTGCCTGGCAGCTTTCCAACCATTCCTCTCCCAGTCTGTAGCTCTGCTTGGGGTTATTGCGCCCCAGGTGCAGGACCCGGCACTTGGCCTTGTTGAACTTCATGCAGTTGACCTCAGCCCATCGGTGCAGCCTATCCAGATCCTCCTGCAGAGCTTTCCTACCCTCAAGCAGATCGACACACGCACCTAACTTGGTGTCATCTGCGAACTTACTGAGGGTGCACTCGATGCCCTCATCCAGATCATCGATGAAGATATTAAAGAGGACCGGCCCCAGCACCGAGCCCTGGGGGACACCACTAGTGACTGGCCTCCAACTGGACTTGGCTCCATTCACCATGACTCTTTGGGCCCGGCTATCCAGCCAGTTTCTAACCCAACGAAGCGTGCGCCAGTCCAAGCCAAGAGCAGCCAGTTTCTTGAGGAGAATGCTGTGGGAAACAGTGTCAAAAGCCTTGCTGAAGTCAAGGTAGACCACATCCACAGCCTTTCCCTCATCCACCCAGCGCGTCACTCTGTCATAGAAGGAGATCAGGTTCGTCAGGCATGACCTGCCTTTCATAAAGCCATGCTGACTGGGCCTGATCGCCTGCTTCCCCTTCAAGTGCTGCATGATGACTCTCAGGAGGATCTGCTCCATGAGCTTTCCTGGCACTGAGGTCAAACTGACAGGCCTGTAGTTTCCCGGGTCTGCCCTCCGGCCCTTCTTGTAGATGGGCGTCACGTTTGCTAGCCGCCAGTTGATTGGGACCTCCCCCGATAGCCAGGACTGTTGATAAATGATGGACAGTGGCTTGGCCAGCTCCTCTGCCAGTTCCCTCAGTACCCTTGGGTGGATCCCATCCGGCCCCATCGACTTGTGCACATCTAAGTGCCGTAGCAGGTCACCAACCAGTTCTTCATGGATAATGAGGGCCACATCCTGTTCCCCATCCCCTTCCACCAGCTCAGGGTACTGGGTATCCAGAGAACATCCGGTATTGCCGCTAAAGACTGAGGCAAAGAAGGCATTGAGCACCTCCGCCTTTTCCTCATCTCTTGTAACTAAGTTTCCCCCCGCATCCAGTAAAGGATGGAGATTCTCCTTAGTCCTCCTTTTTGTGTTGATGTATTTATAGAAACATTTTTTGTTATCTTTAACGGCAGTAGCCAGATTGAGCTCCAGATGAGCTTTGGCCTTCCTAATTTTGTCCCTGCACAGCCTCGCTACTTCTTTAAAGTCCTCCTTAGTGGCCTGCCCACTTTTCCAAAGCTTATAAACCCTCTTTTTCCTCCTAAGATCAAGCCACAATTCTCTGTTGAGCCAGGCCAGTCTTCTTGCCCGCCAGCTCGTCTTTGGGCACGTGGGTACAGACCGTTCCTGCGCCATGAAGACTTCCCTCTTGAAGATCGCCCAGCCTTCCTGGACCCCTCTGCCCTTCAGAACCGCCTCCCAAGGGACTCCACCAACCAGTGTCCTGAGCAGTTCAAAGTCAGCCCTCCGAAAGTCCAATACAGCGGTTTTACTGGTCCCCTTCCTGGCCTCGCCAAGAATAGTGAACTCCACCATTGCGTAATCACTCTGCCCGAGACAGCTCCCGACGATCACGTCCTCCACCAGTCCTTCTCTGTTTGTGAAGAGAAGGTCTAGCGGGGCACCTCCCCTGGTAGGCTCACTAACCAGCTGTGTCAGGAAGCTATCTTCCACGCTCTCCAGAAACCTCCTAGACTGCTTTCTCAGGGCTGTGTTGTGCTTCCAGGATATGTCAGGGAAGTTGAAGTCCCCCACAAGTACAAGAGCTGATGATTTTGCAACCTCTGTCAGCTGCCTGTAGAATTCCTCATCCGTCTCCTCATCTTGGTTCGGCGGTCTATAGCAGACCCCGACCAGGACACTAGCCTTGTTGTCCCTGCCGATCCTAACCCAAAGGGACTCGACCTTGTCATTCCCAGCCTCGAGTTCTACAACCTCGAAAGACTCTCTAATATAGAGAGCCACACCACCACCCCTTCTATGCTGCCTGTCCCTTCTATAGAGCTTATAGCCAGGCATTGCAGCACTCCAGTCATGAGACTGGTCCTACCACGTCTCCGTGATGGCAACCAAGTCGTAGCCTGCCTGCCGCACGATGGCTTCCAGCTCCTCCTGTTTGTTACCCATGCTGCGTGCATTGGTGTAGATGCACTTCAGCTGGGCCATTGCCTTATCCTCCGGCCTTGCCATTGTTCCCCCTGGCACAGCCCCAACAATCCTAGCCTCAGCCCCATCCCCCTTCCTACCTAGTTTAAAGCCCTCTCAATGAGCCCTGCCAGTTCCTGGCCCAGGATCCTTTTTCCCCTAAAAGATAGGGACCCGTCTGTGGCCATCAGGCCAGGTGCTGAGTAAAGTGCCCCATGATCGAAAAACCCAAGATTTCTGCGTTGGCACCAGCCCCGGAGCCACGTGTTTAACAGGTGGGCTTTCCGTGTCCTCTCTGAACCCCTCCCTGCCACCATAGGGATGGACGAAAACACCACCTGCACTCCCGCTCCATCCACTAACCGACCCATTCCCCTAAAGTCCCTTTTGATAGCCTTGAGGCTTCTCTCTTCGATGTTATCACTGCCCGCCTGGACTATCAAAAGGGGGTAATTGTCAGAGGGGCGTACCAGGTTAGGAAGCTGACAATTGATCACCAGTGCTATCAAATTCAAAGAGCAGCTATTCAAAATGCTGGGCAGCAAGGCAGTGTTTAGCCCTGGTCCCTTACTGAACTCTGTGGCTGCCAGCATAACTGAGGATTTAATTTAGGTTTTCATCACCCAGCACTGAGATACAACATCTAGAGATGCAAGGCCACAGGTGTTTAATAGAGTGTAGCAAAGCTTTACAAATAAGTCTAATTATTATTCATTAGCATTGCTATTACATTGCTGGATAAAGCTAAGGTTAGGAACCCTGCTTTGCTACAGTTTAGTAAAAATAAACATTGAGAGACAGTTCATGGCAAAAACACTCATTATTGAAATGGTGAGGACATTCCCTATCATCTTCTACATAGGGGACTACGGCCAGAGTCTAAGCCTTGAGTACTTCCAGGTTATTAGTAATTACAAGTATTAATGTTAACACAAATATTAGTATTGTGGGATGAGGGGATTTTGAGTGCATGTAAATACACTTTGTAGAAAGACCTGAAAGTATTAATCCACTTACTGTGGTTCCAGGGAGCTTTGCAAAAGGGGACAATCTAACCACCAGAAAACTACCTTGTGTCATGAAGCTTTCACTGGATTGCCTCACCTTTGTTGATGAACCCATCTGAGCCACAAGATCATGTTGTTAACAGCATGAATAATACTGACTTCATCCTGGGAGAATAATATGAATGTACTGAAACAAAACATTTTGATCTGTGAGGCCCCATATCTGAAAAAGACAGCCTGTACAACAGTTTGTGTCCCTTCAGCTCAGAAAGACCCTGAGCAAACTGATAAGGAATCACATGAAGCACACTAGTTTCTGAATGTAAGATTTCCTGTTTAGCATGCTTTCCCTGCTGGAATGCATTTATTGCTTTGTTTGTCCCACACATCATAGTTTATTTTCTTCTCAGAAGAAGCTCTTTAAAAATTATCAGAATTTAAAAGAGGACAAAAACCTGTTGCATTTTTTATGACCAATCTTTAAATGGGGTATCTCCAGAAATATTTGGACTGGCTTCAAAGCCATTTTTGTAGAATCTTAAGTAACGTGCTGAAAGTTTTCTTAACCCAGAAAGGAAACCTTGATCATAGCTAGATATCACATTGTGAAAAGCATACAACTCTGTTTGCTGCAGTATTTAGAACAGTATGAGTTATAGTCCATTGGGAAACATGCCTTAAAAATAGTATTATGTAGCATGGACAAAACTGAAGACTATTTACTAGTTTCTTTGTCTGCAGAACCATTGGCATACCTGATTCTTTCTACTGGCTTATCACCGTCATTAACTTAAAAACATAGAATCCCCAGGAACCTAATTTAATATGATTTTCTATCTACGTCGTTTGATGCCGGTTTTCAGAAATTGGGATACGTGACAGTTCTTGCCCGCCAAAGGGGGGCAGGTTCTTGACCCCTTCCTTCTGTGGGCATGATGATTTTCTAGGATGGGTCCCTAGGATGGAACTACCTGCAGGAAGCCCACCTAGCTCCGATCCACCAGCTCTCCATGAGCTCAGGAGTTTGTTTAATGACAAATTTGTGATCAGGCAGAGGGGGAATCAGGTGGACTCTGCCTCAGATGGATGAAGTTTGTAACCTCTGCTGCTGGAGAGCAGCCTCACCATGAGGTTAAATCCTTCAGGGCTTTCTTTCTGGAAGAAAGAGTCCACAGCCTTGGCTTAGACCCTCTTTCACGTTAATTTGTAGGAACAGATTATCAGAGTGTTGGGCAAGGGCAACTGCTACAAAAAATTCATCCTCACCTATATCCAAGTGGCTTCAAAGGAGTGTCTCACTGTAGGGGAATAGCCACTTAGAGTGTTACAGAGTAATTTTTACTCCCTGTGTGGATGATAACACAGAGCCAGCCAAACACTAAAAGCCCAAGGGGAAAGAAAAAGTGGCTCATGGTAACTGTTGGTACCAAAAGCATCCTGAATTCACCAGCTGCCAGTGCCTCTTAGAAGTTTGTTGGAACATAACCTTTTTCAACAAAAAGGGAAGTGCACTTTTCCAGAGGCTGCAGGGTACTGAATTAGACATTTTTAGAGCCACATAGTTGCCATGCCCACTGCCAACACCCATCAATGATGTACTTGAGAATTTTCCTTGCTAAATATCAAACCTCTCTGAAATAATCTTCAGGAACCTCAGTTAGTACATTCAGTTAGTATTGCAGAAAAGTGGAGCCAGCAGATTTGGTAAATATTTAAGATTGGGATTAGCCACTATTTTAAAACACTTTCATCTGATAGATGTTCACATGTTCTATGACACCCCAAATCCTTCCCAGAGTTAAATAACAATAGTTGCTTATTACTGATTCTGTATTAACTCACAAATTATTAAACTTAAATCAGTCCCTTTATGTTGGAGGTTTGCTTACAAAAGTGGAAGAGGAATTAAATGCTATTCAGGCCTGATTTATTTCCACTGAGATGGTACTTCCAGTTAGAAGGAAAAAATAAACATTGTAAAGGGTGCTTTGTTGAATCTTTATTTATTTATTTAATAGAGACAGATCCCTGAGCCTGCTTGAGCAGGGAGTATGGTTTAGGTGATCTCCAGAGGTTCCTTCCAACCTCAACCTTTCTGTGATTCTGTAGTAGCTGGCATAAAACTCACCTTCTCGTCATTTGGGCTGTTTTCACTTAAAGGATAAATGGAAGTGGTAGCTGTTGCTTTTGAGAAAGTTTAGCTGCTTTTAAGATAGTTCTAAGTCTAGGAAAGTCTGCTGATGAAGCAAGTAGACAAGATGACAAGGGGTCAAGATGGTCATATATCAGTGTACAATGCAAAGACACAAACTGAGTAACTCTGGAAGCTGAACAATGCCTTTTTCTGTTTATTGCTTTGTGCTCAATCTACTGATAGTGCAAATATTTGGAGAAGAAAAGCAGCATAAGCATCACAGAAGCATGTAGAGAGACTAAAGCATCCTGGAAAACAAGGGATGTGACCCTGCAAGAGCATGGAAAAAAGGGTTTTGAGCCAAATTCCTGTGGAAGGAGTCAGAGAAATTCAGGCAGCTTCTTGTATTTGTAACCACTGAACAGCACAAGTCTTCGAAATGGTGGACCTTAAGGACTGCACTGAAACATAGAGGGAATTCAGAAAAGATACTACTGGAAGTCAGTACTACTGGAAGTACAAAAAAAAACAGGCTGGTAGCCTCAAGTCTTTGAGTAGGAATCAAGGATTTATTCTATTGATAGGAAACCAAAGTTGGAAAGAAATTCTCAGCATTTTCCAAATATTACTGTGTTGTTTTTGTTTTTTTTTTTTTAATTATTATTATTTATTTTTTTCCCATTAAATTGAGAAGGCTGCCAAGCAGCTTTCAGAAGAAAGAACATAACCAGTATTTTCATATCAAATTGTAGAAAATCAGTGTTGAAGGGGACTTGAAGTGGGAAAATGTTTTCCTGTTTAGAAAAAGAATCATGTAAAAGTTGCCATCCCTTATCAAGTTTATTTAACCTCTTTTAAAATCCTCCAGCAATGCAGTTTGAGGATTCCCTTGGTAATGTCTTCAGAGACATATTATTTGAAAATATTATTTTTTTCCTATTAGTTCTTTCTTATCATAGGCTGAGGGCACCTAGAGAACAAATTTTCCTTCTGGCTTTTAACGCTCTTGGAAACATTTCCATGTGCAGGAGAGTTAGCTGTTTGGGGATTTTCCTTCTCTGTATTTCTGTGGTGTTTCTACTGATTGTCTTCTCCAGCAGCCTTTTGAAAAGCAAAACAAGCTTAATTTTGAAAACATTTCCTCATAAATCATGTTTCCTGAAGTGCTTGCCAGGATCCTAGTTTTCCTCTCAAGTTTTCTCTGTGTTCTTTACATCTGTTTTGTTGTTGTTTTTTAACATGCAGTCATGCAGTATCCAAAGGTGTCACTGAACTTTTAGACCTTAGAACTACTTACTAGTCTTAGAACTACTGATGGGTCTATCTATAG
This sequence comes from Aythya marila, assembly GCF_965140915.1. NCBI lineage: Eukaryota > Metazoa > Chordata > Aves > Anseriformes > Anatidae > Aythya > Aythya marila. The sequence continues at coordinate 149,387,550 of NC_139043.1, forward strand.
GTTTATTACTCAAAGGGGCTAAATGAAATGCAAAATTTACCTTCTGTGTCTGACTTACAGCACTCCTCCTAATGTGTCTCAGAAAAGTATTTGCTTAGTTGCACAACTATCTTTTTTTTTTTTTTTTTTTTTTTTTTTTTTTTTTTTTTTCTTCATGTTCAGTTTGTATATCTTTTTATGTTCTTGCTGCCGTTCTGGCTTTTTCCATTTGGGCTATGATTTTTTCCTTCTAAGTTAATAATATATATATGTTTTCCTTCTATTTCATGTGATCATTTTGATGACAGGTTGGTACCAAGTGCTCACTGTAAGTTTGATTTCTATTTTAGTGATACATATCACTAGCTGAAGGGGGCTATTTCATGTGCCATCCCTCTTGGGTAGCAGTTATTGCAACCTGCTCTCAGTCACACCTCTGAATGTTGTGGTTGATATGCAGTAGCTTTATCTAGCCCGTATGTTGCTGCTTTCATTATGAGAATGTTATAGTGAAATTGTACCCAAGGTTTTATTACAAATGCAATAAATCATGTAAGTTTTCATCTCATCAGTTGGATGGGTTTTCATGTCAGAGAAGAAACTAAATTTCCTTAACATGCTTTATTCTTGACAAAACTGAACTGGCCACTTCTTAGCACCATATTATCTTCCGAGTGCTTACAGGCTATTTCATAATTTGTTCCAGCAGCTTTCTGAGTTCAGTAGAATTCCCTGGATTTGTTCCTCTTCTTCGCTTCCACCTCCTGAAAAGCAAATGTGACATTCCCCCCTTATAAGTCCTCAGAGCCCACCTCACAGCTGTTAACATATAAAGGTTCTCTCTTTTAAGGATTTTTCCAGCAAATGCAGGTAAAGAACACAATTCATAACACACTTGCTGATTTCAGTTATGTTCATCTGTGTTCCTCTTTCTTCCCAAGGTTTTAGTTTGGTTGATATATTTTATCTCATCCTCCAGTGTAGATATTTTAACCAGAGTTTGGTTAAAATATTTCTGAGATAATGCCTATCCCACATTTGAATTCTGCACAAAGAGCCAGAGTTTTTGACACACTCTTGATTGCATTTTGATAACACAGTTCCTACTTTAACAATCTACCATTTGTCATAACCATGCAGTTAGCAACAAAAGCTCTCTGTTAAGCATGTAATGCCAGACACAATCCCAGAAATCAGTGCTGCTAGACAGAGAAAACTATGCAGCATAAGAGGTAGGAAGAAGCTAGATGAAAAACAAAGAAAAAAATATGGAGTTGTTGTCTAGTTTCTAGATAAATACAGATAGACGTTTTATTATGTTTAAAAGTGGAATATTTCCCTTTGGCAATAGAAATCAGAAATCTAACGAGGGTGAATATTCCAATTAATAAAACAAAAATTGCAAATAATATTTTGCTTTACTCTCCACAAATATATTTGGTTTTAAAAAAACAGCAATACCCTAAGAGAGGTCTGTGTGACAAAAAATAAATTCTAATGATTCTACTGATCACAATAAACTTTTGTTAAATTGAACAAAAATTTGTAAAAATAGTGACGCTTCCTCCAGCACTGTTGCTTTACAGACCAGAATAACACTACACTGCAGCCCAGATTCAGCTGTTGGCCTTAATAGATATTGTCTTAGAAATGTTCAAAAATACAGTATAACAAAACTTCAGTTATAGACAGGGGTTTTGGTTTTGGTTTTATTTGTTGGTTTGGTTTTGTATGCTTGCTTACTTGTTTTGGTACATATTGCTCTTTAAATTCAGAAAATAATCAGCCTAGGTTCTCAAAAAGATATCATAAAAAAGTGAAAAAAATATTCATGGTACTTTTAATTGCTCTGTAGAAACCTTGCAGCACACCTATTAAATGTGGTATCGATAACTTGCAAATAGCAGAAAATAACATCATTGACTCAGAGCTTCACATTTGAATTCTTAAAAACAGTGTCCAGTGAAGTGTGTAAAACTTCATTTAAAGGGAATTAGCAGTGGTAAACAGTGTCCAGTACATAGCAGCATTCTGTGTTTGTATCACTAAATTGTGCAACCAAGGAAGGATTCAGTAAGTAATGGCCCTTTATACTGTGCAAGAAAAAGCAAAATCCCCTTCAGGATGGTATTATTCCTTAATCAAGTCTTGTTTAAATTATTGCTTTTCCCAAAGGGAAGGGATTTGGGTGACCTTTTCAGGGCATCATATTGAAGTGTGTTTTGTTTACTGAGCACTTTTGAAACAGCTTGGACCAAAATGCATTTTTGCTAAATAAAATGTATCTGGACTGGTTCCACTACCCTCCCACTCAGCGAAGCCCACAGGACTAAATGGGTGTAACAAAAAGAAGAATTTGGCCATTGCCCTACAAGTCCAGTGATTCATACTGGATCACATAAAACTGGCTCCCTGGTAAGTGACTGTAGCTGAGGGCTGCTGCTAATGTTGAGCGTTCCTGCTACCACACAGCATGCAGGATATCCTAGGAAGGGAACTTTCCAGTGGATTCACAGAATTCCTGAATGGCTGAGGACATTTATTCCAACTCCCTGATCAAGGAGGGACATTCAGAGCCCAGGACCATGTCCAGGTGGGTCCTGAAGGTCCAAGGAAGGTGACACCACAAACTCCCTGGGAAACCAGTGCCAGTGCTCCATCATCTCCACAGCAAGAAGTGTTTCCTGATGTTCAGGTGTAGCCTTCTGTGTTCCACTCTGTGCCCATTGCCTCTTGTACTGACAGATTTGCTGCAGAGTTGAGGGGGTAATAAGTGTCCTGGTTTGGAGAAAAGAAAGGCTGTGTCATATTGCTAACTGACTTCTCTTCCAAGCCGAATATTCAGACTTAGACTCACAAGATCATTCAGGTTGGAAAAGATCTCTAAGATCATCTAGTCCAACTTTTAACCTAGAACTAAAGTCCACCACTAAACCATGCTAAATTCTCAATATACAAATTTCTTGATGGTGACTCAACCACTATCCTGGGCAGCACATTCCAGTGCCGCACAACCCTTTCAGTAAAAAATTTTCCCCTAATATCCAACCTAAACCTCCCATGGTGCAACTTGAGACCATTTCCCCTTGTCTTATCATTTATCATACTTCATACTTTTGGATTTTTCTCTATGACAAAGTCCTTGTTTATGGGCCTGGAAGAAGTGTGGACATTTTGGTCAGAATCTCATCATCATACCAAGATGGCCTGGTATGGAGGTGGCTGATTGTTCATATCTGTATCTTTGCAGGTGCTCTCCACAATGTAGAGACAGACATATAAATCCCCACCTGGGATTTATATGTGTCAGGGTTCCTCTGTGAGACTGCATCCTTGAGGCTGCTCATCCCACATAAGCCTGAATATACACACTCCTGCAGATGAGTTATTATCTTATGGGAAGGGAAGAAGGGGAAGGATATATCTACAGTAAATCCTTTCCATCTATTTACCAGGTATTTGCACCTCTGTGTTATTTTCAGATCCTCTCAGCTGAGATCCGTGGAAGCACAGTCCTTTCCTTTCTTGGAAATGGGAATACCATATGGCCCTATGCATTTTATTTTAGGATATCAATGTACATTATATATGAAGATTTCCTAATCCAGTAGATTAGCCAGCCAAATTGGCCAACCATGTTACCAGAGAGTTTTCTTGTTCCTGGAGGGCCCCAACCCTGGATATGTTCAAGGCCAGGCTGGGTGGGGCTTTGGGCAACCTGGTCTAGTGGGAGATGTCCCTGTCCATGGCAGGGGGGGTGGAATTGGATGAACTTCAAGGTCCCTTCCAACCCAAACCATTCTATGATTTTATGATTCATTCCATGATCCTAATTTTCTCAACCGGGGAGCTATTCTCTCTGCCTGGAAAAATTACCAAGAAATATTGTTTCAGAGAAAATGTTTTGGAAGCATCATCCCAAGTGGGGATTAGTCTTGTTTCAACTAGGGTAATCTGGAATCAAAAAATGCACACATCTGAGAGTGCTTGCTGACATGTGAATGCGTATAGGTGAGACTGACTCATAAAAGAGCACTAGAGGCTGTTTTACAACAGTATTTCATAATGTATCTGATCCAAAACAAAGCAGGATTTGCTTGCCCTCAGGGATAACTGTGTACATACAGAGGAAACAAAGGGCTTACATCTTTCAACACAAAATATTTCAGTATAAATAGCTCACAGAAATGCAGCTAATCTCTAAGGCCTTCTGTCAACCAGCTGTAGAAGGGGAAGGAAGGGAAAAGCCTTTGGTGAAGAGCATCTTCAACATTCAGTGTGGGCTTTTTTATAGGAGGAAAAAAAAAAAAAAAAAAAGAGCCTGGCACTTGTTTTCTGCATCCAAAAAGCATAAAGGGTGATTAAGCAGGAAAGCCTCGTTCAGAAACTACTGACTATGTCTTCTCTGTCCATGAGAGAGAGAACTGTGGAATAGGCTGTGCTCTGGCCTTATCTCTACCTTGTTAAATAAAAAACATCCAGGGAAGAAATTGATGCAAATAATCCCTGATTCACAATAATACAAAACCACTTTTTCCTCTCCTGGGATCTGTTTTGGAGCAATCCAGCCAATGCTGCCTCTGACAAAGCCCTGACCTGGTGTTGGTGATACTTCTCCAAGTAGCTTTCTCCACTAGAAATGAGGGCACAACCCAACCAGATTTGTCTCTTCAGGACTTGCAGTACCTTGCAGTACCTTTATTATCATACCCACTGACTTGGAATTCCCAGGTCCCCGTGCTTTTCCCCAGATATGTGATCTCAGTTTCAAACTATAAAATCACCACCCTGGTGGACCTTGTGGTAGGACCAAGGGTTTTCTTCCTACGATGGGTAAGTATTTAGTGGTGTAAATACAATGGGATGACACTACTGGTTACCTGATGCCTGGTGAACATTTCAGTGAAACTGTGGTATTTTAAGGGCAGAAGGACAAAACCTAACAAATAGTTTGACCATCTAATACCAGACAGAGGGTTTTCTAAGAAACATGCAAGGAAGAACATCCTCTAAAAGTAAAGAAAGGGAAGGCAGCTAGGGTGGGCTTTGCGTGTACATACCTTTGAGGTTCACAGACTTGTAAGAATAACCTACAATTTCTATTCAAACAAAAATACAAAATTACATAAAGCACCTGAGCACAATTCTGGGTGTTAAACTTATAAAAGACTTCTTTATGTGTTAGGTTAACAAAGTTTACAGGACTGACATTAACTCTTCAGGTTACCCAAACTGGATGACCACCAATCTCAAAGGACCCACCTTCAGGTTTCCAAATGTTCATGATAAAATTAAGGGAAATCAGGGACAGATTTCCAAAGGGATAGGGAAGAAAACAGAACAGAGGAATGGTTTTGTTTATTTGTTAGATACACATGCAGAACACATGTTTCTCTCAGTTTTGCTTCAAGATAGTTTAATCAGCAATGTGTTAGCCTGGGAAGAAAGAGCAGCTGGTAGAGGGTTTAAAAATACTCTTTCCCTTGCATACCTTATCTGGTGGTGTAGCTACTGAGTATGTAAGTACTGCAACATCACTGTGGCCCAGAGGCCTAAGAGCTCAAAGCTGTGAAGACAAAGTGGGGGCAACCACTGGCAATGAGTGCTTTATTTTCAACCACTAAGCCCTTTTCTGAGGTGAGCGGCAAAAGGAAGGAAAGGTTGCTCTCACTCAGCTCCTTTAGCAATCACAGTGGCATGACTGATCTGGTGATGGTTGCAAGAAAGCAGAATTGCTCAGGAGAGTTATGAAATTGTGAAAGACAGCTTCTGCCAGCTTAGTTTATCTCTCTTTTAATATGCATATCCCCTGCTGCTACAAAGAAGATAAAGAGCAGGTTCTTTCATTCAGCTGCATTGGGGAGAGGTTGGCCTCCCTGCTGGTGGGCTCTCTGTGAAGGAACCAGTCCTCCTTGACAATGGCTAACTGCTGGGAGAGGTGGTGGGCAGAAGTGCCTACGTGTAAGGAAAGGCCAGGAATTGCTCGTTAGTCTGTTTAATATTTCAGCTGCACAGGGACAAAGACTGCTGCATGCACAGCAACAATAATGTGAAATGTAACGGACTGCAATCACCCACTGAGATATGTTCTACTTTCTGTTCAATTCCCTTCTTTTTTTCCCATCTAAAACATGACACTCCATGGTAGGAATGCACATTTGTGCAAAAATGTGCAAAAGCACATTTTATCATGCAGTGAGCAGTGACCCTGCAACAGAACAAACCAAACTTGGCCAGACTTTGGCCAAGCCTCAGGAACTCCAAGCCCTATGCTTTACATACACTGTCCTCACAATGAAGGCCAGAGAAAGGATTCCCTAAACAGTGCATAAACATGATCTAAACATGCAGAACAAGGAGTGCCTAGAGCTCCCCAACAGGAAACATCAGACACATGGGTTTGATGAACGGTTGTTCTGCTTTGTATTTATGTGCTGGAAGCAGGGAAGAAATGGAGTTATCCCTACCACTGTCTGCTGGAGATGAAGAACCTTCTCCCAGGAGCCAGATGACTGCTTTGTGCTGGCTGTCCTTCTAGCTCAGGAACCTTTTGCTCTTGTCTGTACCATGACCCAGCTTCAAGACGAAGACTGGAGCAGTGGTCCCTACAGAAATGTCTGTCACTTTCCAGACAGGTGCTATATATAAGAGATGTTCTGCCATTACTCATGATATATCAGTACTGCTGGTGCAGGCAAGACTTGTGCAGAAGAGTTATGAAACTGTACAAAAGAGTTTAAGCTTGCATATCCCATCTTTCTTTCCATTGTGGTCCAAGCTGAACGTGGGGTTTCCGTCTAACTACCAAGTTTCTAGATCCCAGTGATCACCAGGGATTTTTCTTACTGTGTTGTGGCAATTACCAAGGCCCACAATTCACAGGCTGGGGCACTAGGCTGCAGGGAAATTATGGTGTCTGGGTAAAGTGATGGAATATAGGGTTTCTTAGGCTGGTTGTTTAACATATTGAAATCTTGCTGGTCCCCATTTTCCTTCCCCTGGTATCCTAGTTGCCAGTGACAAGCTAGCTTTGCTAAGTCCTTTCCTTGGATTTAGGCCATAGTCAGAACAGTTTTTATGCACCTTTTTTATTATATATGCATGGCTCACCTCTATACTTTTCCTATCAACCTTTCTTCTGCCTACAAGAATGTATTTCCAGGAGAATCAAAGCCTAAAAGAGTTCCTTTCCTGCTTATGCTTTAGTTATCCTAATCCACTTCACAAAGAGATCTGTTTCAGTTGAGATCTGCTCTGCAGCTCTACACTATAGATCATATGCCAGGACAAGCCTGTCTTCCAGAGCTTTAATCTGCACATTATTCTTAACTGTCTACTAGTTGCCCTCATGCTATTACACTCTCTTGGGAAACTGATCCATAAACATCACAACTCCTGGGCAGTTGACAGAACATTTCTTTTCAGATCCCATTTAAATATACACATATGTTCTTCTCCTTGGAGCCTGCACAAAGCCCTGCATTGTCCACTGCACCGGGTACTAAAACTAGCACTGTTGGCTTAAAATTGCCTTTTGCAAGAATTTTCCTCCCCCCTCTCTCTTTGGAGCAAAACAAAGCCTTTTGTATCCTCATGGCCAAAATGATTCAATAAGGGGAACCACAAGGCATTAAGAGCCCACGGCACCTCTCCTATTGCAATTTGGAGTCCATTTCTGAGACCAGTATGAACAGAGGGGACAAGCCATGTCATTTTCCTGTATAATTTGCTTTTCAGAGCATTCCTGAGGGAATATCTGGGAGCAGAGATGAACATCCATTCTATTTTCTCTGCATATCTCCAGAGATGGTAGCACTAAGATTTCCTTCCACTACCTGTGAAAAAGAATTCCTGTAACATAAGCACTGTGTTTTGGTTTTCCCTTTGAACCTCCAACATCTCCATGATTTGTAGGATGACTTCTGGCAATGAACAAAGTAAACATACCAGCATTACAAAAGTATCTTTTCAATTCAAGAGGTGAGTGATGATTTCTTTTCTCTAGAAACAGAGGAACAAAGGCTTGGGAGGGAGAGGGGAGGACAGGAGGAGAAGAATGTATTAAAAATAAGGTACAGGGAAAAAATAATTGGAGAGGCTGAGTTGACTGAAGGCTGTACCGAATACAGACACAAAGAGATGTGTGTAGTAGCAATGCTTTGCTTCCTGAGTCAGCCTGACCACAGAACTTGTTCAGTGACAAGTGCTTGCGAAACAGCAGCAGAGCACAGCAGCTGTAAATAACAAGTGCCCTATCAGCACTACAGTGATATCGGCAACAACACATACGCTGTCTTGGGAAAACCTGAGAGTGGCAATGAAGGTTGAACACAAACATATAAGGAAAGCTTTTATCACAATTCTGAGTAAGAAAGCACGTGAAATTTCAGCTATGCCCATTTAGTCACCTTGCACCTTGTCTGGAAGTCAGACAGTCCAACCTGCCCAGGCTACCAAACAAAATCAAAGGGTATTCCTTTTGCATTGATGACTTTAAATATAGAAAACCTCTAGCACACAGCACACTGCTCCTCTGTGGCATGAGAGGAGATACTTCAGTGACCATGGCAGTCCATACAGGACATCCATAAAAGATGGCAGCACAATGTCACAGGAGGTATTGCCTTGGGAGCAAAGAAAAACACAGTGTATAAAAAGAACTTTGCCAGGGACAAGAAAGGTCATCTTTATTTGTGTCCTGACAAGAGGCAGTTCTCCAAAATTGAGTGTAAATTCGGCCCCTGTTCTCCATCACTGAATGTTTGTAACTTTACAATGTTGCATGATGAGGTATGGAGTCCCCTCAACTAACTAGACAGCTCCCTAAGAACAATTCATATGGAGGTTAAAGCAAGGCAAAGCCTAAGAATTTAATTTTGCTGGTTGTTTGCTGGGCAGTATGCAAGCGTTTTTTTTGTTTTTTTTTTTTAAATTTGCTGTGGAAAACAAGTAGCAAGTGCACAGATACAGAGGAGCTGCAGGGACAGCTGCAGGAAACCGTAGCAGTACTTTGCTGCTCACCTCTTTGCAGAGCTGCCACAGTGCCACCACTATTGCAGCTGCCCACAGCTTCTCTGCCAACCCTGGCTCCACCAAGACAGCAACAGGCATTTGGGAGATGGGTAGCACAGGAGAGCAGAGCAGACCCTAAAGGGTTATCTTGCCTCATTGGTGATCGGGAACATCCAGGCTGAGCTAAAGCCCTATCCTCTACAGAGGCAAACAACCAGGCTTGGTGCCGAGCTGCTGGAAGCGTCCTGTGGGCAGGAGCTCTCCAACGCTCGATGACTTCTGATGACTGGCTGATAAATCTGGGACAAAGTTACCTTTGTCTGCAGAAGGTGGCATTAGCTAGTCTAGGTTGTTAATGAGGTTGGAAAAAGCATAATTTAGTTACGAAGCTGAACCATCAATTGCTTTCACAACAGTTTTGTACCAGGTCATATAGTTAAACACAAATTATAATTGTTCATTTTTTTTAAGCCATTTTCTATTTGCTCTATAAACAGACATGTTATAACTGACAGCCTAATTTCCCCCATTTATCTATTAAAGACATGTTCCATAACTTGAAGATAATAAGCTCACAGTAACTTAATGATTAAAATACTCCTTTCAAAACACTTAACCATGTTTGTGTATTTCTCAGCTAGAAAATGATATTATTCACCCATTGTATGGTTAGATAACCTTGGGCACAGGAACTTGTCCATTCTGAACGTGTAAGCATGGTAACTGGAAACACTACAGTCTTACAAAACAGTTTAATTCACCTTAATTACCCGGTGACAAACCCTCTGGTGATTTGGTTAGATTGCTTCTTGTGCCTAAGCTTTCATTTGCTTCACGTTAAGCGAAGTACAGACATTCATTTTCAGTGAATCAGTGACAGAACCGTAAGTCATCCAAGACGACTGACTCACAGTCCCATGATTGTTAGCAACAGGCACAGTGGACAGTTTTAAATATGCAGCTACACCGCTTGACCGAAGTTGTTGTTTTAGGAAAAAAAGCAAATCAGTTTGTCAGAGATACTCCACACATCAATCAGTTTAATGCACAGTTGAGTCTAACACGCCGTGCGGCACAGCAGCCAGTTATCTGAATTGGCTTGACTGGCAGGTCAGCTATAAACATCTTTAAATCAATTAAACAATTTCACTTTAGGCTCTTTGCTTGAAATTATTTTAAAACACAAGGTACAATTCCTACTAGACAATCCTGGGAGAAAGTAAACATGCTATGAATGATTAGCCAACCTGACCTCAGCTTTCAAGTGTAACAATGTCTTTTATATGGAAAGTTGGTAAACACCAATGAAAACTGGTGTGTGACTGCAATTAACATTGTTGATTACTGTCGCTGTTTTACCACCCACATTCTTTAATAGGCCACTAGAAAACGTTCTCTTTTCAAAGCTCATTTAGCAATGCTGTCACATGGCAAGCACAGGTCGTGATTTTCACAGTGACATGCCACACTGCACTTTCATGCTCTGCAGTATTTTTGCACACACTTTTTTTTTTTTTCAATTTGGACATAAACAAATTTAGAGTTAGTCTTATTTACTCCAGTGAGAGGAGATTCATCCCCTTTGCCACAGACTTATAGCGTGTGAAACATTGCCTGCAGTTACCTAGCATGAAACTTAGGTGAAGAAGCTCAGCCAGGTGAAGAAGTCCAGGTAAAGGAGAAAAGGCAGGTTTGGTGGCCACCTGAAAACAGAGCTTACATGGCATAATACTGGTCAGTGTCCCACATGAGGGAGCTTCCCAAAAGGGTCCTAGATCAGTGTTATTGGGAGCTAAAGGGTGGAACAGGAAGGAAAGAAAGGCAAGCATGAGAAGGGTGGAAATGCAGTAAAGCCGTTGACGAGGTCAATGAACTTAATTAGGGCAAAACCCTTGAGAGCAGGTGCAGAAGGATGGCTCAAAAGAAGGAAACATTTGGACTTTGTCCATTGTTTGAGGATGCATGTCATTTCTCTGTGTACCTGGGAGCACACCACCAGAGATATTTTGCAAGTGCAGGAATCTGGGCAGCTGACACTGGTGGGCAATGTGGGGACATGTTTTCTGTTGTTGTGTGGACTTCGGAATGGCCAAAAGGAAGTGGACTAATGGACAGTAATTTCAGAATGGATAGAGATGTGGCACACAAATATTGCTTAGACCAAATAAATGCTCAAAATAATCTTGCTGAAGCAGCGAGACTACTGTGTAAGCAACCTATAATGTCCAGTGGGCAGATGCAGTTTGTTCAGTCGTTGTGTGTGAAATAGACACAAACAAACCAGGAAAGAACACAGGAGCTTGCAAGATATGAACTACTTGTGCCCTTCTCAAAGAGCTGCTTCAGGGATGACAGTAAGCACAAGGTACCTTGATTCATGGGGAGGTCTCACAAACATCTGGCCATCAGTGCTGCCACAGAACATCAGAGCCCATGTCCCAGTAAAACCAACATCATTCAGGCTGCCTGTAGCCATGCTAAGCCTTCCTCTCTTCCCTTTGATGAATTTAAAGCACCCAGTGATTTGAAGATGGCCTTTAGCTCCTGCTGGGGAAGTGCTTCTGCAGTTACACACTGGATGGCTACAGGTATTGTCCCCACTGAAAGCATCTGGCATGCCCAGGCTCAGACAGATACACACAGCTGAAACCAGGACTTGCAGGAGATGGCCTGGGAAGGTCCAAAAGTACAAATCTTAACCCAAGCACCAAGAGGCAGAAAGTAGAGTCCTTTTTTTTCTTTTTTTCTGAGTTTGTGGTGGTGATGGTTTTTTAGCGGTATGAAAATCTATATAGATGGAAACAATAAAGGCTTCCCCCCCCCCCCCATGGGTGAAAAACAATTCTGCAACCTTCCCCCATGGGGACAATATTGAAGAGCAATGTGATGGTTTAGCACAACAGGGCTAGGCAGAAGAAGAGGTTTTCAGAGAGACAAGTATGTGAATAAAATAATTTATCCTGCTGAAAACACTACATTTACTGCAGCAAAAACAAGTAGGCAATTCACGTCTTGCATGATTGCCAATGAGATCTGTAGCAAAAACAATCAAATGTTCACCTTCAATCATTCATGGAGATCAGGCACAGCTGCTCTTTACCCATACACAGGTGCTCTCAGCACCAAAACAGAGGAATATTAACTCACATCCTGAATGGCCAAAAAGGTGCCACTGAGGTACCTTTTAAAGTAATGTGCTTGTTGCTCAGCTGCTTCTAAACATTGAACACTGAATAATTATTTAAAGGGAGATACTGTTTGGTAAAGATGAAGTCGCAGCAGATCCAAGGTCTTCTCCCAGACCTGCCATTGCCTATTTCTGTCTTTTCTTGGCAAGCAATTCGGTCTTTATGAGTTTCAGCTTGTCTACCTGTAAATAGAGATAATATCTACATGCCAATAATACATTAAACAAATTTAGCTTTTCCCTCTCTTCACAAGCTGTCCATGAACAGTCTGATTCTGTATGTGAATTATCACTAGTCAGTACTTTACCTTACGTATGCTTACAAAACCAATTTTTGTTGTTTAAAACAAATTGTGATAGCTAGAACTAGTTTGGCTTACTAGCTCATACGTATATATGTTATTATATATTATTTTATTTCTATATATTTTCTCTGTAGTCAAAGAATATAAAGCTAGTCTCTTTCAGGCACAGTGGGGAGAGAAAAAACAACAACAACGACAAAAAAGAGCACTAATTTATGATTGAAAAGGAGGATGTATTTGACAGAGAATAAACCAAATCTTTCACTGAGAAGCTTCAACATGTTATTTAAAAACTTGTCAGCATCATGCATGCCAAATGAGAAACAAGATAGTGCCCAGCTCTAGGGCTGCATGAGAACAGTTCACCACTTCCTCACTCCATTCATAGTTCAGTCCTAATGTCACTTAATGTGTGACAGGCAGAAAGAAAACCATAAATGCTCTGCACCTGTTTTGAAGAGTAATCATTAAAATCCCAATAGAGAGCCAAACTCTGCCTTTTTCTGTGAGCAGTAAGGGGTAAATAGGGCAAACTGCATTTGTTCCTCTACACCAGCTAAGGACTTTCCAGATCTGGTGTTCAATAGAGTGGTAAGTAGAACATCAATTAAACAGGACATGGGCACAGTTTGTACATTGTGACCTGGAGAGGTCAAACTCCCAGCCCTACGGTGAAGTTGGATCAGTGTGGTGCATCTGCTTACTCAGCTAAAATATAAATAAATAAATATAATAATAAAAAAGTTTTCTGCACAGTTCTGTGTTTTCATTTCATAGTGCTAGTCAACTTTAAGGGAAATTCATGCTGTGGCCTTCTTGTGGGAGTTGCAAATGGTAGACAAGTCTGTGTTTATTGCATGTTGATGGGGTAATAAATCAACTCTATTCCTTCCATGGAGAGGGGAAATTTTCATTACAGGATAGAATCTCTTACATTGCCATATATTTGTTCTTTAAAGATTTTTTTAAAGAAACTGGCACTTAAACCAGAGTTTTAGCAGCCGCAGCAATGTACCTGTTCTGCTTTACTGCACTTCACATAGCAAACTCCTACAGCTGCCACTCAGGTTGCAGTGTTTGGATCAGAAGTGTTTTTTAGTGAACAGGAAGAATAACTGGGCTCCTGGTTATTTATCATAAATATGCAGAAGATTCATTTCATCTCATTTTGAACTAAGTGTTTTAAATTTGTGCATCACCACAATACCCTGGCAAGGCTGGAAAATATTGCTACTTCCATTATATGCTTAAGCCTAATAGCAATATTCCAATATAACACTTGGCTTCCCAAAAGGGAATTTAGACAGAGATTGTGTGCTAAGCCCAAGCAGGTATCCACAAAAGAATGACCAAATCACTTTGAACCCAGAATTTCAATGAAATCACCTCCATGTCTTAGGTGCAGCAGCTGTCTCTGCAGAGCTGCTGCTGATGACTGTGGCACTGAGGGTGTTTGCAACAGGCAGTGAGCACCAAAACCTGCATAGTGGTCACACACCAGGGCTGCTGAGCTCCCCAGAGAGACAGCTGCAGCCATGAGCCCTCAACACCTTAAAAACTCAGCTGGATGTGTATGAGCCCCTGTTTGACCCCATGTCCCAGTGTCATGGTGAGTTCAGAGGGACTGGTGGGCTTCACTGCTTCCCTAGCCCCAGAGGACTCCAACATCCCAACTGGGGAGGATATGTTCATGGGAAGGGATGTAAAAGCACAAATCAGGGGAGATAAAGTGAAGGAAGGAAAGCAGCTTCTGTCTTCTTGAAGATGTGATGCGTAAAATGCAAGGTTCAGGGAACAAGAGGGAGTGTGAGAGAGAATGAGACAAGGAGGGCTCCCGTCCCCAAGGAGGGAAGCCAGGGTTCCATTTTATATTTACTTTACTTCTTTACTTTATATTTACTTAAAAAAAAAAAAAAAAAAAAAAAAAAAAAAAAAAAAAAACTTTAAAAACTTTACTTTAAAAAAAAAAAAAAGTCTTTGGACAAAAGAAATCATAGCAGGCACATAGGACCCACAGAAAGTGATTTTTAAGGGAAAACCTCATCTTAACCTGGAGTGAAAGCCTCTGAGGGGGACAAAAAAAAAGAGAAACCTCAGTAGAATTTTGTCATTAAAAGCACCAAACCATTGAGTTCATGTTCCACCACAAAATACAGTGTGGCAAGAAGATTATGTCCCAGGCAGTCGTGCTTCTGAAGTCCTTTTGTACACCCACAGAGGACTTCACCCCACCCTGTGTTTGAAGGATTTCAGGCTTTCCTTAGGTGGCTGGTGGCAGTGTCCCAAGCAAACTGGAGGCCTTCAAGTTGAAAATAAAATAAAACAATCCCTTCCTAGGGAGTTTCTTCCCGTCAAGCATTTTTGTGAGAAATCCAGCCTCTCCTGAGAGATCTGGCTGGCAAAATCCAGAAAACAAATGTTTAAGAGCTTCCTTCACCCTTCTCAATCGCCTTGGCTGCTATGGAGAGGAGGCTGCCTTTATTGTGTCTGAGGTGACTTGTTGTGGAGGGCAACAAATCCCCCAGCCCTGGGGCTGTACTTCTCAGGGCTCTTTGGGGTGGTAAAAGGAAGCTTTGACACTTTTCAAAGCTGTCAGCTGAGGCCAGGGCTCTTTCACTGACTGTGGATGGCCAGCCT
The DNA here is from genome assembly GCF_965140915.1 of Aythya marila. Classification (NCBI taxonomy): domain Eukaryota; kingdom Metazoa; phylum Chordata; class Aves; order Anseriformes; family Anatidae; genus Aythya; species Aythya marila. Next base: position 149,402,670 of record NC_139043.1, read on the forward strand.
GGCACTGATTCCTCTTTTATTTCTTGTGTCTTGCTTGCTGTTCAGCCTCCTCGCCTCACAGAGCAGGCTTGCAGAGCCGTATGCATCCGAGGGCTTTTCTGTAATGTCACACCAAGCCAAACCACCCCCTGGGGAGCAAAACATAGTGGGGCACACAGTGGGGTTTCAATTCCCACTGCCTCAGCAGCCTCTCAGGTTTGGGAAGTGGGAGTAAGCCTATACCTCCAGAAGGTCGCTTGGCAGGCAGTCCGTGTGGGTGCAGAAGGGCACGGAGGAGAGGGACTGGTTTCTCTTCTGTTTCAAGCAGGAGAACTGAGCTCCCTGCTCCCTTCCCCAAAGTTGTTTTGTGTCTTAACAAGTAACACACAGCCTGTGGGCAGCAATAAGGTGGCCTCCACTGTTAGGAGATAGGCCTCCCTTCCTCTTCCACTAAAAACTGGGCTCTGCTCTGACTCTGCTGTGTAATTCCCACCTGTCTCTTTCCCAAACTTCTGCTAAATCACTCATCTTTCCCCTTGCACCCTCACCCTCCACATTTCCATCAGCAGGGTATTTGCATGGCCTGTGTCTCCGGGCTGTGACAATGCAGCTGATGGGCCTGGTTTCATCTTCCCAGGACGCTGCGGGGAAGAAACAAGCTCTGTGCAGGGCAGACATCCTGCCTCATGTTGGATCCAGGGCAGGTACACAGCAACTTGCTGCCCATAGTGACAGCAGCAGACATGGGTGAAATCCTGGTCCTAGTTCCCTCTGATCAAAGGTGGAAAATACGCCTCCTATCACCTATAGATCTTAGAGCATTTCACAAGGACTTTAAGGACATTTATCCCTTAGGTCTGCCTTTCAGTGGAATAAACAGAACTCCACAGTATCAACTCGAACTCTCCATGAACACACAAAAATTTCCAGAGACCTACATCAACAAAGCCCTGCTCATTTGCCAGTGTGTGTCTACTGGGTGCATCCTGCTTTCACAACTCACCCACCACCACTGGCTTTCCAAGTTTCATATTTTGGAATAACATTTATCCTTTTTGCCGGCATCATCTTTTACTAGCTTGTTTAAAGAGAATAACAAAAATCAGCTGTTTTAACTTCATTGGTCTGACTGCTTATAAGGTTAAATGTGTCAAAATGATTTGCTATTAAATTAAAGTCTAGAGAAATTGAAAACTTACCAAAACAATGGAGACAACAGCTTTCAAAATATGCATATTTGTTACTTAAGACTGTATATATATTCTATGTGTGCATGTGTATAGATTATATACACAAGTTCGTAAGCACATAAACATGTTAATGTAAGATATGCACTCTGTAGTCTGCAACAGACAAATCTGTTTCTTGAATGTGAAGCATTGCTGGCATTCTACATTGGCACAGATCTGGTTATAGCAGTGAACTTTGTGCGTGTGAACATAATTTCTGCCATTGCAGACGCTTCGGGTAGCTGAGACAATTTGCACATTTTAGTCTTTTGGCCTTTTAGTGTTTGCAGTGCCCCATTTAGATATTAACACAAAATTTTTTGTACATGCTTTTGCATCTACAGACCATTTGCAATCAAGGGTACATACCAAAATGCATAGTGCTGAAACTCTTACAAAAACAGTGGACCTTAGCCAAACCACAAACATATGTACAAAGTAATATCTCCTCTATCTGCCATGCTCTGATATTGGTATTAGACAGTCACCTCCCTATCATGATTTGAACATGGAAGAAAAAAGGAACTATGAAGAAAATTTAAAACTGAAGACAAGTACTGCGGATTGCCTTTTGAAAGATTTTTGTTTGGCTCAAAGATTTATTTTGTTTTATTTAAAAGTTCTGTTCTCGCTGTCCCAGAGATGTTTATTTAACAAGTTTTATCCTTTCTTTTTTTTTTTCTGAAGTTATAATTATATTAGTATTGTATACTGAAGACTAAATCCAAAAAGCATTTTTTTATCCAGGCATGCTATATCCAAAGATTATTTCTTGGCTTTAGATATAGCTGTCTTTAATCATGGGTCTGTTTTTCAACAGCTATTTTATGTTGGTTTACACCTGCTGACAGGCAGGGTCGTTGTATCTAACAAACTGAGGCCTAAACTAATTGCCAACATCTCATTAGACATCTGTATAGAGAATCTAGTCCCAATGTATTCACATGTTTGTACAAGTCTTGACAGCAAGGACAGGGAAAATAATATTGTGATTCCTTACAGTTATTATATAGTGATCAAGACACTACAACTTTTTCTCCTGTTACTAATAGATGACTTCAGAGATGCAATATAATTACCAGGCTCATTAGGCATGAGTAAGGTGACCAGTGCTGCATACGACACAGACATTCCCTCCCAAAATGCTTATGATCTCAACAAGACAGTCACAGAGCTGACAGTGATAAACATGATAAAGGAGCTGGCTTAAGGGAAAAATATCGATAAATTATTATAATAACTATTATAATAATTTGTTATAATTGCACAAGAGACCGTTACCTGTTTGACGATACAGCAAGCATTGGTTTGTTCTCTGGTCAAACAGTGAGTTAGTGACAAAGGAGTATCCTAGCTGTCCTTCCTTGCTTATATCAATGGTATCTATTCAGCGGCTGATTTTAATAAAGTCATCTGGCTTTTTGGAAAAAAAGCAGGAGGGGAGGGCAGCAGCTTGATGGGTGACCTCAATTCGCTGAGCTGCGAGGCCAGTTTTTTAGACTCCCCTTTTATAAACGCTGTAATTATCTGCTGTACATAATTCCAGTTACAATTCTGATTGGAAAATGGAGCTGCTTAGGGGAGCTTACAAGCTGACATCTGTTCAATAACACACATCTGTGCCAGAACAGCAAAGCAGGGCCACCCAAGGTGGGGTGTTCAAGGGAGGCATGCACAGATCCACATCTGTATGTGTTGCTGTGGATGAATATTGATTCTGCTTTTAGCAAAAAGTCCTTGTAATCCTGACTGAGTTTACTCTCACTCTTCCGCATCTCACAGGCATCCCAACTTCAGTCTGTGAGGAAAGCTTTAAAAAATTGTATACAAGAAACCTCCTTGCCTGTGACATTCAACAATGCCTTAAGCAAAATGACTTCCACAGATAATATTCCCTACCCAATTCAGAACACCAGCAAATTCAAGTATCTTTTGTAGAATCTTTGGATTTATTCCACCTCTTTATTTTTTTTTCTTTTCTTTTCTTCCCTTTTGTAAGATGAATAGTGAATTAGTCCTGACTTTTTCTCTTTCTTCCTTTGTATTTTGAATCTTCTTGCTTGGTGACCAGATCCAGCACACCATCCATGCTTTCCTCTCTAAACACACCTTTGTTCTACCCTGTCAGCCTCTGCCTGCAGTGGGTACCAACAGCAAGACCACTAGGTAGATGTAGCTCTATTTGCTTCCATTTAAGAGAAGTTGAAGCAAGTAGCCCTTCTGACCTACTATTGCACCACCCAAGTCCTTGATTTGTGTGTTGAGCTACCTGGTGAATAACAGACGTCTCCCGCTGATTTTTTAAACAAACTTTTGCTTATTCATCAGGTTTATTCCAACAAGACTTTCCCATTCCTGTCTCTTCTTCCCTCTGCCAAGGTGAAGTGCTGGTTAACAGCTGTGGATGCAGTCTAGTCAACTCAGGTGCCAACAAACTGGCCAATTCTGACTGCAAGTGGGTATTACGAGCCAATGTAATACGTGACCTAATCAAATGAAAAATATTCTGCACTCCCAATCTTTCTTCCTCTATCCCCTCACTAGCAACAGAGCTCAATTCTGCCATGACTGTTTCTCCTAGTTCCAAAAAAAAGTTACAAGATCTTGCTCCTAAGCAGGGAAGAATTTTCAAATGAAGGAAACAAGAAAATAGATAAACAAGAAAGAAACCTTTAATACTAAACCACTTTACAATATTATAAAATAGCCAAAATGCTATTTATGTGAAAATATATTAATCGAAGGCCTCCTATCACATGGATTCAATAAGCTTTTTTAAGGTTAGTAGAGAAGTGCAGCCTAGAGCACACTGTGCAACACAGCAATACTTGTTGTGGTGGAGAACAAGAGGAAGCTTTATTATGGTGACTGTACAGAAAAGTTGCTGCCCCACACCCTCACTTCAGAAACACTCAGCTTTGGGTGGCTCTAAAGGTCCCAAATCACATCGCAGCACATACCTGGCCATACCCATCCCACCCTCCCTGCTGCTACTGCCTGGAGGTGAATAGGTATTTTGAAATTCTGGGGAGAGGTGAACTGTGAGAGTGGTTTTCTGGGCTCGGTACTGCATTACCTGCTCAGATAAACTCCTATCTGAATGCAATGTGCCAAATTTGGATAACTGTTTGCTTTTGGCTTCTGCTGGAATCAGCAAAAGCAGAAAATGGGGAAGGGGGAAGGAAGGAAAGATTCTCTTTCAGTTCACTTTAGTCCTCTTCACTGTCTGGTTTGTGACCTTCCAGCTGTGTAAAGGACTGGGTTGTGGGACCAGCCTCTGTGCCTGTGCCCATGTTGTCTACATGCTGCTGGTTCTTTTTAGTAGCTCTTCTAAAAAGGTCTCTGCTGATATTTACATGTTATTTACAACTGGCCTTAATCAGGACCAGATCCCATTATGGGGCTATGTGCAAACAGCAACAGATACCAATTCAGGATGAGAAGAGTCTGAAATCTCTGTCAGCCTGAATACAAGGTTATCTGCTGACAGCAGACTGAATTTCAAATGATGGTGGTCTGGTTGGCAACTGCAGGTCAGTCACAGGCTCTCCATCTCCAAAAGTGGGCAGATCCTCTTTCCTAGCACCTAACCAACCCTGCAGGGACTACTCCCTCCAAGTCTGTGTAGCTGGACCCCCTTCCAAGCCAAGTGCAGGAGTGCCTGAGAAGGTAGGATCTCTCTGAATCTCTTGCATCTCCATGAGACTGTAGGAGGTTGCTTGTGGACCTGAATGTCAGAAGTATTAGATGTCAGATGGCAGATTCACTGTACTTTTTGGTTGGATCGTTTCCCAGTTGCCTGAGAACACAGCCTGCTAGAAACTGGTTATTATATTGTCCCTAACACAGCCTCAAGATTTTGGAGTGGAAGTGATTAGACATATGAGCCATGGTTTGGGAGACATGCTCACTGTCTGCCAAGGGACGTGCAGGCAATCACGTAAAGCAGAAATACACACACTCCTTCAGCGCCGTTACTGAAGGGATGAAACTCTTGCAGCAACCCTGACTCAGAGTAGCATTTGCATATCCTTGATCAAAGAGAAAAAAAAAAAAAAGTGACTGGGAGCTGAAGAAGGGCGGGATGATCTGGCAGCAGCCAAGAAAGGCATAGTCAGAAGTGGGTGAGGCTTTCCTCCCTGGGGACGTGCCGCTTTGCACCTGGAAGCGTCTGCCCAGGCACACAGCCCATTCTCCTCCCCACGTGTGATGTTCCCATGCAGGCTGCTGCAAGCATGTGGGGACTGTAGGATCAGGCTTTATCCTGTCCGGGCAAGGTGAGATTTTGGGGTTCTGTACTTCGGCAGGGGGGAATTCTGCACAGAACGGCAGTTATCTACGGACATATTTGTGAGCCATTAAACTCAGAGATGGATGTTTAATTTCCCCTTTCTCTGGTTCCCAAGAATCAGACGCTGTAGGGCCAGTGATTTTTGTGATTTTCTGTTAGAGGAATAATTGCTGAAACCCCGTGAGGTCTGAAATAAGATACTGTATTATTTTCACACACCCACATATACACAAAGCAATTTTACTAACTGAAATTAAGGTTATTTTGCTTAATTATCAGCACCCATTAAAAGGTTTCTACTTAAGGAGTAAACTGAGAGAAGAGTGAAAAGAACCCCTTTCAGTGGCTCAAATAAGTGTTGTAGTACTTTTAAAGGCAGCTCATCTGTTTAACAATAAGATCAGGATAAAAGAGAGCACCATACTTTACATCTGTGGAAATTCTCTTCTCCCCTGCTGTGGTGACAGACACACATGTCCAGCAACATAAACATGTAACCCAAGATGCATATGTTGAAAGAACCCATAAGGTGCAACGAAGGATGTTTTGTTTCTGATTCCGACAAAGGAACCGAATCCCACTTTCAGCTGGAAATCTCATCATGAGGGATGCCTTTTGAAGGAAAGGTTTGGTCCTGTGCTGATGGGTGAGGTAAAAAACAGGCAACCATCCCAGAAAGGCCTTAAATACAGCAGCCTTCTGAGGAAGGAAAGTCAAAGCCACTCCCATGCAGAGGCTCTGTGAGAAGTTTCTTTGCACCACTGGTGTCATAACCCCAGGTCTGAATGGAGATGTCATCCTGAGGGTGGCTGAGGGTGTCCCCAGATGAAAAATTTCATGTGCTAAAATGAGCAACCTGTGACCTGACAAAGACAGATTATTCTCTGGGGGGACAGGGCATGCTGGGCCGCCAGGGATGATAGGGAACACCCTTAGAAAACCCAGGTAGCCCAGCCTGCCTCTGTGTGTCCTTCTCACCTGCATGGTAGAGCTGCTTGCTAGATTCCCTTACAGCCAGGGAACAGGGGGCTTGTGAAGAGCCACTGTTGGAAATCACACAGGTCCAACAAAAGATGCTCCAGAGCTGTTCAGTGTCTCAGCCTGGACCTCTGGGCTGTGGAAAGTTTTGTTCTTGAAGAATAAGCAGCAGTGTGCACATGCTGATAAGATCTTCTGGGTCAGAACTGGGTGCTCTGTGACAAAGGCACCATGTGAGGGTTTCAGTGAGCGCAACTCAGCTTTTTAGATCTTCTCCAGAGATAGCAGCAGACCACAGCGCATCCTACAGCAGCTGCAGTGTGAGGGCCAGGGGATCAGAAAGATTTCAAAGCAAAAAAGGAGCTAGAGAACAAATGTGAGAAATGTTGCTTTAAACTTTCCTGGGGAGTTGAACATGGTAGTAACCGAAACTGGTAACCATAAGGCCTCACAGACCTCCTGTGAGGTACTGAAGTACATTTTTTTTATTATTATTATTTCTTGCAGATGACTTTCTCAAGATCATCTTACACACCCATGCTAGTGCAGTCAACAGAAGTTTTATTATTCCCACATTCTCTTTTCCACTGCAGGCCCTGGACACACATCCTTTTGCCTCCAGCATTAAGTAGGTTAGCTTTATTTCCTAACATTAATGCAACCTTTGCTGTAAGGGAATGTTGCAACTGGGTATCGATCTGTTTAAAAGAAATCAGACAGGTCATTTCTATACTTCATGGTCTTTATCTTCCCTGTGCCTCTGGCAGAGCCAAAGGATGGAGGAGCTCCTCTTTCTCTGCCTCACCACACTGCATTTTTCTTCTCAGCCTCCTCTCACAGCAAGCCTTGTACTCCATCCACTGCAGTGATCTTTCCTCGTTTTCTGTTTTTGATGGACCCTTCCCTTTCTGTGTGTGGCAGGCCTATCCCTCCCTGTTCTCTTTCTGTTCCTTTCCTTCCTTCCTTCCCTTTTTGAGGCCTTTGAGAATAGTTTTGGCTGAACATTTCTACGAGAAAATCAGAGGAACCTAAAACCACAAGATAAACAAACAAAAAGTCTTAAGATTCAAACCTCAAGGTTCAGACTCATTTAAGGCATGGAAACAGCATGGAAAATTGCAGCCCAGTGTCCTCAAATTTAGCAGCATTCACGGTAATTGGAAAGAAGGTTTTAAGGCCAAGATGCCAGGTCAGTGTGAACAACCAGAAGTGGTCCCAGCTTGACCCATCACTGTTTCCAGGCAGTATGATTGAAATGCCAGCTCTGCTGGGTCTGATCACCTGGCACACAAGCTGCCTAATTTTAATTGGGAAGATGAAGCAGAAAGTATGACAGTTCATTTCGGCACCTTGTCATTCTTATCCTACATGTATACTTACCATTTACTTTGATTTTTTCATGTATAACAGTCCTTTTCATCAGACTTTGCTGTTTGTCGTGTAGACACTTATTAACTAAAGCTAATCATTTGGACATCAGTGGCTTGGTTTCTTATCTTGAAAATATATTGTGATCGCATTTCACATGCATACACAAATGCATGCATGCAACAGAAATGCAGACCCTGCTAAGCCCTGGCAGTATAACAAATATTTCTTTTTACAGGCACCACCTCTGCAGGCCTCCCTACCAACACATATTTTCACCAAAATTTACTAAAAGGAAAAGAAGTTCTGGGAATGCCTCATTTCTAAATATACTGATCCTGTGGAAGACATCTAGAACCACAGACCAGTAATTGTCAGTCTAAAAAGGCAGCTGTGGTATGTTAGTAAATGTCTGTGTCCATGCACAACACATGTAAAAATCAGGCTATGCACATCGTTTTGTCAGCAAATACTGTAAAAGTGCTCACATGTTGGTGGTCCTCAAGTCTTCCCCACCTTCGGACAAAAAGATCAAATCACATATCCCGGGCTCCAAGATTATCCTAGATTATGGGCTTCTTCTCTCACGCTGTCCTGCATCCAGAGCATTGCAGCACCACACCCTGTTCTCAGCCTGCTAAACCAAGCTAATGAATCCTGTAATCAGGTCATCAGCCACCCCAGGGCACCCTACATGACTAATTGGTTAGAGAGTCACATGCAAGGTGTCATCTCTTTGAGCCGGAGGGGGACTGGGGCAGTGTGCTGCAGGTGAGATCCACTCCTTCCACACACTCGCGGGGTTGCACAGACTCTCTCCTTTATACCATAAATTCTCCCATTGCATGAGCCAACCCTTTACATAAGTCTTGTCATGTGTATCTCTGTCTCATATGCTACAGGGGGTCCACTGGCACTTTCCATCAAGACTTTCTGCAGGGAAACTGAGGCAGAGAAAAACTGCTGATTATGGGGGCAATGCCAGGAAAAGAGGGTGTGGGCTGATGACTCAGGAGGGAGGTAGGAAGGGCACCACAGGGGGATGCCAAACAGAGCACACTGGACAACATCCACCAGTACTCGAAAGTGTCCAGAGATGCTCTACTTGAGATTTGAATGGAAACAGACCCATGGCCACTGCAAACCCAGCCATGGATGGCATGGATGGCCAGCTCAGCCAGGGCTGTCAGGAGGCTGCTGAATAGATTGTGAACAAACAGCACAACTCAACCTCTGTAATTCTCTGCCAGGCTCCTCTAGCAGAACTTCTGCTAAGAGAGGTAACACTGCCTCGTCTTTGGCTGCCCATGTACTCAGGAGAAGGCAGCTGGTGCTCCAAGTAATAGCAAGATTTATCCAGGCATTGCAAACCTGCCGTCATGTGGAAACCTTCCCTTTAAGGCCAGGGAGGTCTGGTTATGCTCCTACTCTCTTATTCCATTCTCCCCTCAGTGCTGGTTCCTGAAAAAGGATCACATGTGTGCAGAGGTATTATTATTAGTAAAGCTGACTGCATTTTTTTCCAATGAAAAAATCCCATAAAACCTCCTTTCCCCTCCTTCACATGTCTTTGATTAAAAAATTTCAGTGCTTTTGTCTTCTTAAATACCAAAAGACTTCATTTTCAATTCCGGAATCACAAAGAGTAATTTTCATGACATTATTGAAACAAGTATAACTGAAAATATGTGTGCATTATGGGGTCAGATCTGCTTATCAGCGTTATGTTGTATCTGATCTGCAACACATTTGAGATCAGCCTGAGGAAATTGCTGAAGATTGAAACCGGCAGTCCACTTAGGATCTTTCGTAGATGACTGTGGCGGTGCCACAGAAACAGGATAGGAAGATTTAACCTAACAATACGCATTTGAAGAAAAAAAAAAAAAAAAAAAAAGCTTAAAAAGCAATGTGACATAGATTACTGTTTATTGCCAGTGCTGTTTGGAGTAATCAGGCAGCAATGTTGGATTTACATGATAAATAGGGCAAAATTGGTGGATCCCTATAACCCAGAGCTGTGCAGCTGGGGCTGACTGCTGCTGGCAGATTGAACTGTGCAGTCCTTGGGTGATTATCCACCTGCCTACTACCTTCAGAGAGCCAAAGAGGGAAACAAAAAAGTACATAATACATGGTCTGTGCAGAACTAATAATATTAATAATGTTTATTAATATTAATTAATAAACATTTTGACCTCAGTTTTCAGACACCCTGGGGAAAAATAGTAATATCAATTGGAGTTACATTGTCTTATATATACCAATTCAATCATTGTACAAGAGAGTAGAAACAAATCCATAACATTTGTTTACAGCTCAGTTAGTCAGACACCAAACAGTAAACACTTTCAACCTAGAAAGATATACCACGTGCTCTTGCAAAGATGCACCGCTGCTTTTTTAAAGCTCGTGATTTTGAGATATTTGATAATTCCTAACAAAAAGCAGGAGTAAAGCCTACACACACAGACTCGGTTCATTTAGCCAGTGATGATACAGCTCATGTTGACAATAAAAGTTGATCAAATCTCCTCCCAGATTACATCAGCAATAAAAATATATATAAACGGGCTCCTATTGCTTATATATCTTGCCTTTTCATGAAGAGTTTTAAGGGCTTTATTGCTATTGTAGTTCATATTATGATTCTCTCCCACTCTAAATCAATACAGCATGCCAGCAAAGCTTTGTATTTTAAGTATGCTGTAACCTGGAAGTACTGGAGAGTGTGAAGATGTCTTCTGATGTGTTTGGATGCAAGCCAGGCTGTTCTGGCCTTAGCTGAGATGGGTAGGCCCTTTGCTTCAACTCCTCACTTCCAGGGTTTTGGAGGCTGGGTGTATCTCTTAGTCAATATATTTAAATTTCAAGTAGATTTGTGCTGACAATTTCAGATGGTGTTTCACTGTGCTGTATGGATCCAGGCTGCTGCTGGCTTAGTCCTTGCTGGGTTTTGCTCAGTGGGTCTCGAACGGAACTTTTCTTGTGCACAGAGGCTGCTGGGCTAGGGGAAAGAAGGGATCCCTAGGCAAGGGATTTTCATGTTGTTTGGTTGTGTTTTGAAAGTCAGGTGTTCACATCTCCATGAAATACAAACAAGAACAGGCCCAAGAATTTCCTGGCAATTTCTCTCCATACCAGAAACAAACACTGCAAGGCTCCAACAACTACTGCATGATGTGCACAACAGGACAATAAACATTATGAGCACTTTGCTCTTACAGTTTTTGAAGATGTAAATGGTTTAAATTGCCTCAATCATCATAACATAGCTGGAAGAGGGACTACAGCCTGCCAGATAATGTCCAGCATTGACCAGAAGAGCAACTCCTGCACAGCAACATCATGACTTGGAAGAACTCACTCAGATGTATTTGTTACATGTCATTCTGTTTCTTTTGGATTTTGTTCCTCACATGTCTTATAATGAAGATTAAGGAAAGAATATTGTTTTAGCCAGGCCACAAGGAATATGAGATTCTTATTTTTAACATGGTTCTCCCTACAGGCTTGCAATTATTTTTGCTGGCAAAATTATATTAAATTTTTATTTTCTTTTATTTCATTTCCTTCCCTCCCCCCCCCCCCCCCCTTTTTTTTTTTTAAGGAAGAAGCATGTCACTTCTTTCCTCCATTCTTTTTCTTTCCTTCCTTCCTTCCTTCCTTCCTTCCTTCCTTCCTTCCTTCCTTCCTTCCTTCCTTCCTTCCTTCCTTCCTTCCTTCCTTCCTTCCTTCCTTCCTTCCTTCTTTTCTTTCTTTTCTTTCTTTTTTTTTTTTCCTTTTTTTTGGGGGGTGGGGCAGGGGAGGTTGGGGTCAAAAGCCCATTATTCTCTTCTACTTTCTTGACACATGCTGAGTCCTGGTGGTAAAGAAGTGCTACAGCACAACAAATTTGAGGGAGAAAACAAACTTCAAGTATCCTAGTCCCCTTTTTCTTGTCTCAAAGTATGAAACTGTCAGCTGATACATTGCTTCTCGTTAGCAATAGAAAAATCGTTTTGCATACTCCTTTGTTATACTTCACCTTTTCCCTCATGCTTCTCCATGTGTCCATTCATAGGCTGATGAAGAACAATTCACTCAATTCACTTTTTATGCAAGGACTGTGTCTAGCACATGATGCTGGGATTTTTCGACCAGGCATGAAAGGACATAGTCCTTCGCCTTGCATCCTGTCAAGTGACAGTTCCGTTTTTAACAGTGGAGCAGCACTTGTGGATAGCAGCCAAAGAAGCGTCCTGAAGCTGAGCTGATATGTTGTAATGCTTGTGTGACTGGCTCATATTTGGGTGTGTTTGTTGTGGTTTTCTTTGCACTGGAAATGAGAAGCCGTTCTTGGAGAGGACGGGTGCTTGCACAGCCTGTGATGTGCCTCGTTTTCTTCTCTGTGCACTGATGACACGGTCACTCTGGCAAACCCCACCTCTCGTCTGGCTGCTCAGCAGTTTAAGCACATTGCAAACTGTCACATTCTACCCTGGACAAGCTCCTCGTTTGGCTTCTGCAACTTCCAATGATCTTCACAACAGAGTTGGGCTGCTGATAAATGGAAGTCTTGGGTTTCAAAGTAAGTACAGGTATTACTAGTACAGAATTCAAGTTCCCTGACACCCTCAACCAGCTTCTCAAAAAGATTTGCCCATGTCAAGCTCTCTCTGTTTTAATGTTAATTATTACATATAGAATCATGGAATCATTGAATCATAGAATCACAGAATGGTGAAAGAGACCTTAAAGCCCATCTAATTCCAACCCCCTGCCATGGGCAGGGACACCTCCCACCATACCAGGTTGCCCAAAGCCCTATCCAGCCTGGCCTTGAACACCTCCATGGATGGGGCATCCACAGCTTCTCTTCCAGGTCTTCACCACCTTCTGAGTAAAGAATTTCTTCCTTATATATAATCTAAATTTCCCCTCTTTTTAGTTTAAAGCCATTCCCCCTTGTCGTATCACTATACCCCTTGACAATGAGTCTCTCTCCAGCTTTCCTGTAGGCCTCCCTTAGGCACTGGAAGTTTTTTATAAGGTCTCCCTGGAGCCTTCTCTTCACGCTGAAGAACCCCAACTCTCTCAGCCTGTCTTCACAGGAGAGATGCTCCAGCCCCTGATCATCTTTGTAGCACTCCTCTGGACTCGCTCTATCAGAGCGTTACCAATTAAACATAAATGAAGTTGTTGTACAATACTGTAGACTACTAATTAAAATACTGTCTGGGCAGGGGTGAACTCTTCCAAAGAAAACAAGGACACAAAGCCTAGGTTTCCAAGACTAGATTACACTGATCAGTATGCTACTGGTTAAAGAGCAATGGCAGCTCAGATGTGATTCACTTCATCTGAGTTTCACCAGCTTTTGGCATCAACTCTAAACAGGACAAAAGAGAAAGATACTTTAAGATGATGATTCATGACAAAAGAGAAAGATACTTTAAGATGATGATTCATGATGGTTATTTGGTGTGTGTGTGTTTATTATTATTATTATTATTATTGGTTAGTCTGTTTTTGGTTTTAAGGAAATCAAACAGAGCAATAAAATGGGGGGGGGGGGGGAGAGCAAAACAGGGAAACAAGAAGTGGAATGGACATCAGGAAATGGACAGTGCAAAACCACAGGAAACTGCAATGTTCAAAAAAAAATATCACAGGGCAAAGTAACAGGATCAACAGTGGAGAGGCCAGGGACACCAGTTAGGCAAGTCCAATTGCAACCTGCCAATGTATGCCCATCACCTGTTTGGTCAGACCCCACAGCTGAGAAAAGCAAATGGCTGGCCACATGGAGGATCCTGATGAGACTCAGATCTGAAATGACACCGAGCTTCTTCTGAGCAGAAATTCAAATGCGGAAGCTGATACCCCATGGAGAAAGCATAAAGTACCAGTAGTTCTAGGTGTCTTCAGATGCAGATTTTGAGTGTCTGTTGGCACTTGGACAGTTGTTTCCTTTTGTCTTCATAATCAATAAGTTGAAAGGACATTTTAGCTTTAAAAAACATCAGTAGGCACTCTAACCTATGGTTGCACAATCCTGGAGGGAGGTTTTTACTGTAGATGAAATAAACAGCTTTGCTATCAACCATCCCTTTACAAAACAGTACCAAGAATGAACTGTTTGTGGCAGCCCTATGGTCAGGTGAATTCTTTTAATGAATAACAGCAATGGATATACACTCAGCAAAATTTCACATAGAGGCAAAGGGCTTAGCTCTTGCCAGGGCAGAGCTGATGGGGGAGCTGCAATGTTGACAACTGACACAGGATCAGATGTTTTTCCCCTGTACTGCTGAGACAGCTGAGCTGCAGTGCAATGTTGGGAGACATGAGAGAAGCTGGGCACGGTCTCTTTTTTGGACTTCATTTTGTGTAACTTAAAAGTGGAATTGATCTCTGACTGAGGTCAGTCCTTTGTAGGCAGTGCAGAGACACGTATGCAAGATAATCCATCTCATCCTTGAAGGAGTGTCTAAGAGGGATTGAATTGTCCTCCCAAGTGTTTATTTTCTCCACTGATTATAGAGGGAGAGTAAAAGATGAGTTTGCATTAGATATCACATGTTTAAGTAGGCAAAAATAGATAATCCCATCCTTGAGAGTCCTATAAATTATGGGTGGAGATAATCTGAACCCCTTTTATTAGTGCGGATAGAGTGAGACCTAGCAGCTAGCTTACGAGAGGTACGTGGAAGGCCTTTGACTATTTTGGCCTAAAAAAACTGACCATCCCACAAGGGAAGAACAGAGTCAAGCCCACCAGGTCCTGCTCTGCATGTCTGCAGTGAAGAGCCATGTTGTACCAGCCTGCAGGTGCCATCCTTCAGCGTTTCTGTCATAACTTTGAGAACCAGATCTTGGGCTGTGACCAGGATGGTGAAGCATGACTTGAGTTCAAACTACAAATCAGGATCTAATTAGCCATGGGTTCCAAGTGTCTCACACAGAAACCAAACATTTATCTTATAAAGTTAGAAAAATAAAGAAAAATAACACTTGATTTTATGAATACCTGTTTGTGCATGTATTGCTACTGGCAAGAAAAAACAGAATCTACCTGACAGGATGCCAGAAGTTGGGCTGTTTTGCCTATGGAGTAAGGAGTTTCATGGATTTTTTGTGTGTATATGTTTCTGCATGGAAACTTACTTTCAAATAAATAAATAAATAAATAAATAAACCTGTTTTAATTGTTCTTTTAAGTGAAAAGCCACCCACCACCCAGGGAAAAGTAGATGAGCTTCTGCATATTCACCACAGGATAAAAGTCTGTGCATGCAAAACTTCTGGCTCAGTTACACTGAGATAAGTGGCTAGGATGAGGCTGCTAAGAGTCCTTCTGATGCTGCTGCTCTGGAGCAGAAGCATCTTTCTGTTCCTTCTTTTTGCAGGAAGAACAGAAATCTCTTCCACTCACACTGTCTATGGTCACTGAGGAGATCCTTGAGATTAGAGTTTTGTTAGATGCCATCCTGATAAGAAACGCACCCAACACTACTTAAAACCTCAATGATGTTTAAAAAAGAAAACAAATATATATCTTTACTTGGAAAAAATCAAAGGAAGATACTCCTCTAACTTATCCCAGTTTGTAAATTAACAATAACTTTCCTAAAAATACTTTTAATAGGATGAACAAATTTGAACAAGAAAGAATGGCAGTTTGGTAACTTGCGATGTGTCATGTTTTAGGAACAGACTTCAAAGAATTCATATCACAAAACATTTTTTCTTTAATAGTTTTAGCCTTTATGTCTGCTTTGTTTTAATAGTTATTTTGTTTTATTTAAAGTATAGGAAACGTGGTGAGTTTCCTAGTCCACTACAGAAAAACAGTAATATTAAAGCATGGTAAGAATTCAAATGACCAAATTAAAATTTAAGATAGACATGATCTGAAATCATGGATAGAATCACAGAATGGCTTGTGTTGGAAGGGACCTTAAAGCCCATCTAATTCCAACCCCTTGCCATGGGTAGGGACACCTCCTACCAGACCAGGCTGCCCAGGGCCTCATCCAGCCTGATCTTGAACACCTGCACAAATGGTGCATCCACAGCTTCTCTGGGCAGCCTGTACCAGTGAAAGGCATCTCTATGTTTTCACTGGAAGATGGAATAATGTCTTCTGTGGGAGTTCTCTGACCACACCGGAGTTAGATGTGGTCTAGTGCTCTGAACTTTGACATTAAGGCTCTGGCTTCATGTATTATCCTATGCCATCTTGGCATTTGCTGGTTTGTACCATGTGAGATCAAACCTCAGTTGGGCAAAAATATGACCCTTCTTGGCCAAATACTTTAACTACAAAGTATTATGTAAAAGACAGACAACACCGAGAGCATCACTAATTTTCTGTTTAAACAAAGTGGCCATACTTTGATTTTAAAAGGGACCTGATTTTTCCAAGATGATGAATGAAGACCTAACCTGGCACAAGCTGGAGCAGGATCATCAGGGCACTGAGCTAGTGCACAACGTAGTTTCAAGACTGTGGCTAAACATAGGACAGTAGGTAACTGCTTGGGGAGGGCAGCTGAGAGCATGTGCAGAATTTGAGCAGTCAACTGTTTAACAGAGTGGTGCTCAGGGATTATCAAAAAGGTGAGTATGGAAGAGTTTAAGGCTATAATTAACTGACCGAACTGTATAAAAACATTTCATTTGAGTGACTGAGAGCTGCACAAAAATATAGGGAGTAAACAAATTACACTGGAAGATTAAGATGACCCAAGGCTCCAATAAATGCCTGACAAGATTAGATTTTATTTTTCTTTTCCTGAGGTCAAGCTGTTCTTAGTTCTGGCAAATTTATTTAACCATATTAGCATCCTCAGAGATATATTTTATGTACAATTTCTATGCACTGGAGCTAGACCCAGGTCAGCCATTAGTATTGTATCATGAATGGATACATCCTTGTCTGACCAGTGAATGACCCTCCACTCCACCCCAAAAACGTATGAAGTTTTTGCCTCTGTGGCAAAATCATCTACTATTATTAGTTCCTTATAAATATTGGTTTTGGTGTCTATTTATGTAGGGGTACAGGTATATGAGTGTGAGCAAGTATCTGTGTGTACATGTATGTGCATGCACGGCAACTCTAAAAATTAATTGCCTTGGCTTACAAAATCTTCTGGATCTGTTTACATTCCTGAGGCAAATTCCTTAATATATCTGTAGTTAAACTGTTCCACAGCCTCTAAATGCATGGTTTTGGAACGCTATCCACCTTCCATTCACAGGGAATCTCTGAGAACATTTCGTACCAGTGGAGAATTAATGTGTCACTGATAAAAACACAGCAGCAACATGTTAATATGCTCTTCTAATGCTACTTAATCCTAAGGATAATGCACTGGATTTTCTGCATAGGATCTTAATATAGCATGGGAAAGGGGGAATTGTTTGGTTTTGGGAGTGGAGAGGCAGCCAAGAGGAGGAGGAGGGGTAGGGAAGGGAGTGGAAAGTGTTTAAATAGCTTCAGTAACGACCTGGCTGCTGATGGAGGACTCCTGCTCACATAAGGAGCTATGTGAGTGTTTGAACTGAGCAAGATCTGGCCCAATGTATCAGATAATTTGTAGTGTTATGGGCTGGGCAGTGCTCCTTCAAGATACCGATAAGATGCAGCTGTACCCCTATGGGAGAGCCAGGGGGGAAGGTCCTTCTCCAGCCCTTGAGGCCATATCAGTGCCATTCCAAGTGTGTTTTCAAGGCTAGAAGTATTAGCTGAAATATAAAGGTTTGGCAAATAACCAGCCTTGCTCACGTGTCCCCCTTTTGCTCCCAGAAACCTGAGAACTGACTCTTCTTAAGACTTCGGAGAACCAAAAAGGGGACCTCCATCAGAATGGATAGCATGTGTAAAACAGGCAAAGATGCCTGAGTGTTGTCCTGGCTTTGCTGTATAAGAGAAAAAGAAAGGTCTGGAGAAGATGAAAGAGAAGCAGCTCTGAAGCTCCAAAGAGGGACCCTAAGAAAACCCAGGACACAGACTGTTTTTGGGCAGTGTTGGGCTGTTAATGCAAATATGGGTGTGCAGCCTTTCTTTCCTGACTCCTCTTACTCTGGTCACACTCAACGTGATGATGTGCACCCCACATTTGGCCAAGCAAATGTAGCTGCACATTACAACCTCTTAATTGAATATGTGTGTATATATTTGTTTTCTTTTCTGAAGTAAAGATCCCACCAAAAGAGCCAGTTATGCAAGAGATGTTTTAAATGCAGTAGCAAGATATTATTGTATATTATTTAATTCAGCTTACCAGAATTCCTGCTGTTGGGGCTAGTATTTTGGAATGCAGTGCCCACCAAGATGGTGAGTCATGGAGTTTATGCAGCAAGTCCTTTACATAAAACTTGGACTGTTTTTGCTTGCTTGTTTGTTTTAATAGAAGGCAAAGAAATGAAGAAATCAGTTCAGCATTATGGAAGTATATATAAACATAGGGGGAGAAAGGGTCACTTATATATGAGGTTCCTTTTATATTGAGATTTGTAAGAGTAGATACTTTTTCATTTGGTGTTGATTATTTTTGTAATACTAGAAACTAGGGAATCCCACAGTGCAAAGGGCTCCAGTGTGCAGATGGTGGGGAGTGCTCTCCAGTATTTCTCCATTCCTTTCTGGTTGTCCCACTAATCATTGCAAATCCATGGTCCATTTTCAGAACTGGTGGTGTTTCACATATGGCTACAACTTCAAGCTGCTTGCAACAGCTCTCCATGCCTCCTTGATCCCAGCTTGCTGCTTCTTCCACTGCATCATGCTGAAAAGGGAGACAGAATAAACATTATGTGTTTATGGTGAGCTCTGCTAGGAAAAGCAACATGGGGAGAGTGGTAGGTTATAGGCAAAAAAAAAAAAAAAAAAAAGAAAAAAAAAGTACTGAATAAGAGAAAAAAAGGAACCAGACTTGCATCAATGATGAAAAACAGCAGAACTGACAAAACCCAAATCTACTTCTAAAGAAGGAAAGTTTCTCATTCTTGAGGTTCTGGTTTGTAACCTTATCTCAAATCACCTGTGCAAAAAGAATAGGAATTGACTGAGATCATGACTGAACTTGTGATGGAGACAAAACTAAACACAAGTTTGGGCATCATCCTTTTGAGCCCAAATGTCTGCTGTTTTCTACTTATACAGCTCCAGAAATAGAGCTTGATAAATAAAGCTTATCTATCTTGATACCAACCAGGAAACAAACCCCTGTTGAGGAGACTTTGCCTACTATCGCACCTTGACTCACTTCCTTGCATGTATTTATTCAGACCAGTCGTGTGCTTGATCAAAGATCAGTGGTGATTTGCGATGCCTGATGAACCCCCCCCGGAAATCAGTAATTGATTAAATTCTCATTATCATTTGAAATAGATTACTGTGCTAAGGGAACTGGCACACTCGATGCTGTTTACCTAGAGATATAATGAAGCCTAGTCAATGCCATCCTGAAGTTAACCACTGCTTTATTGTACTTTGCCTTCTGTTCAGCAGGTGTTTATGAGAGTTCAAAATGTAACATAAAAATTTCACTTCAGATAAGAAGTTCCATCCAGAAACATGATAACTACTCAAACACTTGTGTGCATCTGCCATCCTGTTGCTTTTTGATTTTGAAACACATGCCTTTATCTCTCCTTTGTGTTTTAATAATGGCCATAATAGTAACAAACCCGGCTTACTGCACAGAGCTGTAGGCAGGGAGCACGTCGCTCTGTGCTGAAATGCACAGTCGTGCAATAACGACACTGAGCAGGATGAGGAAGATAGACCAAAAAAAAAAAAAAAAAAAGTTTGGATTTCTAAATGCTAGAACTCAAACCACTGGTGCTGGAACTCGGCCCTGTCACCCCAGGACCTGATCTGGGAAGGGAGAAGGGAGGAAACAAGGTCAGATGTTCTCCAGCCTGAGCAGAAGCCAGGTCAGCGTCCATGCCACAATGCAAATAAACATCAGCTTGTAGCCAAAAGCCCCCACTGCTTACTCAACTGAACTGTTTAACTGCACTGTCTACTGGGACAGCACTGCCTACAGGGGCTCCATCATCCCGTTCAAACTGTCAGGATCTGACCAAAATTAACCTTTTCTGAAGGACACCAGCATTTTGAAACCCTAGACAGATGCTTGGTCTGTCCACTGACCTTTGCTGACGGGCCTGCTGGGAGTGGACACACATTTGTGAAGACCTTGCACTGGCATTTCTCAGAAGCTGAAATGTCCTGTAACAAGATTCACCATTCTTTAAAAAAAAAGCTGCCTCAGGCTGACTCATTTAAGGGGAAGTATTACTTCCCCCATGTTATTTTTAATGAAAACAATGAACATTATTATATCTTTTGTTGGCTCTGGCAAGTGTGAGTGGGAGAAAGCAAGTCACAAGATTTATTTACTGGACTGATTGTTTGATTGCCTCTGAAGAACAACCCTAAAGCTAGAACAGCAGTGCTGCAGTTGCAGCTATCTTTCATGTTTTGTATTCCTCCAGAAGAGGAATTATCGCTGGTACAGACAGATGGGTCATCCCTTGGTTCCAGGGGATTACTCCTTTTGTCTTGCTTCACACAAAAACACAGCAGCAGAAAGATGCGTAACGTTTTCAAATGTAAGCCATTTGAGTTTTCAGGCATATTTCAGGAGATAAATAAATAAATAAACAAGAAAGGACTATGGGAAGCAAGCACACCATTTCATGTGTAGCTGTGCTGGAGTGTTCATTGTTGGGTAGGAAAAGTGCTCTTACAAATTCTGCTAGTTACAAATGTCAGTGTCATTTCAGAAGTGACATCCATTCAGGTCTCTGAATGCAAGTGATATGAAGTCTGCAGGAAGAGGAGATATTTCCACCTGCCACTTGTGGGTAAACCTGTAGGCATGTAAGTAGCCTGGAGAAGGGCTTGCAGTCCAGAAACACCTTCTGCCTTTTCCAGCTGTGCCAACTAATCTGATAAAGGCCATCTCCCCTTACACACCTTGTCTCACAGTCACAGTCACAGTCTTTTTTTTTTTTTTTTTTTTTTTTTTTTTTTTTTTGTTGTTGTTGTTGTTGTTGTTGTTGTTCCAGCATCCTTCAAACACAGCTGCAAGGCTGATTTTTCACTGATCCCTGTCCTGCCTGCCCTTTCCACCATCCCTCCTCCCATCTTCACCCTTCAGCCCAGGGATGTCCTGCTCTATATGGCAAGGCATTAGTGTCAGTCCTGCCTCTGCTCCTCCTCCAGCTCTACACCAGCTGCCCATTTACTCACACTCTTTCCACACCAAGAGGTTTTAAAATGCTTCTCTTTCTCTCCCTTCAGTCACAGTTTCTAACAGAGGTCCCCCAGCTTGGAAAGTCTCTGCTGAAGCTTCAGTGCCAAGACATTGCCCAAAATGCAGAGAAGGAAAAGGGCCCTGGAGCTCCTGAAGACCTGAGCTTCCTGATCTTTAAGGGCTGCTTCCAGCCCAAATATTGCACAAAACAACCCAGGATCCAGCAAACAACTCTGATTTGTGAAAGCAAAGGTTATTTGGAACTGGGAAACCTGTTTGTTTGCTTTGTTTGTTGTTGGTTTTTAACTGGAAAAGTAAAAAACAAAACAAAACAAAACAAAACAAAACAAAACAAACTTTTTTTTTTTTTTTTTTTTTTTTTTTCCCCCTCAATGCTTTTGTCTGAAATGACTAATTCTTTAATCACACTCTTGTAGGATGCATTTTAAATTTATTTGCATCTGTGTTTTCCCATGAAAAGTAAAGATTTCCCAGGTTACTAGCAGGCTGTAATCACAGTCACGTGGTACCTGAGTCTGCTGCAGGTGCTGGGTATGTGCAGACTTCCCACAGTGTGCATACCAACAAACTTCCCTCTCCCCCACCACACCCCCAAAAGGATAATTTCTCCTACACTCTGCAAAGAAATAAATTATTAACATTGAGTATTCATTAGAAAAAATAATATTTACAGCTTGTTCGTGTGGGGAAAGGCCTTGGCTAATAAAACTTCGGCAGACTGCACGTGGTGAGCTGTGTTAGGAGCCTGTGTTGGTGGACACGTCTCACCCTGGGGATCAGTGGAGGGAGGAATTACCCTCAGTAACACAGCAGCACCAGCATTTTCTAGCTGACTGTAGAGTGGAAAGATAAGGTAGGAGAGGAGAGCATAGGCCAGTGCCCTATCAGATATACCAGATAACACTGGAATCCTTTACATATTCAAGCAGGACAGACCCCAGAATGAGTTTGATCCACCCAACAAGTATTTCAGGAATGTACTTGGGATTCAATCTGAAGGCATCCTGCAGGGAGCAGCCTGGCCGTCAGCAGGTGAGGCCCAACCTGCTCTGAAGAGGAAAATACTTGAGACAGAGTCCCCAAGCAAGCAGGAGAGCCAAGGCACTAGAGCCTGAAAAAAAAAAACATTGCACTGAATTGCAAACGATTGCTCTCGGCAAATAAATCCTGTAGGGTTGATGGGAAAGTATACACTTGAAAATTGGTTTTGAAATGTCTTCTAGGAATTTACCTTCTTGCCATACGTTTGGCAGGAAGCTAGATAAGACACTGCATTCTTGCCTCACTGCAGGGAGACAAATGCTCTTGAAGTCTCTTGGAGCTTTGCCAAGGAGGGCAAAAAGCCAGGATTCCACATCACTGCTTCATTTTCAGTGTGCTGCTTGGTGTCCATAGAGGCTACTTGTCCGGTCACAGGTGAGCTCAGTAGGATGCTCCATGGGGTGGTAGGACCTGCCTGGCTGCACTCAGCACCCACAGCACATGCTGCTGAGCAGGTTGGTAAAGTGATGGGCTTGTGAGAATCTGAAAGCAAGGCAAACAAACAGAGCAGGATGGGGAAGAAGGATTTCTTCTTCTCCTGACACAGCTTTTCAGTGTGTTTTGTTGGTTTTTTTTTTTTTTTTGGGGGGGGGAGGGGGTGAAGCTCTTAGGAGCAATGAAAACAGCATGGCTGCCAGGAAACTTGTAAGAAAACCTGCTGTAGGACAGACTTCTTTGCTGGATACCATCTAGCACAGGTAACCTGCAGCACTGAATGTTAAACATTTCTCTGTCACTGAAATCCAATTTGCAGGAGCATTAATTAATCCTAGCTGGGACTCTCAAACCAAACTTTGAGACTTGGAGCCATATTTTGTACCTCTTATCCTCCCAGAGTGTATTTACATTGCAAAAAGGTCAGGCTTACAGCAACTGATGCTAGGGAAGCTCTGCATTTCTGAAGGGTTTGAATAGCAGTATTCTAGCCATTTGCTGCGGATTTTGTTTCCACAAAAATGACATAATCATCACAAATGACATTTTTAATATGGTATTGTGCATGCCATGGATTCATATGGTAATTCCCTGAAGCATCTGTTCCTCCATATTCATAGGTCCTTTAAAGGATCCCAGTCTACATGTACAGACCTTTGAATCCTAATGATTCCCAGATTCCGCTGTGGATGAAGACTATATTTCTCATATGCATGTCAGTGAAATGTGGAGTATATTAAAGATGCTTCAGCTAGATATTTTCTGAAAGATCTTCCTGTGTGCTCTTGGAAGGACATTTTGGAGGAGAGACATAGGAGTATGCAAAGTACTTTGTAAGGAGTTAGGGGTTATTGTCTGCATCTGCCTTGGGAAAAATAGGCATCCAGAAGCAGGGCTGGCAAAGTTGTCTCAGAGCAATGCTCTCCAGAACACAATTAAGTTCATTTATTCTCCAACAACCCTTTTTCAGACATTATTTAGATAAAAAGTATTTGTGTATTTAAGATAAATAAGACTGCTTTGTAACAGTGACTTTTTTGACACCAGCTTCCACTGAAGCTGTTGACAAATATGCAGCCATTGGTAGGATTTGCATGCTCTGGGAGCATATCTGAGCTGGGCCTTGCAATGCTTTAGTCATAAAAATAAATAAATAGATAGATAAATAAATAAATAAATAAATAAATAGAAAGAGGGAAAAAATTGAGAGAAACAAAAGGAAAAAATGAAACATTGGGCAACCAATAAACTCCTCAAGTATCAGTCATTAAAATAAAGTTGTTCTCATTGAATTTTATGCTGATAGTTGAATTTATGTAATTTTTTATCTTAGGTTTTAGTGAGTTTAGCTCTTATTCAATGGGTTTGTTGCTAAAGTTATGTGTTTAGGCACTTGTATGGCAAAGAAGAAACCTGGCCTTCAATCTGGGCTCCACTGACAATTATTCAGCTTTATGTTGTTTCTGACTTACACTAACATCCAGTCACTCACAAGGTGAACATTTCCCACCTCAATTTACACAAGACCTCTGCTTTCCAGTAAGAAGTATTTTTAGTGCAAGCCAGCAGCAAGAGGGGTAATAACATTAGTTTCATTCAGAGAATGTCTGTTTTCCTTTCAGCATACAAAGGAGTAGAATTGGAAATGTGAGAAAAGACAAATCCTCCTCCTTCATGTCCAGAGTGTCAATAATCTTGTTATATTCTTTGGGGGATGAGGCATAGCTTCATCTTGGAGAAGCAAAGAAAGTATTTTATTGGTACAGGGAATCACAGCTGATCCATCTCAAACTCAGAGAGCCGCAATCCTCCTAAAATCAGATCTATGATGTTTTACTAATTCCTTGGTCTCTTCAGAAATCCTTTACTCCTTTTCTCTTCTATTCAGTTTGCTGCTAAAGCAAGATCCTGCTTTTATTTATCATCCATCAGGAAGCATTGCCTATGTTGAGGTTTTATGGTGTCTCTCACTGTCATCATCTATTTGCTGATCTGATCTGTGAAGATGATGCCACTCGGAACATTTCAGCTTATTCAGTTCTGCTCAACTGTTTTTCTACCAAGTGATCAACCACGGTTCTTTGGTGTGAACCCACAGTGGGGATTTCCCTTTCAAATTCTGGGTATATTAACGCTTATCTTCTAATAGCAAGAATGCTTAGACAACAAAATACAAGATTTATTTCATTTTTTGGACATCATGAATAATAGCAAAAGAGAAGATGGTATTACTGTCCGTATGTAAAGGGTGGTACCCTTTTTCTGCTAGCAGCACCTGTGGGTAACAGGTCTGTATCCAAGCCAGACTCATTTCCTTAAGATCATCACCTCTGTTCTCGTTTGTCATGTGCTCAGTCATTTCATTTTTCTCTTTTGACCTCAGACCTGCAGAATTCAAAGAAGGGATTTTCCAAAGTGATTTAAGAAAGTGTATAGCCTGAATAATCCAAACTCTTAATCTCTTAGCTCTGAGTTATTGTGTGCTGTTTTGGGCATCAATGATTTTGCACCACGTAGACTACAGGCATGGTTCTGGTATGAGGAAGCTGGTATATAAATCAGCATTGTTCTGCATAGCTGTCCCTTATGACAAAAGAATGTCTAATCTCAGCCAGAGGAGAAAGGTGAGTCATCAGAGATGATGACTTCATTCTACCCACTCATGAGGTAGTGTGATCACCTGTCTTTTCCCTTACTTCCCTGCTGGAAGGCAGTTTAAGGGGTGAAAGTTCCCTCACAGCAATCCAAGAAAGTACAGGAGTTTTAAAACAGAAGGAATAAGGAACCTACAGAGTCAAGGAACCACTAGGCAGGAGGGGAAAGAGATGGACATTGTTTTTCAGGAAGACAAACTCATATCAGAGAAAGTGAAAGGCACCTGGGAATTCAGAGAATTTCCACGGAGGATGTGACAAGAAACCCCCAGTTTTGGATTTTCTTTGGGTCTAGGTTTGTGGTTTTCCTCATACTAATACAAAAGAAGAAACAGTGGTTTGTGAAACGTGGTGTGAAAGTACTGTGTGCTGGTGTGTTTGTGCGTGCATGTGAGTGGCATAATCCCCCTGTACACCTCCCAAAATAATAATGGTGGTAAAAACCATAGTGAATCTGCAGGATAGAGGGCTCTGCACAAGGCCAAGGGGACAGAAAATGTGCAAATGGTAAGATTACATTAAGCTTTTGAGAATGTGCCTGGAGTCCAAGGCAAAGCTAATCCTGAGTTTCTGCTGAGAATTCACTTTGACTTAAACCAAGTGAATTGGTTTGGAACTTGGATTTGATCTGTGGAAGAGGACAAAAGTTGGACCTAGAAATATTCTTCATGTGGCTATCAGGAGCAGTCTTCTTCAGACTCCTGGAGTCCTGGTACAGTCCTTGGAGATATAAATGTACAGTTTTGAAGTTCTATTTCTGTAAGTTAGCAAGAATTAGTATTAGCAAGATCTGGAAATTTGCTGCCAGTTTTCCCTGTGTCTGGTTTCATCTCTCCAGAAATAAAGCAATAATTAGTAGCACAGGATAGGGAACAAGGAGAAGAGTGCAGGCAAAGTTGAATGTTAACAGATTATAAACCTTGCTATGCTTGGTGAGTTCCAGGCTGAGCTGTGCAGTGTTGGGAAAATAAAGTAAAACTGTAACCCAATAAAAAATGTCAGCGATGAATCAACAACTGATTCTCTAAAATCAGTGTATTTCCCTGCAAGCACGTCCATCATGTCTCACTGGAGCAGGCAATACCCTTTCCTGGGACACACACCTTCCATGTGATCGGTGCTAAAAGCAGAACAATGCTGCCTGGCCTGTTCCTACCTGCATTAGCTCTGAACACGTCATTGCTTCTGATAAACTGCTCTCTTTTGTGCTCCCTTTTTCCTTCTTGATTGTTTCTGAGAATTAAAATCTAAGGCCATATAAGGTTTTTCTGCCCAAATACATTGACTATTGTTTGGAGTGTGATTTGTTTCCTTTTTATTTATTTATTTATTTATTTTACCCTCATTCTTTCTGTAAGAGAATGTCTTTTCTTTAAATGCAGGTGGAAAGAACACCTGATTTCAGGTAAGGAAAAGTATGAAGCAAAACTTCCCAAACACACCAAATCATCTTTCCTGTTTTGCAGGTAATACGTGCCCATAACACCTCATTTTTCCGTAGACACCAGGGGATTTCAGAATGGGTTATGATGGAAGGACAACTTTTGGGTAAGTGGGAAACTAACACACAGGGAATATACCATCTTGACCCTTGGCTGTTGCAGCCATTCATCCGCTCTCCTATCTCTGCTAACAGCATCCTCCAGGTCACTAACACAGGAAAAGGAATACTACAGCCTCTAAAGGAAGTTTTTTCCAACCTGTGTCAGTCAATAGGTGCTTATCTCACCTGGGATCACTTGACAGAAGGCACTCACCAGAAATAATGACATCAGTCAGCAATTGAGGAGAAAAGGTGAATCAATTGCACAAGCTCTAGCTGAATGTACATAGACCTGTACAAAGGCATCACTAGCTTGTTAACAATCAGTGAATGAGGCAGCATTTTGGTGGCTGTACCACTGTCCTTTCCCTGCTGTCAGGAAGGTTGATGCCATGTGGTTGGGGCCTGGGTACCTGGCGTGTTCTTTCTCACAGTTGCAGCCCAGAATTTCTCTGTGCTCTCAGGCTAGGTTCTCCCCTGTGTGCCCTGCTCCTCTTATTTTCTCCTGGGAACCTCCACAGCTAACCTACCAGGAGCAGCCAGCTGGGAAGCTGGCAGCAAGCACTCCATGCTGGGGCTGTAAGCAGGCACCAAGGACTTCTCAGGAGCCTCCATGTCTACCACCAAATGACAGATGCTTCTATTGTCACAGGAGTGAGGTGACCGACCCAAGCAGGTCAGTGAACTACCTCACAGCCCACTGCCAGGGGTGCTTGTTGGCCTTTGGCACTGTCTTGCATTTCCCATGCCTCCTTTGCCAGGGACCAGCCCAAAGCAGCAGGCAGTCACTTGCACCACGCTAAGGCAATAGATCTGCCTTTCAGCATGCTTTTGGGCACATGGAAACAAGAAGGAAATTACTGATTCAAGCCTGGATGCCTCCTTTCAGAGAGGTGACATCTGGGTATATAATTAGAGAATGTACAGCTAAATAAGAAACCGTGTGGTGCTGTCAAAAGTATACAAAATGCTGCACTCAGATAAATGTGCAGACACTCACTGCTGTCTCTTACCACAAGAAATTCAGATCTTCTGGTAAATATATGATGAAAGAGGTAGCAGACAGCTTAATGTTTAATACCTTGGAGAGCCCATATAGCATTTACATCTGGGCAATGTCTCTGCAGAGAATAATATTTATTTATTGATTTATTTATTTTTGTTGAGCAGTTTGCTGCAGCAGAAGACTGGTTACTGTGATCCCCAGAAAGTACAGAAGAAACTTTGCAGCCAGGGGTGACTTTGGCTTTTTATATGAACTTTGTTTTTTTTCTAAGAGCAGAGCTCTTCCACCTGACAAATAGCTTTGCATGGCATTTGGGTGCTTGGTATGAGACAAAATCAGAAAGACCAAGCCATGCAACACCATCAGCCTCTCACTGCAGTCACAGGTTTTCTGGGCACATTCTGTGGAGTGTTTCTGTTCGTGCTGCAGAGCACTAAGCCCTGCTTGTTCTTTATTTCTCTTTCTCTGTGACCAAGTTACTACTATTACCTGCAGCAAATGCCAAATGGAAAATTACTGACACCCCCTCCCCCCTTTTTTTTTTTTAGATCTCTCCCTCTTGTTTACCCTTTACCTTTGCCCTCCTCACCGAGGCAGCTGGCAAGGCTGACTGCATATAACTGACAGTGTTAATAAAAATTGACAACATAAAAATATTTCTTCCTCTTGTCTCATTAAGGAGCTTAATAAACAGCACTCTGAACCTAGGGCTGTTTTTCTTTTTTTTGTGCTAGGTGCTTTTAATTAGTGTTTAACGTAGGCTGCAGGGATAGAGGAGAAATTCAGAATCAATGCTAGGAAGCAAAAAGTTAATAACAACATTGCCAGGTCAAAAGAGACTCTTCTCTCAAAAGCAACCACAAAATTCATCCCGTGGAGTTCCAGGTTTGTTGTTTCTGGCTGTCTGTGGTCAGGCATTTTCAGTTTACAGGAAGAATATGTCCATCAATCCATCCTTCCTCTTGTGGTACCACTCCTTTAACCTCTGCCTGGGCTGTCGGCATCCAGCTGTGTGCTTTCAGGCTCAGCCAACAGCACCAGGAACAAAGGCTGCAGAAATATTCCTGCCCTCTTTACTTTTATGCCCCTGGCTTTTGCTTTAAGGATGCCCATCTTCACAGCCGACCTCTCTGTTGGAGATGATATGGGTGAATGGAGGCTCTGGGGGCAGAGAGAGCCCTAACTGAGAAGCTGGAAGTGACTTAAAGAAAGCAGCTGCCAGGCTTCTGCTGAGCAAAGAGGAGTTAAACCTCAGAGAGCATGTCATTATCAGTAGTGAGAAGAGTGCATTATGAAAACGTACAAAGCTTTGGCACCTTGAGCTTTAAAACAGGCATTTTAAGAGCTGTATTTTGAACACACACACAGAGAAAAGCAGCCAAACACAGTGAGGGCTGTGGGAGACATGGAGCAGAAGGATTCAGAGCAACAGGGTGGGAAGGGGCACAGAGGGATCAGCGCGTCCCTTGCACAGGAAGAATTGCATAAGAAGATAGCAATAGTTTATATTGCCTTAATAACACCCTTTTATAGATGTCAAAGCAGCTTGTGCTCAGCCGATTGACCGTTGCAGTGCTCAGAGGCAGGCACATCGCTCCAGGTTACACACAAACAGGCAGTGGTTGACTTACTCTCATTCCCACAGGTAGCAACACCAAGACTGGGAACAGCAGTCCTGAGCCTTTCCCTACAGAAGCACCTAATCCAAAGCATACTGCACAACAAAATGTGTTTACTTCCTTACTCCTCTCCCAGTAAATGGAAGCACTGGGAAAGAGCAGAGGGAAGATTTGTGGACAGAATGAACTCCCAGGATCCCTCATGTGTCATTTTTTATTTTCCCGTGGTTCTATGAAAACAGGTGGGAAAGAATAGACAACAGGAGATGCTAAGAGAAAATACAAAGGGTAAAATCATGCTGGGGTCTACATGGAGAAATAAGCCTGCAGAATGGCAGTGAAGCTGTAAATGTGCCAGATAAGGCTGTAGGAGGACCTGGTTTATCTTTAAGGGGGTGGTTCATTTATTTTGTCTCTTGAAACACAGGTTTTCATTTCTGTGTCAATGAATTTGGTTACAGCTCCTTACAATCAAAATGGCCACCACTGGAAAGTCCCAATATGCAAGGAGAACAGGTGTATTTAATCCCCTTCCCAATAGTTACTCATTAAATTAAGATAAAAAACAGGTGGGTATTACTAGAGAGGAATAAATAGTTAAACGTGCAGTTGATAAACATCTGAGTTACTGATTAACTCCTGGCTTTTGTAACACCAGCAGTTCTTAAATTGGTTTACTAGGAGACCAAAACACAGAGCTGTGCCAAAAAGGCCTCAACCTTTAATAACAAATATTACACTTTATCTCTTCTTGGAACACGTGTTCTGTCCTGGGACAATGAGGCCAGCACTGCCCTCTATTGATGGGAAGAATTCAGTCCTTTTTTCGATGCCTGCAATGCTGGAGTGTGGATGAGTCAAAAAACCTAGAGAGAATACACGTAGGACAGGACAAATTGAAATATAGGCTCCTCCTCAGTGTGTTGACTACTGAAGTTGAAAGAGGAGGAATAAACTTGCTCCTTAAGCATGTGCTCCAGAACTTTTGTTACAGGTTGGATTCTGGGGCAACTGAGCCTTTGGCCTGGTAAACCATGGCCAGGCTTATGGTCTAGGTTAAAGCCTGGGTGGAAACTTGCCTGGTGACAGGACGAGGGGGAATGGGCTAAAGTTGCACCAGGGGAGTTTTAGGTTAGATGTTAGGAAGAACTTCTTTACCGAAAGGGTTGTTAGACACTGGAACAGGCTGCCCAGGGAAGTAGTGGAGTCACCATCCCTGGAAGTCTTTCAAAGACGTTTAGATGTAGAGCTTAGGGATATGGTTTGGTGGGGACTGTTAGTGTTAGGTCAGAGGTTGGACTCGATGATCTTGAGGTCTCTTCCAACCTAGAAATTCTGAGATTCTGTGTGTGAAAGGAAGAGAGGGACTCACACATCTCAGGGCAAACACACAGTGAAAGCAGTGCAGTATGCTTAGCAGAATGAAAAACATGCTTATACTCATCTGTGAATAAGAAAGACAAAGGGTGATCTCAGATGTCTTCCGTTTCTTCCATCTGGAGCAGCTTGCTTGCCCTTCTGCACCCAACCAGCTCCATGCAGGCTGGAATGTCTCCTTGAACAGCATCCCTTCCTCACTGCCATTCTTGATATCACTTATTGCAGCCTGCCACTTGGTTGAACTGAGAGCATGCTGTCTGCCACCTGCAGAAAAGGCTGAGAAAGGAGGTGGTGATATTCCCTGCAATTAGAGGTTCAGCTGGTCAACCCCACAAGCTGCTTCTCCCTTCTCATGGTGAACTGGCACATCTTGAGCTCTTGCAGGCTTGTGGGGAAACCCCTGAATATATGGTGTGAATGCACCTGTGGTGCAGAGGAAGTCCTTCTGGTGCTGATGGGAGCCAGGATGCCCCAGACCAGGTGTGGATGATGGGCCATGGTGAATTGAGCCCAGGGGTACCTGTGGTTACCAGGGAACTCCACCTGTCTCCAGGGGTAAAGGCTGTCCTGTGAATGGAGTCTGAAAGGATCCAAGTCTGGTTTTGGCTTTGTCTTCTGCTCAGTCTCTATTAATACTTCTCAATAATAATGCAAAAACAACAACCACTAAAACTACCCATCTTTGTTCATTGCTACTAGCTGTCACAGAAGGCAAAAATGCCTGTTTGCTGGGCGCAGCTCACTCTGCTGCTTGACCTGCCTTTGCTGTGCTCAACTTCAATTTTTTTCTTTAACAGTTTCACAGTAAGGCTCTATTATTCAGGTCCCAGGCAAGCAGCAGGGTGCACGCTGTACAATAGCAAAGAGTTTGGCAGCACACAGGTTGCTCGTCTGTGCCAGAAAAACTTCTCTGATGGCCCTGAGTTCCTCTTCCCCCCCCTGCCTCTGCCAGGGGCTGACATCAGGGAAAGAGAAAATACAATTGAAAGCCATCAAGAGTAATGTCCTGTTTATTTTCCTGCTAAGAGAATTATTTTCAGGACATCTCAGGAACGGGAGCAGGAGTGTGTGGGGGGAATCAGAACAAACATGTTGGAATTTCATTAGCTTTTAGCAGAGAGGATACTAGAATCAGGACCAAAATGCAGGTCAGGGGCAGGATAAACAGGGCTATACATATGTCATGGATCCTTGTTTACCCTTCTGGGACATTACCATAAAGACACAGAGAGGTTTGTGTGCTGGAAGCAGGACAATGTAATCCATTAATTAGGTTTGTGACCGTACTCCAGTTTAGTTACTGCTGGCCCCTACAGGTGCTTGGAATGGCCATGCCAGAGTGCACAAGCATGCACTTAGCAAGGAAAAAGAGATTTGGGTTCCTCACAAGTACCTTCCGCTGCTGTTTGCACTTGTGTCAAGTGCTATGGTTGTGCAGCTAGCTGCACAGCCTCAACCTTACTATTTAGAGAGAAGTTACACAAAATGGAGAATCCAATCTAACATCTCTTGGCTGTTGAAAGGGGCAGGTTTGGCTTGCTCTTTTTCTCACCTCTCCCTTTCCTGGCTGTAATTGCAGCAGTACAGTCCTGTTCTCTTGCACCACTAGCTCTGGCTCTGCTTGGATGGGAAGGGGAAAAAATAAGCTCCAGAGCAGCAGAGTGGCTGGGGCTCTAAAAATAAATAAACAAAATAATTAATTAATAATAATAATAATAAATATTTTGCTGTTGTTTTTCAATAAGATTTTGGAGTTAAAACCTGCTGTTTTAGCTTTTATCCAGCATGGAGCAGCAGGATACACTGACTGCCCAGCTCTTCTCAGGCTTAGTGAGGTGCACTGTGTGGCAGGGTCTTTGTGTATTAGTAGGGTCTTCTTGTCCAGATGCCATGTGAGTGTCAGAGGTTCTCAGTCCTGCCCACCAGCCTTTCAGTCAGCCCTCAGCAGTTCAGAGGATCAATAATTTCTGTGCAGGCCAGGAGAAATGAGGTGGGACACCCGTGTGCCAAGGTGTGGGGTGAGGAAAACGGGGTGGCCTCCATCCAGGCATGATTTGCAAAGTGGAAATCAGATGCAGAGCATCTTGTTCATGACCCTGTGGTCTCTGGACCACCTCTGCCCACTCGTGTGTGGGAGATGTGCATCCTCTGGCTGTAACCACCACCTCAGAGTAACAGGTTATGCAGTTCACTCTGCTCTGATTGCAGCTCCCGTCTCTGCAATTACAACTGCTGTAAGTGGTGTGGATCGATAGCAAACTGATGAGCGAGAGCCTTTCCTGAGGCTACCGCATGGAGCCAAGGGAGAGGAACGGAGCAGGGTGTTTTCCAGCTTTCAGGTCACTACCTCCTCTCTAGCCAAGGTTGGGGGCGAGGTCACCTTGCAGGTCTGCCAGGCTGAGCTGACCATGATGATGGCGAAGAGAAGATATGGGGAGGGGATGGGGGTACCTGTCACCTCCTCCTGAGGTCAGGCTGGTACTGGCTATGAGGTTAATTGGGGCCATGTGTAGGATGGGGGACTTGAGCTTCCTCCCACTCCCTTCCCCAAGCCAGTCTAGGGCTATCTTACCGCAGCTAAAAGTGCTATGAAAATAACAGTTTTCTGAGAGAAACCATCGTTTCTGGAGACACGAGTGAATGAAGGCAGGAAATGGCATTTCTGCCCTTTGGTACAGCACCTAGACCCACACACCAAGCAGCCTTCTGAACTGGATGAGCTGCTTCACCGATCCGTGTCCTGCAAAATCCTTTCCCTTACTCACCCTTGGTTTTGTAGGGGCTGAGTCTGTGGTGTCTTTTTCCTTTCTACAATTATTTTCCAGCATAAATCTCTTTCTATTGTTCCAGTCCAGCTCTTCAGTGGAAAAGCAAACACAAGTGGGCTTTGATTTTTGTCTCTCATGGTAGTGTAGAAGAGAAGAAATGCAAAACCTTGTCTCTGAGCCAAAGCTAACAGTAACTGGCCAACACCTGCTGTGTTGTGGGGAGGAACGGTGCTGGTGATGGCAAGAAACATGGAGGAGGCTTTACCTGTATGCTGCAGAGTGACTTTTCCTATTTCTCAGGAGCACACAGGCAGGATTTGGGTTTGTGCTGTCACAGGTTGGGCCCATATTTATAAATAAAACAAAGCACAGACCGAAGCCCTGTCCCAAAGTTGTCTCTTATGCTTAATCAGCTCTGGTTTGGGACAGCCAGCACCGTGCCCAGGCAAGGCACTGCCCAGGGACTGTCCCCACCAGGCAGTACCTGGCACACAGGGCTAAAAGCAGCCAGTTGGGTGGATGCAAGCCATGCTCTGTTTGGCAGCACCGATGCCAGGTTAAAGTCCTTGACTTGTTCTGTTTGCTGGCACAGACACCACCTCCAGTGCTAATCCATGCCCAGTAAAGAAAATGGAAAGATTTCCCAGTGACTTCAGAAGTCTGTGTCATGTCCTAAACTGAATTCAGGCCAACACAGGATCAGACCAACTTCACATAAGCAGCTTTAGATTGATGTCAATGGAGCAGTCAATACAAATTTTCGATAGGAGGGTTTGTGTTATTGGGTGAGGGCTTCTTGAAAGCAAAGTTTTCACGTGCTATATCAGGTCTAGGAATCTGTAACTGTGAGCATGACACAGACCACCCAAGGTAAGGATTAGAAATGTGGTCTGGGTAATGGTTAATGACTGATGTACAGGGCAAGAATGACTTATTGTAGCGTGAAATCTCTGCAACCTGTTCTAAAGCAGTCTTGCTGTACTCTTCCTTCATAGCTAAGCATTCTTTCAAAAGGGAATGGGACTTCAGAAATGATTAATTTTTCCAAGGAAAATTTTCACTTTGCCTTGGTGCTTTTTGCTACATTGTAAAAGCAGGTGCTTTTGATTTTTCCCTAGCTTTTAAAAGTCTTCCACAGCTCCCAGAATTTTAGAAGGGAGAAAACCAAGACTAGGACAACATATTAAAAAAAAATATGATTTTTTTTTTTAAATTATGATTTTAAAAAAATATATGAAAAAATCCAAAAATAAAGGTGGACATTTGGCATACATAAATGTGTGCATGTCTTTCTATATATCTACATTACTGAGACTCCTGGATGTTCTTGCTGTAGCAACAAGGAAGAAATACATTATTTCCTCTATCATTTTAGGGACCACCTGTGGCCCTTCTGCATGTCATAAAAGTGGTATGAGTTTTACTGGTGTGAATCGCTGTAAATTGATGTGATTGCTTTGACCTCTGGGAAGAAGAGCTGATGTATGTCCACTGAGAAGATGGCCAACTAATAACATGCTGTGTAATAACTTCACAAAACAGGCTTGCAGAGCTGATGAGTTGGTTTAGATTAAAGGTTAGTTTGGGTGTCTTGTATGATTGCACAGGAGAGGAGGGTCTGAAGGGGGCTTTTTTTATTTGCCAAAAGAAGTAAATACCTGAAAGAGTTAAAGCTGTACCACGCTTTGGGCAAATTCTGCTGTTGTAAGAACATTCACATTTCTGTTCTTTCTGCAAAATACCATCTCTTTTGAAACAGCTAGATGCCAGGGACTCTGCTGATGTCTTTCTGACTTCTGTTAAAAACTCTGCAACTGCAGCTGGTTCAGCGGAGACTTTCCACTCCTGGACAGGCAGCCTGCCCAGATAGTTCCAGCCTTGCAAATCAACAGACAAATGCTGCTGGCACGGATAAAGCCACCCAGTATTTTTAAAAGATTCGGCTGTACAGACGTGCTCCGTGGTACACTTGTGCCCTCAGACACAAGTATGGTACTTAACATACTTTATTATATCCTAAATATATTTCTGAGTATTTCTGTATATGGCCATCTCCCCCAAACATGCATGCTGTTAAATGCCAGCTGCCAGAGTACTCTTTGCACTCTCCAGCACTCCCTTCATGCCTCCTCTGGGAACACGGTATAAACATTCAGCTTTTTGCCAGAGAAATCCCACTCTGGTCAGGCTGATGCAACACTCTGACATTTTTTCTCATACTCTTACACAAGTTTTTGGTGATAATTCCTTTTTAGGTCATAGGTACAGCACTTGAGACATACAGGAGATGCAAGGTTCAGTGCTAAGCAGTGCGGGCAGGGTCAGTCAGCTGGAGAGAACAAGTCCTCGGCAGTGCAGGTGAGGCAACATCCAGGACACCAGGCATCAGCAGTGCTGTTTTAGACACAGGAATTTATTTGGGGCTATTCAGGGTCCAGAATTGTTGGGCTGAGCCTTACTGCTCTTTCTGTTTTCGTGAAGGAAGCATTAGGAAAAAAATACAGCCTTACTCTTCCAAGTGTAGGTGAGCAGAGTCACCATAACACACCCCAACTACCCCTAAATCCTACCCAGGGCAGGATTATGCTCAATATACACAGAAGGGAAAAGTCCCACCACTACAAAAGCTCAGCACATCCTCTCCCTTCCTGCTCTGGGATTTTCCTACTCAGGGGCTGCTTGTTACAAGTGAGAATGAGCTGCCACACCTCTAAAAACTAACGAAAGCTGAACAAGGCAACAGTGAGTATCCACAAGCCAGGCTGGTGAGTTTTACATTGAGCTGTAATCATAGAATCATAGAGGAGTTTGGTGGGAAGGGACCCTTAAAGATCACCTCATCCAACCTCTCTGCCATGGGCAGGGACATTTCTTACAAATGAGGTTGCTCCAAGCCCCATCCAATCTGGCTTTAAACTCTTTGGCTCTGGGGCATGGCTGAGGCGTGAGCACACATACTGCTGGCAGTCCGCAGGCAGATGGGACTTCTGCTTTCACTGAACCCAGCTAATTAATTTGTGGCATTGATTGCTTTTTGCAATATATTTACCTCTTGTTTAACATCTGGGTCCTGTGGCTGAGAACAAAAAAAAAAAAAATCCCAAATTACACAAATTGATTATATTGGTAGCATAACATGCAGGTCCTGATAGAAAAAAGTGACATGCATTTATGGTCCACAAAGGACATTTTAATTTGCTAACAGTAAAGCCTTTTCCATCCCCAACTAAAAAGATTTGAGCAGTTGCACATAGCCAGGCATGCCAAATATTTGTCCCTGGTCAGGGAATTAGGTTTCAAAGGAAAAAAAAAAAACCTTTTTTGCAGTGACAACCATTTCTAAAGGGTCAATACAAAAGACAACAAATGCATAGCTGAGAGTGTTGTGTGTTGTCCCCTCTGAAAACACAAAAGAAAAGCTGCGTGAATAACAGCACTGACATAAACCCTCACAGTGCAAAGCCTTGCAGGACTTCTCCCACCTGATGTTCCCCTATCTGTTTCATTGCCAGTAGGCTCCTGCATTCAGCTCTCAGAGAGGCCTCATCCAGGGAGGAGAATAGACAGATCTAGTAAATAAATCTTAAGCCTGATAGATGTGTAAATACAGTCGTAGCATCAGGAGGGAACAGGCTCTGAGCCTACGATAAGACACGCTGGTACAAGAGAGCTGTGTGCTCCAGGACCCGCCCGATAACTCCTGGGAACAGGAAAACAGCACTCTCTAGTGGGCAAATTATTAAAATATTCTGGAAAACAAGTCGCTACACTGGGTGAAACGCTCCCTACGAAAGCAGCTGTTGCTTCATATCTCTATCCAGTGTTTCTTTGTCCTTCTCTGTGCACCCCCGGTCACTTATAGCCCCTCATCAGCCCATGGAGGAGCATGGTACCTGCTGACACTGCCCCTCCTACTGTCCTTCAGCTTGGGCTGATTTCTTTTTCAGGGACCTGGAATGCTCTTAGCACATCACACATGTGCCTGTGCCAGTGTATGGGAACATTTACATGGGCAAAGGGAGGACAGCTGTGTTGCTGAAGACAATATTGGGACGCCCCATGAACACGGTAACAAGAGGGCTCCTTTCCTCTCTTTCTCTGTCACCATCACCCAGTGGAAAACTTCTCCATTAAGATGGAGAATTCCTTACTGGCTAAGCTGAGACACTAATCAGATATTAGTTGTAACCATTAATGAAAGAGCTAATGAGGTGCTAAGATCCCCAGCTCTGACTGAAGTGAGTTAATCACATCTCACTGCTTGGAGACCCATTAATCTGCATGCATGCTGTTTCCCATTCCTTTGCTTATTATAGGAAATAAAAACATCATTCTGGCTTTATTTACTTACATCTGCTGTATCTCTCTGCTGAGCTGTAAAGTCCTGTAGCTGTGGTTCCTTGCAAGCCATAGAACCACCATGGAGGGTACTATGACTGGTGGGCTGGCAAACACCTTTGGGGAAGGAGGCATTATGGAAGCAAACACCACACACAGCCACACTAAACAGTGATTTGTCACTGCTCCTGGCTGTCAGAAATGGTGGTTTTAAAATTATTCCAAGAATTAAACTGCCTCCAATGGTTTCACCACAAGTTCAGAGGCACTTCAGCAAGAACATACAAAGTATGCCCGGCTGCACTCCTCCTGATGAAATTCCTAGCTTTTTTTCAATTTGGATCATGTCATCCCTGCTAGTGGTGTGTAGTTATTTCACGTCATTCCGGTGGGTTATCTGTCTAATAAGTAGTTGGGAACAACTAGTAACTGAGTTAGCTTGGTACAGTTTTGTACCAAGTTTTGTACCACCTGCTTTGGCTGACCAAACGGTGAAAACACTTTTGTTTCCAATGTTTCTCTGAAGGTGTGCTGACTTTATTTTTATTTAGCTTGTCTTGACCTTTGCTTCTGTTTATTTCCACTTCTGCCTATACAAATCAAACCTCAAATAGCAAAGCCTATCATCTTGCAGAACGTCTCCCCACAGATAACTGTCCAAAATCCTCTGTGACAAACCACTCGTCATCAGTCACTCCCATGACCGTGCCCGTGACTCCACCACTGGTACCAGAAACCTGGTGTTGTGTTAGCTTCTTGGGGACCTGGTTCACCTTTTTACACCCTCTAATATCTGAGCATGAGGATGTGTTACACCAAACACAGAAACTGCTATAAGGGGTTCCTTAATGTAACACTTGATGTGGGGGCTTGGTTGGGGCATCTTTGGAGGAACATCATGGTGTTGCATAGACCAGGGTGTTTTTCTTACTGATTTAGCATCTGGGTGGGCAGGGAGGCAGCTCAGAGTGCAGCTATTGGCCTGCTGTGTAACACTAGAGTATCTGATTATGTGGGAAAAGTAACAGTTTTGGGAAAAGTTCTGTCTTAGTAGGAGTGTTAGAGTCACAGGTTTGGCCAAATTCCTGTGTATTTATCATCTGCCAGCCAAATTTGCCTTAGAAAGTAAGGGATAAAAAGCATGCTACATTTCATATAGGAGAAAATTAATCTGAAAACACAGAGATTTACCTCTGCATAAAGGAACCTAACCTTGGTGAACTTTCAGCTCTGTGAACCACATTGTAGATCACATTGCCTGAAGATAACAAAATATAATGATATCTGCTCACTCAAAGTCTGTAGGAAAGACAAGTGCAAACAGAGATTTTAAAGGTAGCTAGGGACTCCTTGCCTTTTCATCTGTTGAATTTAATTGCTATCCTGAATATGAGCCATCAGAGAAACCCATGCCATGAACTGAAGCCATATTGTCCCCTTGTGGATACTTGTTTCTTTAGTTGATTGTATAAGCAAAGTCCTTTGTCCAAGTCCTGTGGTTGGTCCATCTGTCTGGATGATGCTGTTGTTGCTGCTGAATATCTTACTGCTCCCTGGGGTCTCTAGATTGTAATTTTATGCAAATTACCTTCCTGACAAAATCACTTTAGACCTGGAAGCTGCATTTTGGTGTACTTTTGTGTGGACATGAAGCAAAGTGCAAAATGATTTTGAAGAGCATGTTGTTCCAGTGTTATTTTACTTCGCTGAGAATGATAGAGGAGCAAATTCTTTGTATTTCCTCCACATAGAGGCAGGCAGGAAGGTACAGAGCCTCTGTGAAGAACAGTCCAATTTAACAGCCAGCTCAGGTTATGCCTCAGCCTAATTATAGAAGGTCTGGGCAGAAACCAGGCTTGGGGACCTGAAGTGACTGGTGTGATTGTGTCTGGGCTGTATCCACTGATGCAGTACATTTAGAGCCTGGGTTGAAAAACAAAATGTGAAGCAACTCCTGGGAACTTGGTCCTCTGAAGATCCCTCTGGGGAGCATGTCTTACTGTGACCATCAGATTGTTGCCTGTATCTGAACAGGAGCTTCCTGAGCTGCCCTGTGATGAC
This sequence comes from Aythya marila, assembly GCF_965140915.1. Classification (NCBI taxonomy): domain Eukaryota; kingdom Metazoa; phylum Chordata; class Aves; order Anseriformes; family Anatidae; genus Aythya; species Aythya marila. The sequence goes on from NC_139043.1 coordinate 149,442,640, forward strand.
TTCTTGAGCTCCTACCACAAAGCAAACAGCTTGATTAAATTTCAGTGGGCAGAACTTTGCATTGGTTTCACTCTTAAATCCTGTATTCCACTCACTCCCTTAAACAATGAATGGAAATGGCCCATAAGGAACAGAGTGGCTTATGAGGTCCACAAGTAATAGTTAGGGTGGAGTGCCCCAAGTGAAGGTCATGCAGATGAGGGGGTGTGGGTATTTGTTATGTCAAAGATGTTGAACTCCTAGATGGCCTTCTTCTGATGGGCAGCCTAGGCCATCCATGAATACAGGCCTGTCAGCCCTGGAGGACAGGTGAGTCATGTCACCTAATAAGTCACTGATTTCTGAGTCTACCTTATTTTCCCTAGTATATAACTTAAGTACAGCATAGATCCATAAGACCAGTCATACAAATCACTATTTTTTTTTTTTTCTCCAGAGAGGCCTAGACCTGCGCCACAAGCTGAGCAGCATGATGCCTGTGAACACAAGCATTCTGCCGACCTGAAGCATGTGTTCTTCTGCCATTGTCACCTTAGGGATGTGATCCCTTCGAAAGGCACTCTTAGAGCCCTCCTGTCAGAGCATGCATGGCTCAAAACATGACAAGAAAAATGTCTTTCCTTAAAGAGAGGAGGAGGACTACCTTTTATTTTATTTTATTTTCCTCACAAAAACTCCCATCAACGTTCCCACAACACAATTATGAAATAAGTCTCTCATCATATCCCCTCCTATTGGGACAGCTTTACTATTATATTTCTTGTTTGAAAGCACCCAGAAATAATGAAGTTTAAATAACAGTAATGAAAGAAAATATTAATTGGAGAGGATGGACCAGGTGGCTATTGAGAGAGTTCCTGGAAGTAGCAGTAGGACTGGGATCAGCGAGAAAAAAAGACCCAGAGATACCTATAGAGAGTTGAGAAGTGAGCTTTACCCACAAATCAGAGTTGAACACCCAAATGCATCTTCTTGCAGGTTAGGAAGCCATTTCATTGGATTTAGGATTGGAAATTGAATTGCTAAATCTGTAGAAGAACGAGGGACTCTTCAATTTATTTGAAGCTTTGCTATTTTAAGCTTTACTCTGGGAGTGAGGGATAAATTGTAAACATGACTGTGGTGGGTTTCTTCATTATGGGGGGTGGAAGAGGAAAGTGTGTCATGAGAGTGGAGGTGGGACAGTGCTTCATTGCAATGTTATATGTCACAGGAGGTTCTAGGAACTAATGGAAATACTGTGGGAAGAAGAATGATGTGTGGACAGAGAAAAACACCTTTGATTTGATTACAATAAAAAAATTTATTTTGATTCATATCACACTGAAAAATTAAATAAATAAAATGTCAAAGAATGATTGACTGAGACTCCCCACCATCACAGAAAACAAACCAAACCAAAACAACAAAAAATGATTATCATAATCAATCGTGTAGTCAAAGAAAAATAGGAAGAAAATCTGTTCATGGGAGAAAAAAAAAGTGCTCAAGAAATTTGGCTTTGGTTAAAAACACAACAGACACTCAAGGAGTCCTCCAGAGACTTTTCAGGGGTGGCAAACACAGTTCAAGAGTTTGAAGCTTTGACATGTTGCTAAGTGTTTTCCTTTGTTGCTCTTTCAAGCAAAATAAAACCACAAAGTTTATAGCAGGAAGACAGACAATCTTCAACACTGGCAGTGGGACTGAATTCTTCCTCCAGCATCATCTGTTGGTATCTTCTTATTCTGAAGGCATTTGAATCATCAGCAGTCAGTCACCTAAAGGACTCTAGGAAAAGTTCATTGGAAATGTGATGGTGCAGACTACCCCTCATCCTAAAGCTAGAAAGGTCCACTCTCTGCTCTTCCAACTGCTATGAAAAATGGACATCAGTGTTACACAGTTACTACATGCTGTTGGCAAGAAAAGTGGAAATTGCAGCTTGTCCCATGATGAAGACACTAAATCTATCCAGAATAGTATGAGCCAAGATGTTTTGTATGTGCTGTCAGAGGCAGAATATCCAGGGAAAAAATGGAAATTTAATTTGGACAGCAACAGGAAAGTTTCAAAACAACAAGTGCTGGAAGATAACTGATTTTAATAACATTTTCCTTGATTGCAAGCTGCCACCTGTAACAAAAAATCAACAGGAAATGGGTATCAAACTGCCATGAGTGTTCTTCCACATCTTTCTAAAAATGACTGAAATAGCAATGAAATGTTCCTGTTACTGGCATCTGTCTATAAGAACAGAAATTAAAATATTTGAAGCTCATGATGCAAAAAAGTATCTCTAAAATCCAGTCACAGGGTGAAGATACTGTTGGATTCTTCCCTGGATTTTTTTTCCTCTTAAAGTTACTTTCCTTGAGTCATATTAGCATGACATCTTACTAGAAACATATTGAGTAGCAACAACTGAAGCAGTGGGAATGCTGAATACAAACAAACAAACATGGTTCAGGTAGAAATGTTTTTTTTTGTTTGTTTGTTTGTTTGTTTTACAAAGGCAGTAAGCCCATTGAATTTGCTCCACCTGTCACCTGTGGCAGGCAGGTGAGAACTTCTGATGGCCACCGTGCTGGGGAAGGGCTTCTTGACATGAACTGGTTTCATCATGAAGATCTGAAAATCCCACTCTTTCCATATTGCTAAATGGTTACATGTGTACATTAAAGAGAGTTCAGTTCCTCACACAGATATTTGCCATCCTTGACTCTTTTTATGTTCTGAGTCCAATAATAATCACATGGGCAAAGCAGTCCATTTGGTCAAACAGGCATATTCCAGCTGATTGCATCATTCTGCCACAAATTGCTGTCTTGGAGGGGAGCTCAGTATTAACAACTGGCCAACAGGACAAACCTTGGACTGAAGCATTCTACTGGTTGAAGGGCTAGGCTTTCACTGAGCTCACACCAAAATACCCATCCGCTTGGACATGTCGTCCCAACCGGTGCATGAAAGACGGGTCATTTAGATGATGGTTTGTAAATTACCACAAACCCCAATCACCGTAATCTGTTAAAAATTTAATATGCCATTTTTGTCCCAGGCCTGATCCTCAAGTTCCTTGAAGTCTGTGGCAAGAACTCTTGGCTTCACCAGAGCTGAAAATTGGTTAATAATCCATGAATCCTATTTTCACAATATTGGGAAGCAAAAATCACTGTTTCCCACTCTTCGCTACCTGAACTTTGTTCTTCATTTCATAATTTCTCTCCCCTTGAGGATTAAATATATTGATTACAGCAAAATATGCGGATGTAAAATCTCCACTGTCACTTCCCTCCTCTCACTGCCCTGAAGTACGGACAATAATACACTTATTCTTCCAGAGCTGTGCACAGCTTAAAGGCTTACACTGTAGGATAAGCTTGAGTAGACTGTGTCTTCATAGATGCTGCTACTGTGCAAAAGATTCATCACTATTGCATCACTATCTTGTATTTCAACCCATGATATTTCTTCCATTTCAAATAGAGACGTTGTAAAGAGAGAACACTTTCTAAATTCATAAAAAAATAAGAAGAAAAGTTTCCTTGGAACATTTGGATATTTTCCCATAAAAAAGGTAAAATCTACCTTCAAAAATTAGCCTTGTTTGTGTTTGCTCAAATACAATATAGGAGCTGTTATTCTTAATTTTGACTACAAAAGTATACCATATGGAGGCTACACTTTGGTTAATCCCTCTCTCCCCCCTTATAAAAAAAAAAATAATAATAAAATAGTTTAGGGTTTGTCACCTTTAAAAAAAATCACATCTGTTGCACAACTATAAAAGGCACATGTAAACGACTGAAAGAAAAAATAGTCCACTTTCCAACCTTAAACTGATTAAATAAAAATAAGCATCTGGAGTAATTTTGACCAAAAAAAATAAAAAATAAAAAGCTATATATAACCAAACAAGACAAGAAGTGGCTAAAAAGGCCTTTTTTCTTCTTTTTTTTTTGTTTTTGTTTTTGTTTTCTTTCTTTTTTTTTTTTTCTGAAGTTTTCAGTATTTTTTTTCTCTTATTATGGCTGTGTAGGAAGCAATAACAAACAATACATGATCACAGGTGATTTGATCCATATTTTCTGGATGCCATCAATGCAGAATGAGGAAATGGTAGAAATAGTTACTACTCCAATCAACTTCAATGCATTTTTGTTCAGTAGGGCATGAAACCAGAAGTAACAGAGGAAACTGAAGAGATGGTTCAAAAAGAAGATTAACAGCAGAAGAGAATTCATTTCTTTGAGGTAATCCTTACTGTGATGTTCAGAGCTACCCTAGTGGGTATCAAATCCCAGAAGACGTTTTCACTGTTCTTCAAGGATTTCCTGCTTTACTCAAGGAAAGAATGGACACACAAACAGCAGTCCCTGTGCCCAGGTTTCTCCTAATTGCAACAGGCAGGTCTTTCATCAGTAATTCAGGAACCAAGTCGTAGAGCCTAAGCAGTGATTCAGCATGTCATCTATTCCCACAACTGATTGGTAGTTCCCAGCTATCTGTAGATAGGAAATCAAGTGCAGCATGGAAGCTGGTCCTTGGCCGAGCTCCCTGCGGTCAGCATTGCAGCAGCGAGACGCTCCGAATCCACCACAGATTCACACTTTCAAACCCAGCTGGCATCCAGATCATCTTCACTGAGCTTTGTTCTGCTGCATGTTGGAAATTGCAGCCCCTACTTGTCCCTGTGGCCAGGGTCATCTGCCCTTGAAAAATTTTATTTTTTCAATGGAGGCAAGAGTCAAAGTTATATTGAACTCAAAATCCCCATCATGGACACCTGTCTGCCGGAAAGCACCAGCTAAAGCATTGTTTTCCCAGTAGTGATGCCAGTGTCCTTTGCTGTCTGCTCCAAAACCGTACACATTCACCTAGGAAGTAAGAGAGAACTACTGTTATGGTCGGGAAAGGAATTGGTCTTCATCTCAAATGTTGAAAATTTTCTCTTGTCTGTCAGTACATCTATAGGCAGTACCACTCGAGGACCTCAGTGCTGTACGAAGTTATTCTACTGCCTGACATGATACAATCACAGAATAATGGCCCAAGGAACATCATGATGAAGGAAAAACACACCCTAAGCTATGCTGAGACCACCACCACATCTGCACCCAGACAGAAGAGGAAATTTTTATCCATGACTTCTTGTTTATTAATATGGAAAACACATTCCTGTTCCCTAAGCATGATGTTTTACCTCAGGAGGTCAGCAACCTACGTTGGGAATCTCCCCTTTATCAGATCAAGGCCATAAAGAGTAGAAAAATCCTTGGTTTTGTTCCTAGACTTCCAAATAACAACCTATGTCAAGCTCTATTTAGATACTTCATTTTATGGCATGTGCAGTTACTTCCATGAGATCAGAGGCAGACGGGCATCGTGTTCTTCGTGTGTGTGTACTCCTACAGCCTCTCCAGTCCCAACTGCTCATTTACCAATGGCTATGCCTGTCTCCTCTGGTGATAAATTCAAAACTTCATGGTTGACTTTTACTTAAACTGGGTGTAGCTATATGGCTGGCTTTGAAAGGGTCACAGATCACAAAACAAACACCCCAACCTACGCAACGCCTGGACCCACCCAATTACAGTCTGTCTTTAAATTATTTCTGATGATGTCAAAGGCTTGCTCCTTGCCTGCTTGACAGAAACCAGGCTCCACCCAAGCTGCCCATCCTATCTGCCTTGACTATGGTACAGTTTCTGCCAGTGTCATCAGGAGTATTTCTGTTGACATACTTGCATCATCCTCACCAAGCAACACAGGCTAGGGAGACAAAAGCTCTCTTTTAACAGAAGAGCTGTGTCCAGACCAGGAATTTTGCCAGCATTTTGATTTTTCTTCCCCATCCTAAACAAGCCCGTGCTTGAGGTATTTTGTAGAGCTGAAATGGCCTTACACTAACTAGCAAAGTCTCTGATCTCCTAGGTGCACCTCACATTACCCTAGCGAGGGAATTTCTTCAAGTAACTCCTGCAACCCAGACATTTACCATAACCTACTGTATAAACCCACAAGCTTGGCAACAGAAAAGGATTTGAAAATAAATCATTTGTATTCTCCGAACTGATATTTCCAAGAGCTGGTAAACGAAGTTCGTCAGGTGGGATTATGTTTAAGATTTAGATATCCAAGTGGAGGTGCTTGAACATCCGCTACAGTCAGTGGACCTTGAGCTCAGCGAGCAGTCCTGCACCCCAAACATCTTGCCAAGTGGTTAGAATCAGCTTCTGGACTCCATTGACCACATAGGTAAGACCTCAATGTAGTTGCCCAAACATAAGTGCCATTTGAGATGTCCTTGGACACTCAAGACATCTACTGAAGGTGAGCAGATGTCACACAGGACCAAGGGACTCTCAGTCTCCTGGAGTGGCAAATGGAGGTAGAGGGCATACCCAGGGCAATTCCAATGCCTTTAGGAGCCCAGTCAGAGAGAATATACTCTGGGCTTCCTCTGATGAGATAGGCACAGAGACACCTAATGCAGACATAGATACAGTTCATATTTAGTCCATATTTAGTCTTTTAATTCCAAATGGACTTCCATTCTTTATGTTTAATTAAATTTCTCTGAAATGCATCTTAAACCCTACTACTCACAGACATGAAAAAAATCGGTCACTGTCACTTGAGCATATCTGAATGTTACTGAGGACTCTGCAGCTGTCTGAAGAAGTGAATGGGAGAGAAGATGGCAAATAAAGGCTGAGTGATCAGAGCATGTTCCTGGCACCTCAGTGTGCATCAGTGTCCCAGCATCCTCATTTGATACCCATATATCCAAACATAGCCAGACTTTACCTCATCACATACGTGGAGTGCAAATATTACAGAAAGAAGGCCTGTGGAAGGGTATCTCCCATGATTCTGGAGCCAGTTTTCATAGACGTATTTCATAAAAGATGGATTGTAAACCAGGATCTAGGCAAAATTAGAAAGATGGATTCATTAGTAAAACACCCTAGGAAAAACAAAACAAAACAAAACAACAACAACAACAACAAAATGTAGCATTTCATCCCTAAAGGACACTGTGGGAGGGCAGTGGAGAAGAAAGGCATAATAGGTATTCCCTGAGGTCAAGTGAAAAGGAACTATACAGTCCCATAATTAAAATACATTCAATATTATTTACTATGTGCAATTACGCACAACTTCCTCAGACTCAACACCCCACCTGACCACACTACCGTAAATCCAAGTGATTCATCCTGAAAACAATGGGTATTAGATTGTGCAAGCGAGAAGGAAATTAGGCATCCAGCCCTCCCTTTAGTGCCCTGCTGGTAGTATAGGTGAGCTCTGGGGAGTCTGAGGCCTGAGCAAGGGAAATGTATGATGCCATGCTGGATTTAGGCAGGGAAATATACAAGGAACTGATTCTTCTGCATAGTATGCCAACCATGTCCTGGCCTCTCTTGATTTCCAGGCATAAGGAAACTCGGAGGTCAGGTATAAACTTACAGGAACCCTATCAGGGAGTGTCAGCTACATTTCTCCTGTTTCTCAAAATGCTATTTTTTGTTATTTTTTGATTTGATTTGATTTATTTTTAAGCAAGATGTACATCACAGGTTATCTCCTGGGGAAACTATGGGGACTTCTAATAGAAACAGCACTTAAGATCAAACATGACTGAACAGTGAGTCCAAGGACTGGTGGGAACCCTTGGTTTCAACCCTCTTCTCTGAATCAGGCAAAGAGAGGCCTTTCCCTCCATGCTGTGTTCATAATTAGAATGACAGTGTTTCAGTGCTATCTGGTTAGCTGCAGGGATTTTTCTTTTACAGAGTCAGAGGTTAATTGCTAATATTTTATCTGAGTGTAATTGCTTCTCAAGGGTTATTTTGCATTGCACGGTGAGGGAGGAAATACAAGATTCTTGTCTCCCTGCTTGGGAAGCTGTTGCATAGCTCCAGCCATACCCCAGGCTGGTGCTATGCAGTTGTGACATCAGTTTAACAACCTGCCATGGAATATCTCACAAGGGTTTTGCAGAGGTTAATGTGTCCATCACCACAGGTAGGGATGAGCTGAGTGATTATTTAGTACCCTACAGAGGCTCACGATTGAAGCACAGGGATATAAACTGCTACTGGTTTAAGGTCTCAGCTGAAGCCTTTGGCAAAACCTGGCCTGCTGAATTAAGAATGTGTTTTAATCTATGATTTTAATGCTCTTGGACTGACATCATACTGTACCAGCCCTTGAGACACTAGGAGCCTGAGCTCCTCTGAAAATAACTTAGAAAAAAGCTGAGAGAATGAGACCTTCATTTTGCTGTAAGGTCTGTGGAAGATGAAACATCTTTAACCTCTCCCTACACAGCCTTCCTTGGTTATGTTAGAACATGCAGCTACAACAACAAAAGACTTTGCATGGTGGCTAAAGGTCCAACACAGGAATGGCCATCCTGCCCAAAGGAAATCCTGTCTCCAGCATTAGGGTATGCCTGTTAAACCACTGCATACTCAGGAAATGAGTTGGGATGCTGCATGAGATAGAGCCTTTTCTGACTGCTGTAGGGTGGGCACTGGGTTTGTCCATCTTTCTTTGGCTTTCTCAGGAAAGTGATGTTCACTGACTGATTGCCCTCTATACATTAATGCTGTGAAGTAAAATAGGTCAGAAGGATTTCTTTAGCCTTGAGGCAAGTGGCATGGCACAGATTACATCCACATTACTCAGTTCTGTCCCTGTGAGAAACATGGAATGTTCCCTTGTTTCTGCAGTCCTCCAAATTTTGCTTGAACATTGCCTGGAGGAGTATTAGTGCACCTGGGATAAAACCAGCCTGGACATGGCCTGAACCCAGTCTCCAGGCTTGCTTAATCATATACAGACATTTATTACAGCTGTGGCCTGTGGTCCTTCCCCAAGAGCCACTGATACCATAATCATGAGTTCTTCACTGACTTGAAAACCCATGACTCTATTTGTTCAGAGTTCACTTAGTTCCTTATTACAAGGAACTTACCCAGGAATAAGAAGCATCCTTGGTGATCATATAGTGAAATCATTTTTAAAAAGCTCCAAAGGTTTTCCACAGCTCAGAGTGTCCTTACATCTAACAGACTGCAATGGGAGGGAGCAGAACAACTGCTGTGGAGAGTGAGCACCGCTCACCAGTGGAGCGCCTTAAATCTCCCTGAGCAGTACCAGAGGAAGCAAGGCAACCTTCAAAACAGAAGTTACGCAATGACATAGTCACAAGAACAGTTTCTTCCCGACCTCAATTATTTAGTGAATGACCAATGCCCTTAATGGCACACAGGAGCTCAACCTTTAGCCTTGTAAAGGGTGTGAATTTTGAGTGTAGTTTTTATGAATGTCAAGGACTTCCTTGGATTCTTGCAGTCTCCCACAGAGGCAAAAGATCTACACCAGATCAGCAGAACAAATTAATCAGCAGAACAAATTAACAGACCACCATTTCTCACCTTTTCTTTTTTGACTTTGATTTTCCGTGGAACTGGAACATATGTGCTGTTAAAAGAAAAAAAAGGAAAAAAAGTGGTGAAGATTAGTAAAAGCCCAACATATTACTATTTTTATGTATTCTCAGAGAAAGAAGGAATATTCTTCAGGTATAGTAATACATTCAAAAGATTTGAAAGTAAATAGTTTTCATTAAGTAGTTGGAAAATGAGGCTGCAATTAAGTAATACAGCATGGAAAAGCTGAGCTTTCACTGAAGCACAGCTTAAAGGAAGATATTACATCTTTTAATATTCAAGGTACTTATTGACAGTAGAACATGAAGGATTTAGTTGACTGTATACTATACAGTCATGGAGCCCCTGACTTCCAGTTCTTGGACCATCCCTGTTGCAGCTTTTGCATGTTGATGACTGAACAGCTTTCATTTAATTTCATGGCAGAAAAACCTTTTCCCACCAGGGGGAGACTTTTCCTCTCCTAATACTTAACTACCGCATGATTTTTCAGAATAGATGGTAGCAGAGTTCCTCATGTCTGTGGTTGTGTGCAACTTGGGCATCCCAGTATGCAGCCCCTCGCCAGCAAGCTATTCCCTGACTGCTGAGAGGGATGTGGAAGGCTGCCAGCAGTTCCTAGCACAAAAATTCCAGGTCATACCTTATGACTGGGTTGAAATCATGAGTCATGCCTTGAAACAAAAAAGTCTTTAGTTCCTTGTGTCCCATGAACAGCACATGCTCACACAGCTCATCGTGAGTGCTATAAAAAATTCTCCTTGAAGCTGTTTCAAGTAGGAAAATTCTGGTGAACTGGTCTTGTAACTGGAGTTTATCTCAAAATATACCCTGCATACTTTTGGGGCAGGTTGTAACCCTTCCATTAGTTTGATCTAAATGTGTGGTTTTTATGTGTGATCCTATCAGTGAGGTTTTATACCTCTTTGAACCATCGATCATTTGAAACATTAGCCTAAGTCTTCACAGACCTAGCAATGTCCTCATTTCCTTAGGTACTTCACCTGTGATGCCTGCCCTGGGCTGGTTGTGGTGGGAAAGGTGATAAGTGGGTCCCAGTCCCCGCAGATGTGATATGGGACGTGTCAGGTTTGGCAGGGCTAATGGAGAAAGGGACATCCATGCAGACTTGTTAGTCTGCCCTCAGCAAATCTCATGCTTGCCTTTAGTTTCCCATGCCTAACTTTGGTTAGCAAAGTCAGTAGATTTGGTGATCACATGTCCTTTTTTAAGGTTAAGAAGACAGGAAGGGTTTCCTTGCTGGCAAAATCTCTTCATTATTATATAAGCAAATAGTTTTTTTCTAGAAAGGTGATATAGAGGAAATAAGGAGGGCATATTTCATGGACATCTAGCCAGGTGCAAAAGAAGCATTCATGATAATATTTGCAGATGGCTCTAATCCAGCCATGAGACTACTGTAACTCATCAGATGGTAAGTTAGTCATGTTAATCATGGGATTTTTTTTTATTTTTATTTTTTCAGAAGCAATCCTTAAGTCCTGCTGTAACTTAGCTTCAGAATTACATACAACTGCATTGTATACTGGCATGCTACTTAAAAACAAATGCAGACCTTTGCTGCTAAGGTAATGTAAAATTTGGGCTGCCAAGAAGGCAGAAGGTCATTATCTCTTCGAGACTGGATCAGACTTACAGACCCACTCTGAAATTGGACATCCATCAATCAAATGGGATAAGTCTGAGAGAGTCATTCAGCTATCGATTATATCTAATACTAAGGATATCTGCTGTTTGGCTTTTCTTTTGGACAGTGAAGAAAAATGCATGAATTAATACTGCTGTGAGGTAAATAAGATAAATCACAGATTTTGAGTCTCAGGAAATTATTAATTGAATAGAATACAGAAAATCAAACATTGTATAGAAATCTAACGAATAGGAATGCTTGTCTTTCTATACAATGAGTGCACTTAGGTTGTGGTTAACCTGACCTCATCTGACACTGTGCAGTGTCTTCACGAGACCTGATGGCCATGCAAGTAGGTGTAAGGTGGTGAATATTTCTTCTCTTCTAAAATAGAAGTTTCAGATGGGTTTTATTTTTATTTGATCCTTTCTCCCTTTCACCAATGTACAGTCAGTAGTTTCTTTATGCACTGTATCTGACATTGTGTTTAATGTCTCCTCATAGGTTTCTACCATTAGTCTAAATTTATGTGTAATGTATTGTTATGATTTGTGTTTATGATTGTCTTGTTTTATTACCCCAGCATGTGCTAGCTTATTAATTATGCAATTTTCCTCAAAATCTTAAAACACCGGTATTTCTTCTATGTGGTAAATACACGCTGATTTATATCAGATGCTTACCAAGCCCATGTAGACAATCTAATTATAAATCTATATCCTGCAACTTATTAAGAAAAGATATTTTTCTGTTCATGTGCGATTTCTAATTATTCCTGTGACTGCCTTGTAGGCAACCAGTTATATCTTCCAGCCAGGCTAAGGCTCACTCAACTTCACCACTGCAGTCCACTTGCTGTGACCTCTGAAGCGCAGTGAATGGCTTTGCAGTCTGGGCACAGAGCACAATGATGGAAACACGGGTGGGTGATGGTGGCAGCAAATGGCCTTCTGCAGGCTTCCTGACACAGGCATGGATTTTACAAAGATGCAGGAAGGGGTTTCACTGAAAGGCTGCTGCTGGCAGCTGGGGGCTTTCCCTAAATTCCAATAGCATTTGGATCCAGGCTTAAGGGCAGAGCTTCTCAACCTTTTTTATCAATACAGCTTATAAAAGAAAAAAAAAAAAACTAAGCTTTGCAAAAAAGGTCACTGATATTTTTTAGCTGATTTTCCAAGTGGGCTGATTTTTCTGAGTTATGAGTGTGTTCAGAGGATGGATTTTTTTTTTTTTTTTTGTGACAACTTATGATTGGACATATTAAGGGCTGGTGACAAAAAAAAAAAAAAAAAAGAGAATGTTAATAAGAAGCAAAGAGAATCTAAAATTAATTTGCAAGGAAGAAAATTAAAAAAAATAATTAAAACTCCATTTGTTGTCCCATCAAAAAGTTTTCTTTAAAAACAAGAAGGTCTAATCCTCAGTCAATAGAAACATACTTTTGCAAGGTTTTCATCTTCTGAGACTCTGAAATTGGGAAAAAAGTTGAAATGTCTTGAAATACTTTTCCGTGGAATAACTTAATCTGCTCTGCTCTTTCTGTCTATGTGTAGCAATCCCACATGGCTGTGGCTTTAGAGCCAGCAGATAACCTCACACACAGTACAAATGTCATACATTTCATTCTCTGAATTAGGAAAAGCCATCTTATAGGGGGAAAGAAAATCTGCTAGGAGGCATCCAGAAGAAACATATGCTTTGTTCGTATTTCAAATTCTGGTGCAGCCAAAATATATATTAAGCAGCACAGCATTTCATTATGAAAGCACTCATAAAGAACAGAGAATAAATATCAGTGCAGCACATTATTGCCAGGCAAAACGTGCTAATTTAAGGCTAGGGCACACAAGTGAGAAAGGAAACAAGGGTGCCTCCTCTGCACAGCTGTCAGTCACCATGTGCCACAGTCCTGAGACACCTTCACACTGGCACAGCAGAGATGTTGCCCTTCTGTTGTGGAGAGGTTGAGCAGAAATTCGTGGTTTTTATCTGGGTTTTCAGAGGCAAATGCAGGGATGAGGGTCTGAATGGGAAAAGAAGGAAAAAGCCAGCAGAGGACACTCAGTGTCACTCTCTGCCCTCCATCTACGGGGCCAAACCACAATGATCCCAAACACTCCCTCCCACTTCATCGCCATTCCCCACTGCAGGTCCCTCGACTGGACAGGGGAGATTTGCCTTTTCCTCACTTGGAACAATTGTTTGTTTGTTTGTTTTCCCTGAAGGCCCATCCTGCGGAGTCTGTGGTCATACTGGGGCGCTGAAGCCCAGCACACCAACACAGCCTGCTGTGATGGGCAGAGGCAGGCCGGGATGAGCCGTTTCCAGTGCTCCCTCCGCTCTGGGCCCTATGGCCCTGAGTCACACACAGGAGGAAATGCTACTTTTCCCAGGAAGGGCGGAGGCAGGATTGTTTCTCCTCTATTGAAAACACTGGAAAAGATCCAGACAGTTTGGGTGACAGCCGATAAGTACAGTCAAGCCTTCATTTTCCATCTCTCTCTGCTGCAACCTATCCCGAAGGCCCTCTCAGCCCCGCAATTAGCCCCAGATCTGATCCTAACACATCCCTCAAGCACTGTCCCCCCTTGTACATTTGAACTCTGATATGGGTTTGTGCCAGAGCACCTGGACCGGAGATCATTTCCCACCAGGAAATTAAAATCACACCAGGCAAACAGCTCGAACCGCAGCTTTGCTCTCCAAAGCAGGCTGGAGGGAAGGGGAGAGAGGCCGAGCTGGAGAGGAGGAACTGAAAGGCTCTGAAAGGGCTCTCCAGCCTGAGAATGAGTCTCAGAGTAATGCCTCCCTTTTGTTCCTTGTGTCCTGTGAATAAAATAATGACCTGGCATGGAGCTAGCTCACTGATAGATGGGCATAGCTCTGTTCAAATAAATGCTTCAAGTCTTGAGCGTTCAGGGCCTTCCTGAGAAGACAGGGGAGAAGTAGGTGTCTTTCGACTGGAAATGATGCACCGAGCTCCTGTTCGACCTGCCCATGGGAGGAATCTCTGTATGGATGTCTTAGTGCCATGCTTCTGCTCATGAGCAGACTTAGCATCCCTCTCTGTCTCTTCGTCCCCTTCTGCAAGCATGATAATGTGTATTGAAGGACTGTTTGGCCACCAACGTGTCACAGGTGGGATAACCTGGCTCTCTAAGAATATGTCGAATGAATAACACATCATATGCCTGATTCTGCAGGTGGCTTTCTGCAGGCTACCACTGGGTATGGGCACACTGGCTGCACACACTTTACTCCCAAGGGACCAGAGAGGGGGATGGATGAGTGTACTGGGTCTGGCTGGAATGTTAACTTTCCCGGCAGCAGCCCATACAGTGCCGTACTCTGTACTTGTAGCTGGAACAGCAGTGTTATCACACCAGTGTTGTGTCTACTGCTGAGCAGCAGTGGCACAGCGTTGGGCCTTTCTCTAACCCTCCTAGGGGGTGGGCAAAAAAGTGAGGAGAGAAACATCACTAGGGCAGCTGACCTAAACCAATCAAAGGGATATTCCATACCATGTGGTGTCACACTCAGCAATAAAAGGTGGAAACAGGAAGAAGAGGGGAGGGGTGGGCTCTCGTTGAGAAGACGTCGGTCCTCCTCTCGAACACCGGCTGCGTGCGTTGAGGCCTTGCTTCAAGGACGTGGTCAATCATCGCTCATTTGTGGGAAGTAGAGAGTAATTTCTTTCCTCTGCACTTCCATATAGCTTTCATTTATTTTGTTTGTTTGTTTTCCTCCCTTTTCCCCTTTCCCTTTTATTTTCCCCTTAGTTAAATTGTTTAGTTCATGGTAGTCTTTATTTAATTATTATAATTATTTCCCTTTAATTAAATTATCCTTATCTCAACCCGTGAGTTGTTCTTTGCTTTACTTCTCCCCCTCCTTATCTAAAGGAGGGGGAGTGAGAGAGCGGTTGTGGGGTTTAGCTGCCCAGCACAGTAAAACCACCACAGTCCTTTTTGGCGCCCAACGTGGGGCTCGAAGGGTTGAGATAACAATAGAATTGATTAAACGCATACAACTAACACACTTGCTTGCTAGTAACCATGTTCCTTGCCCTGTTAATAATAATGGCTTTGTTCATATGTCATGCAATTCGTGTCATATTCTCCTTTCTCCTATATATCCGATCCGACCAAGTGCTACAATCTGTGTTCACTTTTTTTAATTCGTTGTGCTGCCAAGCACTGACCTTGGTTTTACTCTGGAATTCAGGCTCTGCGCTGTTATCATTTGGGTCCCATGGAAACTATCTTTCAGAGAATATTCAGAACTACACTGCCTTCCTTTTCTCATCTGGACACCAGTTTATTAATAATATCAGGAATGGTACCTTTCCCTTCTTTCACAGTGGGCTAATTACAACAGTTTGGGAGTATTTTGAAGATCCATCTGTAACCCATGTATTGCTATTTCTAATTCTGAATAACAGGTTTCATTTTCTCTCTAAGATTAGTCGATTGTTTAAAAAACTTATTTGGGAATCTGTCCCGAAACAGTCTCGTGGTGAGTGGCACGGTGTGTGGGATGATGTTAGCAGATACCTGTCACGAGTGTCTCCCCCAATAGTTTTGAACTTCACCCCTGAGCAAGTGCTAAATCCTAAAAACTTGGTAGAATGTTTGAGAGTTGTATGTCCTGATCCTGATAATGCCGGAGAACAACAGCTTGCAGCATTGTGCTGGGTCCTGGTTTATTCCTATCAAACACTGTTTAACATCATCCAGCAACTTGAAGAGAGGGAGGAAGTCTCTGAATCTGATGACCAAGTAACACATGCTGTGGCTGGCCCAGAGGACCAACCAACTATGGTATCAGTCGCCCCCATAGTCAAGTCAAAACAATGGAAACGGAGGTCAGCTCGTTTAGTAAGGGAAGAAGGCTCTCCTAAGAAGGAGGGAGAAGGGGAATTGGCAGGTACCTCTAAAGCAGAGCCATCACAAAAACAGCAGGAAGACGAGACGGAAATCATAAAGGAATCAGAAATCACTCGATCCTTATCCCTGAGTGAGATGCGAGAAATACGAAAGGATTATGGTCGACGCCCAGGTGAACACATCCTCACTTGGCTGCTCCGATGCTGGGATGCTGGGGCCAGTAGCCTACAATTAGAAGGCAATGAAGCCAAGCAGCTGGGATCCCTCTCTAGAGAAAGGGTAATTGACAAAGTAATCGGGAGAGGAGCACAGGCCCTCAGCCTCTGGAGACGACTCCTGGCAGCTATCAAAGAAAGATATCCCCATAAGGAAGATATTGTATATCACATAGGCAAGTGGACCACTGTGGATAAAGGTCTCCAACATCTGCGGGAATTAGCTGTGCGGGAGATGATTTATAGTGATTTGGACAATGCCCAGACACCTCAAGACCCCGATGAAGTCCAGTGCACAACATCCATGTGGCGTAAATTTGTGCAGAGTGCACCAGCAGCACATGCCAGTACCCTGGCAGCAATTCACTGGGATGAGGGGATGGGACCAACAATGTATGATGTCTCCTGCCAACTTCAAAAATATGAAGACAATCTCTCTGCTCCGCTACAGTCCTGTGTCTCAGCTGTGGAGAAATTGTCTAAAGGACTTGACAAGCTTGTGGAGAAAGTATATTCCCCCTCATCTAGACAGAGTGATACTTCAGCCACTAAGAATCAGCATTCGCCTGCTCAAGAGAGAGAGTACCCAAGACGTACACCACGTGGCACCTTGTGGTTTTATCTGCGTGACCATGGGGAAGATATGAGGAAATGGGATGGTGTACCTACTTCAACCCTAGCTGCTCGGGTACGTGAACTGAAAGGAAATACAGCAGCAAGAAGAGGGGCTCCTAAGAGAAATGCTGCTCCAGTTTCTATTGGGCAGTACCCCAGAGGCAGTAGAAGAGCTGATGTTATTCTTGACCACGATGAAGGGACCTCTACCTCTCATTTGCCAGAATTTGTGCATTTGCAAGAATTAAGTGGCAGACGCTCCAGCCAGGACTAGAGGGGCCCTGCCTCTGGCCAGGTAGAGGAGAGGGATAACCGGATTTATTGGACTGTGTGGATCCGATGGCCTGGAACATCAGAACCACAGGAATACAAAGCTTTAGTGGACACTGGCGCACAATGTACCATAATGCCATCAGGCTACCAAGGGACAGAACTCACCTGTATCTCTGGAGTGACAGGGGGATCCCAACAACTATCTGTACTGGAAGCTGAAGTGAGTCTAACTGGGAATGAGTGGCAAAAGCATCCCATTGTGACTGGCCCAGAGGCTCCGTGCATCCTTGGCATAGACTATCTCAAGAGAGGGTACTTCAAGGATCCAAAAGGATACCGGTGGGCTTTTGGCATAGCTGCTTTGAGCACAGAGAAGATTAGGCAGCTGTCTACCCTGCCTGGCCTTTCAGAAGACCCTTCTGTTGTAGGATTGCTGAAGGTTGAAGAACAACAGGTACCAATTGCTACCACAACGGTGCACCGACGGCAATATCGCACCAACCGAGACTCCCTGATTCCCATCCATGAGTTGGTTCACCGACTGGAGAGTCAGGGAGTAATCAGCAAGACTCGCTCACCCTTTAATAGTCCTATATGGCCAGTACGAAAGTCTAATGGCGAGTGGAGGCTAACAGTGGACTATCGAGGCCTGAATGAAGTCACGCCACCACTGAGTGCTGCAGTGCCAGACATGCTAGAACTTCAGTACGAACTAGAGTCAAAGGCAGCCAAGTGGTATGCCACAATTGATATTGCTAATGCATTTTTCTCCATCCCTTTAGCAGCAGCATGCAGGCCGCAGTTTGCTTTCACTTGGAGGGGCATCCAATACACCTGGAATCGGCTGCCCCAGGGGTGGAAACACAGCCCTACCATTTGCCATGGACTGATCCAGTCTGCACTGGAGCAAGGGGGAGCTCCTGAGCATCTTCAGTACATTGACGACATCCTCGTGTGGGGCAACACAGCAGAAGAAGTTTTTTGAGAAAGGGAAGAAAATAATCCAAATTCTCCTGAAAGCTGGTTTTGCCATTAAAAAGAGCAAGGTCAAGGGGCCTACACAGGAAATCCAGTTCTTGGGGGTAAAATGGCAGGATGGACGTCGCCATATTCCAATGGATGTGATCAATAAAATAACAGCAATGTCTCCGCCAACTAGCAAAAAGGAAACGCAAGCTTTCCTAGGCCTCGTGGGATTCTGGAGAATGCATGTGCCAGGCTATAGTCAGCTTGTGAGTCCTCTATATCGAGTGACTCGAAAGAGAAACTATTTTGAGTGGGGCCCTGAGCAACAACAGGCATTTGAACAAATCAAACAAGAAATAGCTCGTGCAGTAGCCCTTGGGCCTGTCCGTACTGGACCAGCTGTGCAAAATATACTGTACACTGCAGCTGGGGAGCATGGGCTCACCTGGAGCCTTTGGCAGAAAACCCCAGAAGAAACTCGAGGTCGACCTCTGGGCTTCTGGAGCCGGGGCTATCGAGGATCAGAAGCCAATTACACCCCAACTGAAAAGGAAATACTCACAGCATATGAGGGTGTTCGAACTGCTTCAGAAGTTGTGGGTACAGAGGCACAGCTCCTCTTGGCACCGCGGCTACCTGTGTTACATTGGATGTTCAAAGAGAAAATTCCCACTACACACCATGCAACTGATGCTACATGGAGTAAGTGGATAGCGTTAATTACACAGCGGGCTCGAATGGGAAAATCCAATCGCCCAGGAATCCTGGAAGAGATTATGGACTGGCCGGAAGGCAGAGATTTCGGAGTGCCAACAGAAGAGGTAACCCGTGCTGAAGAGGCACCACCATACAATGAGTTGCCAGAAGACAGAAAGCAGTATGCGTTGTTTACTGACGGATCCTGCCGTGTGATAGGGAGCCATCGGAAATGGAAAGCTGCTGTGTGGAATCCCATACGACGAGTTGCGGAAGCCATGGAAGGGGAAGGTGAGTCGAGTCAGTATGCAGAAGTAAAAGCCATACAACTAGCCCTAGATATTGCCGAAAGAGAAAATTGGCCAGTATTGTATCTTTATACTGACTCATGGATGGTGGCAAATGCTCTGTGGGGGTGGCTGCAGCAATGGAAACAGAGCAACTGGCAGCGCAGAGGTAAGCCTATCTGGGCTGCTACCCTGTGGCAAGATATTGCTGCCCGGGTAGAAAACCTGGATGTTAAAGTACGTCATGTAGATGCCCACATGCCCAAGAGTCGCACTACTGAAGAACATCAGAACAACAAAGAAGTGGATCGAGCTTCGAAAATTGAAGTGGCTCAGGTGGACTTAGACTGGGAACGTAAGGGTGAGCTGTTTGTAGCTCGATGGGCCCATGAAACATCAGGACATCTGGGGAGAGATGCCACTTACAGATGGGCTCGTGATCGAGGGGTGGACTTGACCATTGAGGCCATCACACAGGTTACCCATGAGTGTGAGACCTGTGCTGCAATCAAGAAAGCCATGAAGGTAAAATCTCCCTGGAACAGGGGGAGATGGTTAGGGTTTCAATATGGTGAGGCCTGGCAAATTGACTATATCGGACCACTCCCAAAAACTCGCCAAGGCAAACGGTACATACTCACCATGGTAGAAGCAACTACTGGGTGGCTGGAAACATACCCTGTAAACCATGCCACAGCCCGAAACACTATCTTGGGCCTGGAAAGACAAGTATTGTGGCGTCATGGTACACCAGAGAGAATTGAGTCTGACAATGGGAGTCATTTCCGAAACAATCTTGTTACCTCCTGGGCAAAGAGGCATGGTATTGAGTGGGTGTACCACATCCCTTACCACCCACAAGCCTCTGGGAAGGTTGAGAGGTACAATGGACTGTTAAAGACTATGTTACGAGCATTAGGTGCTGGGACGTGGAAACAATGGGACACAAATCTACCAGAAGCCACTTGGCTAGTTAACAATAGGGGGTCTGACAGCCGTGCTGGTCCTGCCGAAACAAAACCCCTACACACTGTGAAAGGAGCTAAGGTTCCCGTAGTGCATATAGGAAGGTGGATGGGGAAGGCAGTGTGGGTTGCTCCTGCCTCGGGAAAAGGCAAACCCACTCGTGGGATTGTCTTCGCCCAAGGACCAGGGTATACCTGGTGGGTCATGCAAAAGAATGGGGATATCAAGTGTGTGCCTCAAGGAGATTTGACATTGAGAGAAAACTAATCTATAATCTAAGTTATATGTTGTAGGAAGATGCTGTAGGATCAACGACAGGTCAACTTTGCAAGGAGCCGGGCAGTGCAACAAGGACTTGAACTAAGCTGGTGCTGGTGTCCAGACATCCAACTCCGCCTGCCTTGAGTGGCCACTTTGGCAGATGAAGACCTAATCATCAACAGTTCTTATGAACATTTTCCAAGAAAGACCTATGGAATGAAAAGATACATCTGCCTATTAATCCTGTCCTGTTAAATCCTTGTCCTGTTAAAGGACAAGGGATAATGATGAGAATGCTTGTATGCTAAAGTATGGGGATCTGAGTGTGACACAAATGTTATGGAATAAGGGGTGGAAGTTGTACTGGGTCTGGCTGGAATGTTAACTTTCCCGGCAGCAGCCCATACAGTGCCGTACTCTGTACTTGTAGCTGGAACAGCAGTGTTATCACACCAGTGTTGTGTCTACTGCTGAGCAGCAGTGGCACAGCGTTGGGCCTTTCTCTAACCCTCCTAGGGGGTGGGCAAAAAAGTGAGGAGAGAAACATCACTAGGGCAGCTGACCTAAACCAATCAAAGGGTTGTGGGGGTTGTGGGGTTTAGCTGCCCAGCACAGTAAAACCACCACAATGAGCAGAAACCCAAAATGAAGCACAGAACCCCAAAGCCCAGGAGGCTGATGCTCAAACTGGCTGAAGCAAAATCTGTCCCATTCATTTCTCTGAGATTGATGTGTGGGGCCAAGGATCTTCACCTCAAAGACTGCACTATAACATTACACTTTTCTTAGAAACTAAGTGTTCAGGACTAACCCCTGCTCTTAAAGGAGTTGTAAAGCTCCTCTAGGCTTCATCAGTGGGGATTTCCCCAGTTTGGGCTTTTCTTTCCAACAGCAATAAGAGGTGAGCGGCTCCCACCCTTTCAGCCCACACACTTGGGGCTGCTCTTACTCACAAGTTAATAGTGCCTGTGGTGAGAGCTGTGACAATCCAGCGCAGGTCCAGGGTTTTGAAGGGGATCAGGATCATGCTCACGTTTTCTGCCAGTTCTTTGTAGCTCTCAGGGTAAACAAAGTGGTGAGTGGTCTTGCTCCCGACATCTGACTCGTAGCCAACGGTAGGGGCACGGTTCATTCTACAGCCAAAAAATAAGAAACAAGAAAGTGAGAAAGTGGGATAGGAATTAAGTAGGTACAAATATGTGATTTTTCCCCACATCACTTGCTTGAGGTGGCAGGAATATTCTCCCATGGCTAAGGATAGTGCTGTATGCAGGCTCTTCAGCGTGTAGGGGTCCTCAAGCAGGCTGAAATGACCATCATCCATAGTGGATAAATTAAAAGTAAAGAAAAAAAAAAAAAACAAAAAACAAAAAACTAGGCTTTGGTGTGTAATTTTGTCTGTCTGCAAAGCAAGAGTCTCCCTGAGCACATCCCTGAGTTCTCTTTACAGTCAGCAGAAAGCTAGCTAATAGAGCAGTGAGCCCATCACATCACAGCTTTTCTCCCTAATGCTGTGGCCTCCAGTAGGTGAGAAAAATATTGCTCTGAAGTCAATCAACTTGACTCCTTGCAGTTTCATTCCCCCTATCTGTACAGGTGTTCTTGAATGTCTAGGGTGCAGGTAACA